>NC_067161.1:43479423-44165673 GCF_903995435.1 Acomys russatus | reverse complement strand
CTCTCTTAAAAGTCCTTAATTTCCGGCAGTTTTTGTCTAGGGGTGGGGCCCCCGTGAGGTTTCCCCTTCCACATTAGCATGCCTTTGTCAGGTCCTGCTGAGGCAGCCGTATTGCTGAGGTGTCACAGATGTGGCCTCCTTGTCATTTCTGGGAGACAAAATCAATGTGAGGATGAGTGGAGAGATTAAACATGTGATTGCTCAGCAGACAGAGTACGAGAGTCTAGAGAAATCGTTGTAGTAGATCTACATATCATCGCAATAATAAAATTATACTTCAGGTTATATAAAACATTTAGGGGTTGTTTTAAAATCTGATTGAGCTACTTTGGAGAAAAGTTTCAAGATTATGTTCAAAACCTTAGTGTTGTTTAATTTGCATGTTTTAGCATTTTAAAAATACTATCTATTCATTAACCCATTTGTTGAGGGGTGTTCATTTCTTTGTACTTAGTCTTTCGGATTTTTATATATTCTAGATATTAATTCTTTATCAGATAGGTAGTTAGCAAAGATTTTTCTCTCATAAGTTAGACTCTTCACTCAACTTACTATTTCTTTTGCTGTGCAGAAGCTTTTGAGTTGTATGAAACCCTATTTGTCAGTTGTTGGCAGGATTTCCTAACAAGCGGAGCCCACTCAGGAGGCCCTGTGCTTAGGCTTCGGCTCCACATGTTTCTAACCATGTCCTCTACCAGTGTCAACCCTTACAGCCACAACCAGCTACTCCCATGGCATGACTGATGGCGCTTGTCCCCTAATGTGGAGTGCAGGTCAAGAGTCATCAGGCAGTATCCTACTTCTGTGCCGCACAATACCGACCGGATGTGAAAAATAACCCTATACTCTCACATTTGGATTACACAGTTTGGAGTACAAAGTCATGATATTTTACTAAGTATTACATCATGATAATTATATTATTAAGATCACGTAAAATATCATATTCATCATTCCTGGGGAAATGTAGAGAGCTATCTGGTCATCTCAGATAGGGCCCAACAGACCAGAGGAAGAATTCTATCCAAATCTAGTGTACTAACCTAACAGGTTGGTTGGTTTTCTTCAGGCTACTTGCTGAATAATGAGTGGCTCAAGGAAGATGCTTCACTTAACTCGCTCACCAACACAGATGGTGCCTCATAAAGGTTGTATCACTAGAGTCTTCCCACTCCAGAATCAAACTCCTGCTTCCTATGTGGCCTACCAGCTCCCATGACCATTTGCCGCTGGAAGGAGGAAGAAGTGGTGAGGGTGAGGGTGAGGGTCTGCCAACCACACCCTTTCCAGAAGGAAGGGATGCCTGGTGCCCCATCAGAGTCACCATGGGCCTGCCCACCACTTTGCTGCTCCGCTTGTTTTCTTGTCATGACTATGGGCCAAGGTATTGGGCTCTGTGTCATAACCAGGAAGTATCTACAATAAATGTGTGTGCATTTCTTTTTCTGTCTGCTGAGGAGATTAAAAAAAAAAATCAGTGTCCAGAGTAGCAACAGGGGCAACACAAAGCCTGGATATTAGTATTTCCATATCTCCTGCTAAGAGAAACCAAGATTTTGTTTGCTTGTTGTGCTTTCATAAACCATAGCTCTACCTCTGTGGTAAGAAATGTGTAGATTCCCATGGAAGAATTTTCCTACCAAATAGTCTGGAAGTTATCTAAAACTTCCAGGTTAATGTCAGAGGACCCAGAAGCCAATCTGAAGACATCACACAGCCCAAAAAGTGGGCAATTTCAGGTTTGGTAAGATGATAATTACATAGCATTGCAATGGGTTGAAATAATTGAAACTTAAGTCCTTGAATTCATGATAACATTTAATCAGTGACTTGTGAAAGGTGTGGAGAGGTAATTAACTATTTTCCAAAGGGGAAAATAAACCGCCTTTGACTTTTTGGGATGTTCAAATAACGGATAAGGGGTAGTACCTGTGTATAAACATTTCATAGCTAGTACATGAAAAATAATGGTAGAAGTAGAATACCACTATTTTATACCACTGCTAAAGCAAGTATTACACGTCAGATATACAAATGCCTTACAGGAAGGACAAAAGAACTCAATATTCCACCTATAGGTACATGGAGCCAAGGAAGTCCTAGGCGAGTCTTGAACAAATGTGTGCTGTTGACATGGTACAGCCATGTCAAGAATTCTATAGCCTCCACCTAGGAGGAGTGGCAAAGCCTTCCTAGGGTACAAATGTTGACATTGTATGCAGAAAATGACCAAGCACTTACAACTTGAGGACTGACCCCCCCTCCAGAGACTGCTCCTGCTGAAGGTAGCTGAATCTGTCACCTTGATCCAGTTGTACACCATAAACCCTCCTTGTTTCTATGTGCATGCTAACCCTGCCTCCATGTTCAGGTGTGTGCAATACCTTGCCTCTTTGCGGAAGTCTGTATAATAAGCACGTTGAGCTTCCACGGGTGCTGTGGTTTCTCCCACAGAGAGCCAGACCACTCATACCAGATTTCCATCTGTGTGCCCATCTGTCTGTCTTTTCTCCTTTTTTTTTTTCCCACCACCCCAGTTAGGTCTGTCCCTGCAGTCTTGCTGGGTGCAGTAAAAGGACTGCCATGGGAACAAGATGACCAAGTCTCTGAGTCAAGGGGACAATATGCAGAATCTGCAGGGGTGGAGGACACTGTGTGCTGCACTATCGGAGAATGACAGGAAAGCTCAGAGTGGAGGAAACTGCACAGTGCAAAGGCCTGCCCTAGTCAGCAGATAAACTACAAGAGGAGAGTTGGAGTGAACACCTGAAAGTAAAAGAGGCCTATAAGACTGGTGTGTGTGTTGGTATAATATATTTTTCTTTTCAGTTTGCACACAGGGACAAAAAACATAAATGAGGATGAAAGAAAAGCAGTTTGTCCTTCCGCCCACAGTTTACAAAAGATGCCAGCATCGCCTTTCCTTGTGGCTGCTTTGCAGCTGTAGGAAACGGCTGCGTTTATCCCTTTCATCTTGTATAATTCTGCTCTGCAGAGAGCATCCCTCTGTATCTCAGCTCTTATCATTCCTGGGGATCTGACTTCACCCCTGAGTTGACTTCTTTCCCTAGTGGCAGAATTTGCATGAAGATCAGGAACAGACAGGGATCAGTTCAGAGGAAGCCAAAAAAAAAAAAAAAAAAAAAAAAAGCTTCTGAATTTTTAAGGCGTGGTGTGTGTGTGTGTGTGTGTGTGTGTGTGTGTGTGTGTGTGTGTGTGTGTGTGTGTGTGTTCACGCGTGTGCATGTGCATGCCTGCCATCATAGGACAACTTGCTGGAATCATTTCTCTCCTTGTACTACATAGGCTTCCGAGATTGAATTTAGGCCACTAGGGTTACCCAGCAAGTTAGATGAGCCACCTAATCAGGCCAAAACCACTAGTAAAGTATTCATTCATTCATTCATTCATTCATTCATCAACTCATTCATTCACTTTACATCCTGATCATAGACATCCTCCCTCCTCCCCACTTGGTCCCACCCTCCCTTTTCCCTCATCTCCCCTCCCCTGATTCTCAGAGAAGTTGAGCCCCACAACTCCCCCACCACCACCACCACCCCACCCCAGGTCATCAAGTCAAACCAGGACTGACTGTGCCCTGTTCCCCTGTGGCAGGGTGAGGGAGCCCCACCAGGGGGAAGTGAGTACATGCCAGAGAAAGCCTGCTCTCCTTTTTAGAGGGCCCACATGAAGCCTGAGCTGTCCATAGGCTACATCTGTGTAGGGGACCTGTGTCCAGTCCATGCATGGTCCTTGGTTGGTGCTTCAGTCTCCGCAAACACCTCTGGGCCCTGCTTAGTCAGCTCTGTTGGTCTTCCTGTGGAGCTCCTCTTGGTGAAGTCATCTTCCTCGTCTCTTTATTACCTGAAGCCATTCATCATCCTGACAGTTTTCAAGATAATGAACCATCTTTGAATTATGAGAGAAATTCCATCTTGGACAGGATGTGAGATGCTTTAGAATGCTGTGACGCATTATTTGACTGTTGTTCTTAAAGAGCTCTACAATCACCTCATTATGAATGCATATTGTGTTGCATAGCTCAAGTTTCTAGAATCTTTGTGTCTCTCCATAGGCATGAAATGAAAAGATGTGCCATGGACCGTATTTTATGCAAACATCTACTCACAAATTATTTTAAGCCAGGACTCTCATTTGGACATATGTCTTTAGGGGAAATTAAATAATCTGTCATAACCATAAGTTTAATATGTTTCATCTCCATTTTAAAAGTTATTTTAATTATTTGTCTTAAGATATCCATTTCTTTTTTATTTTTATTATTTAATTAATTTACTCATATTACATCTCAATTGTTATCCCATTACTTGTATCCTCCTGTTCCTCCCTCTGTCCCACTTTCACCCTATTCCCCTTCCCTAGGTCTATGACCGAGGGGGACTTCCTCCCCCACCATATGGTCATAGGCTATCTATCAAGTCTCATCTTGGTAACCGGCTTATTCTTTCTCTGAGGATATCCATTTCAAACAGAAATTTTACTAAAAGAAAATGTGGATTTCTTAAAATTTGATCTTATATATCTATTTTCTTATTGTATATATAATTTTATGACTTTTGTGCATCCATAGTTAGATGTAACAAATACTGATTTTTCATAATTTTCACCAAGAATAAAATCTTGGCTTTCTCATTTCTATTACTCCATATTCTAAAGTATTACTTTCTATTTTCCTTGTCATCTTTTTTATACATCATTGACCTGATTATTACATCATAGTTCTGATGAGTATATTTACCTTTTTTCTATTTTAATAAAATTACAAGGAAATAAATTTTTCTCTGATGAAATCTCTAGCAGTGTTAGTTCTGTTGCTCTGGTTGGTGTAGTCTAAGCAGTGTATAGTTTATGACCTAACCACTTATCAAGAATTAATTTGAAACATAGTTGGGGCTTTTTCTAAGTTCCTTGAAGTTGAAAGGCAAATTTACATGCACTTAAAAGGGCCACAAATTGTTTCAATGGTTTGAAGTTGTGTTTTAATTATTATTTTTAATTGTGTGTCTGAATATGGGCATGTGCATGTGCATGCAGGTCTCTGTGGAGGCCAGAAGAGGGCGTCAGGTTCTCTGGAGCTGTGGTCACAAGCCATTGCGAGAAGCCCGATGTGGGTCCTGGGAATCCAACGTTGAGCCCTCCGTGAGAGCAAGGCATGCTCCTCACTGTTGAGCCCCCATTTTACTTTCACATCATGCCATACTCTACCCAACTTTACTGTTTAAAAAGGAATAGATCAATAGTAGTCAGATTCGAAAATGATTAATCTGAACAAGAACGGAGTGACTTGGTGTGGTATTCCCTCCGTAGGTGAAAGGGGCTTCTTCCCTGCATGTTTGGCCAGCATTTGCTGTGGAACTCAGGGGGCTCCCGGCGCACACACAGCCCCCTTTACTAGCCTTCTTCAGTCTGGCGTTGCACACGGGGTCAGAATTTACCAATGACCAAGCAAAGCAGCATCTCACTCCCCTGGGCTTGCCAGGGGGTGTCATCTAAGCTCCATCTGCTAGTGCCTGTCCCTGCCCCCCCCCCATCTGCAGAAGAACAAAGTAAGGGGCAGAAAAAGCACACAACAAAAGCCACTGGCATCCTGGCTGTTGTTATCTGAAATTAAATACATCTAAGTACTTGTCTTTTAACAAAACAAAAAACAAAAAAAAAAAAAAAATAGGAAAGAAGTCCATTTGCTTATACAAGCTTAATCTGGATTTTCTCATCTAGTCACCCCCTCCCCATCCTGATTAAATCAGAATTTAACAAAAACATATAGTGACCTAGCATACTCTCCAATATGAATTTCCATGCCCAAGACACAGGTGAAATACACAAAGGCATGGAGTTGACTGCTGGCCCTTTCTTTGTTGGCTAATTAAGCTTTTGTTGCCCACAGGGAGAGAGAGAGAGAAAAAAAAATCTGCCTGGGTTTTCTGAAAGAGTGGAGGGCATTGTCAGAGCACACATCTTTGACACGGCACATATTGCAACAGGACCCCGATTCCCAGCAGAGGCGACGGTGCCCAGGTTATCACTGTGCCCTTATCGTTGGGCCACAGCAATTTCACAGGGACCCCAGAGTTTTCAAGAGTGAATCATCAATCATCCATGCGGTGATGCAGGGTTAATGGACATGTTCAAAGGCATCTAGGCCCTGACAAAGTCCTGCCTTCTGAGGATGACTCGCTGTTTGAAGCCCGTCCTCCAGCAAGGCTTATGGAGATCAATAGGCATTTTAGAGCAGCGAGGACACACTAGTCTCTTTCATGTTTTCCTTTGCATAATGACAAAAACAAATCTAGGGGCATTTGGAGCACTTGTCTCGCTGTAAAAACAGCCTTCGGGGGCCCATGGGTAAATGTGTTAAATAGGTGAACCTTAAAGCCGTGGACCTTTCCTGTTCAGAAGAGGAGCTCATGTATATTTCAAGGATCAGACACATAAAGGCAGGAACCAGAGGGAAACATCAGCTTAACCTTTGAAACAACATCGAGAGAGGGGGTGGAGGGAAAGAGAGAGAGAGAGAGAGAGAGAGAGAGAGAGAGAGAGAGAGAGAGAGAGAGAGAGATGTATTCATTCTATAGAAGTGCCATGCAGCACAGGAATGCCTTTCTTAAAATCATGCATGTAAGAAACCTCACCAGCAAATCAAAATGCAAAAGCCGCACTTACTGCTGCAGAAGATTGTTGCTTAACCAAAAGGTCCGCTTCATTGCACCAGGCACACACTTTCTGTGCCTACGGGCTTGCCTAGACTCATTGATGGACACTGTGAGGATAATTCAGGAAGCCTTGAAAAGTTTCCAGGACCCCTTAGATATGCAGTAAATCTTAAGTGTGGAGTAGTTTAGGAACATGGCTCACATTATCCACATAGGAAGTTTTGCCTTAATAAAGATATAGAGAGCATTTTTCCACTAAAAAAAAAAAAATATGTTCTGATGTGTTTTCACTGCTATTGTTTTTGCTCCTGAGTGGTCAGCAGGCCCAGGAGTAGACATGTGCATTGTTGGAAGTTGGACTACGTGCAGGTGTTAGAGACCTAGTTGCCCTTAACCCTCAGCCCTGGGCCAAAAATTCAGCTTTCTGCAATAAGATCACTCAGGTAATGTTTTAACGGAGCTCACAAAAATGCCCTCCAGCCTCAGGAAAGAGTCTGTTTGCAAGATGCCAACCAAGAAAACTTTGGAATAGTCATGGGGATGCTCAAAAGCCCGGTACCTTCAGTTCTGCCCTGCTGGCATTCGTGTGGACACTTCCCCATGCTAAGGAAAATGCTGACCTGGTTGCTCTGGGACTGGACCAAGGCTGCTGGAAACCTCCAGTTCTTGTTTGGAAGCTTGTTAGACTCTGCATTTCATCCTCTAAACCCTTCAAGAGCTGCCTCTGTGACTCAAACTCAGCCATCCTATCCCTTTAATTATGTAAAGGATGTATGTGGAATTTTACATAGAGTATAGCTCTGTATGGGATGCAAAAGCATAGACTCAACTTGACCTAAACTCAGATTAAAATAGGAATTCAGGGGGATGTTTGGCATAGGGCTTTGGGAGGGGTACTCTGGATAGGGTGTCATTTAGATTTCTGAAATTTTGCAAATCTGATCGGCTACGGAATCTCACAGGTTCGTTGGGACGGTGGGTGACTGCATTTTAGTGTGAGAACGGCTCTGGAAAGGAACCATGTCTTCTATCCCTCAGACCTTTTCTCCTTTAAGAACTCTCATTTTAATGTGCTGCAAGTAACATCTTACAATTCTTTTTGGTTTTGTTTCTTTAGGGAAAATTTCACTATAGGAATAAAGAAGATTGTGTGGCCAAATTAGTTCTAAAAGAACAACAAAAGAAAGAAGAAAAAGAAGGAAAGAAAGAAAGAAAGAAAGAAAGAAAGAAAGAAAAGACAAAGGAAGGAAAGAAGGAAAGGAGAGGAAAGAGATATTTTCCATTTTATTTATTCATTTTCTTAGTTAAATAGCTAAGCTTTGGCTTGGAGATAGGGGGTGTATAGGATCCCATCAGATTCGATAGTCCTAAGTCTTTAAGAAGTGCAATGCTGTGACTGCAAGACTAGGAATTAAATGGACATTTTAAGTCTTATATGTAATAATTTCTAACTACCCTGGGAAACAGAGCATCGGAAGCCAGTCACATGTGAGGGGAACTTAGTGGACTGAAAGCACCAGAGGAAAAGATAGGACAGAATTTCTTTTCATTTAAATGATGTGAGGAATAGACTGTTTTCATTTTGTCAAGCCCTCTGTGTTAGAGCTCTGCTTCTGTCCCCCTACCTGTGATGTTATGGCTTACCTGCCATGGGGTGTGGTCCTGCCCCGGGCCATATAAAAGAACAGACCCACCCTCCATGAGATCTCTCTCTACTCTCTCTTCTTTTTATTCTTCCTGTCTCTGTCTCTGTCTGTGTCTCTGTCTCTCTCTCTCTCTCTCTCTCTCTCTCTCTCTCTCTCTCTCTCTCTCTCTGGGGGGTACCCCTCCCCATTTTCCTTCTCTCCCCATTACTCATTTAACAAAGTCCTCTACAACATAATATCTGGCATCTGGTACCTTATTATTACCTTTATTGTCTTATTGCCTTATATCTTCCTGCCTTAATTATTAAACATCCTACTCAGGGTGCTCTTGCTTCAGTGTTTAACATGAGCACTACAGCTACACAGCTCCTTCCCTCAGCCTCCCCCTTCACCGCCTCTCATGCCCCCAGTTCATGACCTCTTATTTCAACATTATTTCGTGTGTGTGTGTGTGTGTGTGTGTGTGTGTGTGTGTGTCACATGTACATATGCTCTACGGAGTCCAATTACTTCTGCTCACATGTGCACGCAGCCAGGCTTGACCACATGGGACTGCACAGCCTATGTGGGAGTTCATCTCTGGAGAGGAAGAAGTCTTCTTCATCTTTCAGCAGACATTGACTACCTGCAGCTCTGTATCTAAGAGCTATAATTTTCCATGCCCACAATAGCATGTCAACTGGTATGGTCACTGTGCTAGATTGCTTAGGCAACCCTATTGCTATATGTTCAGGGATGCAGGTTCCTTATTATGTGTAGAAGACACTGTTTCATCAAACACCATGGTCATCTGGCTCTTAAACTCTGTACAGCCTGTGTAACATGATATTCCCTAAGCCTTAGGTGCGGCAGTTGTGTTGGCTGTGTATCAGTTGGGAATATGTACATAGCGCCCCCCCCCCCATAGTCACTTATTCTCTGTTTTGATCAGCTATGGGCCTCTGTCTTTTCCTCCGTCAGGGGGTGAGCAGAAAGCTTCCTTGATGAAGAGGTGAGAGTAAGTGTTTAGAACACAGTTAGAAATCAGTATTATGTTGGTTTAGGAAAATGGCGGCTGATGAGTCTCCTCTAGGGTCTATGATCTCTCCAGCCATGGATAGATGGCTAGGTTTAAAGTACCAGGCAGGCATGAATTACTTCTTCACAAATAGGCCTTAAGTCTAATTAATCAACCATAGGTAACCCCCCAAATACAAGTGTCACTACTGCGTGACTGTGGCCATCTTGTCCCACTGTTCTTTATTGTGGTTCATAGGCTCCACTGCCAGGAAGAACTTCCAGTGGCTCATCTCCCTCAGTGGCTTGCAGAGCACCTTCCAATACTGTGAGAGCTAGTCTTCCGTCGGAAGCTTCTAGGTCCATTTCACCTTGATTCCTGGAAGGTCTGTGTCCCAGGTGTGTGGGGTCTTCACCAGCAGGGCCTTCCCTTCAAGTGCTGGGAGGCAAGCAAAGGGCAGACACAATGGCTTGTATTGTTTGGGGTGTCTCTTAGGTAGCCCCCAACCAACAGCTTAAAGGTAGGTTTCCCATTCCTGGCACTTGAGTTTTTGTAGTCTATTGCTCTTGAGGAAAGTTTTATCACCCCAAGTGGAATAATGTTACTTACATTATTTATATATGTATATAAAAACACAGATATACATATATATTATATATTTATTGAAGTAAAAATAAGATATCTCCCTGAGGCGTTGCCAGCCATTCTTGGCGTCAGTTATCCCTCCTCCCTCCCTCTATTCCTACTCCTATTTTGTATTTATCCCTTCATGGGACCCATGCCTTATCTCCTCCTTTCTACACCTCCTTCCCTTCCCTGTGCACCAGTTTACTTTCCTGACTTTTGTAGTTACTCAAGGTTATAGACTCAGATCTAAAGATTTGTAGCTAGGATCTGCAAATATGAGAGAGCATGCAGCTTTGTCTTTCTGGGTCTGTGTCATGCCATTGAAATCTGTATTTTTTCCCCCTCTCCATGAGAAAACATCCATAGTCTAAAATCCATGTCTGGCTGTGCTGTGTGGCTCAGGATTGTCCCTGCACATCCCCTAGACCCTGGGTGTCACTGGAGCACAACTCAGCTGCCCCACATTCTCAGGGTGACCCTCAGGATGTCCTTCTCCCGCTGGGTGTGTCTGTCGCCATCACCCTTCCTCTCAGCATTGCCACTTTCTCAGTGGACAGGCAGGAGCTTCCTTTTCCTGCTGCCCCACCCTGCTGTCTCCAGCCTCTTGCAAGCGTGCTGTGAGCAGCTCGTTGGCAATAAGGCCTTTCTCCATGAGCCCCGTCGTCGCCTTTCTCTTAACGCTTTTCAACATCCTCTCTGGTTCACAAACCAGGCTTGGTTTGAAAATCTTGCCAATTTGTCGTCTAATGGTCCACACTGTGCACGGTATTTTGAGCCACTTCAATTTTTCCAGGTTTTGATACAGTGTACTTATTTCTACTTATTCATCCATTCATGCCTAACAGTCTGCTCTGGGTTTGTGATGCCTGAGACTTTTCTAGGTAAAATACAGATGTGCTGACTGTTCAGAAACTCCTCATCCTACCTATCGCAGGGCTTCCCAAGGCTTCCCGGGATGCATGCTTTCCGCATCCTCTTGTGGCACTGCTCAGTGAAGAGAAGTCTAAGGTTTGCTAACACTCAACACGTTCATAACGGAAGAGCCTCCTTTTGAGTTCCTGTTAGTGCTATGTGCTTATCCATCCCAGATTGTCTATAGTCTGAGCTATTTAAAGGCTAGCCAGGAGTAAAGCTCACCACACCCACACACTTCTTATCCGCTGGAGACCAAATGCAGACAGCTCAGAACTATGCAACTGCTCCCTGTCAGACTTGCTTTGGCATCCTCATGTTGAGCGTTTCTGTGCACATTTGACCCAATGCCTGCACTCTGACTCCAGCTGGCTTCTCAAGGACACGGCTTTTCTGCACCGACTTTTTGTCAGTATGAATCTAGTTTCCTGTGTAGTTTTTTTTTTTTCTTTTACACTTTTCCTTGGGCCTATCCCATGATTTTAGGAAACACACTTTTCATTTTTAGTCCTGGATAGCCCAGATATTGGATAACCATGGTCATGGAATTATGCCTACATTTTTTTCACAAGTAGCCCTTCAGTTAAATACAGCTCATATCCAGATCTTTCCATGCTTGTGGCACTGAGAACAGTGCTTTACACGCAGCGGGCAATGAACCTGCTTGACTGGCTTTCAATAGAAAGCACTGGCTTGTCTTTATTACCAGCTTCTTCTAGCTGCAGCCTGAAGGCCAACAGTCCATTTCATCTGCGCAAACACAGCATCTGTCATTTACTGAATGCCGAGTCCAAGCTTCTATCTACCTCCAGGTCCCCTTTACAAAAGGCAACAATAAAGGGTTTTGAGGCATTCCTCTGACTCTATGTTGTTTCTATTATACTACCTTGGTTTGGCTTCTATACAATCTGCTTTCGTGATAATACCTCTGGGAGGTATGTGCACCTAGGAAGACACCAAAAGGCTTACTGCCTCTCTTCTACCATTACACACAGCTGTCATGTACCAAGAGCTACACGATTTGCATGCTATCATAAGCAATGGACACATCTTGCTGGTGCGAATGTAAATTTATATGACATTAACTTGTGCATAAAAGAGGATGCTGACCAGCCACAGGCTCTTTGGATTGGTTCTCAAACAAGTAGATGAAGGGATGCCGGAGGACAAGGACAGACCTAAAGGAAGAGGGAAGAAGACACAGTGAGAGAGAGAGAGAGAGTTTAGATGAGCACACCTGATTAACATGGCAGAGATCCATGTGTTCGGAGATGCCACAGAAGGCTGGAGGAGGCCAAGAAACCCTGGGAGGATGAAGTCATTTTGAGATAAACTTATTCTGGTGTACCACATCCCACTATTTCTCATGCTCGCCATTCAAGGATTAAGAGTCAGCCAAAAAAGGACTGGATTATCCAGGGTTGAAGGATGAATCAAGTTCTGAATTAAAAAAAATAATCTTCAAACAGTGAATGACTGTTGCCGAGCATGTGTAATGATTTTCTGGCTTGGTGTGAGCTACGGCCTGAGGAAGCACGGGTGAAACAAAATAGCCCCTGCAACCCAAGTGATGAGGAAAGGGTGAAGTGGATGGATAAAGGGCTTTCCAAGAGTGTAAGTGAGTCTAGGTCGTCGTTTCAAGGTCTGACTATTCCTTCGTATGTACTGGGTTTTGCAACAAGAGCTGTGGGGGGTCCTGCTAGCCATTAGGTTAGATGCTCAGTGTAGTCCTTGTCACCTGAGGTGAAGCAAGGAGCAATCATATGCTACTGGCTGTTGAAGATAGGAATGAAAACATTACACACATAAATGAGCGAAAGAAAGCAGGCCTAGTGACTCTCTATGGGGCAGCAGGCTGAGTATACGGGGCAATGAGAGGCACCATATTCAGGCAAGGATGGCCTGTGGGAAATTTCCCCCAAAGACGCTGTCCTACCAATGAAGCTGCCTTACGATTGTAGTTGCCCAGCCGCTGACTTTGTTTTATGAAAACAAAATTTTTTTTTTATCTGTGGCAGATTTTTTTGAGAAGACAAACTCCAACTGCTGTCAAACCAGAGCCAAGGGGAAGCGAAAGATCTGCCAAAATTTTTTTTCATCAGCAAGCAGCCTACCCATTGTATATGGGCACTTTAACTGGCTATGAAGCGAATTTCACCTTTGGCACTGATCACATTTTTCATTTTCACTGTTTCACTGTTTACAGAAGTTGTAAATACCACAGTGACCTTGTTAGGAAACATATGAAGTGGCCATGGAGGCTGACAGAAGAAGAAGACAATTTCAGAAGACTGTGGTAAGCATTTGAGAAGCTCACTAGTTCTTTGAACACATATATCTAAGAAAGGAGGGATGGACGAGGATGTGTGGGCAGCCACTTTCCAGAAAACTGGCATGATCCTGTTTCCCTGGCACCTTCATGCCTACTTTCTTCCTCACGATTGCTTCTAGAGGTTTCAGTTCTGTGGCTCAAACAGGAGGAGAGTTGTGTTTACATGCACCAAGCCCACCCAGAAAGTCCTGTGAGAGTGGATCTGGGAGGCTATTTCAGGAGACATGAGGACTAATAGATGAATGACAAAATGACCCCTGGGGGGGCGCGCAGGTTGTAGTCTATCTCAGTTAAAAAGAATATGATGTTGAGGTTGAATCAAAGACAGGGTGATTTTCTAGAAAGAATGGTAAACGAATGTATGTTTTCAATTCCTCCTCAAGCCACTGAAGAGAAGTTGAAAGGGTACTTACTGTATGCTGCCATGAAAAAATACTGAGATCTACCTATAGTGCTATTGAGAAGATAAATGAAATGCAGAAATTTTATTTCAATAAAAATAAACAGAATTAGGTAATGATGGTAAATAAATGCAGTATTACATATACATAGGTTAACATATATGTAACACAGAGTGAATATCTTTTACCTGAAATACTTACAACCAGATTTCAACTGTTTTTGGATTGGGGGCCATTGTTTCAGGAGAGCTGATTAAGAACACATATTTTTTCCCCACATGCACCTTGCACACACAGTGGGGAGTCTTGTACACCATCTTTATGGGTTTCTTCTTGGATCCATCACATGAGGCCACATTAACTGTTCCACTCCTTACATCATGCAATGGCCACCTTACTCTTGATTCTCGTTTTTATAAACAGAAAAGTTTAAAAAGTAAATAAGCTAAGAAATATAGCCATCAGAAAATAATTTCTATGGGGATTAGAAACTATGGAAGTGTCTGTACACAAGTCAAAATTAGAAGAATTGCTCTTCTGTTGCCAAGGAGGTCAACTAACCCAAGGACAGATTTGGACAGCTGGCAGCTCAGTGTCTTTAGAACACAGAGAGACAAGGGGAGAGAAAGCATTAGAGATGTCCTTTAGCCCCTATGATGCAGCTAGGGCTCTGGGCCATTCAAAAACAAACCTAAATGCTTCACTTCTTTCCTTGTCCAGACAAAGAGAACTCAAAGAAAGTCCACTTGGTCTATGATAAGACTCATCCCAACAATGGACAAAAGTGAGCTTCCACTCCCACATCTGAGCAGAGGAGAATCACCAAAGGAATGCGCAACACTTAGGCCAGGAAGGAATCTAAAACTTTGAATCAACTCAAAGAATCTTTGGGCTGGAGAGATGGCGCAGAGGTTAAGAGCACTGACTGCTCTTCTGGAGGTCCTGAGCTCAATTCCCAGCAACCACATGGTGGCTCACAACCATCTATAATGTGATCTGATGCCCTCTTCTGGCCTGCAGGTGAACATGCAGGCAGAGCTCTGTATACACAATAATAAATAAATAAATCTAAACAAAGGAAAAGAAACACTTCTGAGGTCATAACTGCCTCTTGTGCTGTTCATCAGACGCCCTGTGCCTCCAGCTTTTGGTTCATAGTAGCTCTGGGCAGTGAGCAGTAATGATTACACATAAGGGACTGAAGGGCCAGAGAAGTGGCTCGGGATCCTTATTTCATGCCAGCAGCCACCTTGAAGTCACATGTTCCCACAGCAAGACCACAAAATTGAAGCAATCTGGGAAAGTCTGAATCATCCCGAACACATCAGGCATTGCTTGAGCAAGATGTAAACCTTCAAGCCACTGAAAATGTGCAAGTTTGTATAACTGCAGCATAGGTTAGCTATGAGATAAAGCTAATCTAGCGTATTATTTGTATATTTTACGATATACATAATTAGTAGACAGAAACTGTAACAGAAGGAGTAACCAGGAAAAGAATTAAACAAATTTATTCAAAGGCAAATGGCTTCCTTGTTTCTAGGTAGGAATTAGTCACAATTGTACTCAGTACTTTCCTAATTTCAAAGATAAACCAGATTGCGGGTGAGGGGGGCGGAGAGCAACAGTAAAATCCAAACAAAACCAGACTGCCTAAAAAGAAAAACAGCAGGTCGTCGGTATGAAATGTCTCCTCTACAGCATTAACTGGGAGAAGCATGTCCTGGGTTTTGAGACTGAAACATCATTTCATAGACATTCTAACTGCAGCTTGTAGAGAGCCACAGAGTCTGGGGTGCAAAACACACGGCAAAACAAAAACCTGCGGCGAAATAAATCCAACCGCTTTTATTTGAGCAGAGAGCAGTTCATGAGTCAGGAAGCATCAGGACACCTGCAGCCCAGGGCCAGGTCCCAGTACCCTGGACAGGCAGCGCCCATGTGGGCCATGACAATGACCGTTCCCGGTAGATAAAGAGGTACATTTATTTGACTGGTTCCAACAGGGAGACCTGGTTGGAGTTCACTGGCAGTTTCTGACAAGTTTGGTTTGCTGTTCACATATGTCAGGGTTCAGTTTGCTTTGTAGAAACTTAAGGCCTTGGGGGCTCCCAGCATAATGCCTTTCACATGTAAAAGTATTTTCAAATACATGGGACATAGGGCACACAGATTTTTCTTTCCTGAAACTTGGACTTGACACATGGGAATATGTCACCCATCCATCCAGGATACAGGAATCATTTATGGGGTGTTGGAGCTGTGCCCTCATGGCAGCCCCTGTGCCCACTGCAGCACTGGCTCAGAGTAAATAAATGCTCAGGAGCTATTGCTTAATTATACTTCAAAGTGATTATGATTGTGATAAAGACATCAACAGATATAACCCAGTACAAAATGAGCGTCAAACCATATACAGGTTCTTGATCAGAAAATTCCAGAACCGTTCTTTCGGATGAGAAAGTGACGGGAATGAAGGATGCTAGGTTCTCTAAGAGCCATCTTTACAAGGCAGGAGAAGCACACCTCTGCCTCTCCTCATGCTAGCGTGTAAGAGAAGATAGGCACCTCTTTTCACCAACGTCAATAAAATAAAGTTATGATAGGTTTTCAGTTCACCCAGGGGACAAGAAAACAAGTAAACATAGCCAATCTATTAGAGAGAATAATGCTTCAAAGAGCAAAGATACATGACTATTTAAAGACAGATTTAAAAAGAACTAAAACATTGTTACAGCCAACAAATTCAATATCTTTTAAGAATGCTTAACGTATAATTTGCATAGCATAAAATATTCAATTCAAAACATTTGAGGCTTATATCTCCCAGACAAAACCTTCAAACTCACCATCCTGGCTCCAGGCAGCCACCAGTCTACTTTCTCTTGATACACAGACACCTTTTTTCCAGATTCAGTTAAACTTTTAGAAAAGTGTCTCATATTACTTATAAGATTTTATCTTATTTTAAAATTTCTACTTATGTTTACATGTATGACTGTGTGAGTACAGTTACCTTTGTAGGCCAGAAGACAGCAACAGATCCGTGGAGCCGCAGTTACAGACAGTTGTGAGGCGGCAACCTGAGTGCTGGGAACCTCCCCCAGGTCCTATGGTAAAGGCACCCAATGCTCTTAACCACTAAGCCATCTCTCCAGCTCCTCATAATAGTTTTTAAACAAACATCCCATGAGAAATTAAAATTAAAACATGATTTCGGTTAAAACTGAAGGCAGCACGATGCCAAGGAAATATATAAAATGAACACTTCAACTGATAGCTCATAAAATAGAAATCAGAAGTGATTTAGATGGGAAATAAGATACAGCTTGGCAGCTCCATCCTACCCCCCCCCCACCCCATTTTAAAAATGGAACCTCCATAAAATACAAATGTTTTACTCATTAGACATGGAGTCAATACGGCTGGAGGTAAGCAGCCAAGCAAATGCTTAGACGAGCGTGTTCAGAGGATCACTGCTTACAGGCATGGAAACAAATGGGCCCAACATGGAAAACAAATTGGCAATGCAAACTATGGTTTGTCCATCCCATGGTGTCCATGAGGGATGCTTCCAGAACACTTGTAGATGATTTATAACCCATAATATGATGCAAATGCAGATGAAATGTAACAGTACATCGTTTAGAAAATAATGACAATAAAAGAGCACTGGTGTATTCTTTTAAATGTATCTTCTCTCTTTGGTTGATTGAATCTGCAGCTACTGTTCTAGAGCGCTGAGTGTACTAATGTTACTTGGTGACACTTAATAGTTAAACGTGGCATATTGTGACAAATCATGTGACATATAAAACTTGAGGGAGGGAGGATTTATTGTGCTCACTGTTTCTACTAGGCCTTGGGTTAGACAGAGCCTCACGGCAGTGGGAGCACCCTGGCAAAGAAGACTGCTCCAACCCTGGTGGACAGGAGACAAGTCAAGGGCTAGAAGCAGTAACCTTCAAAATGATGCGTCTTCCGAACCCATCAGTGCCAGCTGGAGACCAAAGTGTTTAACAGGGAGCTCACAGGGAACGTCTCATTTTCAAACCCGGGCAACTGTATAAGACAACAAAATACACTCCACAGCACAGAAGACCCTTAAGAGCAAGTGGGGTGTGCATGAATCCAGACAGAAAAAGGCCCAGATTCCACTTTTGTGAAATGTCTAGGACTGGTAGCCATGCAACTGGAAATCGGGTCGATACAAGGAGCAGTGGGGATCAACCCTTTGACGGCTACAAAATTTGATTTGGTGAAAATATTTTGGAACTAAATAGAGCAGGCCTTTGGACAATGTTGTGAATATGCTAATTGCCTGTCACTTGTTCTCCTTAAAACAGTGAAATGCATGCGCATTTCCTGCCAGTCAGGACGTCTTCAATTCATAATTCATAGCCCCGTGAATTCTCAAAGCATCACAGGACTTATCATAGTCATCGTATGTCTTCAGAGGCGATTCCTGGGGTCAAAGGGCTGAAGGGGCTAATGCATGATGGGAGATTAAAGTAAATCTACCACATCTAATGAGATAAAGCATCCCTAAAGCATCCCGTCGGACATCGCTAACTCCTTAAGGCTCAAGGAAAAATTTAACTATACTCTCAGCATCCTCAGCTCCCAATTGCACTGAACGTGAAGAATAAAACAGAAAGGCAGGAACATGCCAAGAAGGCGAGAGTCCTTTTCGAAGTCGCTCCGTTGCAGAGTCGCCGGCCAGTTGTCACGCCTGGTGGGTGCGAGGCTGAGAGGAACTAGATAATTAAAAGATGCGGAAAAGCATGAAACACAATTTTTTTTTTTTTTTTTTTCTTTTTCACAGCCGGTGATGCCGCTCTTCCTTGAAATACTGCCTCTGATGATCAAAGATAAACAAAACAAGCTGGCGGGAGGGGATGGAAAGCGACTCCGAAGCCCCAAGTATCCTTTTTCTCTGCTGAAAGGCTGAGCCCTTCCTTTCGGAATGTAAATGTTTTCTTC
The DNA here is from genome assembly GCF_903995435.1 of Acomys russatus. Taxonomy (NCBI): domain Eukaryota; kingdom Metazoa; phylum Chordata; class Mammalia; order Rodentia; family Muridae; genus Acomys; species Acomys russatus. The sequence goes on along the minus strand of NC_067161.1, from coordinate 44,147,098 downwards.
GAAACTTGGCGATAATTATGGACGTAAAGGAGAGCTTTTTGTCGCAGCGGGGTCTCTTATCTGCACTGACCTGTGGCTCCTTCGGATGGGGATGTGGGCCTCAATTCTCAGGATTTTAGAATAGAAAGCGCTCAAGTGAGGGTGGGTGGGGGTGGGTGAGGAAGCTGAGCTGTGCAGACGCTTTAACATGCAAATGCCTGCAATTCCTTTTAGGTGGAGGCTCAAGGTTTGGCTATTTTCAACTTCTTTTCCACTCCCCCTCTCTTCCCATCCCAGTTTGGTTTCGAGAGGACTGTGGATGTGACAAGGGCTTTGTGTAGGGAATTCAGGGGGAATGAAAGGGCCAAGGAGACTCAGTTGAAGGAACAAACTTCTGGGGGTCAGTGAGGTCAGGTTGGAATAAAAGTGTGGCATTGTTAGTATTAAGGACATGCTCTCAGCAGGGTGTCCTGAGCTGGGCACACAACTCCGAGCCTGTTTATTCAACACTGAAATACCTAAGGATGGGCCTTGGGGAGAAAGGGGAAAAAACGAATGCCAGTGGCCTGCCCGGCACCTTCCAGCCTCAGAGTGCTCAGGGACACACACAAAGCCCTGCTTTTTCCACATTTCGGAGAAGAAAGTGCCTGTGCATAACCCAAAATTAATTGATTAATTAACCAATGCATTAAACGAAGAGCTTCCCGTGGCATTTTTTTTCTCCCTCTCACCCCTTTCTTTTTCCCCCCTTCACACATGGACAATCTGGGTCATTGAAAGCCCCTGCTAGAAACAGTTTCTTAACAGTGTTTGAAAACAGCCTTTGTTTCCATGGAAGTGGCGGGGCTTTCTGTGCCTTTCTTCTAAAAAACATTTACCCACCTCAGACCTAGAGGGAGGGGAGAGTGTCGCTTTTTATTTTGTTTTGTTTGTTTTCTTTTTTCTTTCTTTTCTTCTTCTTCTTCTTCTTCTTCTTCTTCTTCTTCTTCTTCTTCTTCTTCTTCTTCTTCTTTCTTCTTCTTCTTCTTCTTTCTTCTTCTTCTTCTTCTTCTTCTTCTTCTTCTTCTTCTTCTTCTTCTCTTCTGTGTGTGTGTGTGTGTGTGTGATGATTAAATGAGATAAATTGCTTGCCACAGTTCACACACAGTGTTAACCTAAATAAATATTAGTAGTCATTTGTGAGGATTGTTCTTCTGTGGCTCAGTCGTGGTGAAGTCAGGAAGAAAATTGGAGAGCTATGGAAGAGGATGGCCCACTGGAGCTGGACATAGGATCAAAGCAGAGGGGGAGGGGGTCATCCTCCAGGCAGGGGGGGGGGGGGAGATTTCTACAATCCAAAGTAAAAGGCCCTCGAAGGATGAAAGGATGAATGTCAGTGAGCTGACCTGAAGATTCCCCTTTCTGTTTTTGTTTTTGTTTTTGTTTTTTTGTAAATATGTTCTTTTTTTACAATTTGTTTATTTATTATGTATACAGTACCTGCCTGCATGTACACCTACCCACCAGAAGGGGGCACCAGATCACTGGAGAGATGGCTCAGAGGTTAAGAGCACTGTCTGCATTTCCAGAGGTCCTGAGTTCAATTCCCAGCAATCCACATGGTGGCTCATAACCCTTCCTGTTTTTTTAAGGGCCCAGTGAGTCTGTCTTACTCTCATTTGGGGCAACGAGACCAGGACACATAAATAATGATGAAAATACAAGTGCCGGCTTCTGTCTTATAGCTTGCCATGGGTCTGAATATCACAGAAGACAGACAAGGTTAAAACTTGAAAAGCGCTTTGAAACAGTTAAGAGCTACATAAAACCATCAGGTCCAAAGGTGTTTAATGCAGACACATTGGCAGGGACTGGCAAGTCCAGGAAGCAACAACCTAAGCAAAGCAGTGTATGAGGCGATCGAAGGAGCATCTGGAATGAGGTGAAGTCCTGGGGGGTTGTAGTGTTGATTCTGAGATTGGGAAAGCAAGCTTGCCAGACCTTGGATTAAGGGACAAAGTACTGAATGGTTTGTTACCTGAGAATTGTGCCAGCAGGGGGACCAGCTAAAAATCTAAGGTCATAATCCACTTGCAGGGTGGTAGTGGTGTGGCCTGTGAGTTTGTGCCGCTGGAAATTACATGAGAAGTGACTATGAGCAATCAGGCAGGGATGTAACTACCCCGGGGGGGCTCTGATGACAGATGAGAAAACAGGCACCTCCGAAGTCACCCAGGAAACTCGGCAACAGTGAAACGCGTCATGGGAGCACATCATCACCAGCTGGCAGGGTGCAGGTCTCCTAAGCCACATGGGCACTCTCTGCGCATACACTAGGTCATCCTATAAGGGAGACTCCTTCCATCCTGCTTTCTCTTTCCCCCTCCTGTATCCTCAGAGAGAGTCTTTGTAAACCCCTCCCCTAATAAAACCTCTCCCGTGGATCTGTCCTGCGGGGTGTGTGTGATTTCTGAACTTGCCACACAGCCCCACTGCATAAATCCTAATATTGACAAAAGAGGATAAAGTCACCATTGTTCAAGAAGATATCCCAGGGGGCTGGAGAGATGGCTCAGCGGTTAAGAGCCCCAACTGCTCTTCTGGAGGTCCTGAGTTCAATTCCCAGCAACCACATGGTGGCTCACAACCATCTATAATGTGATCTGATGCCCCTCTCCTGGCCTGCAGGTATACATGCAGGCAGAGCATTGTATACATAATAAACAAACAAACAAACAAACAAATAAATCTTTGGGAAAAAAAAAAGAAGAAGAAGAAGATATCCGAGAGAAGACTAAATTAGAAGTGGGTAGAGAAAACGGAAGACAGAAGGTAATTCTGTGTTGCCGTAGAAAATCGCAGAGATGGGAGATGCGCGTGGTTTAGAAAGAGCTCCTATGCTGATTGCAAAGATGCTTTTGGCACGACTCTTGAGAATTAAAAGATAAATATTGGGTCACTGACATAGTGTAGACAAGCAATCTGTTACCATAGAGGATGAGAAATGTCAAGACTTGGGCTGAAGGAATGGAAGGGGCAAATCTAGTCTCGTGACCCCAGGAATGAGAGCACCCAGTATCAGAGCTGGAGCTAGGTACCTAGGTACCTCACCATCTAGGGAGACCCTCTCATCACAGGCTCCTCTTTATGTGGAAAAGTGATCCATGAGAGCAAAGGAGGTCCAGGCCGTTTCTACTTGGCCACGTACTAAAGACAACACCATGAGAAAGTGAGCTTGAGTTTTGAGTGTAGAAAGGAATAAGCAGGTGCTTGCTTTTCAGACACAGGATGGGATGTACTGACTTTGGCTAGAGTCGTTCTGTATAATAAACTCATGTACCCCATCCACATTGCTTCATCCAGGGTCATCATAACAGCAGAGAAAGATGCAGAAAAGTGGTTGAGCAAATCAGCACAAACCCCACAGGGTTTGAGACTGAGCCAGAGAAACCATGGCCATCTCGCCCAGCACAGTGTGTACACATGAGAGGTGCCCATTAAATGAGTGAGTGGGTTTAAAATCTGAATATTGGCCTCCAGTGAGGGATAAGGACAGAAGCATGCTTCTAGGCCACCACTTTAGGGATAAGTGATTTGGCTACATCAGGTGATAATTTGAAAGGGTGGGTCTCTACGCCTTGAACGAGACTCTAAGTCAAACAAAAATGTTCTTCGTCCCCAGGAAGATGAAAAATGACCACAATCATTCTCTCATTTGATGGGTAAGGCAAAGCAGTGCCAAGGCGAGGTATGGGTAGAAGATTCCCTAGGACTTCATGTGAGTGGCCATGGTACTCATTTCTAGCCAATGTATGACACTAACATAAATCCTACTGCACTTGTGGTGGCATTTGTGGTGCCTACCTTGAATTCTCACCCTGTATTTCCCTTGCTTGGCATCAATTAGTTCAGCTATTTTAAAAAAGCAGAAGCTGCACTCTTGTGTGCCAGAAATGTGGTGTTACTGATGGCAGACCCTAAGAAGCAGATGCATGTTTGAGGGGGGCAGGCACACAGCGGGCAGTGGGGCAAGGGCTCCAATCTAAAGAATCACAGAGTGGCTGGCATCTGAGAAATGACCTCTAACCTCTATAACGTGCACTTACACATGTAAACCCACCCGCACACAGAGTCATACAGACACATACACAAACACACAAGACCACACGATGTCATGGGTACCCAGGGAACATACACCCCCACCTTCCATACTTCCTCATAGGAGCCTTGCTGCTGTTGGGATGGTGATAACATCTATTGTACTGTCACTGTGACAGCAACAATAACACACCTGGGTGGTAGATCTGCCACGTGTCCCCAGCTGAGGGAAGTAAAAGCGATGGCTCACAGTGCTGATGTCCTCTCTCTGAGTGTCCTCTCCAGGCCCTTGCCAGCGGATGAAGTCTGCAAACCTGAAGTGGCATCACAGTGTTGCACAAAGACTGGAAAAGCTGATGGTGTCTGTGTAAACCCAGAGAACTCCTCCATCGGAGCACTTGTCTCCAAAGCCCTTTTGGCCTGTCTGCTTTCCCGTTCCTCTAGAATCTTTACAGCCTCCCTGGCTTCCCAGTTTTCTCCAACCCTTTCTGCACACTGGCGCTCTGGACACCTGGGTAGTGGAGCAGGCAATTGTGGGAAACGCTGGCTCTCAGTTACCAGGTGTTTCCCTTTACCAATGGTGATTTTTGCTTTCCAAATGTTTCAACCTCTACTCACAAATTCCCTAGTTGTACAGCCAATTCTGCAATCTTTTCCAGGATGATAGAATTTACTCACCCTTCTGGTTTTCATGCTTTATCAGTTTTTCTTCCAATCGTTTTAAAAACGTAATACAATAAAAAAGACAAAGAAAAAACAAACAAACAAAAAAAATCCCCTCTGGGTATAAATCAGGAAAAAACTTAGCACCACAGCAGCTGCAATTTTGCTGACACCCTGAAACAGCACCTCTATATCTTGAAAATCTGTATCTTCCTCCATAACATTAGAAGTTACCAATTATGCCCAAAGCACGTTGGACGCTACCTGTAGGCTTCAACCTTTTCCAAACCTACTTTATTTGGGGTTCTTTAATTCTTACACCTCCCTTCCAACCCACCTACCCTGGATGGGAGAGAAAAGAGGTTAATGGGAACAGGAAAAGAAGACATTTTTGGACTCAGTTCCTGGGAGCGATTCCTCTGGTACAGTCAGCAGAATTTCAGCCGACCAGCAATTCCACTAAAGTTGCTGCCGGAACCTGGAACAGCAGCCAGAACCCACAGCCTCAAAGCATTCTCTGGAGTGGTTCTCACTAGGAGCGTCTCAAAGTGGAGCAATGAACAGCCAAAGGATACCAAGACCCAAAAACTCCCTTCATGTTTTGGTGTATATATATATATATATCCTCTCAGAGTCTGTATTAAGATGTGTTTCAGCTGGCAAAAACCAAGCCCCAACACAAGGTGGCTCATCTTCTAGTGGATAGACATCACCAGATCTCTCACAAGTCTGTTCCCCATCCCACACTTGGAATCAAAACAAAAACATGTGTACATCCACTACATCATAGTTTTAGGGAGAGCCCTCTGCTCACAATAAAGCTGCTGGGGGCCAGCTAAGTCTGTGAATAATAGTGGCATGGTAAGCAGGGTTCTTTGTTGAATAAACCTTATATTTTAACAAAGGCTTTGACTAAGCTGCAGACTGACCAGAGAGATTACCTTCTATGGAACGTCCCAAATACCACTATCATGGAATGACAAAGAGCTATCAAAAAAACCAGCACCAAACCAAGAAGCAGAATTTGATGGTGGAAGAGATAGTCTTATTCTTTGGGCATTTTCCAGCTATCTCTTTCCAGCCTCTTTCCAGAGGCTGTGTTCAGGAAGACTGTAGCCAGGGTAGCTTATTTCTTAGCTGCAATAAATTAAGGACCACAAGTTAGGAACACAATTTAGGTTGATGGTAGAACCAGAAGTTGATCCAGGGCTTTCTTTACTGTGCAGCATAGTTCTTGTGAAGTCCAACAAGTCTTAGATCCTCGAATGGCACCCACTTGGCAAGGCTAGACTCTCCTCAGAGACAAGAATAGCATTCATTAAGTGAGCATGCTTGTTTGTATGAAACCATAACAGTACTTCTTAAATTATCTCATGTGTGAGAATGACTGCTTACTGCCTTTTTGGGAATACCTCAGCTGGGTATAATACTGTTTGGTAATACTTTTTTCTTTTAGACTTAGAAACTGCTTCATTTCCCTAATGCTAAATATTATTCATAGAGAAAACTGAGTCCTACATAATATTTTTACCAGATAACATTTTTTCTAGATTTTTTTCACATTCTAGTTCAATTTGCATAACCTGAATATGTTTATTGTTTGCCGCTTATAAACATTCTTTTTCCCTGTGAGAGTGATTCTTTCATTTAAATTGACAGGTTCGGTTCTTTATGCAATCTGCACTTCTTTTGTTTTTAAATATGATTTGGTTGTTTGGTTTCTTACTTCAAGAACTTCAGCAGGCCCTTCTGGTTCTGAGACTTGATAGCTTCAAGAGGAGGGGCTTGTCACCACAGGTTCAGGCACAGGGTGGATTTCAGGGCTGGATTGTGATTCCCTGGTTTCCTCTTTATCAGAGGCTGTCCACAGTGGATCTTTCACCATGAATCTATCTCTAGTGAATGATGCCAGACCAAGTCAAGAACAGAAGTGCTGAGACCAACATGACAACAGAATTCACTTCCTAGGAACATCTACCGGTGAGATCAGTTGCCTAAGAAACGTAGGCAAAGGGAGCTATGAAATACTCTCCTTTTCTCCAGTCTGAGCAGTAAGTTCTTTGACAGAATAAAGCAGGATGTCAACTTTGCCAATCCATCACCAGTATCCAGCATTGGTCTCCATACCCAATCCAAATGCCTGGCTTTATGAATGAGTAAACAAAAGTAATAAAGTGGAACTAATGTGTAGTTAGGGCACAACAAAGAAATGTAGTATCTCTCTTTTCTGTTTTTGTTGCTCTGTATAGCCTTGGCTGTCCTGGACTCACTTTGTAGACCAGACTGGCCTCGAACTCACAGAGATCTACCTGCCTCTGCCTCCAGAGTGCTGGGATTACAGGTGTGAGTCACCACGCCCGGCTCAATGCAGTATCTCTCTTTCCACTAAGTCTCTATTGCCAACATTTTGAACAGCGTGCACACTTCAGTCTTAATGACTCCATGCTTTCATTAAGTGTAGGATGCTAGTGACCCGCTGAAGAGTCTTCAGCTTCAGAAAACCCCTGAGAGTCAGAGCTTATTCTGAAAGACAGCCAACTGAGCTATGGGCCTGTAAGGTGTGAAAGGGGGCAGAGCATCAGAGCTCTCTATGTTCGTGGCTCAGTGTGACTGGACCATGCAGTAACGCTGAAATTTTGTTCTTGTTTGACTGAGGGTCTTCTGCAGCCCACATTGACTTCCAATTTGCTGTATAGCCAAGGCTAGCTTTGAACTCCTGATCCTTCTGCCCCTGCCTCTCCAGTGCTGACATTAGAGGGATGCAGCTCCATAACCAACATGAATATGTGCCTTTAACTTCTCTGATGTTTGATGGTCTTTACTTCAAAATCACATCTTAGCACTTTACAGAGTTGTGGGAACTTGGTAATGTCTCATGGGAAACATAGTGCACCTCACAGAACAAACCAAGCTAGGATTTTAGGCCACAGCACCTAATAGATATGGCCCTGGGATACTCCTTTCTGCCGTTCATCTATCAAGAGCCTAAGGGTTGTCACTGCCCTTTGGTCTAGAGTGAGGTAGTGATTGATAACCTTGATCATTGAAGAAGTGCATTCGTTACAATCCCCCACAGCCATTATCTCTCAAGGACTGCTTCAGCAACTCAGTGTAGCCATGTCATTGTATGATACCAAATAGGAAAGCCACAGTTGCTTTGTCTTCTGAATGCTAAGGCATTAGGTTTTATATTAAGAATGATAAATGCATCCCCCCCAAGCTGTTTCATGGCTCCAGTGAGGGTCAGGTGGCATCAGGACCCGTCTCATAACAGTTATTTAAATTGCTTTTGCACATGAGGTTCCAGAAGTCAGGTTCTGAAGTCTTCAACTCATCACCCACAAATTATCCATGTCCTTAATAGTATTATCCCTGCACGAGGAGTTTCACACTAGAACCTACCTGGTTAACGGAGCCATGGAATCCCTAGTCGCAATGCAGGTGACCATGTTCATAAATCAACTAGACCTGACTGACATCCCGAGGTGGAGGAGGACTCAGGCTTGGTCTTAGTGCCGGTCTTAGGGTTGACCCAAATGCAACTTCAAACATGCTTAAAGACACTTGTACTGGGAAGAAGAAAAAAACGGCTCCTGGGAGCTGAGTTCCAGACTCAGGGTCTCCACATACAGCCCAGGTTTCCTTGTAGCTTTCCGCCAGGATCTGTTGGGGGCTGAGGATAAGATGGAAGGTGAGGGCTTTGCTTGCACATTTTACTCACGGGTGGGTACACAAAACATAAATCCAAATCTGAGTCATGGCCAACAGCTCACAAAGGTAGCAGAGCGCCTGGATGCAAGCTGACAGAGTCGAGTAACTAGGTAACCACTCAGACCCTCTGGTGGGGGTGGAGGAGACAGATCTCACCATCAGAAGTTCAGAGTGGGGAGAACTTCAGGCCTGAGAAACAGCGGCAGAAGGTAGAGGTGCTAATGGGAGATAGATAGGCCAAGGGACTGAGAGGTAGAAACAGCAGTAAGTCAGGCCATAGCTGGGGAGCAGAGAATGTAGGAGTCTGAGCATTGTAGGAACAGGTATGGCTTTTCTTGTGGATTGGATGCCTCAGAGGTCACCTGGGGTCGCAAAAAGTGACTGTTTCCCTAGGAGAAGGCTGCTGTGACTTAGATGAGGTCTGCCTCTCAAGATCATATGTTGAAGCCATTCTCATCAGGGTGGCAGCGGAAAAAGTGGACATCTAAGAGCCGAGGCCTCAGCCAGACCTCATGGCACACACCAATATAAAGGGGGGTCCAGGCAGGAGTATCAGAAGTAGGGAGGCTACCTTGTGCTATGTCGCAGGACCCTGACTTTAAACAAAAGTGGAGCTTGGTAGGAGGTCCTTAGATCGCTGGGGAGAACGCCTTCAAAGGGAGTCTTCCAGTTTTGAGATGTGGCCTGGGATGACACAGCAGGCCTGGTGTGTACATTGGGGAGTCGGGGCTTGAAGCCTGCACTTGCTAGTTTCACTTTAACCACGCAACACTTAAACCGAATAAAACTGTTTCCTTAATAAAATTAGCCAGCCCCAGGTATTTTTGTGATAGTGTTGAAAACGGAATACGGAGGACAATGTACGTGCAAACTAAAAAGAGTAAGATGGGTTACAGAAATTAGAAGCAGGCATGTGTATGATGGTGTAAACCTTCAACACCAGCACCTGGGAGGCAGAGACAGGTGAATCTTTGAGTTCGAGGCCATCCTGGTCTACAGAGGGAGATCCAGCCTGAGCTGACAGCCAGGGTTGACAGCCTGTGCTACACAGAGAAACCCTGTCCCAGAAAAACAAACAAACAAACAAATAATAAAAAAAAAAGAAAGGAAGGAAGGAAAAATTCATACCTTCAATTATTCCAATTATGAATAATACAATTGTACCTTTGACTCTTACTAAACCCTTTGAAGATAGTTCATAACAGTCTCACTCCTCTTCCGACTGGGATCTAGGTTCTCTCAGGCACCTGGTTACTGAACTTCCTGATCTTGGGCACACTAGTACTCAGCAACTGGGTTTTGGAACCCCATTTTTCCTTAGCAGTTGGGAGGATTTGTGCCTCGGCCTTCGCCTCCCCGGAACACAGTCCTTGCATCTAGCTACAAGTCACGTGCTCACTGGTCCTGCTCACAGGCTGGATGATTCACGTATGGCGCAAGTTCATTTGTGTAAAACCAAACCCGCCTGATATGTGCACATACGAAGTTTAAGAGCTGAGAAAGCCACACGCCCGCCTCTGAGCTGTGACGGGTGAACCAGGTGTACTCCATCTCTGAGGATGAGCGCATCCCACCCACCCATGACTCTTTCCATGCCTTCTTGTGCAGGGAAAGCCATCCTCTCTCAGCTCCCCAAAACCCCTAGAGGTTATGATTTTGCGTGTTTGCTAATTGGCAGTCTGAGAAGGGAAAAGTAAGGAAGGCCCTGAACCCTCGGGAGTATTGCTGAGGGTAAGGCGCCCTCTACCGGTGGATGCGAGTGCGCCGCTGCTTACTGAGACGTTTTTATTTGGGAATGTTCCTTTGGATCCTGTCACCTCCAAGGCAGGGGCTTTTCTGGTAAGGTTTGGAAGAAGACACTCTGGCTGTGGCCTATTCAAGAGACATCTTGTGCTGATTGTTTTTTCCTGATGCGGGATGGTTTTCAAGTTTGTTTTAGAAGTGAGCACAGAGCAAGCTGGGCTTACAGATGAAAAGGGCTGTGACGTGTTTTTATGGAAAGGGTCAGGTAGAATGTGATATATATATCTGTTGGTCTGAATGTGTCTGTGTCTCCCATGAGATTACTTACTTTTAAACACTGAGTAGCTTCATACAAGACATGCCCAAGACAAACATTTGGAAGTATCTTAGTGGCCTGAGATGATGGAACCAGGCCTCTAACTTTGAACTGATCCTAAAAGATGACATTGCGGTAAGAATAAGGATGGAGGATTGAAGGTAGTCTTGGCATTTCAGAAGCTACTACGGTCCCCAGTGTTCCTTTATACGGCTCTCTGTTAAATGTTTTAATCCAGCACATAGATTAAGCCTGTTCGGTTCAATTTCCCACCGTGAGCATCATGAGCGTCCAGCAGGGACACCGGAGTTGTGTACAGACATTAGAATCAGGTTCAGGACTTGTTGAGTCTTTGTTTGAGCTTCTTGGTTGGCCTTCCCTCAGGACAGTGGATATGTCCCTGCACCGAAAACGTCTCTAAAGGAAAGAGACAGGATGCAGGCAAACAACTCGGATGAGGCACAGAGGGCTGAGTCACCAGAGGGATGTGGGAGTCCGGCTGCCAGTGGGAATCACAGAAAGTAGATGGTCTTTCTGAGGAACCAGGAAGAACGTTCCTTCCACTATTTCACTTATGACCTTGCTTTAGCTCTGATACTTGACCATGCAAAACAGTAAACTGCTGTGGTTTCACAATTTTGTTCCATAATTTGTGAATACTATAAAAAATTGTTTAAAAAACAAAGAATTAAAATTAAAAGCAAAGTAGCTATGAACTCGTAAGAGCAAACATTCCAGTATCTGCCTGGCTCGAGTGACTATCGTGCCATCATTAGAGCATACACAGAGACTATTGGTTTAACTAAGGACTATGGTTTAGCTAGAGTGGGAGCAGAGAAAGGCATTAAGTGTATGTGAGCATAGAAGAAAGTTAGATACTCACACAGAGAAATGCTAATATGGTAATGTCTAAAATCATATTAACACGTACAACAATTTAAACAGTGTGTTTGCTAATATGGACTTTAAGAGAGAATAACAAACAAACAAGTCAAGTGTTGAAAATAATTAGTTTAGGTGCAAAGCTTGACATTAAAATAATGTAAAATTTATGATTCCATTTTTAAAAAAAGAGTTAACATGTTAGCTAAGACAAGAGTGGTGGTTCATGCCTGTAATCCCAACATACAAGAAGCTGAGGCAAAGGGATTGCTACACATCTGAGGCCAGCTCAGACTATGTACCAAGACCTTGTCTCAAAAAAAAGGGGGGGCTTGGAGTGTACCTCAGTTGGTACAGTGCTTGTTTAAGATACTGAAAGACCTGTATTCACGTCCTCGACAAGCACAGAGCAGATGTGGCAGCTCATGCCTCTAATCTTAGCACCTAGGAACAGGGCAGGATAGAGACAAGAGGGTCAGAAGTTTAAGGTCGTTCTCAGCAATACAGGCAGTTCAAGGTCAGAATAGGACACATGAGATCCTCACCCCACCCCCTGAGAAAAGGCAGAAGGAAGGAAATTTGGCTCGTTTATATTTAACAAAGCCAGAGAGGTCCAAGCATCTTAAAGGTTCACAGGTGCTTTTGGTTCAGCTAGCCTTAACGGCGGACATAAGGTGATGGTACAGTGGCCTCATTTGCTCATTCACCCAGTTGGTTTGTCCTTGGTTGCTAAATTGATTTAAATTTGTTTTTTGTTTTTCTCTATTCAATTTTCCCCATGGTTATTTCAGGCATGCAGGCTCTTTTTCTCAGAGCCCTTTACTTTATTTTAAATGTGTCTCGGCGAACCTTTTTCCGGGATATGACTGATAAAACTCGATTCCATTTGTAAGGAAAAAAGAAAAGAAGTGGATGGAGAAAGAGGAGAGGATTTAAAAGAAGCCATGATCGATGCTGCAAAGGAAATTGAGTTCCTGCCTCAGAATCAGGAGGGATGCCTCAAGGAACCAACGAGAAAGGCAAGGACGGGTATGGAAGAGCAGGAAACCAAGGGAGCAACAGAGAAATAAAGGGTGTAGAAGCAATTAGCAAAAGGAAACCAATGTCCTTCCAAGACTCCAAAGTTAAAAACGTCCCCTGTTTTCAGATGATGGCATCCCACACCAAGCAAACCATTTCTAACAAATCATTCTATGCAGAAGGAAGAAAAATGCGATAGAATGGACAGCAAGCAAGCCCTGTGATAACACAGTCACTCCCACGGTGCTGCCAAGTGGCCTGACCACCTCTCTTTGCACCATCTCATAGCACTGCCATGGGAGACAGAATTAAACCAGCCTGCTTCTCTTTATCATGGATGCCACAGGATGATGGTGCAGCCTAAAGTTCCCAGCCATAGCTACTGGCCTACAAGTCATCTTTAATAAACACAGGCAATAAGACACATTTTCTATTACACAAGAACTCAAGCGAGAGCTGCAGAAGACTGTTACTTGAAGCATGCCTCCAATGGACTGGGGGACAGTAAAATATTCCAAGCTGGGTTCCGCACTGAGCCGAAGTAAATGAGACCTGTATTTATCTAGCTCTCTCCAGGATAACTGGAAATCTAGTTGTAAAAATGAATCTAAAATCAAAACATCTGTTCCTTTTAAAATAATGTAAAATTCATGAATTCATGGAAAAATCAAGTTTAGGATGTCAGCTACTATTAACAAAAACTGAGGAATGAGAGGAGGGGACACACATGTACTCAAACTACGGCTTCCTTCTTGGCTGGGATAATTAGTCAATGTTAAGAGAATGAGAGTTTTTGAAACAGGAAAAAATAAATATCAAGGACCGAAAGCAGGGAAAGCCCACGGAGCCAACAGAAGTCACGCAGGATATAGCCCCCAAACAGTACTTTCAAGCTCAGATCTGTGTCTTTGCACCCAGGATGGACTTTGTGTAAATAAATGCTGATGTAAGCGCCTCTCTAAGAAGCCAGACACCCAGGTCCTTTCCACCAAATCCAGCCAGTCCTTATCTGTAACACACCACCAAAAACAATGATAAAAGCAAAATATTGAGCTGAGACACATCAGTCAAAAATCAAACAAGTCCAAGACAGAGGAGTGCAAACATGAACATCGCCATGAACCTTGGGATGAAGGTATGGAGGAAGGCAGATGTTTGCTGCTTTGAGTAAAAGCTACAAACATTTCTCAAAAATCCTAACAAGGCAAACTTAATGAAACTGCTAGAGACTGGACGCTCAGTGTCAGGGGCATTAAGAGTCTTGTTGCTCACTCTAGGTGAAAGAGCAAAACCCAGTTACACACATAGAAAACTAAGAAGCATTCGTCTGGAGTCCACAGGATGCACCTGTGCCTATGTGTGTCTATGCGTGTTACATGTGTCTGTGGGTGCACCCATGTGTGTATGTTCACGCTGGTGGAGGCCAGAGGTCATCCTTGAGTGTCTTTCCCAATCACTTTTCCACTTTACTTTCTGGGGCAGGGTCTCTCACTGGGGCTCACTGATTTGGCTAGACTGCCCGGATAGTGAACTCCACAGAGCTGGGGTCACAGAAGCATGCCGCCATGACTCGCTTTTTCCAAGGGTTCTGACAATCAGACTCAGGCCATCATGTTTTTGAAGCAAGCGTTTTACTGACAAAACCCTTTCCCTGGACATGGAAATATCTGTTAACTAAACATTTGTTACAGACACACACACACACTCACACACACACTTGTAAAAACCCAATCACACATCCGACCTCCTCTTACCCTTTCTTTCTGACCAGAGAGAAAAAAGAAAACTAAGGACAAATGATGAAAACATTAAGTCACAGAGCAGAACATTTAAACATTTTAAAATTATTTTAATTTCAGCGTATATGTGTCTGTGTACCATGTGTGTGCTCCGTGCCTGCAGAGGCCAGAAAAATCCATCTGATCCTCTGGAATTAGAGTCACAGACAGTTGTGAGTTAGGTTCTGGCAACTGAACCCTGATCCTCTGGAAGAGAGGCTAATGTTCTTAACTGCTAACTCATTTTTCCCAGCCCAGAACAGAAAATTCATGGACAAAAAACAAAAAACAAAAAAACAAAAAAACCTCCATGGTGCAGTTGCAAATATTGGTAATTAAGGATTATTAATGAATGATTGTTTCACATGGATTCTCTGGGGGTTAAGAGTCTGTCCACTCAGATGTGTACAGCCTCCACAGAAATGCACTGTAGGAAAAGAAAGCATGTGGTAGCGGGAACTAGGTTGGAGTTTCTTGAGCGTGTATGTGTGGTTTGTGGACGTGGATGTGTTGCTTTTCTGCAAAGAACAGGCATTTGGGGGACACTGTGTCTTTGTGGTTTAGAAGTTGGAAAACACTGTGGGGACATTGCAGACTTTCTTGTGTGTGTGTGTGTGTGTGTGTGTGTGTGTGTGTGTGTGTGTGTGTGTGTGTGTAGTGATGAGAGGTTGACAGTGGGCTCTTCCATGATTGTGCTCTGCTTTTCTTTTGAGAGACAGTTTCTCACTGAACCCTGAGCTCACTCTTCGGCTAAACCAGCGGGCCAATGACCTACAGGCATCTGCCTCTCTCTGCCCTCATGGTGCCTACTTACAGATGTATGTGTTCTGGCTTTCAAGTGGGTTCTGGGTCTTGAACTTGGGCTCTCATGCTTGCACAGTGAGCACCTCTACTCACTGAGTCATCTCCCCAGCCCTGAACTACAGCCCTTCCCATAACCTTTTAAAAGTTTCTTTCCCTTAAGTTTTATGTATGTGAGCGCTTTCCTACACGTGTATATGGGTGCTACATGTGTGCCTAATGCCACAGAATCTGGAAGAGGGCATCAGATCTCTTGGAGCCGGAGTTTCATTCAGTTGTGAACCATCATATGTGTACTGTGTAGTGGATGTAAACATGCTTTTGTTTTGATCCCAAATATGGATGGGGTGGGGAACAGACTTGTGACAGAACAGGTGATGTTTATCCACTTAGAAGTTGAACCATCTCATGGGGGCAGGGGTTACTTGGTTTTTGCCAGCTGAAATACATCTTACTATAGACGCTGAGAGGAGATCTCTCTCTCTCTCTCTCTCTCTCTCTCTCTCTCTCTCTCTCTCTCTCTGTGTGTGTGTGTGTGTGTGTGTGTGTGTGTGTGTGTGTGTGCATGTGTGTGCCTACAACAGGAAGTGGGGGTTTTGGTATTGTTTGGCTGTTCATGGCTCCACTTCGAGACGCTCCTAGAGAAACTGCTCTAGAGAACGCTTCAGGGCTCCGGGTTTCGGCTGCTGTTCCAGGGTCCACCGCGACTTTGGTTGAATTGCTGGTCTGCTAAAATCCTGCTGGCTATGCCAGGGGAATCATTCTCAGGAGCTGAGCCCCAAAAGGTCTACTTCTCCTGTCCCCATTAACCTCTTTTCTCTCCTATCTAGGGTAGATGGGTTGGAAGGGAGGTAGAAGCATTTAAAGAACCCCAAATAAAGTAGGTTTGTAAAAGGTGAAGCCTACAGTACCGAAAACCAAACCTGGGTCCTCTAGGACAACTGCCAGTGCTCTTAACTGCTGAGCCATCTCTTCAGCCCACACATAAACTTAAGGTGGAAGACGCAGGCCATCTGTGGGAAAGACAGATCTCTAGCAGTAAAGACTTAGAGCAGATGCATACCAGCGTTCTTCAAGATCTAAATACGGGGCCTTTATTTTTAAAGATTTACTGAGTGTGCATGCGTGTGTGGGTGTGCGGGTGTGTGCATGTGTCCATTTGCCCATGCCTGTGTAAGTGTATGAAAACTTGTATCAATGGATTTTTTCGGAGGCTAGAAGAGGGTGTCAGATCCCTTGGAGCTGGAGCCACAGGTGTTAACTAGACTCAGCTTGCTACATGCTGACATCCCCACTTTGGTCCTCAGGCCTACCTAAGTCCTCTTAACTGCCAAGCCATCTCTCCAGCGCCTAAGCATAGGCAGCTCTGACTGAACAGCGGTAAGGGTTCTGTTCATTGTGTACACTGTTTATATATTTCAAAGAGAATATAGCCTATAGTTGGAGATTTGTTTTCCTTACGTTGAACTTAAACCGCTCTCTGACTAATTGTCCAGATGGAGAGATGCTTCCCCATCACTGGGGAGCTTATTCCAGGACTCCCCTCCCCACGGCATACCAAGGTTTTCAGACCCTTAAGTCCCTTGATTGAATGGTATGGTATTTGCGTAAGAGAGTTGTGCACACTTTTGTTCGCGTTAAGTCCCCTCTACATGGCTTATGATACCTACCACTGCTGCGTGAATGCTTTCAAAATAGCTGTCATACTGTGTTGCTTAGGGAGGCAGGACAAGAGCAGCATATATCTCTGCTCAGCAAAGGTGGAGTTTTTTGTTGTTGTTGTTGTTTGTTCATTTTGTTTTTGTTTTTGTTTTCATCGGAGGTGCAGAAATGACAGATAGGATTGATTCTGTGTTCATAGCTCAGCCAGACCATCTGTCTGAAATCCAGAGGCTGGCTAGGAGGTCAGGCTCTTTTTACCTTAACAGGGTGGTTCAGCCTCTGGCTTAGCCACAGATGAGAGGCCTTTCTGGGAGTTGACCGGTCTCAGGAAATGGTAATTGTGTGACTGAGGGGCTGGGCAGCGAGGAACACCTGATGCTTTGAGGAGCGAGGGCTGAGGCGATCGGAGTAGTCAGCGTAGTTCTCATCAAAGTGTGGAAGCCACGGCACCCTCATCATCATCCAGAGAGCTCCTCATCTCTCCTACCTGGACAGTTGGACCTTCTGAGAACTGGGCTCAGCATCTATCTGTAAGATCAGCAGAACTTCAGAAAGATTGAGTTCTTAGCACAGCAAGTACCCACACTTCCCCAACTAGGGAGCCTGACAAAGGTGGGATACCAAGACTCTGTCGAGGACATTAGGGTAAATGCCCCCAGAGAACCTTGAATGGCCTGGGCTGTAGACGTGAATTGCATCTGTTTGCTAACAAATTGTCTCTCCCTGCTTTGCCTGACACTCCAGAATTCACAAGTGAGATGAGAACTCGTGGCCTAGAAGACGGGCTGTTAGGAAGTGAGCAGAACTGTATGGCAGAGTGTCTGAGATAACAGCATCCCTGCATGGTTGCTGCCACCATGCTACCTCAGGATGCTGCTGAAGACAACTGGCTTTCCTATGAATTGACCTGCAGTTTGATTAATAATGTAACCATGATCTAAGAGGCCAGGTCCGATGGCTTGCTTGGCAAGATAACAGAGAGAGCCTGTGACATAATGGTGCTTGCTGAGGGACTGCAGGCAAACGAGGCAATGTGTTAAACCATCAGAACGCGTGTCAATCCAGTTAAGGTGGACTCTCTCATGCAAGAGGACTATCCAGAGTATATGGAAGGGCAACAGTAGTGACTTGATGGGATCCTTTCTCCTGGAGGGTTCTATTGAGCAGACCCCTGCCTTGCAGGTCGCAGGCTTGGTAAGAGGAAAACATGTGAGACCTGCACAGACCCTCAGTTTCTGCTCATAGGACAATTGTATCTGAATGATGACCTTGTGAGGGAATGGAGGGGTCAAGGACAGAGGTTAGCCAAAATTATGTAGCTGCATCCTCTCCAGGGGGCATCCTGTGTCTCTTCTGTGGCTGTTCTCTTGGTGAAGGATGCAATGCAGCGCTCACGGGAACCAGTACCCATTCCTGTGTGTCCACACACAAGCCCCCAGGGCTCTGTGCCTCTTCTTCCAGTCACCAAAGTATTTCTACTGGACGTGAGTCCATTTGTCTTATAGCCACAGGCTAGTTATCTTTCTACATTAAATGAATGGGGGCAGCAGACGTTTTGGCCACAGGGAGGATCTCCTGTTTTACAAGGCTGCCTATAAACAAGGAGACGCGGACGGCTGAGTGCAGGATTTTTCATCTCTGCACACAGAACGAGACCAGAGGTGTGACCTGAGGGAGAGATTAACACTGCAACACATGAGGTGACATGACACATGGAGATCTAGTGTCTGTGACCCCTGTGCTGTCTGGACCTTTTCTAGCCCAATCCAGGGTATGGTCTGATAGTTCATAGCTTAGTGTGCAGTTCTGATGCTGGCCAGTTCGTGTCCCATGGCTTGATATTCCAGTTCTATTAGAAGCATCCCAGTTGTGTGTGTGTATGTGTGTGTGTGTGTGTGTGTGTGTGTGTGTGCGCGTGCGCGCATGTTTTTAATGGTGTACAGTTTGTTTCTTGGAAAGCAGTCTTTTCAGATGTGTATGAAGTCTAAGTTTCCTAGAGCCTCTACAAGGTAGGGCTGTTTACTGGGTAGACCTATTCTGGTCCGCAGTTCTTTCTTTTAAAAGGCCCCTGCAAACCACCATATACATGGGTCAGAGCAATATTCATAAGTGTGTGCTATACTCAGTCTAACATCTGAAGAGATGTCTAAACAGCATGCTGCTTTTAAGGCAGAAGGTGTACAGTGCAGGAAGCCATCAGCACAGCAGAAGGATGACCCACTTTGTCCCAAGACACAGGGCCCCGAATTGTTAACGGATGCATAAGTCCTATTCGTTTTTCCAGGCCTCTCTCTCTCCCAGAGTGCTGCATGCAGCCTACCTCTCTCCACTTTCAGGGTCAGCTTCCGTGGCATCAGCAGTATGGCCTAATGTGACTCTGCCGCATGTCCAGATGCTCCACATCCTCTCTGACAATCTAGCGACACAGAGAAAGAGAATTAACATATCTCTGGGGCAAGACCATGAATGCACTCCGCCGTTCATCCCGAATGAATGCAAATTGCTTCTGTCTGCCTTTTTGATGGGTATTGAAAAGAATGTGTTCCTCAGATCAATAGCTCCATGCCACTTGCCAGAGCCTCTAATAAAGACCCTACTTCCAGCATGCCAGCTGCAATTGGCCGTAGTACTTGGTTAAGTGTCCAGTAGCATAATCATTGTCCTTGATTAATCTAGTTCTCCCAGGACTACTCCCTCTGTTTCCTTTAAACCGTAAAGTGATATGAACCTGTCATTTCCCAGCTCTGTGTTCAATGTTGTACAGCCTTGCCTGGAGGAGGGGAGGAGTCCAGGGCTTTTCTGCTGCCTCTCCTACTAGACTAGTTTATAGGTTAATAAATCAATGTAAGAACTTTGCTAACCCTCTGTGTTTGTGTCCATCATTTGTTCAAGAACTGGGGACATCGCTGCTGGTGTCTGGATCCAGTGGTAAGATGGGCCTGAGTCAGAACCCTACTACGTATTACCCTTGTAAATGATGTTCCCGGATAAGGTGACTTAACTTCTAGGTGCTGTGTGTGTGTGTGTGTGTGTGTGTGTGTGTGTGTGTGTGTGTGTGTGTGTGTAGTCTTAGCCTGCTCAAACAGAACACCTGACATGTTTAACTCATGAAAGTCCAACTGCACAGACACTGTCCCCTCCCTGGCTTCTGGTGGGGGCCTCTCTGTTGGTCAACTTGTGCTGGAAAGCCTAAGAGTAAGCATGGCATGCAAAGAGAAAAGACAGAGC
Source organism: Acomys russatus (assembly GCF_903995435.1). Taxonomy (NCBI): domain Eukaryota; kingdom Metazoa; phylum Chordata; class Mammalia; order Rodentia; family Muridae; genus Acomys; species Acomys russatus. The sequence continues at coordinate 44,127,238 of NC_067161.1, read as the reverse complement.
AGGGGTCTCCTGTCTTATAACAATGTGCTCTCCCAGTACCTAGCCTACTCTCACAAGCACCACATTAGTCCCACTCACCAGGGCCCCACCACCTCCCAGCTCTACCCGAGAAGGAATTAACCTTCGCTACGAATTGTGGAGGGAAGAAGCCATATCAAGACCACAACTTATTTTCCACAGTATCTCAGAGATCTGGCTTTTCTGAAGCCACCAGCAAGCTCTTAACAGTCCCAGGGCTGTCATGCAATAGCATTCATTATCACTGTCACAGATGGTGTGACTCTAGGCCTCCAGGAGCCAACCTTTAGGTCCAGCCACTGCGCTTACTGGTCTCACGTGGTACAGCCACGCTAACACATATGCTGTTCCGTGTCTGTGGTTCTTTCCTCTTGGTCTGTTATTATAGCAGAATATTGTATTTTGTGGGGGACGTTGCTTTTGCCAAGTTTCCCTGAGTCATCGAGGCAATGTCTTCCACCTGAGGATGCCTCCGTTCACCCAGTGAACTTATTTCATGAGCTGTCACTGTGAAATCCAAATATATGACACTCCTAAATCTTTCTGGGTGCGTGGTTACATAATCCTGTGGAGAAAGAGAGTTTGTGTCCTAGCAATGAATTGTGACTAAATTTCCATTTGTCCAAACCATGAGCTAAAGGAACTAACTAGCTTCTCATTTTTCTGGAACAGTCTATCCAACAGCTAAGTAAACATGTGAGTTGACTATTGATGCTAAAGTCAAGAGCCAGGGAACAGGGCTGTGGGTGTGGAAGAGCTGAGTAAAGCCACAGGAAAGGAATCCAGTAGACCTGGGCTCTAATGCCCAAATGAGCCACTTTCAAGCTGCGTGGTGTATGCAATATGTTTTTCTGAAGGAGAAAAGACTTGAGTGCATATAAACCTGAATGCCAGCCCCCAGCCCTTTCCAGTTTATAACATTGGGAAAGTATTAACTTTTCTGCACCTTGGGGCCTTCACCTTGAAAGATGACTCTCAATCTTTACTAGAGTAACAGGAACAGGAACTTTTATGTACTTTTCCCCAATGCTAGTCCTGTCAAAGGCCAGTGAATGAGTGTGTAGAGTCCCCTTGTGTGGTGCTGTGTGCATTCTAACTTTCCCCAAGGTGACTCAGGTACGATGAAGGTGGAGACCCTGTGTCTACACTAACTCTTGGTGTTGACACTGCTGTGAGCACCACAAACATTCCCAAGGCCTCACAAACGCCATCCACAAATGAGATCTGCTTATGATGTTTGCTACAGTTCCTCACAGCAAGTCCCCCATAAGAGGACAAAGCTCACTTGAAATCATACGAGAACGTTAGTCAATGAGTGCCTGTTCCCTGGTGTTAATTTCCCCCCAAACTTCTGTCGCTTGTTAATGTAGTGCTTTGAAAAGTTAGCAGTATAGCTGTTTCTGGAATCCCCACTTAGTACTAAATTCAGTAGTTTCGTTCTTTTTTTTTTAATGAGAAGGGAAACATCTTCTCTTAAGAACACTGGAAGCCATGGGGCCCCTTTCTTCTCTGCCAGGGACTTAACTGAATCAACCAGAGCTCTGAGCTAACCGCACATTTGTTAGAGCCAATTATAGTGAGAACTGAGAACTTGCTTTGTAAGCAAACAACACAAGTATTATTTTTATTTTTTTAAAACCATTTATTCTCTTTTAAAAATGAAAATATAGGGCTGGAGAGGTGGCTCAGAGGTTAAGAGCACTGGCTGTTCTTCCAAAGGTCCTGAGTTCAATTCCCAGCAACCACATGGTGGCTCATAACTATCTATAATAAGATCTGATACCCTCTTCCAGTGTGTAGGCACACATGCAGGGAGAATAGTATATTAATAATAAATAAATGAATCTTTTTAAATGTTATTTTAAAAATGAAAATATAAAGATTACACTTTTAAACCTCTATATGAAGAGGTCAGGGTTTGTGTGAAAGCTCTGAGCTGGTTCTTTCAGGCTGATATTTGTATTTGAAGCCATCAGATTTTTCCACATTTTGGTTTTACTGACATGCAGGTTACCCAATAGGTCCTAGACGGGCCTCTTTTGGGGTAAAGACTTTCTTGCCAAAGTATTTTAGGAAGAAAAAATGTAAGCAGAGCAGAAAGCTAAAAACAAAAGACAAAAAAACAGAAACCAAATTTTGGTTAATATTTAACACCTTGCCTTTCCATGAAGCCAGCTGAAAAGCCTTCAGTTCATCAGCAGCTAAGAAAGCCAACATCCTTCCTTTAATATTTCAGTACCTGTGACCACTTAGCAGTAAAAGAAAATCTGCCTGTTATGAAATGTATTTGGTCATGGAAGACAAAGCTAAGAGAAATTACCAGTGAGAAAAACCAGTGGTCCTGGGTAGTAAGATCACAAACCAAAACCACTAGGCTTGGGGTACCTGTGAAGGTTGCAGTTTCACAAATGCCCCCTTCACTTACATTGCTTGCTCTGGTTTCCAAACAGGAGGCCTCTAGTTTCCCATAGCTTCTTCCCAGAGGAGCCCTGGTTCCCTCCTCTCGGCCTGCAGTGGCTGCCATGAATTTGCTGGCATCCCAACACTGGCCATTCTCACTCTGTGTGTTATGTCCTTGTCCAGCTGCCTGCTCTGGCCCTGTCATGGCTGTCTCTCCTGCTTTGCCCTCTGCCTAGTTGCCTCCCAAATAACCTGACACCTGACTCCTTGCCTCTGAGGACCTAGGTCTGTGAGTGGACCTGAATTTATTAGCTCCTAAGCATTCCCAAGAGGTCTCTGTCAAGCCAAGAATAGAAACTTTAGAACCGCGTGCAGTACAGTCTGTTTCATCCTAGCCTCTTTCAGTATGTACACACACACATATACACACATGCATACATTTGTGTACACACACATATACACACATGCATACATTTGTTCTTTGTCCTCTTCTGGGGTTCAGAGATCCTGATGCCTCTGGAATTGCCTGAGTAGTAAAGATATCACACTCCTAAAAGATTCCTATGGCCCATATGGACCCTGAAATAAAGTGACCGCTACCTAAGAGCAACAGTTTCAGTATAGGTGTCCATCGCTGGAAATTTAACATTCATAACCAAAGACTGAAATACATGGGCTCCTCTCTCTGCCTCAGGTAACAAGAGTAAAGACTGGGCCCAATCAGCAGCAGCCGATAATATCTGTGTTACTCAGATCTTGACTTAACAAACTCCAAACAATAGGCTGTGGGGTGCTTCCCCCATAAGGTTGTCTCTCTTATCCCTGGGAACACTCCCAAGGGGCAACTGAAGTTCTGGATAGCACAGAAGCTTGTATACACTGTGGTTTTTCCAATATTCGCATCTATGACAAAATGTATGAGATGGGCATCGGAAGAGAGTAATAACTAATAACGAAATAGAACAGTTGCCACAATGCACTATAAGCAAAGCTATGTGACTCGATGTTGCCCTTAAAACACCCTATTGTAATCCCATCGCCATTGTTTTGTGATCACATGCTCTGTTGAGGAAAATTGTGACCCTGAGAAGATAACACAGGAGAAAGGACAAGCTGAGAAGGCAGACTCTTTGGTAGCTAGTTCTCAGTGCTAGTGCTAAGATCCTGAGCCATTGCTAAGATCTGATGTGCGTGCTCTCTCTCTCTCTCCTTCTCTCTCTCTCTCCCTCCCTCCCTCTCCCCATCTCTTTCCCTCTCCCTCTTCTTCTCTCCTCTCTCTCTCTTCTCTCTCCCTCCCTCCCCCTCCTTACCCTCCCCTGTTTGCCCATGTATACGCACTCAGATGTGTGCAGGAGTGCTTGTCCTTTAATGCACATTTGAAAGTTAGGGGTTGACATTGGCTATCTCCAACTACCATTCTCCGCCGAGCTCTTGGGATCTGCCTGTCATACCCACCTCGGCTCTGCAGTTACAGGCATGCACAACTGCCTGCATGGCTCTGGAGTTACAGGCATGCACAACTGCCTGCATGGCTCTGGAGTTACAGGCATGCACAACTGCCTGCATGGCTCTGGAGTTACAGGCATGCACAACTGCCTGCATGGCTCTGGAGTTACAGGCATGCACAACTGCCTGCATGGCTCTGGAGTTACAGGCATGCACAACTGCCTGCATGGCTCTGGAGTTACAGGCATGCACAACTGCCTGCACGGCTCTGGAGTTACAGGCATGCACAACTGCCTGCATGGCTCTGGAGTTACAGGCATGCACAACTGCCTGCATGGCTCTGGAGTTACAGGCATGCACAACTGCCTGCATGGCTCTGGAGTTACAGGCATGCACAACTGCCTGCATGGCTTTTGCGTGATTACTGTGCATCCAAACTCAGATCTTCATGTTTGTATAGCAAGCACCTTCCCCCACCAAGCCAGCTATCCAGTCCCTTATTATATATGACTTGGCCTGAGTTTGTCACCTTGTGTTTCCCTGAGTTGTGGCTCGGCTTCCACATTTTCCGACTTCCTGACCTGGTCTCCAATGGTTTGATGAACTCCATGAACCACTGAACTGAACTTGTCTAGAATGTACCAGTTTATCTCTCTCTCTGCCTGAGCCTACTGTGCAGAACAGGATAGTGTTTGCAGCCTGACCTGACACTCTGGTCCTCACCTAGATTTTCATGAGGGAACTGACTTCTGCAGGCATTTCCTTCTCATGTCCTTATCTGCCTCCCGGTGACTAAGTACTGAGAAGATGACTAGGCACAGCCATTGTCCCATGTTGCGTTCTGTTGCTAATTGAGGACAGCAAATCCATATGCTGAAGTCCTGGCTTTACTCTAACTCCTGACAAATACACATGGATTGTATAATACAGCATGAAGTGAGGGATGCTGGAGATACTCTCAGTCTCCTCGTGTGGTCAGGTCCTTGACAGTCGCACAAACAGAAGGCTATGGGGACGAGGCTAAGCAGATGAGCTCTTGAGTTTGACAAAGAGATAGGAAAAGCCATCCTCTTTGGTTTTCCTTTCTTTCTTTCTTTTTTTTTTTTTTTTTAAATCAGGTCAATGACTTTAGGATTTGAGAGTTCAAAGACTCGCACCATTCCATTTGCACTCTTGCTTCCTTTTTGTGGCTTGAGAGTGAGCTCTGAGCTGTTTCTAACAACTTCCTGTTGCCTTGCTTCCCTCGCTGGTGAGGAACTTTTCCTTCCTCTGGAACCATAAATAAGCCCAACACGAACCCTTCCTTCTAGAACGTGTGTTTTATCGCAGCAATAGAAAAGTAACTAATACAGCATCGAGTCTATTTGCAAGAAAAGAACCTGGCATGTGTGATCAATGCCTGAAATTAGAGTTGCCACCAACCAGCTGGCTGAGGGTTCCCTTCCTCTGTTTGGATAGAAATCCCCACAGGGCAAGGCAAAGGCTCTTTGAAGACTGCTCTGTAGAGGCTTTAGTTCCCTTGGGTTCTACCGCAATGGGGGAGACAGATGGAAACAGCAGCAAGTGGCGCCCTCTAGTGTTACAGTCCTCACGCAGGCCAGGGCCACAAAACCTTAGCCCTTCAAGTGTTACAGTCTAGGGAGCATCAGGTGCGTGGAGCCTTACCCTTCGGTAGCAGCAGGTGTTACTGCTCAGCTTGGAGGTTGAGACCTTTGGTTCTGAGGTCTTGACAGCTTTCTGGAACTCCCTGGTAACCAGGGCTTGCATGTTCTCTCTTGTGGCTCCTTATGGCCCTTTATCTTCCTTTACTCTCGGCTCTTGGGTCTCTATTGTTTTTTTTGTTTGTTCTCTTGTACTTCTGTCTCCCCTCTCCCTGCCCTGGCTGCTCCCGCCCTGTTGATGTTTCTTCGCTACTAGGCAGCCCTAACCCTTCCCACAACCCAGAGGCTGCATAACTTCTCTGAGAGGCTTTCCTCAGCAGCTGATGGAAACAGATGCAGAGACCCAAAAGACAGAGCTCAGGGAATCTTATGGAAGAGTTGGGGGGATCACTAAGGGAGCCGGAGGGGTCAAGGACTCCACAAGAAGACCTACAGAGTCAACTAACATGGGCTCATGGGAGGGGGGCTCACAGAACACGCATAGACTTATTCTAGGCCCCCTGCACATATGTAGCAGCTTCATATGTGGTCTTCATGTGGATCTCCCAGCAACTGGAGTGGGGCACTCTCTGACTCTACTCTGATGCCTCCCTTTGGAACCCATTCCCCTAACCAAGCTGCCTTGTCTGGCCTCAGTGGGAGGAAATGCCTCAGGGGGCACCAAGTTCTGCATGGCTTATTGTGTTAGAGTGGGTACCCATGGGGACTCCCTTTCTCTAAGGAGGAGGAGAGGGGAGAATGGGGGTGGAAGGGTGTACAAGGACGGACTGGGAGGAGAGGGGTGTGTGCAATCAGGATGTAAAGTGAATAAATAAAAATTTTAAAAAGACCACTCCAAATAAGCCTTTTCATTAGACCTAATGCTACACCAGGGGGCAGCACAGAGGAGCCTCATGAGGCACTCACGCGGTGAGCCTCACAGAGCCTGTGTTTGTGGACAAACACAGACATTTGTTGGGGGCCATAATTACAACCTTCATTTTGAACCAATCACAGCAACTTCTTTGGGTTGATCACAGCCTTAATTCTTAGCCCCAACCACAGTAGTCTTGACCAGAGGAAATAACCACACCTGGCCAAATGGAAATGTTTGCAGCCATAGGGCTCGTGGAGACTTGTGAGAGCAAAATGTCTGGTTTGAAACAGCCCTGGCCAGGCTGTGCCTTTTGGAGTCAAGGCAACCAGCTGCAGTTGAGCTGTGGCCATTTCAAAGCATCTGTACCAGGTCCCAGGTGCTGGTGGAATGCTAGCATCAAGGCTGTCCTGTTGACTGTTGGAACACAGGTCCTTTTACTGAAGGCAGCCAGCCACTGCATCCAAAGCCAGCCCTGGAACAGCTAACCAGGGAGTCAGAGTGTCCTGTCCCCAAAGCCTTTGCTGATTTACAAAAACATGAACAACAAAACTCAAATGAACTTAAAGAGCTTATCACTAATGAAAAAAAGTTAAAAAAAAAAACAAAACAAAACAAAAACAAAAACCAGATCTGACCAGTATCCCAGGGAGAGGTGGCTCCCCACCATCCATCTCAAAGACTCTGTTGAAGGGCTGTCTAAGTCCTTAACTTATGGTATCTGATGCCACCTCTAAATGGTGTTAGAACTGGGTGGGGTTGTAGAATCCCCGCTGGTAGGGGGAAGTTGGGGTGAAGTGTAAGAAAAGGCTCTAGTGTTTGGTGTCGGAAGCACAGTGACAGAGTCTGTGCTGCTGCTCAGGCCAGTGCAGAGATGCGATGTCATCATTCTCCTTAGATGCTCAACCCAGTGCCAATGGGAGCAGCTGCTCATACGCCTACTGCCACTGAGTGAGGTCAGGCACGCGGTGATGAAGAGCGCAGAGCCCGATCACAGATTCTTAGCCACCCGCACCTGCACGAGCTTCTTCTCAGACTTTGAGGTTCTGTTTAATCATGCGTCTGCCATAGTGTAATGAAATGATTTTCTAAGCTGTATGCTTGGTTCTTTTATGAAAAACGTCATTGGTCTGTGCTTTAGCAGCAGTTGGTAGAGTTAAATAAATTATTGTTCAAGTTGTCTAGGCTAGTAATTGTGTTCTTGCTCATGAGTCATGAGCGTGCACGTGTGCCATGTTGCTCATAACACCAGGTAGTAGCAATTCCTTTCCAAAGACTTATATGTGAGAGAAGAGGTTGCTATAGTTTCATTGCTCATTCAAATGGACGGTTTGGTGTTCCTGCTGGAAGGAACGCATCCCATCTGGAGACCCCAACTGCAAAGGCATAGGCCAAGGGAAGCTCTCCAGTCTGTGCTGCAGGCCTGTGGATGAACCTGAGGTAGGATTCTGAGAGAGCACTAATCCACTACTGCTGTGGGTGTGTGAGCTAATTAGCTTAGAAAGACATGATCTGTGAGGAGCATTTGTGTTTGGTGGCCTGAGAAGAGGGCAGCATGCTGTCCATTTGATAATATGTCTCTGTGAAACTCTCAGTCTCACAGAGGAAGGAATAATGGGAAAGCTGGTCGGGGTGGTGGTGGTGGTGGTGGTGGTGGTGGTGGTGTTCCAATCTCCCATGAATCTTAGGGAGGCCAGGGCTCTACAGAACGTTGCAGACCTCTCCATTAAAGGAAACATCAGGGAGGCTTTAGTATCTGAAGGGCTAGACATTTGAGAAACCTTAAGAGAAAGCACTCAAAAGACGATTTTGCATCTTGAAGAAAAGCCAGGTTTAAAGCCTCACCAAGTGGCTGCAGAAGCTATTGACATGCACAATCAGATGGGGTCGGGAGACCCACCTGTGGCCTTTAGACGTCTAGCGTTTCCAAAGTAACTTGATTGGCCAAGGCCTTAAATCCATGTTGGGCCGACGAAAGAGCAAGACTGTCAGAGTCCTAGTGACAGAGAACCCATCGCCTCTCTGATTTCCTACTGCTCATCTCTTATTTGTGTGCTAAGGCCAGGTCATCAGCATAGTGAATGGTCTAGACAGCATGGGTGAACATGTCAAGAAATATGTTGAGTTGCAAGGCTATGAAAACCTGGTAACTGCTCTCCGCTCCAGGCTGGTTCTCATGTCACAAGGCCACTAAAGAGAAGTAGCAGCAACAGTTCCTTATGTGGCCAAACCTGAGGCTGTGAACTGGTCCTGTGTAGACAACGGTGAGTTGGCCAGGATAGTGCCATAACCTCTTTTTCCCTAGACAACATCTCACGGAGCTCACGCTGGCTTCATTGAGTACACAAGGATGCCCTGAGCTGCTGATCCTCTGCCTTTACCTCCAGAGTGAGTGCTCGGATCAAGGCAGGTGCCACCGGGTCTCAGTTGATGCAATGCTAGGGATTCAACCCAAGACTACTAACTGAGCTCCATCTCCATCCCATGTTTTAACTCTTGAATGGGGAAAAATTCATCCTCCTTCATCCATAGAGGGTACATTCAAGGGAACCCCTCCCCCATTTCAGTGAATGCCTGAAACCAATAGTAATGTTGAGGCCAGTGTGTAGCATGTTTACCCTTATGTATGTGTGTGCGTGTGTTAAAAGTTTAATTGATAAGATTGGCAGAGTAAGATATTAACAACAAAAATAATAACAAAATGAATAAAGTAACAATATAATAAGCATTGTGTGAATTTTTTCTCCATCTTCTGGTATGTAACACATGGGTGAATAGCATACACAATGTGGATACGCACGCAGAGGAATGAGTGCATCCCTGGTAAGATGGATTTTTGCCCACTGCTCACAGTGGTTTACAGTTTACAAATGGTTTATTTGTGGAATCTCCCTATGGTTGTTTTTGTTGTTGTTTTGTTTTGTTTTATTACATTTGACAATGGGTAACTGAAGTCATGAAAAACACAACTGTGGACAAAGAAGGGTCACTGTGTCTTAGACAGAAGCACACATTGCCCACAGTCCTGCCTACAACCCAGCCCACACCTTCCTGAACAGCAGAATTCTCTGGTTTAATTAAGTGGTTTGTCTGGATCCTGCAGTCATTTGAGCCTCAGTACTTTCTTCTTTCAAGACCTCATGACACCATTAAAAAAAAAATGCAACATTTGGTCCCTAGAAAGGTTCCTGTGGCTCTGGTAGGATAAAGAGCAAAGCAAAGACACTCCCCAGAAGTGAACCTTCAGTTCCCTAGCTCTTAGCCTGCATCTGCCTGAAGCTAAAGTTGGGGGGGGGGTTGGCTTAGCTGTTCTAGGCAGGTCCCACCCTTTTCATTTTGACGTGCCACTCTCTCAGGGTGCAGGTCAGAGGGCAGGACGGAAAAGACGAGCACACTGGTCTCAGGAGTCATGACCCCTGCCTTCCAGCTTGGCCCAACATTTTGTTCACACTGTGGTGGTGCACAGGCCACTTTGCCTCCACAAGTCATAAAGAAAATAAGGGGAGTGTGTTGGATGATCTCCAAAGATCCCCCAGCTCTTTCCTCTACCAGTTCCCTGTTTCGGCATATAAGGGGAACATATTTTGCTAGTGAGAACAGTTGCGTCTGAAGAGAGTAACTCTTCCATGACCCTGGTCTGGAATTTATTCTGTGTGCAGATCTTGAAATGCTTCAGCCGGATTTATGCTATTTTTTCTGGCTTAAGACATTCTACAAAACATAATTGCCTGGGAGACCTTATACAATCTAGTCAACATGTCTCAGAAAGCCTTGGAATTTGGGATCTTCCACAAAGTTAGGGTAGAATTCTTTGAAATGGGAGATGCTAGAGTCCAATAAAAGGCTGGAGGCAGCAGCAAAGGAGTCCTCTAGGATGCGTGCGTCAGGCCTAGAGTCCAGATGTGGTTTGTCCCCAAGGGTTCATGTGCTGAGGGATTTGTCCCCAAGTTGACAAAATCTTTAAGAGGAGGGATCAATAAGGAAATTGGAACATCAGTGTTCAATGTGACTAATGCTGATCACTTCTACTGAGTCATTTCCTAAGAAAATGGGTGGTTATGAGAGAGTGAACTTGGCCTCTTAATATCTCTGGCTTTCTAGGTGTGTTTACACTGTGGTGACACTTGTCATGGTGTGGTACAGGCAAGAGGGGTCTTCATCAGAAACTGCTAGAACCCAGTTCATATTCTTGAACTTTCAGAACTGCCAGGGAAATGACCTTTCTTTATAAAGCACCCAGCCTCAAATGGTTTGTTACAGCTACAGAAAATGGACTAATATTTCTGAGAACTCTTGTGTCATAGTGAAAATAATAACAGCAAAGAACTTTCCCCATCACACAAGGTATAGAGAGTTGTCCTAAGGACAAAGAATGGCAATTGCCGATTTGGTAGCAACAGGCACACTCACACCCTGCCTCTAACTCTTGTGTCTTAAAGGGCTGCTGGATGTCCACCTTTTTCTATTTTAGAAGGAAAGAGAGGCAGAGTTTCGCTGATTCTCCCCCAGGACCTTTAATGTTACTCATGTCACCCTTTCAGGACACAGAAGGAAATGAAGCAGTGTAAACAGAGACTGTGCGTCAGCCCAGCTGTGCTACGGTTTGGTAAACATACTGGGGAAGAGCTGGGACTAAGGGAGAGACAAGGAGAAAGAGCAAGGGGATGTGATGAGGATGGCTTCCAAGTTGCCTGCCATGGCTCTTAGGCTCCCACAAGGCCATCTATTACTCTCCCTGGGATTCAGGGCATTGTGCCCCCACCCCCCAGGATGTAGGTACCTTTTTATGAGAGGGGGAGGAGGAGGGGGTGGAGGAGGAGGGGCTTCATGAGCAGAGACATGGTGCTAGAGGAGGAGGGGCTTCATGAGCAGAGACATGGTGCTGGATGCACATGGGCACACATACAAATGCCAGGGCAATGAATGAGTGATTTGTCAATGAGTCAAGGCTGAGGGACAGGCTTCATTCACACTTGGAGAGCAGAATGGTTCCAAGTCCTGACACTGCTGTGGAAGGAATTCACGTCTCCTGAGTGCTTACTCCATTGGTGATGCCTGCAGTCTGAGCCAACTCTTAGGTTTCCCTCAGCAATCGCTTATCAAATGTCTTAGTTACCTTTCTATTGCTGTGCTGAGACACTGTTTCTGAGGCAACTGAGAGTCTCAGGGGTTAGGGCCCACAAAAAGCATGGCAGCAGCTAGGAAGGCATGGCTCGAGAGCAGTAGCTGAGAACTTATATCTTGAGACACAACCACAAGGAAGAAAGCTACTGGGTCTAGCATGGGCATTGAAAACCTCAAAGCTTAGGCTCAGTGCCTCACCTCCTCCAACAAGGCCACATGTGTTAGAGAGTATAAAACACAAAATGGCCCCGCCTCCTTCTCCATCCCAAACAGTTTCACCAACTGAGGACTAAGTAGTCATACATATAAGCCCATGGGGGCCGTTCTCCTTCAAACCGCTCCACTGAGTGTATGGCAGGTGCCAAGCTCTACTCTAGGCTTGGGATGAAGAGGTAATTCAGATAATGCTTCAGGGACCTTTTATTCCACTGAGGAAGTGAGTCAGTTCAGTCAAATAGTAAACTAATGCACTGGATGCCTTCCAACCTCAGCTTGTAACACGACATCAAATGCAGCAATGTGCTGAGAATGGTGAAGGGAGAAGTGGGCTTTTCTCCTGAACAACAGTGTCACTTACAAACCACAAAGCATTGATGAATTGAGGCCATTCCCCTCTGTGCCCAGGGAAGGTTGGGTACCCATTGTGAATGCTCAGATGCCTTATATATGACAGTGTCACATTTGCATATGATCTATACAATCACCTTTGATGACTTATAAAATCGAAGTCAATGTGCCATGCACATAGCTGCAGTAACAGATTGTTTAGGAAGTGAGGATAATAAAACATCTGCTAGAGCTGGAGAGGTGGCTCAGCAGTAAAGAGCATGTGGTGTCCTCACAGAGGACTGGATTTGGGGGTCTCAACACCCACATCAGGTGACTCACGAACACCTGTAATTCCAGCTCCATGGACTCTGCGGGAACCTACATCCTTGTGCCCACACTCCCATACCGACATGCACACATACACCCAATTAAAAATGTAAAGCAAGTCTTTAAAAGCCGAAACATGTCTGCATGCTCAGTACAGATGTCCTTTTGATCTGCAAATGGTCGAATCCATGCCGGCAGCCCACAGATATGGATGGATTAATATAGTTAGCCCTGTAAGGCCACTGCTCCATCTGCAAAACCATAAGCACTACACATCTCAGCTGGACATGGTGGTGCTTGCCTCTAATCCAGAGCCCAGAAAACTGAAGCAGGGGGAATCACAAGTTGGAGGCAAGTCCAGGATACATATTAAGACCATATCTCAAGAAACAAACAATAAAAACAACAACAATGACAAACAAACAAAAGAACAAAAATTGTGTTTCAAAGGATTGACACATATATGAACTAGGGTAACACATGTGCTTAGCACATGCCTGGGCATGCTTCTTCAGCTGCATGCTACCATGGCTCTATGCCCAACAGTGAACAGATGAGAGTCTGCTCATGTGAGTTCTCTGCGGGACTCTGACACCACTAGAGGCAATAACTATTGTTTAAAGCCATGGAGCCTTAGGAAACTTTGTGACCTGGTAGCAAACGTTTATATTCTTTTCTAACAGAGGAACCTTCTTTTCACTATTTTTTCCTGGAAGGGAAAAGAACAGTCCTTGAAGTGTTCCAGAAGGGTTTCGTGCCAGCACTGCTGTTCTAAAATAGTATATGACTTGGGCCAGAGTGATGGAGTGATTAACTAGTGTGCGTGAATCCCTGGGCTTGATCTTTAGCACCAGAAAGGGGGAAAAAAAAAAAGATACAATGAAAACAGATGTGAGGTTGAGTAAGGCTGGTGGATCAAGAGATGGCTGCTATTAAAAAGATGGATTGAGGCACCTTTTTAAGGGGGGGGGGGGTCACACCATACCAAGGAAGGGGTGCCACATATAGATACACCAGTAGTGTCAGGCGGCAGAGGAGATGGGAGTTCTGAGCATTCAATGGAAGGGGTGCCATGCAGAGATGTACCAGCGATGGTCAGGAAGCAGAGGAGGATTCTGGAGATCAGTGGGAAGGAATTGTGAGGCAGGCCAAGAGGGCCTGGGACCATTGAATTTAAATGATTTCAGGGAGGCCTGGGAGGGAGGGTCAGTGTTTAGTTGTCTGGTCCCTGTCCCTGAGTGAATGGGGAAAGGAAATATTGTCCATGAGGGTATGTCCCATGAAGGAAGGTGGTTAGAGAGCCAGAGAGCTGGCTCAGTGACAGAAGTGCCTGCTATACAAGCCTGGTGACCCAAGTTGATTCCCAGTACCCAAGTAAAGGTGGATGGAGGGAACCCACTCCACAAAGCTGTCCTCTGAACTTCACACGCATGCCGTGGAGTTCATGAATTCCTGCACTCATACACCCTACACACAACAACAATAACAAATAACTCCACACGCATGCTGTCTTTCACTAATGCCTGCGCTCGTATACCTGTGCCCAATAACAGTGACAAGAAACTCCCCATGCAGACTGTAGTTCCTGAATGCTTGCACTCATACACCTTTCGCACAACAATTACAAGAATGGAGATTGTTGGCATACGGGCCCCATGTTGGTTGGTCTTCATTTGATAAGCGATCAGGTTGCTTACTCTTTCTAGGATCTGACTAATTCTGAGAGGAACAATCTCCCCATCATCAGCAAAGCTCAGCTGCCGAAGCATCGGGGTTCAGAAGATGAAAGGTTGGGCTCACAAGAGCCTTCCTTCATTGTAGCTAGTCTCTGGGGTCTGATGGGAGACATTGGGGGATGATGAGGGAAGTCGCTTCTCAGGATGATTTTTCTCCCAGACCCCCACACAGAGAGTGACAGACACAGAAATAGAGACAGAGACAGAGACAGACAGACATAGTCACAAAAGAAGCCCTTTCCTCCCTTCCCACTTGGAATTTTTTCACTCTAAGTTTGTGGCTGCCATACTAACCTTTGGCCAGAAGAAAGTAGTCATGAGACCCACAGGCAAGTCCATGTGAATGCTGCTCAAACCTGGACCCCTGTTGTTTAAACAAAACTTCTTCCAATGTGTTCTGCCTTGCAGCTGGAAACAGAATGTACATACTGCTACAGACATCAATAGTCAGCACATAGGAAACCACTCACTTCCTGTTCCTGGACTCCATCTCCAACCATAGGCTTGGAAGGCTCATAGACCTAGTTACCTTGCCACACGGCTTATTAATAAGTGGCTTGAAACGTCGTGGTTGAGCCCTGTCAACCTGCAAGGCCCAAGAACAGTTTAGTTAAGTGGAAGTCTATGGAAATAGAAGAAGGAGAGGAACAGCAGTGAACACTGGGAGGCCAGGATACAAGATTCCACTTCAAGATGGTGCGCAAGCAGGGGCTGCCTGCTGGCAGCCATGCCCAGAGTTTGCTGATCTGGGACATATGGAAGCCGTGAGGTAGTGTTTCATGTGGTCCATGATGCACTGCACACTGCTTAGTGAGAACATATAAGATTCATATGGGCATGCTTCTGGGGGTCTCAGAACAGTGGGAGGAGTCCTGGTGGCATGAAATGAGAGGAACCCAAGGAAAGAGGATGATTAATGCGTTGTTTTAATTGGTGAGCTGCAGATGGGTGATTTCACTCTTCTGCCAAGGGTGAGCTACACACTGCCGCAGCCCTGGATTGTGAAGCTGGGTTTGATAGGCCGTCTCTAATCACCAGGACTCATTGTGGGAAAACAAAATACTGTTATTCTCAAAATAATGTACAAGGAGAAGGAGAAAGAAAAAAAAAGCAGTTTAAAAGAACAAATCAAATTGAGTACAGTAGAGCTACCCCGTGGTGTTGGCATGGGGGAAACTGAGGCAAGAGGATTGTACATTTCAGGCCAGTCTGGGCAAGGCAACAAGGTAAAACTCAGGATAGATAGATAGATAGATAGATAGATAGATAGATAGATACATACATACATACATACATACATACATACATACATGCATACATGCATACATACATACATAGACAGACAGACAGACAGAACAAGGTTGTAGCTTAGTCGTAGAATACATGCCTAGCACGTGAAAGGACTTGGCCTCAATCAAATTAGTCAAAAGGGGGAAAAGAAAAACCCATCCAGTGTGAATGTCAGTTAATCATGCCTAGATCATTGCTGAGGAGGCTCTGGTGGTCTTGAATGAAAGGGGAAGGCAGCATGGGCTATCCCCACATGTCTTGTCATTGCTTACATTCTGATGGTCTTACAGGAAGGTGAGGGGCATGCGAAAGGATCTCTGAGGATCTTCTCCCTCTCCACACTAGAAAGGCCATTGGCTGTCTCGTTCTAGCTTGGGTATCTATCCAGCTCATCGCTCTCTGTGTGATAACTTTACTCACCCCTCTCTCCACACGCTGACAGTTAATAAACACCAGACACAAGGACCGGGGACACAGCTGTCAGTAAAACAGGTGCTGTTTCCAACATGAAGCTGTGATTTGGGTCCTGCATGGCCAGCTGCTTTTTGCAGTGCGTTAATGAACACAGCACAAATGCTGTCTGCCATGACATGACGCCCACTTCTATTTGCGTTGGTTGCAGTTGGACAGCCCAGGCTTGGCTCCTCCTCACTCTGCAGGTGCTGTGTTTGCTGTTCTGATTTAACTGTGGGTCCCAGGACTAAAGGAATGCTGATAGGACTGGAACCCCACTGAATCATGAACTAAGGGGAAGAAACATCCAAAATATTTCATCCCTTTAAACTTCCTTCTTCTTGTTCTCTATCACACTCCCCAGCAGCCTTTTTGACAGACAGTATAAGAGCTGGTGTTCACCAGCCTGGTCTACAAAGTGAGTCCGGAACAGCCAAGACTACACAGAGAGACCCTGTCTCGAAAAAACAAACAAACAAACAAAGAGCTGGTGTTCAGTAAGTTCTAGCTCGAAGATCCGCCATGAACTTTCCACTAAATGGGCAAAGCGAGTCTTTGGGAGGAAGTAACAGGGAGGAGTAACACGCGAAGTGCTGTTGTCTTGCTTTCTTCTTTCTCACAATGAAACCTCATGGACCAGACATGCAATCAAGACAAAATAGGCACAACACAGGGCGAGGCCAGAACAAGGAGATAGCCACAGGCCCCCAGGAAACTGCCTGCCCTGCACGACATAACAACCCACAGAGCACAGCCAAGGCAAAACGAAAGAGGGCTGAGTAGGGTGTGGGAAGAGAAGAGGTCAGAACAACGCTGACCAACACCAGAGAAGTACTGCCTAGGTCCAAACCAGTACTGACCAGGGACAAAGTGGTACTGACCAGGGGACACAGCGGTAATGACCAGGTACAGACAGGGTGGTACTGACCAGGGATAGAGTGGTATTGAACAGGGCTAAAGCAGTAGTTGTCAGAGCTAGAATTGTACCAACTAGATCCATTTTTGTTGCTTATAGAATACCTAGGACTGGGCCATGTGTAAAGAACAGAATTTATTTTCCCGTAATTTCTATACTCAATGGCTTCCCAAAACTGCCACACTGGGGATAAAATTTCAAGGAAAAATTTGGAGAGGACAAAAGAAACCAAACTATAGCACTGTTCTGGTAGAGAAGGAATTCAACATGGCAAAGGTGCTACAACTATGGTGCAGTCTCTGAACATAAAAACAGAAGACTAAAGAGTGGGGACCTGGTTGGCCATCAGTATAAAGACAAGAGAAGCTCTGCGTATCTTTTAGAACACACTGCATTCATTGAGGATGCCTGGGATGGAACAAAGGACCATGCATGCCATAAACCTAGACCCCCCCATCCAGATCTAGCAAATGGACAGCACATTCTCCACAGTTGTGTGGAGAGTGGGGGCTCACTCAGACATGAACTCTGGTGCCCCATATTTGACCACTTCCCCTTGGTGGGGAGGCCTGGTGGCACTCAGAGGAAGGGGAAGCAGGCTACCAGGATGAGACCTGATAGGCTGTGATCATATGGTGGGGGAGGAGGTCCCCTTCTGTCACAGGCCTAGGAGAGGGGAATAAGGTGAAAGAGGGAGGGAAGGGGAAACAGGAAGATACAAGTAAGAGGATAACAATCGGATGTAATCTGAATAAATTATTTGAATAAAAAAGGGGAAAAGAAAAATTTAAAAAACAAGATAATTAGGGGCTGGGAGGAGAGGGGCAATGGTCAGGATGCTAAATAAATAAATAAATAAATAAGAGCAGACAGGAGCCTCAGGCACTACCAGCAAGCAAAAATTTCCCAGAGCTGCAGCACAAACTGGGCCCAGGATAAGCAGTAGTAGACAGCGGATGCACATCAGTCTGAAGGGCACCTACTGCTCTAGCCAGAGCTGGGTGATATACACAGCCTGTGAGCTACCAGCTAAGAGGGCAGAGTAGGTCCCTGTGCAGAGGCTACAGTTTCTCCAGTAGGCTGCAAGACTTAGCCAAGTGATGGAACCACTTCTTTGCTGTGAGTGCTAGGGCAAGCCACTGGCCAAGGCAATGTGCTGGCTGAGTCACAAAAATAGCCTACAGCTGCACAAAAGCTTGGTGGGGCAGAAAAATCACACCAGTTGCAGACACATGGAAATGGTGGGAAAAGCTGAGAAGTCATCAGATTTGGTAAAACACCAGGGAAAGGTCTATATGCTGAGTTAAAAAACACAGGTTCTGTCTAATGATGACACTTTAGAGTAGTGTTATACAACAGCGTAATGTGTTTCATTTTGTAGAGTTTGGAAAATTAAAGCATGTGCGCCATACCATAGACACATATTCAGAGTGGGCCTTTTCCTTGAATTCTGATGAGGATGAGTCTGGACTAGCACCCAGCATATGTATCCATTAGAAGACAACAATGGGCATCAAAGAATCTTCATATACAGTTTGCCTAAAATGTGGCAAAGATAGACACCAGGCAAAAAAAAAAAAAAATCCCTAGCCTCCACTGGTGACAGTTGCTGTCCAAGCTGTGGACAAGCAGGACACAAAGGAAGTTGAATGCTGAACTTTTTCAGGACAAGATTGGCAAGTCCATCATAATTCTTGCTTCACAGAAAAATCTGTCAGCTATTCTGGGCCAGTAGACCAAAGAGATGGATGTTCCAGTGTTGCAGAGGAACCTTGGATGACTGTCGAGGTAGCCAGCTGTCTCTGTCATTTCAATAGTTTTGGAAGCTGCTTGCTCTGCCCTTCCTGTTTACTCAGGTAATATTTACCCTTCTCAGGCCTCTGATAGTTATAGCCTCACAATTAATAGTAAGTTGTTTAGGATTTAAGAAAATTGTTTAAAGTCTAAAAAGATATTTTAAGTTGATTAAAACAAGTTAGGATAGAAAGTATTTAGGTACAAATCTTTACACTCACCAAGAAAGAATAGAGAATAGGATACTTTCTCCAAGCTCTCCAAATACAAATCGACTGGGCATTGTGAATGTAATTCTTACCTGAGAGTTTTCATAATTATTCTTATTGTATAGTTTATTAACATAAGAGAAAGAGCCTTTTATTGGGCTAAAAGGGGAGATGTTGGAGTGATGTTTTTGTGCGCTGTGTAAAGGATGTTCCTGCATATTCAAACGCTGAGTTCCGTACCAGCAGAGAGCTGAGTGGAGACCAGACTTTAGTATTGTTAAGTGTAGGAGGAACAAGACCTGCCTTGAGCAGGAACAAAGCCCCCTTCTGCGATGTGTGTTGCCTAGAGACTGTCCAGAGTCTGGTGACGTCAAGATGGGAACCAAGGAGGAGGAGCTGCTGGAGCAGCTCGCAGCTTGAGAGCCAATGGGACACTGGGAGGAGGGTATAAAGGCATGCCTTATTTCTGCAATAAATGAGTCTGCTTCTGCCACTTGCTAGACTCCCAGAGACTGTGTCATTGACTCTGTGCCAGCTCACCCCCGCCACCAAGGGTCCTGGGCCAGGATCCCAGCAAGAGTTAAGCATCGCCTGTCTCAATGTTTTGTAAACATTGTTCTCATCACTTTCTGGTTGGTTGAATAAAGAGCTCAACAGCCTATATTAAAGATGGAAGAGAATAGCCAGGACTTCCGGAGAGATAGCAACTCTGGGAAAGAAAGAGGGGCAAAAAGATTCACCTACAAGACATGGAGGAAGTCGAGCACATGAAACCAAGGAGAGGTAAAGAACCACGTGGCAGAACGTAGATTAAACATAGGTTATAAGAGCTATTTGGGAACAACAGTAATCTAAGGCCTAAAGCTATCATAAATAAATATAAGTATGGTTTTAGGCAAGTTTCATGGTTTACAAAGAAGAAACCATAATGTACCTCCAGATGCTGCTGGATCTAAATGTAATGGCTGGAATCATGGTAGGCACAGTGTTGCCATCCTAAAGATAACCCAATACTGAGAAAAGGACATCAACCAAAGAAAAGAGAAATGGATGCAGAGTTTATGGTTAGCATTCTTAAGCATGACCATCTAAGGTAAGGTGCAGCACACAACATGAGAACCCTTTTCCTGTGCTCCCAGGAGAGTTCTTGTTACCTATGACTGGCTGCCAAGGTGTGTAACCCAGAAGCAATGCAGCTAAAGCCATTGTTAACATCAGTATGGATTCAGATCTTATGAGTCCAGCTTTTGCTCCCAGCTCTTTATATGAATTCAGGGTTCCCCCAGAACCCTCAGCGGTGCATCATGTGTGCAAACTGCCCTATACACACTGTAATCTAGCAGCTGAGAACTGTTGCGTGTTGGGAACTGAACGCATACTGCCCTTTCAGGGAACCCACATTTAGTCTCTAGCACCTACCCAGAATGTCTCACAACCACCTGTAACTCTAGTTTCTGGGGGATTGAATGCCTTCTTCTGGCCTGCATGGGCACTGGCACATGTGCCAGGCACATACACAGAGCACAGCCACACACACACACACACAGATATACACATGTAAAAAAGGAAAAAGAGATTTGCCAAACAACTTTCTCAGTGAACAAACTAAGCTAAAATGGGGAAGGTTCAATTGCGTTTGTCCTGAGCTGAAACTGAAAAATAACCAAAGCATTTAGAAGAATTTGTGAGGATGGTGGCTTTGTGGGCACTAGATGACAGCTATGTACATAATTTCCTGGAACCAAGAGAAGGGATGGTGTCCTCCAGAAAGATCAAGCAATTACAAAAGGAACTGCTAATTTCAAGCTCCCTCAGGAACACCAAGGGGTGGAGCACCTCAGAATGACAGAGAGAAAACACATCAGTTGGAGAAGAAGCCACGGGGAGCAGTGTAATTGATCTCACCTAGACTCAAGCAGAGAGAATCGCTCACAGGGAGAAGCCTGCCAAGTGGGATGGCATCTCTCTTCCTCGTGTGAATAAACTCTTGTGTCCCTGGAGGCACACGTTTGCGAGCGGATTCTTTTCAAAGAAGACACTCTAATTGTTTTCGAGGGACGCAAGGCACCTGTGACACAAGCATGCTTCCGTCAGGCAGGGAGATGGAACCAAAATAAAAATAAAAGTGATGGAGCAAGTGTAGGGAGGAGAATGAGGCCACACTCGGGGGATGCGCACCCATGTCTTAAGTAACACACTGGTCACACATGGATGTGGTGGAGCAACAGCTGGGCAGTTGACAGCTAATCAGTTTACAACAGCCGTTTAGATTGCTCATCACTGATCTGGTGCATTGTTCAAAACCACACGTGGATAATGAAGCAGACGCCCACCTCGACCGGCGCTCTTGTTTTCATCACTATCAGGGAAGAGGCGCCTGACAAAGCTCCAGAGCTGTGGATGGAGAAGAGGAATTCTGGCAGTGATGAATACTCCTGGCAGGAAGTGTCACATATGGGGTCATAATCACCATCAGCCAGAAAACCAATTTCAAGCTCGAGACCACCCATCAGGCTAAGAAGCATCTAATGAGCCCTTCTCTTTGAGGGAAGGAGAAGCAATTCCTGGCATTTACACAGATGATCATAGAAGGACCTTGCCTAGCTACCCCAACGAGCCTTCTCCACCTACACTGTGTTTCTTGTAGTCATTGGCTGGAGGTTATTGACAGTAGTTCTCCAGAAGATAAAAGAAAAAAAAAAATGACTCGGGATGGCTAATCCTTCTGGGTAATGGCTTAGTACTGCCACAGGAAACCCATCTGGGCTGCAGAGGGTGCTAGCTTCCTGACAGCTTAGGGGAGGGTGTGTGTCACCATAAGCGTCTCTGCAGGCAGGCATCTTCAGAGACGCCTCTGGGCCTGGCACTGCTTCTGTGGCTTGTTCACAAGTGATCCACAGTGTATGTTATTGCGTCAGTTCTGGTGTTGGGGCACACATACCCTAACAGTCTAACAGTTCTTCAGGTGACCCCAAACCTCAGAGACATCGTAGCGTGTGTCTCCACACGTCTCCACACAGATGTTTTGAAGGCAGCCCTACACTAAAGCCTACCGGCCCTCTCTGGAGGACATATGCTAGCTCCGGCTGCACTTCAGTGTCTGCAGTGTTCCCATATGGCTGTCACCTGACTACTCCCAGAGCCCTCACAGCCTTGTCTATACAGAAGGCTGCTGTGTGCTAATGCCTGCTAGATAACAGCACTTCTCTGCTTCAAAAGCACTTCCTGTTTTATTTGGAATACGTTCTAAATTCCTGTGAACTACAAGGCTTTCTGCTGGCTCTCTCTCTTGTGACCTCACGTCCCAAAAATCTCTCCATGGGTCACTCTGATACACACACATACACACACACACACACACACACACACACACACACACACACACACGCACACCTTCCTCAGGCTGTTCCTGAAGACTGTAGCTTACCCCCATGTTGGAATTGTTTGCTTGCTGTTTCCTAAGCCAGTCTTTCTTCTGCATCTGTGGGGCTCTCTTATAAGCCTCACAGAGCTGGCCCTCTGATGTGTCAGGTGGGAGAGTAAGGGAAGCGCAATCAACAATACTGATAACTTCGTCACAAATTCTTTTGATGTGGCTCAGTGCCAGGCACCAGGTTTACTCCCCACCCCTAGTCATTTTATTGTCTAAAATGGGATAACAAAAAACTATAACAAGTCACTCAACTGGACAGAGCAGTTCAAGGCCACACCCCCTTCTCCTGGTGCAATTTCCATGGATGTTCAAGTCATCAATGTCACTAAATTATGAAGTAGCATTTTTATTTATTGGACTAGGTCAATTTGATTAGCCTCACTTGATAGATTACAACTAAACACTAGCAAGCCATATATTAAGAGATTTTATGAACATTCCAGACACAGTACTTATGTGTTCAATAAATGTTTTTATTTCCTCCTAAACTTTCTGACCTCCTGTATACTCACTTAGTAATATTGAGTGGGTGGCTGTCTAGAAGGGAACTCAGCTATGTACATTTAAAAAAATGCTTCCAAAAAAAAAATGCTGCCAAGTTATCAAGTCTGTAAATGGGACGTGGACAACAGTCTAGGAACTTGAGCAGTGGAAAAGGAACAGTCCCTCGAAGTGTAAGAGTTGAGGAAAAAGTGGAGAAGTGGTATTTGGAACTTGTCTACAATTCAGACAAGAGGAAGAAGAGAAATTCATCTGCAGAGAGATACAGTGAAGACAGGTGAAGTGACTAGGCAACATGGCTGGAGCTCCACTATCCCAAACACAATGCTCAAAGTGTTTGGGATTTTGCAGCAATTCATATTTCAAATTTCTGCATCAGGCATGTGAAACTGGTAAAGTCTATGTAAAATGCCTCAAGATGAAAAACCTGTCTGTTAAATCTGTGTGGTCCCAGACATTCTAGGAAAGGGGCACTCAGCCCAGTCCAGCTCCTGTTACAAACGTGGGTAAGTGCTATGGAAACAGGAAATGAGAGGACAGCCAATGTCTGCCACCAGCATTGTGTCACTCCCAGCATACAAACACAAACTCACCTGCATACACACAAACATATCTGTACACATACAAACACACCTGTCCACACACACAAACATATACACACCTGCACATATACAAACACACTTGTACACATACAGATACACACACAGACACCACTCAGACATATACACAACTGCAAACATACAAACACACCTGTAGTCCCACACACATCACAGTCATATACACACCTGCACACACAGACACCTATCTACACACACATGCCACAAATATATACATATACATATCTAAACACACATACAAACATAAACAATACTTAATACTCTTGTAAATAGTTGAACTACTATCCTTGGGATCATTATGAACTTTATGTCGAGTGTGTCCTGGTTGGTTTTTGACAACTTGATATGCGCAAGAGCTATCAGGGACGAGGATTCTCAATTGAGAAAATGCCTCCATCAGATTGGACCATAGCCAAGTCTGCCAGGCAATATCTTAAGAGCCAGGCCACTAAGCAGCATTTCTCCATGGATGCTGTTCAGTTCCTGCCTTCAATTTCCTGCCTTGAGTTTCTGCCCTCATTTCCCTTGGTAATAAAATATGACCTGAGAGTTTGAAAGATGAAATAAACCTTCCCAAGTGTTCTATCTCAGCAATAGAAGCCCTCTACAAGACAACATGTTAATGTGTGAGTGATTTAGTTACAGAATATTGAGAGTTTCTTTGATTTCCTATTTCTACCCAATAACAAGGTAAATAAAGACACAGACTGCACCTGGAAACACCAGCCTGCCTTCCCTTATAGGGAGGGGAGGGCCAGGGACTAGAGGGCCCACATTTCTTCACTGAAGCTGTGCATCACCCAAATGCACATCACCAGGGGCATCCTCTACAAGTTAGGAAGGAGGACCCCTCTTTTCCTGGGGTGATCTTGAGAGAGAATCTCAGTCATGGGGTGGGGCATGAGAGCCTCAGGCTCTGGCATCTGACCTGCAGGCAGCATTTTCCTCTCCTGCTCATGTTTGATTCTTTTGGGAAAAGAGGCAGCTTCCCTTCCAATCTTTGGCTTGTGACCGAGGCCCCAGTAACAGTGGCTAACAAGACAAAGCAGGAAAATGTATTTCCTGCCTGTAAGTTACTTGCCATGGAGCCTTCAGAAGTGAGAACAAGAAGAATCAGGGTAAGCTGTTGGATGGTCCTGTCCTTCTGCCTCAGCTGTCTTAGCAAGTCGCCACCCATGAGCTCTGCTACTTCTTCAATTTTGTCCATCTTAAGAATGCTTTTATAAAAAGTATAGGCCAAGATGAAATCTAGTCACAAATTATTTTATAAACCTTGGGCTATTATGAAGCTCAAGTTTTCCACTTAATTGGACTGTGTCTCAGTGGCACAGGTACTAAGGAAGTTACCAAGAAACTGGCTAGGATTATTTCTTTTAAAGATTTTTAATATACAATTACATAGATTTTCCCCCCTTCATCTCTCACTTCTACCCACCAATCTTTTTACCCATGGACACACACACACACACACACACACACACACACACACACACACACACACACACAAACATATAATTGCTATTTACTGAGTGTTGCCTGTTTCTAGGACTGGCCACTTTATATTGGGTAATAAATTAGGGAACTCATCTCTGGGGAGAACTAATTCTTTCTCTCTGTAATTGTTAATTTCTTTCAGCTCTTCCTCTAGGAGTGAGACCCATGGGATATTCCCCAACCATGACGGCACAATAACTGGTGCCATTGTTCGTGTGTTACTTGGGCAGCTATGTTGTTGATACTCACGGCATAGCTTCCCTGTCACAACTAGAAGGGAAATAGCTCACAGCAGACTTCCTGTTCCTCTGGCTTTCACATTCTTTCCCCACCTCTCTTCTATCGCGTTCCTTGAGCCTTGCGTGCAAGGTCGTGTTGTAGATGGTTTGACTGGAGCTAAGCACTCCAAGGTCCAGTGTCCCCTGCATTTTGGCCAGTTGTAGTTTTCCATAATCATCTCCTCCTGGGAAAAGAAGATTCTTTGATGGGAGATGAGAGCTATGTTTACCTATGGTTACAAGGATATGTATTTCAAATGTAGTTACAAACTATACTATATTGGTTTAGGAAAGGGACAGTAGTAGGTTTTCCTCTGAGAGCCATAGCATCCATAGGAACATGCAATGACTAGGCTTACATTACCAGGCGTGGTATCCCTCCTGTCAAGCAGACCTTGAGTCCAAGTAGACAGCTGTTGGTTACTGCCAAGATGTAAGTGCCACTATTACACCTATGGGCTATCTTACCATGCTGGTCACTGTTGTGGCTCACAGGCATCACAGCTGGGAAGAGCTAGTGACCGTTTTCCTCCCCTAGGAAAACAACTTGCATAGCTCTTTCCATAGCAACCTGTGAAAGCTAATCCTCAGTTAGGAGGCTTTCTGGTCAGTTCCAGACCAAATCTTCTGAGTCCTATGTTCAAAATAAGTGGTGTCTTCAGCAATAGAGACTCACTTTCAACTTCTGGAAGGCAACCAAGGGCAACGGCAACACCCTTTAGTGTTTGAGGAGACTCTTGGACTTCCCTAGCCAACAAGTTGAAAGAAGGTTCCTCATGCCTGGTAATGGGATTCTTGTTAGATAGCCAATGGCTCTTGTAGGAAAATCTGTCACCACAAGTGGTACAATGTAATTTAGCTATAATTACTGAAACACAAAATAGGACCAAGAACACAAATAGCAAAACAAAACAAATTACTCCAATCAAACATACTTTTCAACAATAATTTTAAATATTACTGGTTTCAACTCTCCAGTCAAAGAACACAAGCTGTCTGAATGGATTAAGAAATAAAATTCATTGTTCTGTTGCCTACAAGAAACTCATCATATATTTAAAGATTAGGACTACCTTAAAGTGAAAAAATGGAAAATGCTACTCCAAGCAAAAACAGACTAGTAAGTAAACAGGCATTGCTATCCTAATATCTGACAAAATAGGCTTCAAACTAAAACTAATCAGAAGAGATAGAGAGGGCCACTTTATTATAATCAAGGAAACAGTTAACCAAAGGACACTACAGCACCAAACCTATACACACCAAATTCAGATCCACATAATTTCATAAGAAGCCTACTATGGAATTAAAGACACATATTAACACCAACCCAATAATAGTAGGTGATTTCAATAGCACACTTTATCCAATAGACAGTCATCTGAACAAAAAAAAAAAAAAAAAAAGAGAGAGAGAGAGAAACTTCAGGATTAAATAATATCATAATCCAATGAACCTAACATATAGTTACAGGATATTCCACCCCAACATCAAAGATTTTACATTATACTCAGCAGCACATGGAAGGCCTTGGAGCCCAGAAGATGTCAGATACCCTGGAGCCACCAATACAGGTGGTTGTGAGCCTTCTAGTCCAACCGCAATTATTTCTTCTGAACCATTTCTGTGTTGCCTCCTAAACTTTGCAGACTGAGTATTTTTAAGATCCAGTTATTTCTTCCCTTTTATGGTTTTCCAAGAGGATGCCCAAACATCCAAAAGAGTGTCTGCATGTGCTAAGCGTGCAATAAACGTTAACTGTTAGGACATTCCTCACTGCTATGTAGACAGGAAGGCGGAACTCTGGAAGAGCCTCTTTCTTCTTACAGTGTTCCTGGAGGAAGGGAAGGCAACTACACGGCCAAGTTAGCAAAGCATGGATGAGGAATTAGTGGAGGACAGTGTCCTCTGTGCTCGCTGCAATGGTTTGAATGTGGCTTTAATATGTTTCTTCTTCACCTTGAGGCTTGGTCACAGAACAGCAACGCTGGAGGTAGGAAGCAGAGCCAAGGGGAAGGTGTTTGGGGTCCTTCAGGCTCCACTTTTGTAAAAGAATAAATGCATGGCTCACAGGGATGGCTTCCGTGCTCTGGAAATTGTTTCCATTTTCTCTCTTCCCCGTGTACTCGCTAGCCTCTCTGCTTTCCCATCTTATAGTAGGGTGTAACGTGTGTCCATTGACCTTGACTCAGCCACCCCCTCTTCAATTTTTTCAACCCCTAGAGTAATATACTAAAATAAACCTTCCTGCGAATTACTCAGCCTTGGTTATTTTGATCTAAGAACAGAAAACAGACTAACACATTCACTCCCCGCCCCCCCCACCAGGAAACTTAGTGTTCAGGGTCCATCTGAAGAAATCTTTCCCTGAGCTTGGCAGCCGCAGCTCCCCTGAAACATGAAAGACACATAACTGAAATCAGTGACCTTCAATGGTCACTGGCAAGGAAACTGGTTGAAGGGCAAAACATGTTAGTGATAGGGCGCAAGGACATTGCCATGTCCAAGTTTCTCTTTCGTACCCTGGATTGATGGCTTTTGTAGATACAAGAGAGGCCCCTCAAAGTTCCATGGCAGACCCAACCAGTGCCTCTTCTTTCAAGGGAAGTTGCAACTGAACAATGCACAGAAAATGTCATTGTCTAGTTTTTAGTGTTCTTAATACTAGCTGGTTATTGATATCTGTGTTTTGCAAAGGAGCTGGTTGCACTGGACCATGTTTAATTCACAAGCTTGATGCGTCCTCTCCCCCATGGTCTCAATCTCCATTTTAAAAAAAGAGGACAGATGCAGATGGGTGCAGGTCCAGAAGCATATGGGTTCTTCTCAGGAGACAGAGGCCATTTAGAAGGTCCTGGTCAGACCTTGGGATCTGCAAGGTCAACAACAACAGCAATGACCCAGACATGGTGGCATGCACATATAATCTCAGCACTTGAGATGCCAAAGACAAAGGACTCTGAGTTCTGGGGCAGCCTGCACTACATAGGGAGACCCTATCTCAAAAAAAAAAATAAAATAAAATAAAAAAATAAAAATAAAAATAAAGTAAAACAAAATAGAATTCCACTCAAACCAAGGCAATACCCTAGATGTTTCCTACTGCACCAGAGTCCATTTCATTCTTTCTCATGATAGTAAGCATGGGATACTGTGCAGTGCGTGAGCTGCAGTAGACCCCCTTCACCCTAATACGGAATGTCTCTGTACAGTGCTTGGTACCCCAGGTTTCAAGGTTAGGGTCTTTGCAGAGTAGACCAGTTGTCCCAGACAGGTGTGTATCTTCGTCAAGGCAAGAGTTCTCCTTAACATATTCTGGGCCTTATAAACCCTGCCACGGGAGTCGAACTGAGACTACAGTGACAGCAAATGAAACATAACCAATGGGAGGCTTGAAGGTCAGCTCTGCTTTAGCACAGTTATGTTGAAACTTTGTCACTGCGCAATTCTAACATGCTGTATTTTCAGCCACAAGCTGGAGCAATTTTAGCTTCTTCTTTTTTTTTAAGCAAAAATTAAAAAAAAAAATCCACTTTTGCACCCACCCCCTTCCCTTTGGACTCGAGGTCCCCCACTCCACCCTTACCCACTGCTGCTGCTCAGAGATAAGGCTGAGGCATTTTCTCTGCCTTTCCCAATCGTGTATTATCATAAGAAAGTGCCAGGCATCCATCAGCCCACAGCCCCTGATTTATGCCCAAAGTTTGGATTATCTATTCTGCTCCAAATCCCTTCAAACAGCCAACCTGATCAAAGAGAATCACATCCGCCCGATAAAATTCGAATATAGCTCCGTGCGACAGAGTGACAGGCAGAGTTCCTTCCTTTGTTGTCTCCAAACTGCCTCAACCTCTTCCTTTCTCCAGGATTGCTCTTTATCCGCAGCACAGGACAAGCCATGCCACCTGGTTGTCCCCCGCATCTTTCCCACTGGATTCGGTGGGAGCAGGTTTTAAGGCATAGACTCCAGAGACAGAAGTAGCTGTTGTGTATCCGTAATTTCCTGGGCGCAGTATAAGATAACAGGGTCTGGAATAGCCAGAGGCAAGGGGCAGGAGAAACCGGGCAGTATGTGGATTCCCCTTACTTAACAACCAGTTGTTAACTTTGGAGGTGTGTGCCCAGGAGAAAGCTAGAAAAGGAAGAATCGTCTCAGTGAAACATGCCATCTCAATAACTATTGATGACGTCTACGGAAAGCCATACCATTCATTGTCTCGGCAACTACTTACTGAACGCCTGATGTACAAGACTTGGCTGAGCCAAAGACAGGTCACTGAAAGTTTAATGGTCTGGAAGAGTAGACCTATCTGAGCTATTAAATAAAATCTAAAAGATTTCTAGGTCAAAAGGGGAATCTGAGATCAGGGAGTCCAGCCACACCCTATTCCTAGCCACCAGGTCAGATTCTTAAGGAACTGGCCCTTTAAAGTTTCTAGTATAGCCTTGGTGGTGGTGCTGGGGTAGGTGATAACACTACTCTCAGAATCTAAGCAGAACTGCAGCCAGTTCAGGTGCAAACAGAAGACAGAGGTCCTGAGCCAGCAGGATGCTTGTACCTAGCAAGGCAAGGACCTGATAAGGCAGTGAGACACTGGCTACAGGTACAAGATAAAAGCAGGTTTTAGTGAAGCCAGGAGCACACCACAGCAGGCAGCTCACCTTCGTGACCTTGCTGCTCTGGGCCAGGTGGAAGACTAAGAAAACAAATGACCAGGCACAGGGCACAATCCCATAATCCCCACCTGCTTGGAAAACTGGGGCATAGGATCTTAACTTGCCTGCTCTGAAAGTCTTTTTAAGGGGATGAGCAGAGTGCTTGCCTGGCGTGTGCATGTGAGGACCACAGTAAAATAAGAAGCCAGGCTGCCTAAATACCTTGGCACTGTGGTACTTGATGAAACAGCAAGAATGGGATCTTTGAAGCAGGTTGGAAAACCTAGGAATGTCACCCTCGGACTTTGCCCTTCCATTTTCTCTTGAAAAAAGTGCACGTGCCAGGAAACACCCACGCTGAGAAGCTTCTGTAAGGAAGGAGACAGCCTACAGGCTGGGAGAAGATCTTCACCAACCCTACATCTGACAAAGGTCTAATATCCAAAATATATAAAGAACTCAATAAATTAAACACCACCAAACCCAATTGAGAAATGAGGCTCAGAACTAAACAAAGAATTCTCAACAGAGGAATATCAAATGGCTGAGAAACACATAAAGAAATGCTCAACCTCCTTAGTCATCAGGGAAATGCAAATCAAAACAACTCTGAGATTCCATCTTACACCCATCAGAATGGCTAAGATAAAAAATTCAAGCGACACCAGGTTGCTGGCTGGCGAGGATGTGAAGAGAGAGGAACACTCCTTCACTGCTGGTGGGAATGCAAACTAGTACAGCCACTTTGAAAATCTATCTGGTGCTATCTCAGAAAACTGGGAATAAGGCTTCCTCAAGACCCAGCTACTCCACTCCTTGGAATATACCCAGAAGATGCTCAGTAACAAAGTGGAAAGCCCTCTGGCCTTCACATGCATGTGCATGCATACACACACACACATACACACACACACACAGAGAGAGAGAGAGAGAGAGAGAGAGAGAGAGAGAGAGAGAGAGAGAGAACAGAGACACAGAGACACAGAAAGAGACAGAGACAGAGAGACAGAGAGAGTCAGAGACAGAGATATACAGAGAGAGAGAGAGAGACAGACAGACAGACAGACAGACAGACAGACAGAGACCCTTTTGTGATCAAAGTTGCTTTTTTCCAAACCATTGGCCACATCCATCTGTTTTTGCATTTTTATAGATTTGCCTTTTCCCTAATGTCATTGAAAGTTAACCAAGGAAGGTATAGACTCTTACTGTTGGCATTTTCACTTAGCTAAATGACTTAAAAGAGCCTTGTGCTAATCACTAACTCACTGTTTATTCTTTTATATGGATGAACCACAGTTTGTCCATTGAACTTTTGAGGGCATAGTGGTTCCTTCTAGGTTTTAATGCAATAGAAAAATTGCTTCCAATAGCCACACAAGTGGGTTTTTTTGTATGTAGGCACAGCCTTTTAGTGCACCCAGATAAATATTTAGGGTGAGATCTCAGGGTTGAATGGTCCTAGGTGATGAAGGCTACAAAGAACAAGGCTTGTTCAGTTTATCATTCTGCCAGGAAGTCTTTTTCATTTCTACACTGACCAAAACCCAATGTTGCCAGGAAAACAGAAAAAAAGGCACAGATGTCAATGAGTAATCTCGCTGTCGATCATGAAACCCAGGGAACAGAGGAAGTTGAAGTAAGTATTATAAGAGAAAGTCAATGAATGAATAGATCCAAGTAATGAAAAATCTTGCCTCGTAAATAATGCCTCTTTAAGGCGAGAAGAAATAAAAGTGAGCCAGACAGTTCTATGATCTGCTTACTGACTCAAAGAACAGAAAACCAGGAAAAGCATCTACTGCCCTGATAATTGTTTCCCAAAGTAGACAGTGAAAGATCTATCCTATTTGATTTGGTAAATAAAAATGGAAATAGATATTATCAATAAAAATAAATAAAATAAGATGGGAAGAAATAAGCGAACATAAAATTAGAAAACCTATGCATAAAAAATGGAATGAAATATTCAATATTTTATACAAATCAATTCTGCAATGCTTTTAAACGTAGTTAAAATAGACAACATTCTGCTAAAACGCAAATTTTACTCAAAATGAAATTCTAACTTCTTTCTGTAAACATTAAGGATTTTATTTATTTTTGCTGTGCAAGAAATTAAACCCAGGGCCTCATGCACGCTGGGCAGGTACTTTACTGCTGAACTACTTGCTAGCTCAAGATATGTGTTAAGTTTGTTAATTCCTTCCTTTTAGAACACCACTAACTCAACGGAGTTCATGAATTCGTCTTTATTCAAGACATCAAGCATTAGAGTGTTCACAGGCTACTTAAATTCCCCCAAAACGTTATGAGAAAAAGTCTCATCTCTCTTCTAGTGCTAGTACAACTCTGATCTGTTAATTTATAATGCAGACACAGAGGTTTTCCATCCTCCCACGTGCTAACACAGATGTGAACTTCTGGGTTACACATCCACAACTCAGCTCAGGGCTACAACAGAAATCTAGATGCCCAGCATCAGGCAATTTGGGTTTCCCTCAGAATCCCTGTGTTGAAAATGACTGCACGGGGCATCCTGCCATCACCAGAACAAACCTGAGATAACCAACTTACAAGGAGAAAAGTTTGAGTTGACTCAGAGTTTGGGAGGCTGTTTGGTGCAATGGCTGATCCCAGTTGCCAAATTGACTGCATTTGGAAACATCTAAAACCAAAGTTGCAGGACACTCCAGTGAAAGAGTCTCTCAGTGAGATAGTTTGATGCAGGAAGATGCCCTCTAAACCCTGGTTTTACCTTCTGGTGGCAGCCTAGATCAAAGGACATGGAAGAAGGGAAGTACCCTTCCTTTGCCTGCTTGCCCTCACTCTAGCCAACAAGTTCTTCTATCCTGTTCCTGTAGCCAACATCTTCTGACTTCCTCAGCTTCCGACACAGACTGAAAGCCAGAAGGATTCATGGAATCCATCTGGCCTCTGGCACTGTTGGACCCTAGAGTCCACTCGGGTAGGGGGTCGTCGTGAGAGACCACTCGAGGACCACAGTGTTGATGCAAAAGCACAAGGTTTATTTCTGACGCGTGTCAGGGGACCTCAGCACTCACTTGGGAGGGAGGCACTCTGAGTCACTGTTACAGGATACTCTTAAAGGCTAAAACCACAAAGGTTAGGAGGGGCTGCGTGCCCTATGTTAGGATTGGCTCTGGTGGTCGCTAAGGGTGTTTGTCTAAATGCTATTGGCTATTGCAGGGGTCGTTGGTCTTGGGGGCTATTCTTGGCAAGGAGGGGTGTTGGGGAGTTTCCAGAGAATTTCTAGATGGTACTTTTCTGAGAATTGTTTACCTTAGTTGAAATTATTTATCTCAGTTGGCCACCTTGATCTCAGAAACTGAAACTGGCCTTCAATTCTTTCTGGGTCACTTTCCCAAGCTTGTCTGGGTCACGTTCCCAGGCTTAGGCTGAGATAGAGAGAGAGAGCCTTACAGCACCACATTGGAACTTCAGACTTTTAGCCTCATGGACTGAAAACTACCATGTTCTTGGCCTTTCCATTATGAGACAGGTATTGTCAGACTACCTGTACCAGTAATCAAGTCTAGTGAATCCCCCTTTAATATATGTGCTTATTCTATCAGCTCTGTTCCTTCAAATATGAATACAGTTGGTCACAACGCTTTTAGGCCCATAGCAAGAGAGGGAACACATGGTAGGTCTCATGGCCAAGGAATAAAACGGAGTGATGAGACAGAAGTCCTAAAATTCCCATAGGAGAAATGCCTTCAGTGGCCCAAAGGCCTAATACTAGGTCCCATCTATTAGAGCCTACAGCATGTCTCAGTGGCACCAAGCTAGGGATCAGGCCATCAACACAGGGGCCTTTCAGATTTAAACTCTAACACTTGCCAGGCATGGTGGCACACGCCTTTAATCCCAGCACTTGGGAGGCAGAAGCAGGCAGATTGCTATGAGTTTGAGGCCAGCCTGGTCTACAAAGCGAGTCTTGAAAAACCACATAAATAAATAAATAAATAAATAAATAAATAAATAAATAAATAAATAAACTCTAACACACACCTACATGATGGTGTTAGGGTGAAGCAGAGAGAAGCCCCCCCCAACCAGAGACTCCCCCCACAACTCTAATAAAATACATTTTTGGTCTTTAAAGTTGCCAGCCTCAGATATTTTCTACAGTATCCTACACAGACTAAGACATAAGGCTGCTGGGGATTGTTGTAGGGTGAACCATCCCATTATTAGAGGAAGCAATGCCTGCTTCATTTCCACAGAGGAGGAAGCCCACGGATGAAATGGAAACTGTATTTCCAAGGCAAGACATTCTTCAGAAAGAGGGCTGGCTGCTTAACCCTGATAATCTGAGTTTGCCCCCTCCAAATTCATGTGAACATGGGGGGGGGGGGGGGGAAGAACCAAGCCCATAAAGTTGTCCTGTGACTTTCACATGTGTGGCATGGCATATCTCTCCAACATCACACACTCTCAGTAGATACTAATGAATTAAATTTTTTAAAATGCATCAATTATGGCCAAGAACTGATGAAGCTTTGTGTTAAGATCATATTTTCTGAGGACACCCTGGGTGTATTGCCACTAAATCAAAGGACGACACGTGCCTGACACCACCTCTATTTTATCACCCTGGAAGTGATAGAAAATACAATAAGACAAGAAAGGAAATAAATCTGGAATGAAAAACCTTATTCTTTGATAACATCCACTGCTGTGTGCCTATGATTAAACATACCTCGTA
Source organism: Acomys russatus (assembly GCF_903995435.1). Lineage (NCBI taxonomy): Eukaryota > Metazoa > Chordata > Mammalia > Rodentia > Muridae > Acomys > Acomys russatus. Next base: position 44,092,751 of record NC_067161.1, on the reverse strand, counting down.
GACGGGCACTGTTGGGGGCTCCAGTCAAAGAGCATTACCTTGTACCATGCATCATTTCAAAGGTTCAGTACGCTGAGAGGAATTGCTAAATGTGCAGGAGAAGGAGAAGACTGAGCAAAGAACAGAAAAGCCAAGTGGGGGCTCAAGCCTTCACCAAATCTGTCACCTGAGAATTTGAAAAACAAACAAACAAACAAACAAACAAACAAGCAGAAAGTGTCCTTCTCCAAATTTCTTTCAGGCTGTCAATCAAATGTCATTTTTCTAGATCAGCTTCTTCAGTTTATTACACCCCAGACAACACCTTCCCCATGCCTGGTTCACATCTTTGTTTTACTTCATGAAAGCATTGTTGAAACAGAAATCTTTTGATTGCTGGTTGTGTGGTGTGATAGCCCCTGTCCCACCACCAAACACCCCAGAGGATGGCTCTGTTAGTCCTGTGAGTGCTGAGGCAGCCCAGAGAAGGTAGTTAAGAGCTGGGGGAAAAAAACAATAAGTAGAGGTCAGTGACTCTCGCAAAGAGTGAAGAACAGTCTAAGGTGTGCCTAGAGCATAGTGACTCGGGGAAGATTTGTGAGACGCAGTACAGAGGAAGCCAGACACATTTATGGGGGAGCTTATAACCAGTAGTGGGAGATTTAGGCCTCAATCTAGAGACCTTATTGGAAGCATTTTGAAGAAGAGAAGTGGTGTTATCTTCAGGCGTTCATGTGCTGCTTCTGTATAGAGATTGAGTAATGATGGGAGTGAACGTTTATAAGATTAGTGAAAACATTCAGGAAAGCCATATACTAACAATGGACAACAGATGAAATTTGGAATATACCATCTAGAGAGAGAGAGAGAGTGTGTGTGTGTGTATGTGTGTATGTGTGTGTGTGTGTGTGTGTGTATATATATATATATATATATATAACCAAGAGGGTGGAGAAAGGCGGCTGGGGAGACCAATGCAACATAATAACATTCCAGTTAAAGATGAACACCATACACAGTGGTCCTACAAGACTGGAGTTGATACATTTCCTTTGCTTGGTGACATTATAGCCATCATAAGGTCAGAATGGTGCTGATAAGTAATAAAGCCCACTGAGATTTATGAAAGCTGACCACACACAATTATATGCAGTACATAATTCTCAGTGATGACAGATGACTGCTGTTGCCACTTTGGGGATTTGTCTCACTGTGCTCTTTATCACTATTCTAGAATGCAGTCCTACATACTAAAAACAGTCTCTGGAAGACAGTGTCATCTGTCACACCTGTGCAGCCTCATGCATATTGTATCTCCTGTGTCTCTTGATTGTGTCAACGAGCAGCACCCAGTGATTGGCCTGTGCTATCAGCCTTTCTATTAAATGCTCTCTAGAATGTTCACAATGTTTTCCAATCATTAAGGGAGACATAACTAGAGATGGGGGGAGGCAAGTAAGAAAAGAAAATGTTCAGAGGGAGAAAAAGAGGGAGGAGTCACTAAAGTTTGGATTTCAAGCAACTGGAAGCACCGTGTTGCTGTTTTTGAGATTTTAAAGGCTGGGAGAGGAACATGTTGCATGTTGCATGTTCGCTTACTTTTGAGACTAGGCAAGGACAAGAAATCAGCAGTTAGGCAGCTCAGCTTGGCATGCCTATGACACATCCAAATGGAGACGTCCAAAAGTCAATTGAAAACACCAGTCTCCAAGAGAGGGAAGAGACAAGGATGGAGACAAATTAAGAGATGTCAGCTCATAGATAAGAAACTACAGGAATGAATGAAGTCTCTTGGGGCTGAATATAAACAAAGAAGAGGCCCAAATCCCAAGACGTGGAGTGCTGCACCCTTTAGCAAGGCAAGGGAAACAACGAAATTTAAAATGGGGCGGGACAAAGAAAGGAATCTCTGAGTCTTGGAAGCCAAGCACAGTTCTTATCTCAAAGCTGAGAGAGGGTGATTAGCTGCATGGAAGGTTACTGAGACATTTAGTAAGATGGAGACAGAAAGAAACAGCTCAGGAGGTTTACTATGTAAATGTTATCAGTGTCTGACCAAAAAAAAAAAAAAAAATCAGTGGAGTGGTGTGATTAGATTCTAAAAGAATGGGAGGCTGGGCTACAGACAGGGCAACTGCAGAAAATTGCAGCAGCTGGAGAGATTCCTGTGGTCCAGGGAGCCTTTCAGACAAAAGCTCAGGTTTGCTTTAGGTAATGAAGAGAATGAGCTATGAGGTGGGCACCATGACGGCTGAGGAGAAAGAAGGGGACAGATTATAAAAGAAAGCTCCCGATCAGTCAAGAGGACCTCAGAGTACAGGGCAGGCAGGACAGTGAGTAGCCTTGACCCATCAGTGTACCTGCCAGACTACGGAGTGTGCAGCTGGAGTGCAGGTGCTTAGGTGGGTTCGGCGAAGGACATGAGCTTGTATCATGTTCTTTTGTTTCCCCTCCCTGAGCAAAAGGAGAAGTTGAAAGTCTGAGAGAGAAATGTCAAGTTTCTCTGGTGACATTTGGAAGCTCGAATGGATGGAAGGGGTGTAGGGCCCACTGGCCACTGCTCAGTTAGAATTCTTCACTTAAGAGAGCAGAGTTGGGGCTATTCTGAGATTTTCTCTAACTGCCTTGGTTTGCATGAGAATAAGTGTGACATTATTTGTTCCTAGTGCATGTAGGGCCTTAAAGGTGCACTTCATTGTGAAATGTCATTCCCCCAAGGAAAAAGGTGTGTGTGTGTGTGTGTGTGTGTGTGTCCCAGATAGAGTGGCAGATTCTGTGTTTTCTACCTTCTACTTGGATTGGTTTTGCATAAACATTTAAATACTATATTATTGTCACCCGTGCACACATTTCATTTCATTTTATTTATTTTGATTTCTTAATAACAACTGTGGCAAAGTCTAGATTGTTTTGGAGACTCCAAGACGTCAAGAACTATAGACATGGAGTGGAATCACCCCAAGAGAGGGAAATGGATTGCAGTCAACAAAACCAAAAGGGTGGAGCCATCTAACCCTTTGACATCATGCTTGGAGCTGTGTGATTTGAAGCTTGCCTTGCTGGGTTTTGGTCCAGTATTTCATCACTATGCCTCCTTTACTCTGTTTTTAAATGGCGACATATATTTGTGCCCTTGTGTGTTGTAAGTATGTTGTTATCAGTAAATAGAGTGAGACAACAGATCCAATATTGAGAGATTTATTATAGAAGAGTGGGGAGAGAAGAGGGAGAGGAATTAGGGCCTGAGTGGACACTGAGGGTAGACAGAGAGAGAGAGAGAGAGAGAGAGAGAGAGAGAGAGAGAGAGACAGAGAGACAGAGAGAGAGACAGAGAGAGACAGAGACAGAGACAGAGACAGACAGACAGACAGACAGACAGACAGACACAGACAGAGAGAAGCAAAAACGACAAAATGTCTGGATTATATGGTGAAGGGGAAGAGCCCCTGCCCTGGAGACTTCAGGGTAGAGGGCAGGGTGTGTCAGCCATGTTCTGTAGCAGGTAGGGACCGAAGAGCACTGGGAGAACCTGGAGCTGTTTGTCCTGGGTCAGAAGTACACCGTTCCAGCCTTTTGTTGATAATGGATAAGAGGTGAAGAAATCAATCATTATCTTTGGCTGCTTCCTGCTGACATTGGGGCAGCAGTATGGGGTCAAAAGGCTGAAATGTTGGCCAAGTCTGGAAAGAGCAGGATGCTGTGTTTGTTGTCCGGGGTCTGAGAACATCTGCAGCTAGGAAGGACAATTCAGGCCCAGCTAACAGGATCTGTTAGGCTGGACTGGAGCACCTGTAGGTAGCTGCTTTGGTTCTGTCCTTGATGTAGGGAATCTGGCACGATACTGGAACACATGTATGGGCAGAAGACAAAGTAGATTAGGGAGAAATTTCCCTTTAGGTGTACAGTTGAAACTTTTGGGAGACCGAAGAAGAGACAGAAGTTTTGGGGTGAAGAAGAGAAAAGCCTGAACATAGGGAGCCTCCTTCCATTTTACCCAATTGCTGGCAATAATTAAAAAGGCCTCTTTTTGGATCAGTCCAAGTTTGTTTGCAGAGGTGTGTGAGCTTAGCAGCCCTTATTGTGGACATAGGGGTGTGAAATTTTCTAGAAGGCATCCTAAGGGGAACCTGGAGGGACGGTAAATGGACTATTCCCATGGGGAGAGTCAGGGACCCATCTAGACATTCCCAGAGCCAAGGTTTAATCCAAAACAATGGATGCAATCTGTTTCAGCAACCTGTCAATGCTGGTCAAAGACTAAGAGCACAGCCCTAAGAGGAATGAGCTGAGCCTGGAAACACAGTCCACTAACACTAGAATTTTAGCAGTGGGGGAGTAGGGGGTAGAGGGGGGGGGGGAGGGACCAATGGGAAAGGTCCTAACTGAAGGTCCGTGAAAAGGACCAGCCATAGCCATGAAGACAGAGGTTGGGATGAGCCTCAGCTCCCCAGTACCCCAGAGAGATATCCTTAGGGCCCAGTATTTCCTCACTATGCCTCCTTTACTCCAATTTTAAATGGTGATGTATATCTGCGCCATTGTATGTTGCAAGTATGTAATCTCTTTTCTTTCTTTTACTGGGGGATATAGTTAGGAGATTGCCTTGAACCTCAGAAGAGACTTGGATTTCAGATTTTTAAACAGCATTAAGAGTGTGAAAGACTATGTAGACGTTTGAAGTTGGGTAAAGTGCATTTTGCGTTAGACTATGGCTGCAGGCCTAGCGGAGACAGGATGTGGAATGTGATGAGTTGGATGAGAATGGTCCCCATTGGCTCATGTCTGAAGGTTTGTCCCACAGTTGGTAGAACTATTTGAGAAGGGTTAGGAGGTGTGGCCTTGTCGGAGGAGATAGGTCACTGGGCTGGGCTTTGAGCTTTGAAAAGTTCACACCACTTCAAATTGGTCTTTTCTGCTTTGCCCTTGTGGTTAGTTCTCTCTTGTAGATCAGATGTAAGTGCCCAACTGCTGCTCCAGCGCCATGCCTGCCTGCCGGCTGCCATGCTCCACCCACATGGGCCCCAGTGACAAATGAAAGTACCGCCCTTCTGAGAGGCAGTGCCCACTTCCTAGTGGCTGGCATGACAGAAACAGGAAATGAATTGAAGCACATTTAACCACAGCCGGTTTGGGGCCCAGACAAGAACTCCCTCCCCCACCCCCACCCCACATGCACACAACAGGCTGGATTCGACAAGCCCACAGTGAGGACTGGGCAGCTCCAGACAGAGATTGGGGCTTTTTGTCAGTGCCCCAATGGTCATGAACGCGCTCTCTGAAACTGCAAGCAAATCTCCAATTAAATACTTTCTTTTATAAGTTGCCTTGGTCATGATGTCTCTACACAGCAATACAAAACTAACTATGACACCCCCTACTTCTTAATTTTATCCTAGGATCAGAGTGCAGATGCTGTCTTTCAGAGTAATGGCGTTTTAGGCACTGTTAGGCAGAGAGAATTAACTCTTTCCTCCTTTCGTTCTTTCTTTCTTCTTCACTGCTTCATGTAGGGTAATTATGAGTTCAAAAGCCAAGGAAAACCTAGCCACCATTTATAGCATTGCTCCAAATTCCAGCCTCCAGCTTTAAAATAAACTGTTGACAATAATATTACGGGTAGAAGATCTCTATATACAGAAATTCAGTTAAGTGTAACTTCCCGCTACATCATGGCTCTGGCTCCTCTCCAGTGCGTTGGCTTCATGACCCATCCCAATTAGTGTGCCCATTTCCATGTGTCCGTGTAATCCAGCGGACCTGGTCTCTGGATCCCAGAGGTTGGGTAAGATTCCTCTTTATAGCTTTCTTGTAGTAAGAAAAAGAAAAAAATAATTACTAACTGATGGACAGTCTAAATTAATCCAATTATTGTTAAGTATGCTTTCATTAAGCTTTATCTTATTTCATCATGAAATGATCTGTCATATATGTGGTTTTCTACATCTTAAACGTGAATACAAATTGTTCCCTTTGCTGCCTCATGCATCTCAAGTGCGTATTGAGGTTACAGTATAGGAAGAGGGTGATAGTGGTGCCTTTAAGTGTTGGCATTGAATGAGTGTGTGTGTGTGTGTGTGTGTGTGTGTGTGTGTGTGTGCATGCATTGGAATTGAATTGAGTGTGTGTGTGTGTGTGTGTGTGTGTGTGTGTGTCTGAAAAGCTTGGGCATAGAGGTAAAGGCACAGGATGGACTTACCACAGACTCCATGGTAAAATGTAAAGGATAGCATAGAAGTTTTGCACTAAAATTTTGCATATGATCTAGGAGGACGTATGGGCAATACTGTGTGCTCCTTCCTTTCTTTCCATCACTTCACCTTCATACGTACACAGCATCACAAATCTTGTTAATATCATAAACTACCCAGGTGCAGAATTATGAAATTTAGTATTATGACAAGCCACAGTTGACCTCCAGACAATTTGGTGCACCTCTGTGCCTGCCCATGACCTTGGCCTGGGTGTCTTCCAGCCATCTTCCTTGACAACGTGTTTTCCTCATAGGCCAATCTTGTAGTCATCTAGACCTTGCTTTCTGAGCTACTATCCTGCCTCAGTGTGGCATGACTCTTGTGAGCAGACATGCAGAAATGTCCATTCAGCTTACATGAAGCAACAACAGACCAAAGAAACATCCCACCCATGTGCATCTTGGGAACCAGTGAGTTTGTGGAGTTCCTTACTGGAGCATGGTTGCTTCAAGGACAGATGAATCACTGAAGCATTCTACTTCAACATGGCTGACCACCCAGGAAAGCTGCATTACTGAGATGGCCCATGCTGCACAGCCAGCCCTCCACCTCCTGTACCCTCCAGCATCTCCAGAGTGTGGGAAGCTGGGGTAGGATCTCAGGTAAGAGTCTGGTTTCCCTCCTTCTCCATCCACAAAGTAACGTTGACAGCTTTACTGTTATTATCACAACCTAGATAGCATTGTTGTTTGGCTTATTCTGGTCCCATGACTGTAGACCAAGGTATTTCATAGGTCACCATAGCAACTGTGCTTCATGATGACAGCTGGTCATGTTAGGCCTTAAAGGAAACAACTCTACCAGAGTAGTTGGCAAGAACCATGATTACTGGAGGTTATGAGGGATGGGTGTGTGGAGGGCTAAAGGGAGGTTAATTGTATGGCGGTGTGTTATGTGCAAATATAGCAATGTTATTCTGAGTTCCATTAATATGCATAATTGATACATGCTAATAAAGTAATTATTTTAAAAACATGTATTATGCTGGGCATTGTGGTGAGCATCTAATCCCAGCACTTAGGAGCCTGAGGAAAGGTACATCATTATAAATTATCCAGTTATGGATTGATTCAAGACAATCTTGACAGAATCAAGTCCAAAAGGGTGAGTGAAGAGCAAAAGAAAGATTAATAACAATATTTAAAATTTGCTCATGTTTCTTAAATTAAGTAAAATAAGAAAGTTAAAGGGAAAGCACACATATATGCACAAAATAAATCCATAGTATAGCATTGCCTTTGCAGGGCACATTACTCGCAACCAATCAGAGCGCACCACACCCTCTGGATTCAGGAAACACCCCTTCCTACAATCTTAGCCAAGTAGAAATGGAGGGGTTTGATGTTTTTCAAAGCCCAATTTCACGACACAGTAAACCTTATCAAAGACACATGGCTGTGTAGGAGGGAAGTGGGAGGGGCTACTCCTTAAGGAGGAGGTGTGGGACCTCACACCCTCACGTCATGCAATAGTCTCAGTTGTGTCGAATCTGGTGTAAAGTCCTTCAGACTTTGTGAATAGGAGCTTTTGTTTTCTCTTTTGTTTTTGTTTCTTTATTTTGTTTTGGGGGTTCTTATTTATTTATATATATTTTTTTAGTTTTGTTTGATCATCAAAAACTAGGAAACAAACCATGAACTTTTGAATAAGTTCCATGAAACACGGTTGAAAGAGCCCATAGCAGGAAAACTTCTTGTAACAGACTCGGGACTCCAAGAACAGCATCATCTCAGGTGCCGGAGGAGGCTCCTAACTCAGAGTAATCAGCGTTCTCTTCCCTTCACACCTCTATGTACCACAAAAGCTGGCCACAGGCAAGTAAGAACAAACAACAGACAAGCAAGGACACAGGCAAGAGCAGAACAGCTCCAGACTTAGGAATCTCTCAGCTCTCCAAAGAAAATGGAGGGGTGGGGAAGGTGGGAGGAGAGGCAGAGATTTTGCCCATAGAGTTAATACTCTAAGGAAAAAAAAAAAAAACCCTGATCACCACCTCAGAACTGTTTTATCCCAAACTTGTATCCACAGTGGTATACACAGTAGCACACACAGTGGCACACACAGTGACAATACACAGAGAAGATCAGAAAGATAATATGGACGGAATCCTGTGTCTCCTCGCCATAGGGATGTTCTGCCAGCTCTTTGTTCACATGTAACTGTGTAAAGACATGCCACTTAAGATTTTTGTTTTTTATTATCTTATGCATATAAGTTTTTTGCCTGCATATATGTCTGTGTACCACAGGCAAGCAGTTGCCCAAAGAGGCAAGAAGAGGGTGTTGGGTCCCCTAGACCTGAAATTACAGACAGCTGTGAGCCACCATGTGGGTGCTGGGAATCAAACCTATTCCTCTGAAAGAGCAGCCAGTGCTTGCGACCACTAAGACAGCTCTCCAGCTTTAGATATACAATTTTAATAAGGAGAGAAAGAGCAGCCATTCAGTGTCTTGGCACTATCCATAAATACAACTTGGGTAGCTCTCAAGTTACATCTTCAGAGGAATGCTAAGAAATGTTCCTCATTTTCCACTATCTTTCTGAAAAGTGCTTCCAGGTAGCCACCAGGAGGTGACTTATCTGAGACTATAATCTGATAAGGTAAAACTGGGAGCCACTAAGTTTGCACAAGAGGTGGGACTGTGCCTTCTGCTGTGGTCAGCTTCCTGGTGAGATTTAGAGAAGACTGCGGATATACATAGAACTGGAGAAAGAGAAGGCCATTAAGTGAATGTTACCGACTATAGAGGAATCCATGGTTTCAGCAGGCAAGTGGCTTCAACCTGTCTGCAGGGTAAGGGGCAGTCCTACCCTTCCTTTCTTTCCCTGTGGTCCCATAATTCCATGTCTTTTTTTTTTTTTTTTTTTTATCCTATCTCAATGTTAACTGTTGTACCCTGCTTGTCTCAGTTTTGGTTTTCCCCAAAGCGAAGCCTGCAATCAGGTAGTTCATTTGGGTGGTGACCTCATTAGGCAAAAGGAAGACAGAATCCCAGGAGGGAAAAAAAAAAAGAAAGAAAGAACAAGAACAGAAACATGGGAAGGTGATCAGGGACAGGCTGATCACACCATGGCCTCCAGAATCGGATACAGCATTCTTCTAGGAGTCCCACCAACAAGATGACTGACCACTGGACCCTTTGTGTATAAGCTCCTGCCTAGCAGGCTGATGACAGGTGTACCTGCTGAGGTACACACCTACCTATTCACACACACACACACACACACACACACACCTGTTTATCCCTACCAAACTCTAATATACAGAAAGGGACTTATACTGAAGTTTGCACACTTGGAATCATAAAAACAGGTTTGCATGGCTCTCTGTCTACTGCAACATGGCTGAAATCAGAACTGAGCCATAGACATCCCTGCTACCCTACTTAATTCTAGAGATCACCAGAGGACATCAAGTGACACCCACTACCATAAGTAACCTATTGGCCATCAAGCCCATTGTGTCCTGGGTTTTTCTTGACAGATGCACTTATACAGTCATCATTCATTCATTCATTCATTCATTTCTGGTTCTGATCTCAGTGTTAGCTATGTTCCTGACACTGTTTAAGGTATGGCAGGGGGGATGTCTTTTACGCTAAGCAAATTAGACAAGCCCCCTTCATCATGGAAAGCCACTGACAAATGAAACATAGTGTGTTACATATGTCATATCTCCCCAGGATAAATACAAGGGATAAAGATAAAGCAGAGAGGGGAAGGGGCTCTAAGTATGCTCCAGGAAGTCTGGAAGATGAGCCGAAGAGAGCTGGCATTTCATCAAGCTCGAATCTCTTTAACTCAGTAAATTACCCCCATCTGGCTGCCTCTCAGAAAACCAATAAACAAGTTTATAGAAAAGTATAACTCTTTCTCTGTTGCCTCGTTTTGAGATATTGCCTTGTATTCCGGAAGATTCTGCCCACAGGAATTGATACAACCCCCCAGTACGAACCTAAGCTTCAGATGCTCCAAGGAGAACCGGGAGGCCAGACACATCTGCATCTTCAGCCACCTGGGCTATTTCTTCATCGTTCTCAAAGTAAGAATGTCAGCTTCAAATACAGTGTCTCCTAGGTCACTGTACCAATATAAAGAATAAAAGTGATGCATCCCAATCAGTGATCAAGAGATTGCAGCATTCTGTTCTATTCTCTGGTCTGATCTGGCTGCAAGTTTCAGACTCCTGTGAAAGTCACAGTTTAGATGGAGGTGTGAGGCCAACAAGGATAAATGAAAGAAAATGATACAAAAGCTTGTGCTTCCTTCTAAAATGGCACTCACCAAAGTAGATGCAAAATAACTGGAACAATGAAAGAGTGCACACTGGTTTTCTCCAAAGAGTTGGATTATAAGAAAAAGCCTGAAGAGTAAGTAAACATTTGCAGAGTTGGCTCATGAGGATGGGTTCTGCTGTGTGGGGAAACATGCCAGGCCAAGGGAGGGCAGCTGTCCAGTTGAGATGCTTTCTCACAGAAGAAAGCTACCTGAATGTGTGTGTGTGTGTGTGTGTGTGTGTGTGTGTGTGTGTGTGTGTGTGTGTGTGTGTGTATGTATTCCTTTAACCCAACATGCAGAATGCTGAGACTACAGGCACGGTCCCCCATGGCCAGCTCTAGGTTGGGTCTTGATCATCTTGAGAAGGCTTCTAGCATTCTTTCACCATACAGCGGCTGGGCAGCTTGTGTGCAGCAGGCACTGGCTGGATCAGCTGGGGACACCATATTGGTGTAACATTTTAGCTAAGGAGGACCGGCTGCTAGGTGCTATGAGGAGAGGAAAGGCTGTCACAAGTGTAGGACGGATGAGTGGCTCATGCTGGCATGAAGCAGGGTGTAAGGTTGGATCTCACCGTGTGGACCACCACAGCGGGGAGGAAACAGTTATTAAACCATTTTATATGAAAAAAAAAGTAGGCAAATGGTTTGATAACAGATTATACGTAGAAAATGGAGGAGGCAAGAGACACCATGATCAGAACTGGAGCATGTTTAAGGCAGAGAGACTATTTATACAATTAACAGAAAAACTGTTAATGCAGACAGATGCACTGGCTGTGAAGAGGGGTGCACTTGTTTTCTAGGCTCTTCTGTTTTAACTTGCAGTTCTAGAGCACCAACGCTCACGCTGCATACTAAAGCAAACACCTCAGCTATTCAGCAAATGCCACAGCAGTCAGAAGAAAATATCTGTTAGCCCAACTTTTCAGATGAAGACCTTGAAACGAGTAGTCGCCTAGATAAGTTTATCCCAATATATAGACAAGAGAAAGCAGAGCATTAAGGGAGGAAGGATTTCACTTACAGTTTTAGAGGGTTTTCACTATGTTGTGCTGTGAAAGGCATGGTGCACCAGCCCAGTTCAGGGTGATAGGAATGTGTGGGCAAGAAGCACAGAAAGACCCAAACCAGGAGTGGGCACAGCTTTCAAAGTCTGCCCCCGTTATCTACTTCCACCAGCACGGCCCACCTCCTAAAGGCTCCAGGGTCTTCAAAATCGCTCACAAGCAGACGACCAAGTACTCACAACTGAGCTGGGGGTGGGAGTGAGTGCTTTTCAATTTAAACTGCAACAAAGGAATTCTATACTAAGTCCCTTTAAGTCAAAGGCTGCATTCTCCAAGAATTGTCACTGTCTACCATGTTAAAAATCAAGACGGAACACTCTTATCTGGTTCTAAATCATTAGTAATTATAAACATTAAATATTTGCATGCAACATACACACATGTGGTATGTTAAAATATTCAAATATAAAGCAAACTGTGAAAAGCTCCAGCAGCTTCACCCTCGGAGAGAAAAATCACAAACAGTATTTCCATATTATAATACAGTGAATTCCCTGTTAGTGTGAGTTTTTAAGTAAGTTCTGTTGCCTTACTGCTGCACCATGTATCTTGCTGTGAAAATGTGGGAAGTGAGGAGCCCTCCGCCACATACATACCATACCCACGGGCACATGACAGATGATCAGTAGACAGCCCAGACAGTCATGTGAAGATGATCTCCATTTTCCTGAGGAGACAGAGGCAGTAAGCAAGCATGATCACCACAGATCTCAGTGAAGCCGCCATGAAAACAGTCAGCTGAGCCCACTGAGTGAGTTGGGAGGCTCTTTAGCAACAGAGATCAGAAATGACTCATCTGATCAGAGACCACAGGACACACAGAGACACAGCCCTTCAACTCACTGCCTATTCTTTTGTTCAGTCCCCATGTTGGTTGACTTAATCTGTTCTCCATGTACACAGCAATACAGTTGGCACTTGATGGCTAACACCCAATTTGCAGAGTACCTAATTTCATCTTGAAAATGTCAATGGTCCTGCTCTCAAGCATATGCTTCCTCACCCAGCTCCTGCAAGTCACAGCAGGCAATGACTACACCACTGATGATAGCTCCAGGGACTTTCATAGAAAGACCTTTCAGATATACTTGGACAGACTTAAGTGAAGCTCTTAAGGATGGTGAAATGCCAGTGATGAGCAAGAATGAGCTCCTGTTGCTTTCCTGAATCTGCAAAGGCAAGAAATGGGCTGAAGGGGAGTTTGCATCTCAGGCAGTACCATATCCATGCCCAAGCGGAAAGACACAGACACGAGCTTGGAAAGAGATGGAAAATCTAGGCCAATTTCTCTCTGCCCCACCTCCATCTGTGTGTTCCTTTGGCAAGTCCCATCTGAAGCCTGACATTAAGGAAGTTGGGGCAGTGCAGACAGAGCTGGCAGGGTGGAAGTTGGGGGAGGGATACAGAGGCAGATTGAGACCTTTAATTCCCAGATGCTGATGTCATGCCTCTTTTCACCTTACAACCCCCACGTTCATAGAACAGTCTGCTCCCAAGAGAATATACTTGAGTGGTTTCTTATAATCATGAATATGCCACAAACTCCTTCAACTTACTCAGGGTTGACCCAAGAAAGATGGAAAACTTGTGTTCACACAAAACCTGTGCATGAAGGAAAGGCATGTGTTATTCAAATCCCCCAAGGTGGAAGGGATGCAAACTCAGATGATGATGGTATTCCACCTCGAAAGGGAAACAAGTGAACTCCTCATACAGAGGAAAGATGTGAACTGTACACATGTCATCTGAGTCAAAGGAGCCAGACTGAAAAGGCTGCATTATGTGACCCCCACCTACAAGACACTCTGGAGAGTCAGAAGACATAGAAATCAGACCAGTGGTGACTAGCATCTGGGGCGAGGTGAAGAGCTGGCAACTAAGGGCCACGAGGGAATTGTGGGAGCTGATGAAACTTTTCCATACAGTGGCTATGGCAAGGCACCATGTGCATTCACTATAGTTCATAAGATTCCATGAGAAAGAGGACTTTTACCAGACTTACAATATCTCAATTAGCCTGATATAACAGCAAAAAATGGCATAGCACGTTGTCCAGCTTCCAGGGAAGACTCTGAATTCTGCCTCGCTGAAGGAATGGAATACGTCTTGAGTGCACAGATTTGTATTTTCACCAGCAAGTCCCAAACTCCTACAGAGTCGACTTCTTCTTTCCTGATGCTTCTGTGTAGAGAGAATTTTGGTTTCTTTCTTTTTTTTTTTTTTTTCTTAAAACCCAGTTATGTTATGTGAATATGTTTTTGTTGTTGTTGTTGTTGTTGTTGTTTGTTTTAATTTCAGGTGCAGGGTAAAAGGCTGCTTCACAGCAGGTGATTAGGTTTGCTTCGAGCTCTGGTGGGGGCGATTTTTGCCCAGCTGTAGTTAGTTTACATTTGGAATTCTGGGAACTCTCAAGAGGGTATAAATACTGGAGGCCAGAAGTGGACAGGGACACCCTGAAGAAGGAGAAGAAAGAGGAGGAAGAAGAGGAGGGGGAGGAAGAGGAGGAGGAAAGGGGGAGGAGGAAGAGCAGGGGGAAGAGGAGGAGGAGGTGGGGAGGAAGAGAAGGAAGAAGGGGGCGAGGCAGCTGCTGCTTCCCCTGCTGCTCCTGGCTGCTGTTGTTGCAGTTTGACCAGAACAAGGAACCCAATGATACTAATGAACAGGAAGTAGTTTAAAGAGGTCGGCCTTTCCTTTCCCCTCTAAATCACCTACCTGGTATTGGCGGGTTGAAAGGAGGCAGAGGCGTAAGAACACCAGTAAAATAGCTTAAAAAAAAAAAAAGTACATCTAAAAGTGTGTGCCCCACTTTAGGCACCAATTATAACAGGGCTGTCTCAACTCACCAGCTCCCAATAGTGACACAGACACTTATCATTGTTTATTATAGCTCAGACCTTAGCTTGTTACCTCCCAAGTAGCTCGGATAACTTAATTAACCTGGTATATTCTAGTCCACATTTGCTATGTGGACTCTTCTTATCTCTCCTCAGTCCTGGTATGTACGACTCCCTCCATGTCTGCCTGGCGAACCTTGTGCCTCCCAATTCTTCCCAGTTTCTATCTCCATCCAGATGTCTCCTCTCCTGCCTTGCTATAGGCCATTGGCTCTTTATTAAACCAATTAGAAGGTGATGGAGAGGAGTGTTTACAAAACACAGAGACAGGTGATGCTTCATAAAAATAACAGCACCAAAGCCTGGCCTGTCTCAACTCTGCTGGTGCAGATATCAGCATCTGAGTAATGCAAAGACAGCCTCTACACAGCGCACAAAAAGATTATCCCAACACTCCTGAAGCAGAAACGACGTCTTCAGGTGCAGTGCAGAGACTTCCTCAGATGCTCTGAGTGGGAAAAGAAATCTCTTCTCATGACAAAACCCTGTCACAAACTATAGGGTTAGCAAGAGAGACACGCCCACATTTATTTAAAATGGTCTTTATGTGATACGGGAGCCTTCAGCAATGAAGACGAAGGACACAGGATGATACAAACACAAAACGTACCCCATAGGTTCACGTGGTCCTCAGGGGGCAGCGCTGTTTCCGAAGTTCTCTAGGGATGATGTGTTTTGAACACCACCACCTGAATTTCTTCTCTCTTGGCTTCTTCAGTGAGCTCCCTGCCTGCCCCTTACCAATCTCTCTCTCTCCACCAGATCATCTCTTTAACCACTCTCACAGCAGTCCTCTTCAGCACCACAGCCCACTCCAATTTCTGCTCCATTCTTCTGCTTCTTCGCAGGAAAAATGGGCTTTCTCAGAATATGTTCTCTCACCTTCTCATAAAACATAAGTTATAAAATAATTCTGAAAAAGTTCAAAGGTAAAGAAAATGATACTATAAACAGGCTCCATATTTTCAATCCTTAGACTTAGCAGATGTTAACACTTAGCTAAATTTGCTTATGATTAAAAAAAAAAACAAAAAAAAAAAACCTAAAACATAATCTATAAAACTGAGTCCTATTTGGGCTTCTTCCCAATCCTGTTAGCCTCTCATTCACCATAACTTCTACTTGGAATTAGATCTGGGTCATTCCCGTGCACACAGCCTTAGTTTTGTGTTTTACTGCATGTTTGTGTGTCTAATTCAGTTTTCAAGCCAATGTATTGAATTAAGAGACTTTTGTTTTATGTTGCTTAAAGTTTGACCACCAAGCTTTTTACTTCCGAGATCTCCATTTCTGCTTGCATATCCATGGAAACCACGCTTTGTGCACCCCTGCTCAAGCCTGTTTTCTCAGGTCGGGTGCATCCGGCAGCTCTCCGTCAGGGCTCCATCTTCCTTCAGGTGTGTGAGGGTTTCTGGACATGTGTGTGTGACCATGGTGTGATTGTGGTATCTGTTGTGCAGGGTGGGCCAAGCGACTTCTCCCACAGGAAGGTGCCATTTGTCCCGGGAGGTTCAGCTCCACACTCGATGCTCACTGTCCCGGGACTAGAGAAGAGTGGGTTGTTCTCACTGCCGGACCCAAAGCTCTGTGTACTTGGTGCAGGATGCTGTGAGGTTGTCCCACCTTGCTGTCCCAGTCTACCCCAAGACTCCTGTTTCTTGTGTCTGCAAATATTGAGCCCACTGACATAAGCATTTTCTACTTTAGGGTGTGATTTCCTTACACAAACTGAAATCATCTATCTTTTTTTTCATCTTTCAGAAATACAGTCTGATTTAGATGAAAAGAGTATCCATTTCTTTTCTTTTCTTTCTAGACTGTTATAAATGTGTGCCATATCCACTGTCTACTATGTGTGTAAATTGAAGCAAGTGGGGAAAAGAAAAAGGATGTGTTCATTCTATCTTCTTAAATCACAACCATTTTTAAATGGTCCCTAACAACTCTCCAATTAGAGTTGAAAGAATTTTTTTCCCTCGGTTTAAGGATTTTAGTATTCCGTGTGTGTGTGTGTGTGTGTGTGTGTGTGTGTGTGTGTGTGTGTGTGTGTGTGTGTGTACCAATACTGTATAATACTATTCTTGGGAAGATATGAACAGTTGTATATACCCCAGATATGAAACCAATGACAGCCCAAAGTAAGTCCAATGTGTGATCCATCCAGATTAGTTTACTTAGAGGAATATAAGTGAGGGCTTACTTATAGAAACAGGAACATTTCAAAGGCAGCTGTATCACTGAAGCTGTGACAGCTCAGAAGAGAATGGGATTTAGAGATCCAAACAATTTTCAGACAGCTCAACAGTTGCAGAGTATTTTCCAGTCAGCTTGACTGGTCTTACTGCTTATAGAACCTTGAATAGGGAGGGGTCAATTTCAGGGACTTCCTGAGACTTCTGAGTTGTTTACTTTCTGAGTCTTAAGGAGTCTACCTTTAGAACTTTGGGGGTCCTTGGTTGGGGCCATCAGAACTATTTCAAATGACAATGGATATGGTGGGAAAACTTCAACCTACCCTCTCTCTCTCTCTCTCTCTCCCCCCTGTGTGTGTGTCTGTGTGTGTATGTGTGTGTGTGTGCGCGCGTGTGAAGGGTGGAGGACAACTTTTGATGTCATCCACAGAAAGGCTTTCTAGCTCCTTTGAGAAAAGGACTCTCATTAGCCTGAAGCTCACCAATTAAGCTAGACTAGCTGGCCAGCAAACACCATCAATGCACCTGTCTCTGCCTCCCCAGCACTAAGACTGCAAGTGAATACACCACCATACCCCGATTTTCATGTAGGTTTTAGGGCTTGAACTCAGGTCCTCATGTTTGCCAGCCAAGTGTTTTACCCACTGCTCCGTTCCTCCATAGCACCCACAGAAACCTAAGGAGACTCCCAACAGGCACGGTGTTGTCTATGGGAACCTCTACTTCTCAATGCAGCTTATTAGATAATGGGAGACATCTTATTCGGGTTACACACAACAGAACCTCTGTTCAAAGAGTTTGCTTAAATCATGCATGAAGACATAATCTAAAAGTACGGTGCATGAGTTGAGCAGATCCTGAAGATGAGGCCTGTAATCCCCAATGGGGCAGGATTTTAGAAGTTCAAGGCTTTGCGTTAGCTTCAGAGGGAATTTAAAGCCTGGGATCCAGGTGAGACCCAGTCTCAAACAAACAACAAAAGCAAACGAATCAGACAGTCCAGGCTATAACTCAGGGGTCGAGCACTTACAGAGCAGGTATCAGGCCCAGGTTCAAACCTCAACATTTCAAAGCAGAAAGCACTTGGAAGGAAGGGCGGGGCGATGGGCGGGGTGATCAGACAGTATAACATCTGAAGGAGCTATGGGGGCTCTTTCAGCTCAGCTCTGCATTTCATGTGCTTCTGGCTTTTAAAAATCCATCCAGTTTCCTTTCTTGCTTTCTGCCCAAGAGCCACTTAAATCACAAAGACGTTTTACTGAGTCCTGAAAACAATTTCTCCTTGAACTTGCCTGGGCTCAGCCCTGTGCTTGGAAGGGAAATGGTTCTTTGACAACTTGCCAATTTGCCCTTTGCTGTTCCTTATGTCCCTGATAAGATTTGCATCATTTGTAAATTACCCATTTCACTCAGACTTTCAAATGACTAACATAGGCTTTCCTAGTCCTAAACTTCTCATTCTTAATTTGCATTTGTTGTTATTTTCTCTTGATTTATTCTTCCAAACCTTTGTCTACCTCATTGTTATTTTCAAAGAACCTGCTTTTTACAGTTATTTATCATTCACACACAGTTTTCCAGTCTGAACTGTATCACCATCTACTGACTTGCTCTCAGCTCTCTACTGATTTCAAATAGCTTGGAAACATCTCAAGCTTGAACTCATTTCTCTTGTCTCATCCTTTTAAAGCTATGTATTTCCCTGTAGTTACCGCCTTGACCACATCTCAGATTTACATAGCTTTTTTAAAAATCCCCAGGTATTTGCTGCCTTGCTTAGCATGTGCCAGGTCCTAGGTTTAGCCCTTAGCATTGTAAAACAACGCAAACAAAACAGAAAGCAGGTGAAATGAAGCTCAGAACAAAGCTGGGATCTGAAGAAGCTGTAGAGTGGGGCATTTCCTAACCAGCTTCTGGTGATGCCAATTTGATGGCTCAGACTTAAGTTCTAATCCCTGCACTTTTGCTGCAAGTGTAGGTGCTCATGTTTTCAGCACTCTGGTCCCTCAGCTGTAGCAGAAAGGCAGATGCGTCTTTCCTGTCCTCTTCCTTTTTCCTTTGTCCTCGCCACATTACACAGATCGCATCCTGCTATTGCAATAGCTGTTAGAACTGATCATGTCTTCCCAACTCAGAGGGAACGCATCCGCTGTGGAGTGGTACCCAGAGACACACCTTGTTCTCATCAGCTGCCCTTAGTGTGCTGAAACTCATGAATAGGTGCTTTTTTTTTTCCTTTTAAATTTCAATACTCAATATTCTAAGAATGAAATGACATCAGAGAAGTAATTGCTATAGTGTAAGATGTTGAAAGGGTGAATAATCAAACTCAGATGGATTTCTTGGAAGGGAAATCAGTTTACAGTTCAAACATGGGGCCTGGGTGGAGAAGTCTAACAGGGGAAGAAATTAAATCACACCAGAGTCAAGGGCAATGGCCAGAATAGCATTAGCCTGTGGGACAAAGGAGAGTGAGAGGGTCCAGTAAGACAGGATGACCAGAAGAGAGGCTCCACTCTGTGGCAGGCCCATTGAAAAAAGAGCCTTTGTTCACCCGACTTGGTGGAAGAATCGAGGCTGCAAAGTGTGTCCGGTTCAGCCTGTTGGCTTCTCCTGGGTTTTTCACACTGTTGCTATCACTTGGTAGCCTTATAGCTCCTGCAGGACATCCCCTGCTGCTGTACAAAGTTGAATCAATAGCAACACTCTAATGAAAGTTTCTCAAGTGAGTGAAAGGATCCCCACCAGCCACTGGAAGAAGCAGCCCCAAATCCAGGCTCTGAAATCTCTCCATCTTGGTGAGACACAACCTCTTTGATGTCCCTTGCTGTTTGTTTTTCTTGTAGCTCAACTCAGGATGCCCTCCGTCAGGCCTCTCGTTCTTGGACATTGCTGCTTCAATCAGAGGTGGAATCTAGTCCCCTTACCTTCAATCTCCCTTGAAATCAGCGCCTTGCTTGCCTGGTAGACCCTAGTAGCAATAGTGGTCAGCCGATGGCTTCTGCAATTTCTGAGACTGAGGCATAAGAGATCTCGAATTTCCCACCAGGGTAACCTGCTGAGCTCATTCTTACAAGCTACCCACCATGCTCTAAGAAGCTCATGCCAATAGATAGCTCTGCATTAGTGTCTCTGTCACCAATCCCAGCTGCATTCTCAGGGGCATGGACAGCCTCCAGGTGAGCCTTCTTGGCCATTCAACTCAGCTGGACCTTGCTCAAGCACAGTTTCATCCAATACCTGTGTTGGTGAACTGAGTGATGTTCACCAAACACAAAACCAGCTGACCCAGTGAGTGCAAAGAGGGATGAGAAACAGTGATTAATTTCTTACAATATTTTATAGAGCAATACATGATTAAGGAAATTCTCTGTTTTAACGACACAAAGAAATGTCCCTATGAAAGAAGCATATATTCCTCCCTTCCTTAGACACGGGCTACCTTCTTTCAGGTGAAAGTCAAAGCATGCTGAATGCAAACACTTATTCCTTTATTATACTATTTATCAATGAAAGAGAAGTATCTTTTCCAAGTCCTTATTTGAAGATGGACACAGCCAACTTTCTTGTAATGATAGTGATTCGCTAGACTCTGACATTAGTAAGTTGTTGGGTTTATTGTTGGGCTTATTAGCCGACACAGTAGCCATCCTCTGGATGTTTCGATGAATGTTGTAGACATACAAGGGCTCTGCACCCAAGAACCCTTCATTCAGAAGAGAGAACAACTCGAAATAAAGATAAGACAATTTGAGGAAGAATGTGTTGTGTGCTTGCTCTAATTACTATTATCATTCCTGTGACGAAATTCCTGACAAGAAACAAGGGATTTGGGGAGGTGTTGTTTGTTTTTTTTGTTTTGTTTTTTTCTGGGTTACAGGTTTACAGTAAACAACTAAGTAAGCAAGTCCAACTGATCACATTGCATACATAGTGAGGAAACAGAAAGTGAACAGAATATGAGGTCAGATTATTGTACCTCAAGACCCACCCTCACTGACAGACTTTCCTCCAGCAGGGCTCCAAATCTTAGAGATTTCACAACTTCAAGGAGTACCAACAGCTGGGGACCGAGTTTTCAACCACATGAGCCTTAGAGGAGACTTTTCTCATTTAAACAATACTCTATTCCTTGCCCCAACACTCTCATGGCAGACTATCTTCTGATTAAAAAATGTGTTAATTCCAACTTCAAAAGTCTCCATCCTCTTTACCAGCATTAAAACTGTTCAGAAGTCCAAAGTCTCTTCTGAGACTCAAGAAAATCTTTCAACTATGAATCCTGTTTGATAATAAAAAAAAAAAAATACATTACATACTTTAATACTCAATAAGACAGAATATATATTCCTTCCTAAAAGAGAGTAATGGAGTTGTAGCAAGGAAACATTGGGCCAAATCAAGTCTTAAATCCAGCAGAGCTAATAACAATCCTAAACATCTGGCATATGGGACTCATGGTGGAATCATATGGGTTTCAAGGAGCTTAGCCAGACCTGTCCCTCTAGTTCTGTGGCCCACAGTACACATAGCCTCACCCATGAGCCAACTCCACTTTGTATACAGTTTACCACAGCAGACATTGTAGTTACAGCTTCTCCAACATCCTCAGGTCTCCATTCCAACTTGGCCATCACTTTCAAAGCTTCATGTAGAGGCTTCTCAGGACCTCCTTGCAGATACTTCCCCCTTTTCCTGGCCTCAAAGACTCTCTGGAAGCATGGTGTGAGGTTCCATGATCCTCTCAAACTTGCATCTTTCTGGCCTGAAAATTAGTATGGCACAAACAACACTGCCAAGTTCTACTGCCAGTGGGTCATGGGAGGCAGGCCTTGAGGTTGTATAATCTGCCCCTTTTCTTGGTCACTGTCTGTTTCTTGATATTAGATTGGAGACTGGCCCACAACTGAAGCAGCCTTTTTGTGATGACTCTAGGGAAATACCTCTCTCAGCAGTTGCTCATAAGAATCAGAGAAACCCTTCAGTGGCCATCTTAGTTGAGACTCTACTTCCAAGTGAATTTGCATTTTTACAAGTTAGAGTCTTTGATAGGTGGATTTTTTGCCCTGAAGATATTATTCTATTGTCCCAGTGTAGAAAGGGGGTTTCTCCTTAATAATTATAGCCCCCCCCCCTTTTAAGCAAATGCTTTGGCTACGACTTTAAACATATCCTTGTTCTTTCCTTGATAAAGTGCACGTTTTTATAGCTCTCTCCCTTACTTGTTTTTCACTGTGGAACCAAACAAGATTGGTGAGTGGTAACTGTTCTGTTCTATGGCCTGATTGCTTTCCTGTTTTGGTATTTTCTTTATCAACCACATTAGCTCATAACTTTTAGATTTAACCTTTTCAACTTCTCAGGATATGGGCAGAATGTAGTCAGTCTCCTCCTTAGAATGTGACCTAAAGAGCCTCCAGCCAATTTTTGAGGGGCGTTGTTTCCCTCTGAAGTCTCACAATCCACCCCTCTACTTTTTATATTTAGCTTGGTCTTCAGGTCTTCCAAACTCCCATCAGAACAGCCCACTAAGCTGTGCATGGCCTTTGAGGGCTTTTCCTGCCTGGAGTTTCAAACTTTTCCACATTCCTATTGTAAACCATTTCAGAAAAGCACAGGAAACACACAGTCAGGTTTATCACAGCAATGGAGCCAATTCTCAGCACCAAGTCTGCTTATCCATTCCTTTTCTTGTTGCTATGACAACATTCCCACCAAGAAACAAATTTGGGGAGGAGGAGCTTATTCTGGCTTGCAGTTCCAGGAGATACTTTCCATTAGGACAGGAAAGTCACGGTAGCACGTACAAAAGGCTGGCTGGTCATATTGCATCCATAGTCAGGAAACAGACAGTGACCAAGAAGGGGGGCAGGCTCTAGGACCTCAAGGCCCATCTCCCATGACCCACTTTCTCAAGCAAGTTTCCACTTGCTAAAGGTTCACAATCTTCCCATACAAAACCACCAGCTGGGAAACTTGTATTCAGTCAAACACAGGAGCATAAGGAAGACATTTCACGTTCACACCACAGCAGCTGTATTGGACAAGAGGAACAGAATCAATAGAATGTACACATAAATTGTAAAAGTGGATTTATTGGAATGGTTCAAATGATAGGACCTGAGTCATCTAACAGTGGCCTTTTGAGTATAGAGAGGTAAAGAGTTTGGTTCCCAAACCAGGAAATAGATGGCTCAGCAGTCCCAAAGCAACACTGAAAACCTAGCCACTCCTTGGAAAGTTGCTAGTAATTGAGTCCATGTTGAAAAGTAGACTAAACTGGAGTCTGACGTCAGTGGGCAGCAAAGAAGCTTATACATCCATGCACAGACTACATTTCTACACTGTCCTTCCTCCCAGGCATGAACATATCGGAAGGGGAAGCCCAGATCCAGGGCAGGACTTTCTCTCCTTGACTCTGTCTAATGTGCCATTTCTCTATGGAAATGTTCCTTAAAACCTGACATTCAGGTGCATGTCACGAGTCCTGAGCAACTCTTCATAACAATGAAGCTGACACTCAAGAAGCACCAAGCAGAGGAGGCACAAATCAAACCAGATGAGGAAGAAGATAAATTATTCAGGATACACTTAAAAGCAGGAGAAGGAAGAGGCCAACCTAGTTTACATTCTGGACTTGCTACTGGACAAGTTATCAAACCTTCCGTATTTACAATACAGGGAAAACACAACAAAGCCCTCCTACCTTTTAGGACTCCCTCCCAGGTATATGAGTATTAGACAAGATAAGGAAAAGACACTGATGCTTATCCTCCAGAAGGTCCTGTGTTGGTATTATGAGCACCATTGGTTCCACTGTCAACATTATTTAATTAATAGCACCACAGAAAAGTTGATGAGAAATGGGATATGTGCTAATTTTTTTAAGTGATATTAGAGGCTGGAATGACAGCTTGTTGGTTCAGAGTGTCTCCTGCACTAGTAGAGGATCCGAACTCAGTTCCTGGCACCTAAGTTGGATGACTCATAACCATCTGATTTATTTTCTGGTCTCCATGGTCACCTGTATTCACATGCAACATAGGTCGTGTATGTGTGTGTGTATATATATATATATTATAAAAAATATTGTTATACCATTTATAAAAGTCAACTCAAAATGGACCAATGGCTTAAGTATATGACCCAAAACTCTCAGTTTCATAGAAGAAAACATATAATCTCCGTGACCTTTGTATATTTTTAAGTCTTGGATTTGACGATCCATTGCTATATATAACACCAAAACCAAAGTGAATATCCTAAACGTTGAGGCTTAAAATATTTGATGCTCAAAGAGCCCTATCAAGAAGGTCAAAAAAAACCACAGAATGGGAAAATATTTGCAAATAATATAGGTATGTACTATGTATAAGTATATAGATACTTATATGTAAACTTTATAAAGGGCTTTTAACACTCAATAATAAAATAATTATCCAGCCACAAGGAGGGGGGGAGTGGGAAGACTACCTGAACAGACATTTCTTCCAAGAATATAGACAAATGGCCAACAATTACATGAATATATGGTCAATGTCATGAATTTTTTTGGAAATGCAACTAAAACTGCAATGAGGTGTTACTTCAAACACAGTATAATCTAACAGTAGGATGAAAGCCTGGATTTGGGGTAGAACAGTTACCTAGTCTGTTCAAGGTCCTGGCTCAGTGCCCAGTGTGTCATGAAATGAGAGGTTTAACATGTTAATGCGTATAGGTAGAGCTCTATACTTAGACTGAGTATTTATAATTAAAAGGTTAAAAAACTGAAAAACAGGCAGGCAGATGCTCAAGTAGTTGAACAATACAACCCAAGAGTTCTCTTCATGAAGATGTGCTATAAATTACAAACAGATATGTGTATGAATGCTCATAGCAACACCAGTCATATAGCATATAGTGGAAGTAGCCAGAATGTACATTCATCAACGGCTGAAGAAACAAAATGTGCTCTATTTATATAGATGGTGCCCAAAGCCTGACAGGTGGAGGTGAAAAGCAGAAATTTTGGGGGCACAAGAAGTCCATCTAGAGGCCAGCCTGGGTCACGACAGGGAGAAGACACTGGTACCTTTAGGAGGAAGAGTTAGAAAGTCACCTTTGAGTCACAGTGACCAAACTGACCACACTAATGGAAAAAGCAACTCAAGTAGGCAAGATTTCTTGTGGCTCATGGTTTCACAAGTTCCAGCCCATCGTGTGGGGACCTACTGGTTCTCGGTCCATGTGAGGCAGATCAACATGAGAGCTGGGGTGTGTGGTGGAGACAGGATGGAATGATAAGGTAGGGTCTGAGGGCTGGTACAGCGCTCTCCCCGTGTCCCCGCAGGGACCTACTTCTGCCAACTGGCTTCCCACTACTTCAGTTCTCCTAACCTCTCAAAGTAGCACCCCATCTGGGAAGCATTCAACCTATGAGCCTGTGGGTGACATTTTACAATCAAACCACACCACAAAGTCATTAACGATTTGATCTAGGATTGCTACAGCAGAGATGGGTTGTATAGATGAGGAAATATAAATTTGGACTGACCGAAAAGCAGGGTGAGAATTTAGGTTTGCAGAGAGAGAGAGAGACAGAGACACAGAGAGACAGAGACAGAAAGACAGAGACAGAGACAAGAGGAGAGGAGAGGAGACAGAGACACAGAGAAAAGAGAGACAGAGAGAAGAGAGAGGGGGAAAGAGACAGAAAGAGGAGAAAGAGAGGGAGAGGAAGAGAGAGAGAGAGGGGGAGGGAGCAAGGGAAGGAGGGAGGGAGGGAGGGAGGGAGGGAGGGAGGGAGAGAGGCACAAAGATGGAGTCCCCCAAAACACTTTGTTTTCATTTTGTGAAGTAGGCCCCAAGGATACTGACTTCATTCTGGCCGAGTTGTTTTGATTTTTTTGTTTTGTTTTTATGTTGTCTTCTTTTGTGAATGGTTCAGAAGTGAGCAAGAGATGAGAGAGACTGACATTTATTGAATGCTCTGTATCAGTCACTCTTGCAAGCTCAGTTAAAATGCAATGATTGCCTTATTGTCTTATAACAACCCTGAGGTCCAATTACTTTTGTTATCCCTAGAATCTGAAACCAGATTTCATTGGTAAAGATGATGTCTGTGCCTTTGCTACCAAATATAAATGAGACAACAAATGAGAGCCAATCCTACCATCTAAGATTCAGAGATACTTAACAAATATTCCTTTAACAACCTATCCTCCCTTGTTGCCAAGCTTGTCTGAATGCTAAGATTTGGATTTACTAGCCAGCTACACCCAGGTTCTTTGGTGTCCATGAGGTTGCATCTTCCTCCCCAGTGAGTACTGGGGTGTACACTCCCCCTCACACCACCCTGCTTCTCTCATTCCCTCTCAGATGCCTTCAGGGCTCTGCTATTCCTACGGGATTTAAAAATGACAAATGTGCACTGGATTTGAGGCTACGGTTAAGTGCTCGCTGGGAATTTGGTGGAGGCCCACACACACACACATCTCATTTATAACCTACGTCACTGGGATGGAAACTACTCAGAGCAAGCAGATTACTGTCCCCCACCATTCCCTCCAACCCATTCCAAATACAAGAGGGGGAGAAAACTGCAGGAGGCTCATCTCTGAGTTTTTATAGCAGTAAATTGTAGCTCATCGGAGCCAATTCCTCAAGCCATTTGCTTTAATCTAAACCAGGATTTCTCATCTCCCCTTTTATGATCCCATTTCAAGGTTGTGTGAGAGGTTGAGCAATGTGGCCATATGTTATCATTCTAATGAAAACAATCAGAGCCTGGCGGTTATTAATCACCTGGCCTTATCATCCATTAAAGGCAAGTCTTATTAGCCAAAAAGCAGATATTTTGTTCCTGAATTTCAGAGATAAAAACCCAAAGGAGATGAGAAGAAGTGAACTAAAATTCACTGCACTGGAATTTTTAAAGTGAATTTCCTCTGGTCAATGCTTCTTTAATTAAGCAGTTATATGGGGTTTGAAGCAAATTACTCAGGCCTAGGCATTGTTATTTTAGAGGTTCTCTCTGTATTTAATCATTCTCATGGACTAACGGGAATTCCAATTTTTCAGAAAAACTGAAGTAGCTAAGACAGTTTTAAAGTAGTGTTTAGGACAGAGAGAGCTGTCGCAGCAGTTAAGAGCGCATACTGCACTTGCAAAGACCGGAGTTCAGTTTCCAGCACCCATTTCTGGGGATCTTACATCCTGTAACTCCAGCTCAAGGGAAAGCCAATGTCCTCTCTGTCTTCTGCAGGCAACTACATTCACACACACACACACACACACACACACACACACACACACACACACATAACTAAATATAAAATAAATCTTTCTTTCATTTATACTTAGAGCACCCTGTCTTCTGTGAACCACCTTTCAGTCTACCATCATGACAAACTCACTGCATAATTGTTTTTAAATCCCCTCACTGTGTTTAGAGTTGCACACCAGAACAAATTGATGCACACATCATGTAAAAAGTATGGTCACCTAGAAGCCTAAGAGACAAGCTCTAGACTATACTAGTGACTACAGTGCTAATTTCCAAGGACAGGCAACTGAGAGTGACAGTGAGTGACTTTCACTCAGGAAAACTTGAAGGCAAGTGGTCAGAGGAAACCCACAGGTGCCTTGTGATTCCTGTGACTTCCCTGGCCTTTCATTTTCCATGAGCTAAAAGAAACGGACAAGAGCAGAGGAACTTCACGTGGGAAATAATTTGAGCACCTGCATGTTATCTGGTTTGCTTGGGGCATTCGTGCCGCACGTGTTGTATTTGACTCAGCATTTCTCCAAGTGATTTCTACGAACACCTTTCTCTCAACCGTATTCCATAGAGTACAAAGATGACATGGCCAGATGCGGATGAGGGTGCAGCAACCATCCAAGTCAGAGTGTTTGTTTGTTTGTTTGTTTTGTTTTGTGTTTTGAAGAAACTACCACATTCTATACTGGTCCTTGGATTTATCTAATGTATGTCAGGGACACTCAAGTGCTGTTCAGTAGATAAAACTGTCTGTCAAACCTCTGACCCAAGGAAGTTTTGTTCTCACCGAGTCTGCTGGGCGTTTCTGAGAGTGGGGAGTGTTCTGTGGAGCAGACCAGAGGGGACACCCTTTAATTAAGCCACACCTGAGCTTTTAGCCCTTGTGTCCCTAGCAGGAAACCAGTTTGCACCCTGTAGTGGTGACTTTGTACTCAATAAAGCATCCCAGGGAATCGCTGTAATGGCTCTCATTGTAAATACCTGGTACACACTCACCAAACGGGATTCAATTCAAATTAATCAAGCTGTTTTATGGCCTAGAGTCCAGCTGTCTCTGCCAGGCTACTCCAGGCTGCACAGAATCTCTGTTGGAGTTGGTGACCTAGCTGCCATCTGATAAATAACTGCTGGCCCCAGTCTCTGAGCCATCAGCGATCTTAACTGCATGCAGCTTTGAAGTGCTGGGGACCTCATCCTGGAGCCGGAGGTTATCGGTACGTTTGTGACCCCCTCCCCCCTTCTTCATGCAGCACATTGCACAGTGGGGTCTCCTGCCATTCCACGGGGAGAGAAGGGCACGCCAGGCCAGCTGATGAGAAGCAGAGCTGCACAGGAGCATGAGAGCGATGGGGGTGGGCACAGAGCTCCAGAGAGTGCATTCCAGCCTCCTGAGCAAGGTCACACCTGGGAAGGGACAGAGTGGGAGCTGAGTGGCTTCTCATCCCTGCTTAGGTGGACACAATGGAGGAAGAAGGGAGGAAGACGATGAAAAGAGAGGAAAAGGAATGAAATACAAGCAGGGCTTTTCTTCCGTCACAAACCTTTACCACTGGGCCCCACAGGTGCTGTGGCTTCATTAGCACTCTAGCTGTGTTTCGGTCATGGTGGCCACAGCACTTGACAGAGGCAGCAAAAGGGAGGGGAAAATTGTTCTATCTCATGGTTTCAACCCATTGTGGCAGGAAGGCTCGATGAGACAGGTTCATTCACACAGTAGTGCTTGATGACACAAAACTGTCCATGCCACAGTGGTCCAAACAGAGCGTGACTGAAAATGGAGTCAGGAACAGCATACCCCAGCCCCTGACCTAACTTCTGTCAACCAGGTCCTAGTTTCAAGACCCTCCCAAAATAATGTTGCCAGCTGTAGGCCAAACATTCAAACCACAAACCTGGGGCTTGAGAGATGGCTAAGTGAATAAGAGGACCGGAGTTTGGTTCCCAGCATCCACCTGGCAGCTCACAACCATCCACAGCTCCAGTTCTAGGCTACCTGGTGCTCTTTCCTGGCCTCTGAAGGTACCAGGTGCACATACATAATACATGATACATACATACATGCATACATACATACTTACGTACATACAGGCAAAGCACTCATACACATAAAATATAAATACAAATAAATAAGCAAAAGAAAGCTGTGGGGCAGCTTCTGAATTTAAACCATAGTATTAGTCAACACATAAGTACATGAAACCCTTCCCCTGGCAGAACTGACATTCTGGAGGCTGGGAGCATCAGTAATAAACCTAAGGGATTCATGAATTACTTGGATAGTAGGTGTTCTGTGCTGAATACTTTATGATAGTGGGACTCACATTTTGGAAAACATGAAAACACGATAGGAGAGCCTGGGAAGTAGGGTTGGAAATCATTCGACTTTCTGTTTTGTTTTGAGACCATTTAAATGAGATAATACTTGTAGGCTTTGCTGAAAAGGTACTATCTGGAAAGGACTTGAAGAAGCAGAGCGTGTAAGGGCTACAGACTTACAGGACGATGTCCTGGCCATGAGGAACAGAAAGCAAAATCCCTGAGTCAGAAGCACCCTTGCAAGCTGCAGGTTAGGCTCACTAGCAGACTCTGGCACAGGATGGACTGCTCCATCGGCACTTGGGTCCCCATACACTGGTAGCCATTCTCCAGAGAGAAGGGCAAGGAGAGGTGTCTGGAAGCTCAAACGCATGTCAATCAACAACAGCAAACAGATGAAGGCAAACAGGCCCTCAGCAAGAGCCCCTGGTCTGCACCCCAGGGTGCTATGTGAGTCCGAATCAAGGTCATTGGGTAAGGGGGCAGGCTGGTCTCCAAGGTGGCCTACAGAAAAGATGCCAGGCTCAGCGGTAAACCTGCAATTACGTGGGCCCCCTCATGAGATAGGCAACCCAAGTCCTTGCTTAAAATATGGATTTAAAATACTCAGAAACCTCCTCCCTGGACATTTGATTGACAACCCTCATGAGTACTGATGTAACAAAGCCCTGTCAGGCAACGTAGTGTGCCTGAGGCATGGGCTGTCTGTCCACACCCTGTGGTATGCGGTGTGAAAAGACCATAAAAGGCTGTCTCCGGCCTGCCCGCCCCACAGCCTTCCCCTGATAGCCTGATTCATGTCTCCCTTGTCAAAGAAAAGTTTTGCCTCAAATAATGTAGGAACTTAACATGTTCTGGAAGAGCCAAGGATTCTGTTTTTAGCTCCTCTGGCTTTAAACAATTCCCCCAAGTAAGATACCCAGATGCTGCATTTTTCCTGTGCCTCACTCTTGTCTTTTAAATTCACGACATGGGTCGGCCGCTGTGGTTTAGTGTCACCGTTTTCTCGGTACCTAGAAAAGACCTCCTCTGCCTTCCCAGTTCTACCATATAGCTACTGACAGCATGCCAGCTACCTCTTCTAAGGCTCCGAGAAAGAATCCAAGGTTTCTTTGCCAGAAACCATGGACACAAAGAAATGGGGGAAAGGGCCTTCTGATGCAGAATGTGAGCCGAGCAATGCTGAGCGGGCTAGATTTATGAACTGTGAGCATCGTCCTTGGGCCCCTGTACAGTCGGGGGTGAGGTCATCAGAAAGCAGGTGTGGGGCTCCCCAGCAGGTGTGTCCAAAGGAGGCTTTCAGCCTGTGTTCCCCTGCGACCCAGAGCAAAAGGGGCACAGATGTCAGGCACAAGAACTCTTGGGGATGGTGTTAAATCAACACGTATGTTCTCCAAAAGGAAATTGCTAAGACTTAAAAATCCCCGTTATGTGAGTGGGAAACTTGTTTAAGAAAACTGACGTGAACTGGAGTGTGCAGTCTGAGGTCTGAGGATTTTTATTGAAATTGGAAGAATTTTTTAAACTGCAAAGACCACATTCCTTAAAGAGTGTGGTTTTAATGTTCTTCCTTAGGGTTCGGATACAAATATGGGAAGGTATATGAGAATTCAAACGCCTGCCAGTGCTGGTTTTCTGTCACTATAACAAATGCCTAGAATGATTGCCTTATAAATAAAAGCGGTTCAGTTTGGCTTGCCATTTCTGAGGTACCAGCTCATGGTCAGTTGGCCCTGTTGCTTGGAACCTGTGGTGATGTGCAACTGTGGATGGAAGACCAAAGCGGTGCCCCTCAGAGTCAGGGAATAAAGAAGAAAGAAAGTTGGGCTTCCACACTGTCCTTCAAGGGCACGTCCCCAAACATAAAAAACCTACCTCTGAAGGTTCTGCCACCTCCCGTTAACACCAAGTTCTGCCCAGTTCTTAAACAAGTGTTCTTTAGGCAAACATTCCAGATCTGATCTAAACCTTAGCAGGGTCCCATCCAAGAAGACCAGCCTGTCCTTGAGCCATTAGCTTTCTCCCATTCTGAATCTATAGGGTTTGTGGTAGGTAACCCTATACCCCTGCTCCAGGCTTGGACGCTTAACCCACAACCTAATCAGAAATCCCTCGAATGTGTGCAGACATATTGGAAGCGTGTGTAGCTTCTACCAATGCTGCTGAGGCAAATTGGAAGGGAAGCCAGACTTACCTGGGTCCCAGTTTTGGTGACAGCAAAGCCAACACAGAGGACATGGAGAGGCACACAGAGAGAGGACAAGACAGTGCTGAGAACACTATTGAGGCGTCTCAGCCTGACTCACTGCGCTTTAATACACCTGGGTTTCTCTATTTGTAGAAGGCATCACTTGTCATGTCTCTGTCAGATAAAAATGACTCAGTCTCTCCAGGACAATAATGCGTGAGCAGGTTTTAGAAAGAATTCAGCGCAACCAGGGTGGAGTTCTAGCGTTTTGCTTACCCACTGCGTTTTTGGCTGCTCACAATGTACCAGGTGACCTCATTTTTGCAACCGGAGGATGGAGCAGAGTTCACTCTCACGTCTCCAGGCCACTCCCTTGTTGTGACCTTAATGGTCTTATAACACAGGGCCATCTTTAAATTCATATAAATACAAACTATCTGAACTTGTCTGGCTATACAATCAATTCACTTTAAATTTGTTTGTGAAGCAAATGTATCCGATGCTTAGCCATATAAGTTGCAGCAGCTGCAGCAGCACAGTTGATCTGGTAGGAGAAAAGTGAAGCTTCTACCACTGAGATCCCACCAGAAACATACATATATGCACATACATATATACATACATATACATACTGTGGCGGTAGGCCTCTTTGAAGGGTTTTCATTGGCATTTTATACCTACCGGGAAGGTGGAGTTTGTTTTCTTCAGTAATGTGACTCCTAGTAGACTGATAATACTGATAATAGTAGACTCAAGACTCGCTGGGCAACACAAACTGAACTGCATGCGGAAAGAAGAAAATAGAAAAAGAAGTAATCTCAAAACTGGATGGAAAGAGATCCAAGAGCAAAGAGGGTGGTACATGGAGGGGCTGGGGGTGATGAATATGCTCAAAAATATTCTCTGTAATTCTCAAAGAATTAATTAAAATGTTTTTTAAAACCTGCTTTGTTTACAGCTTCCAAAGAATTAGTAGCTTCGTGTTTTTTCACCCTCTGCCTCTAACCCTAGAGCCCTAGAAATATATCCTTATTAGATTAGTGGCAAGTAAATGTCTCAAGCTTAACAGAATTAGTCTAATAGGAATTGTTTGTGGGCAATTTGTAAGATGAAATGATCTAACATTGCAGCCCTTGCAATTAGACAGTGGGAGAGAGGGCCTGGCATTTGTTTTCATAACAAAAATTAATTCTCCCATTCCCCTTAATGCCCTCACAGGGAGGGACTATACAGACCTGCAGTAAATGTGGACTCACCTCCCTGAATGGTCCTTTCCACACCTATACATCAGGGATAACAAAATTAGCAGCATATCTGCCCTCAGCTCTGAATGGAGGTGGAATGGAGGGCAGGGGAAAAAAATGACCAGCCTAAACAGAATACATTGATGTGTGAGCCTTTCAGATATGGCACGGACAGGGTAAAAGGGGGTTAATTCAATTTTATAGCAAATGCTTCCAAGTTGGCCATTGGGAATGCTGCTGACGATCACAGAGGTAAACATTCCATGATGCTGAAAAATCCACCCACAAACCAAAATGAAATCCAAGCACAGTTTGTCAGCTTAGAGGAGATGCCGAGATGGCACTTGAGGATGGAACAGATACGCCCAGGAGCCTGTGCTTAACCATGGCTGTAACAGCTTCCTTACTTTGCCCTTTCTGCCTGTGGGTTTTAGACAGTTGGTCACCTCTGGGGCCTTCTGGTGTCCTTTGTTGGTTTGTGATACTCACTAGAGCCTTCCATTAA
This sequence comes from Acomys russatus, assembly GCF_903995435.1. Lineage (NCBI taxonomy): Eukaryota > Metazoa > Chordata > Mammalia > Rodentia > Muridae > Acomys > Acomys russatus. The sequence goes on along the minus strand of NC_067161.1, from coordinate 44,059,574 downwards.
GGTCTTTTCTTAAGGTTTGGATGACCACATGTGAGCGCACACATATTTTTGATGTATTTAACAATAATAAAAATAGCAGTGTTTAAGAACTCAAAGGAATGAGTATTGCTTTCCCCCTTGCTAACTAACCAAGTCCTAAGCAGCTCTCTTCCGGTTTCCTCTGTGACCAGCATTGGCAGAGCTCTTCTCAGTCCCAAGTGGCTTTATTTCCAACACACTTTTGAGCTCATGTGGATTAAAAGTGAGCCCAATCCCAGGGGTTTCTGTAACCTCTGCTCCCCATGAGTCTGCCAAAGAGCAAAGCCCTGGTCCACTTTCCAAAGGGTCATTCATTTGCTCCCAGTTTCATCCTTTGCCCAGAAAGACGGGGAGAGATAACTTCCATGTCAAGTTGACTGAACTGTGGGATGCTCAGGTACCCAGTTATCTGAGCATATCATAATCATGCTTCTTAAAGAGATGGACACATCAGAACTGCAGACGACTCTCGACAAGGTGAACTTGCCTCATCCAATCCACTAAGGGACTATATGTGGTGTTCGTATTTGCCACAGGTCTCCAGTGAACCATAATTAATTGCTCTATTGAGGGAGAGTGGTAATGGAGATTCTGAATTACAGTGGTTTGATGTCATTTTTTTCCCCACTTTATGATAGTGAGAAAGTATTGCCCATTCAGCATTTTGACTTTTGTGATTTCCCTGGGCATTCTGTCTTGGGATCCTGAACAGCAGCAGTGAGTCACAACCCCAGTCAGTCACACAATCAAGCAATACTGGCTGATAGTCTACCAGTGTGGTGATCAGGTCAGGGAAGGATACAGACTGAATAACTTCAGCTCACTAAATTGGATTTATTAGAGCATAACCTCAGTGTGTCTGTGTGTGTGTCTTTCTTGGTTCACACAAAGGCTCTTGTGGAACCTAACAAGCCTCAGGTTCTGCTCTTAGCAAGGTGAAGACCCAGTATGAGAGCAACTGAGCCTATGGTTGTTATTCCAATCTATGTTGGAAAGGAAGACTAGAATAGTAAGAGCACAGGAGGCAGTGAGGAAGGTCTCCCAGCAGAACCTTCAGACAGAAGTATTGAGTTTTCCCTGCTTCCTTTTTTTGTTGCTGTTGCTGTTGCTGTTGTTTATTCGTTTGTTTCCTCTAACCTCTCAATGGCTTGGATGATGTCCACCTACCTTGGGGCACTCTCTTTGCAGTTTACAGACTCAAATTCATACTGTTTCTAGTTCTCTAGAGAACTGGTCAACATAAACACCAAAACAGAGGCTCTCGGGATCCCACAAGCCTGGCAGAGTGGACAGTATAGACTCTCAGAGCATGGCTACCCTGAGGAGCATAGCAGCATAGGGCAAGGAGGGAAGTAAATGAGGCAGGAGAATAGAGAGAGATAAATATGAAATCAAAGCCCAAGGAACAGCATCCACCCAAACTGTCTTTGTGTCTTGGCATGTAGGAATCTTGGGATGAAAGGAAGGATACAGATGATACCTTATCATGAGGCACAGTACCTGGGAAACATGCTCTTTGGGGACCAAGCTAGTCTACAAATGAATAGGACGGTAAAGGGTGGGGAAAGATGCCTCAGAGGGCACACCCTCAAAACACCTAGGCTTAGATGCCCTTGCTTAATCGGCTTGCGTACATCAATACTGTGGCCCTTTGGCTTCCCCTTGCTTCATTAGCCCAATCCCTTCCAAATGAACACTGTCTAGACACTAGAATCTTGCTTAGGGCGCTGCTAAGTCTGCTCCATGCTCAGGTTGAATAGACAGAGGACAAAAGGAGGCAGACTGCTGTTGGGGGTTGATGTGGTGCCATGTATTTTGGTGTTAATTACTGGCTCCCAAGATTTAGTTGCTGTCCTGATGAGCTCATTCTTCTCAAGTATTGCTGTGTAACCTTGCCTCCCTGATTGGCTGAATAAAAGGCCTACACCTGGGCAGGGCAGAAGGAAGGGGTGGAGCGAAGGTTCAGAGGCTTTGAGAAAAGAAGGATCTTGGGAGGAAGAAGGCAGAGGAAAGAGCCACGTGAGCCCAGAGGAGGGACTTTGAAGTTCCACGTGGAAAGAAATGGCCCAGATGAACAACTTTAGCAAGTATTTGTGGATTATGTATGGGAGGTAGATCAAACAGAAATTATTAGAGCAGATGGCATGGGATGGAGCCTGGGAGATAATGGAAGGTAGCTTAGGAGTTAATACTTGCCTTGCCCCCAGGTGATAAGGCTATTCTAAAATATATCAGGTGTCTGTGTCTTTATTGATTGTTAAAACAGGTTAAATAATACTGCCATAATCATTATATGCCTAATAGTAAACATTTATTAGACCACAGTTTTAAACTAACAGCAGCAGACTGCACAGTGGGTAAACAACTGTAGAGCTGTACCCAGCAGAGTGTCATGTGACCACTCAACCAGTGAAGGCACAAGACCCCTGTAAACCAGCTCAGATGGCACGGACAGTCCAGAGGACCACTACCTGCCTGCTTCTATTATAATGTATCTCCTTCTCGATAGCCTTGCAAAACCTGGCTATCTCCGCCACTCACCTGATGGATTCCTGCATCTGAAGCCTCCATGTGAGGACAAAAAAGGGAGCAAACCTATTCTGGGTAACCCCCAACCCGCACCTCACTTCTCCAACATTTCCCTGACTTAACCAATGAATAATCCTCGCCTCTTTAAAGTTTTCCCCAAAGAGATTGTCCAAACCCCAGGAAATAAGACTTCCTCTTGACTGTATACTTTTTGCTCTATAACAGACCCTCCACCCACCCAATCCACAACCTGTAAGCTGGGCACGGGGATCAAAACCATAGAGGAAGGCCAGGCGTGGTGACGCACACCTTTAATCCCAGCACTTGGGAGGCAGAGGCAGGCAGATCGCTGTAAGTTCGAGGCCAGCCTGGTCTACAAAGTGAGTCTAGGACAGCCAAGGCTACACAGAGAAACCCTGTCTCGAAACCCAAAACAAACAAACAAACAAAAAACCATAGAGGAAATAAAGAAGTTATCTGGCCATATACCACAGAATGATGTTCTAGTCAAGGGTGAGTTAACCAACCCAACAGTGAGTGATTCTACATGTTCATGACGTCACTAGATTCGCAGGGAGCTATGTACATTCTATGTGTCTGTCAACAATCACTTGAGGATACAGTTCTCAAACTGTCCAATGACTAAGTGCCACATGACTGTGGCTCTGTATTCCTCTTCTCCCTAGGGTGCCCAGATGCAACTGGACACCCATCTGAGAAGGCTGAAGCAGAGTCCCAGACTGGGTGGCAGGGTCTACAGGATTCCAGTCTGGAGAGAAGACTTTTTCCAAGGGTGAAACAGCAAATCGTAGACGATATTCAATGAAACAGATCAAGTTCTCGTGTGTGTGTGTGTGTGTGTGTGTGTGTGTGTGTGTGTGTGTGTGTGTGTGTGTGTGAGATGGTGAACAAGGACTATTATATAAACCCTGGGAAGCAGGGAGGGGTTGGGAGTGAATATCTTCCACTGGTCGAGGCTGACATGCTGATGATGCTCGGCTTACATCCAGGTGCCCAGTACGAAATGACTACCAGTGACCGACCACCTGGTAGGGGGCCACCAGGTTTACCTTCTCCGAGGCAGGCATGGCAGGGATCTGTCCCACTCCTGCTGGTCTCAGGATGAAAATTTAAATCCCAAGTATGAGGTGTCTGGGGTTTGAACATGCTCCACCTCGCCAGGTCCACGCCAGTTCCTCTGGTGGCACAGTCCACGTGCCCCATGATGGCTGGATCTAGGGAGATGCTTTCCCACCCTGCTCACTCCTTTCCTTCAAAGCAGAGTTTCTCTAGCCTCTGCAACACCTAAATTTCCCCGGGGGGGTTCAGAAACTCTCAGAACAAAGATGTTGAGCATCCACCCAAAGTCTCTGATTCTGTAAATGGGGATGATCCCTAGAAGCTGCACTCCCGGCGAGTCGTCAGGTGGGCTGTGCCTGCCTGCCAGCTCTGGAATTTTCCATTCACCCTCTTTCTTTCTAGTTCTATAGGATAAAGAAATCTATTTCACTACTGCCTCATGACAAGATTTTCCAAATTCTGTGACCACACACAAGGAAGCATCAATCATTCCAGGCCAGAAAGGGGGAAAAAAAGTTATCTGTTCCCCACTCAGAGCTTCTAGCTAGTCAGGTGCCTGAGGCCATGCGAGCACTCACTGGGAACCTGGATCCTACATGGCTATTATTAAAAAGCCTGGAACGTACAGGGCTAGGAACACCCATGTGTCAACAACAGCATCTCTTCCTATGATTGCAAATGGTTTCTAGTCCTGAGGAAAACCCAGGAGACATGTGGGAAGGAAAAAAAAAAGAGAGAGAGAGAGGCCAAGTCTATAGTTACAGCCTCGGGCTATCCCCCAAATCAAATTGAAAAGAAAACTAAGGAAATATTTTGGCTTCTTTCTATTCATTCCTGCATTTCTCTTTGGAATAGATAAGTTTTTCTTTAATACTCCCCAGTTTTTAATGTTTGCAATGATATAGTCCCATGAGAGGTAAGTGGCGAGTTTAGAGGCAGTTCAAACACTTTTATTAATATCTGAATAGATCATTTCTCCTCATAATACAAACATCTCATTTTGACTTTTACTTGTGGCCTCTTTTCCCCTTGAAACACATCTCACAGATCTAAGGATCGGGACTGCTGATATCACTTAACCTCTCCCAAAGTGTAGTAACTGAGACAAAGCCCTATTAAACTCCCCGATGCCAGCCCAACTTCTCCAAGCTGATCTCTAGAAGGACCACTGGCTCCTGCATCCTACAACCATGATACTTCAGGACACCAGTTTGTCTGAACCTAAAAGGCGTGACTTACGAACTGTCAGGTCACTGTCTAGGCTCCTAGAGCGGCATGCGTAAACACACCAGTGTGCCTACAATAGGGATTAGTGACTTGGGACCAGAGCTGACCTGGGCCTTCCCTCCGTTCACTCACACAGACAGTACAAGGCAGGGACACCCAAAATTTATCCCCTAGAAAACTAAACAGTAGCCTCTACTGCAGTGAAAAGGTGCCAGGGATGCAAAAGTTTGAGGAGGGTGGAGTTAATGTAAAGGCATCAAAGCAACTTCTTTATTTCAGGAAGCCCCGGGCTTACTAATACTCTAAAATCCATGGTGAAACTTTACAAAAAGGTCGTTTCCTCATAGGAAGACTATGGAGGATCTTCTTTGGGGACAGTTCTGAGCCATTGCTTTTGGATGCAATACATTAGACACTGTCTAGTCACATCTACATAAATTCTTGGTTCCAACGCCTAAACTTTCACCGTGTGGGGGGGAATGAAGTCTAAACCAACCCACAGGGCTCAGATGTGCAGTCTCAGCCTATCACGACCTACCCTGAAGCTCTGACCTAAGGAATGAAGCTTGTTTGAATGTGCCTCCTCTTATGTCACCAGCTCCTCGCTGGGGTTAAAAAAAAAAAAAGCGATTCTGGTGGAGAAGGTAAATCAGGAGTGGACTTTATAACACAAACTCCAACTTTTATGGGCACACTTTAAACATTTTCACTCAGTGCCTTATATATCAAGTATTGGGGTCGTAATATTTCTGCCAAGAGAATTCTGCTTCACCTACACAGTCAGTGTACCAACTGGAAAATGCCTTTTCTTCAAGAACTCTAGGCATTAAATTTACAATTCTACCTATATACTAAGCCCAGAGTTAATGAACAAGCTACCTCCTCTCCTGAACTCTGTCCTACCTCTGGTGCATCTGCAGTTAAACATCTGGTATAACATCTGACCAGACCCAGGAACGTAAAAGAATTCCAGCTACAAGTGATGTTGTCTTCCCTTAGACTGATTTGGTGTTTCCAAAACTTCATTAAGTTAAATCACATCGTGTCCTGTTAACTATATTCTTCACTGTTGCTGGTATGTTTGTATCATGTGATATGATTACATAATTCTATCATTTAGCATGGAGAACTATAGTACTCTTAAGAAACATGCACTGTCAGGATTCCCCTCTAAAAGGTGATACAGTCAAGGCTGGTTGAAAGTAGGTCATCATCTCAGGTCTCCCAGTTAGTACGGAGCAGAGGACCAGTGTATGCGGTGGCTGCCATCTGAAGCCAGCCCGTTCTTCCAGGCATTTCTGTAATAATTGGGATAAGTTGAGAAAGAAGAAGAAAACAACAAAAAACAAAAAACAATTTCTTAAATAAAGCCTCAAAATGTTTTGAAGGGGCTTTAGAGGGAAATGGACTCTCACAACACCCGAACATGCGCTAAGCACACAAGAGCCAGCGAGGGAAGTGGCCTTTTCAGGATGGGATTCTCCGGTGGGAGAGTTTACACCAAGCAAGTAAATAGCTCTCTTGATCAAACCTCACAGCAGAGCAGTGATGCCGCACCATACACATTTAATCATGTGGTCCAAACTCCAAGAATTAAGAGATTTGCTAAATAAATAAATAAACTACCACCAAATTGATAATAATAAAAAGAACTTTACAGTTAGCAAAATGCAATTAATCTTCAGGCTTACTTTTAAGGCACACTCATTTGTACCAATTAACTTCATTGTTCTACTTGGAAGGCTTCTCCCCATCGCTGTATCCCGACTCTCCTTTAAGATTTCAGTCTGAGCCATCTTTATGGCCTTATTTCTAGTTAAGATTGCAATCATTTGTCACTGGTGTGCAGACACTTCTTAAGTATCCCGGTGTTAGGCATAAAAGAACAGCATTGCTAGGGAGTTTCTCTCCAGGGCCCTGCAAAGCCAAGCACTATAAAATGGTTAGACATTAAAGATGCGAAGAAAACTCATAAAACAACACATAAAAATGTGTCTTGCCTTGCTATTTATGTGGAAAGACGGTGCCGTTCAATCATTCAAGTCAGAGACTATTTCAGAATTAAAGTTTCAATCAGAGTAGGAGTGGGGGCAGGTTTTGAGATCTCTCTCTTTTTCTTTGACCCAACCACCTCCCCGCCCCCCCCCCCGCCTTTTTTTGGTTGTAAAACTGCCAAAGTAAAAATCATATGTTTGCTTGGTTTCCCATTTGCTTTTTGCTCACTCTCTCCTCCCTCCCCCTTTCTCTTCTTCTCTCTTGTTTTCTCTCTCTCTCTCTAGCTATCTCTCTTTTCTAGCTTACACAGACACACAACACACATCAAGTGCAGTTTGCTTTTGCTAACTTATGGCACTTTCTGAGAAAGACAAGGCTGCCTTGTCTTAGTCAGCTCTCCATCTCTCAGAGGAGACCTTTCCCTCACAGATTTGGGGGGAAATCATGAATAGACAGAGGTAGAGAGATGCAACTTTGTCCTACAGCTCCAACCTGCTTCAGGAGCCTATCCATCCCCTCTCAAAGTGTGCACTGGGTGCTCAGGACTCTATGCTTGCAGAGGTGTGGCATCACTCTAGGCAACAGCAGCTGGTGGGAGCCTTACAGCAGTGAGGGCTGGCATCCTCCTGGCATGCAAGAAAGTAGACCCCAGGTGCAATCACGTAATCTGGGTCTAAAGGAGTCGGACACAGTGTTGGAGGGAGGGAAGGGCACCAATGGCAAGCTCTTTTCTGGAGCGGAGGGTGCCTGTTGTCTCTTGTCCCTTAGACCAGAGCCAGGACAATGAGTCCTAGTACACCAGATCAGACGCTGTTGGTACCCATTCCTTCATGACCCCTTCATTGTCACCATTTCTGGACATGCAAATCAGCCAGCTTCACGTCTTGAACACCTCAATGCGGCCATGGAAAGAGATGGTGGGACCTATGGCAAGTGGGGTCCCCAGGGAAGTCAGCAGGTCACATGTGTGCTCATGGAAGGCATTTTTCTAGCTCCCCAGGCCCCTCAGTCTCTCTGGCTTCCTGTCTCCCACCATTGTAATGCCAACCACATGTGGCCCTCAGCCACAGGTCAAGGAATGGGTAATTCAAAGCTGACTGGTCAGAAATCTTCCTATGATTCTTTCTGCTTCCACAATAAAATTGGAAGAAATGCAGGAGCATTTTTGTGGTATAGAATATTCTGGAAGCCATGCGAGTGTGGCCTCATGATGATGTAGCCACAAGCAGAAGGATTGCACAGACCTAAAAGTTTCCCGGGACCACCTAACTCCCTTATTAAAATTGATTCTGCCGCTCCTCTGGGCTCAGTCATGTGAGCCACTAAGTGTCTTTTCCCTCTTTAAGTTGATTTTAATCCTGAACTAGACCCAAGCTTTGATAGAATAACAAAGAAATAAATTCAAGAGAAAGTGGAAAGCAGCAGCTTTGCATGATGAGGCACCGTGACCAGAGAAATGACGGGTGATAGTTCAATGCCGCCAGAGCATGTTGGAGGGCTGAAGGGAGAACATGCATTCTATCCACGGTGTGTTACCAACTGTTTATAATGGGATCCCACATGCCTGCCAAAACTTCACTGCACTCTGTTTAAGTAGGGGCTGAATTAATGGGTTCTACATATACGTAAATCTAATTTTCTGAAGCTTGGGAGTTTGAAGGATTGGGCTTAGCTACTAAATACTGATTTCCAAATAAAGCATTATAATAATTTTTCCGAGATTCTGAACTCACTTTCTTCTACAAAAACTAGCTTCTATTCCAAATGCAAATTCTTGAACAGATACATAAGGTGTAGTTTTTTGGAGAGGGAAGGTGTATGTGCACATGGGTCCAATGGCCACAGAGCCAGAAGAAGCCTTTGGGTTCCCTGGAGACGGAGTGACAGACAGGGAGCTGCACACCAGGGTCACAGCAGTCCAAACTGGATTCCTCTAGAGGTGCTGTGAGCTCTCTTAATGACTGAGCCATCTCTCTGGGCCCCATTCTCACTGCTTTCAAGAAGAACTCTACCACTCTTGCTAAATCGCTCATTTGATAATTCTCCCTTCTCTGTGAAGGGATACATGACCCTTCACCTTTTTATCTTTGGGTGGTAGAACTTAAATTTTCTGAAAAATTAAAAGGTCGCTCAGAATCTAGCCTTTTCCTTTCCAACAAAACCCGAATTTAACACATTATGAAGCAATTGTTCGTTTACCGCCTACAGCTCCTTCTTACCCTAGTACTGAGCATAGGAACTCCATGTGGACCTCCTCGCTGTCAGCATCTAACACGGTGTGGAAGACAGCCCTTCATAGTGAGGCTGTGACACCCAGGCCTGAGTCAACGTGTCCAATACTTCCAAAACCCTCCAGATAGTAACTCTCCCCCCTTATTCTGGTGTTCCAACCATTTCAGTGCGTGCCTTCTATACACTAGACGCTATTCATTGCTTGAGTATCTTACATGTCCCTTCCAAGCCCGTGTGTTCTTCATCTCATTTCTCTTGTGTGCATCACCTCCTTCACCGCACAGTCTCCACAGAGCTTCATATAGGCCATGATTTGGTCATGTAAATGTCTCCCTGAATACGTAGGGATGTGAGCTCTTGATCTCTAGCCAATGATACCTTTGGGAAGTTGTGGTACCTTTAAGAGGCGGAGCCTACTGGGAGGAAGATAGGTCCTTGGGTGCACACTCTTGAAGAGGCACACTGGGCTCTGACCCTTCCTGTCTTTTTCTCTTTTCTTCCTGTCTACCATGAAGTGTGCAAATTATGCCACTCACTACTGCGGTGTTGCCTCATCACAACTGACCATGGGCTCCAGTCAAAGTAACCCTTTCCTGTTTTTAAGTTGACTTGGATCCGATATTTGTCATAGCATGGGAAAGATGCCGAACTGAGCTTCACTTTTGAATAACGTCTCATCTGAAGCACATGGTGCATGTTTTTAATTTTCAGAATCCAGTTTTGCTTTGTAAAAATGCAAAGGAAAATGGTTTGCTTCAGGAAAAGAGAAAATTGAAACAATGAGCAGCAATAAACAGTGGTCAGAGGACATAAAGAAAAAGTTGAAAGAAATTCAAGTGGACAATAAGCATCTGAAAGGCGGGTCAGGTTTGAAGGGCTTTTTCTTTTCTGTTTCTCTTTCTCTCTCTTTACTTCTGTGTTTTCTTAAATTGTTGGTGCTACATAAGCCTAACCTAAAAAGAAAAAAAAAAAATACAACCTCTAAAATCTTTGACAGTTTCCCATAATTTAACATCAGGATCCATCTGTTTCTTCTTTGCCCTAGCTTACTTTCTTCACATCAGACAATGCTTAGGAGGAGAACAAGCTAGGCCACCTACTTTTCCTGTTTTATTATTGTTCATCCTCAAAACAGAATCGGAACCTTAGCAATCGCAAGAGCCGCACAACAGTGGGCGCAAACGATGACTTGGTATTGACCAGAGCTCTTCTGGTAGATGTGCCTGTGTGCTTGATGGCCCTGTGTGACAGGGCCAGTGTGATGAGTTAGCAGGTAAGACATGTGCAGCAAGCTTAACAACCCCAGTCTGGTCCTCAGGTCCTTCATGGTAAAAGGAGAAACCAAACTCCTGGCAAAGTTGTTTTCTAACCTTCACATGTACACCTTGGCATAGGTACACACACACACACACACACACACACACACACACACACACACACACACACACTCACATACACAAACACACTAAATAAAATCCAATTAAAAACTAACCAATTCTCATGAGACTGCTCTGTGAAATACATCTTACCATGTTCTCCTTTTAATAAATTAAACTAAGTCACAGAGTCAATGTGTTTCCACACCTTGTCCATTAAAAAAAAAATTAATTGCAAAAAAAATAGTAGTATGTATTTATGGAAAATCATGTGCTGTCCTGCTACATGTGTTCATGTATGTTGAATAGTGATCAGCATGGAGTAATTTACATATCAATTTTCATATAGGAATTTCCAATTTCCAAATATATGTCATTTTTGTGGTCAGACATTCAATTTTTTCTTTGCTAGCTGTTTTTGAAACTAAACTACTGTTAGCTGTAGCTGCCTTACTGTGTGATAGAGATAAAGAACCTTGTCCTCCTATCCTAGAGTCATAGACCCTACCTCCCTATCCCTCCTGGTGGGAGCCATTGTTCTACTTCTTTCCTTCTGAGAGCTAAGGCTTTTTACATTCCACATAAGACAGGTCCTAAGAGCTTACCTTTCTATGCCTGCATTATTTCACTTACGTAATGTTCACTAGGTCTGTCCATGCTGTCACGAATCATAAGACAACAGCATGCTTTCTATGGCTGGATAATATCTACTGTGCATTGCTGAATTCTCTTTATCTCCATTGATGAACACTGAGATGTTCCCATACGTTTGCTATTGTAAATAGTGGTTCGGTAAAGATAGGAGAGTGCACAGAATTTCAAGTATTTTACATACACCCAGTAGTGCCATCTGTCCCAGCAACTGCCCACCACTGCCAGGAGATACCATGTCTGTTATACACAGAGCCTTGGGTGACCCTTAGGAGATTTTTTTTCTATTCCTGATAATACTATATCAACCAAGATTTGGAATAAGTAAAAGCTTAAGGGTGAGTTTGGCTCTTTGGCTGCCATTTGTAATATTTTTTATGGAAAAAAATCATTGTGGGTCCAAAAAGAACTGGGCTTCAGATGAAATTTCTCTATTACTTATGTGCAAGTTGGGGTTTGTCTATATATCTCACAAGGAAATTGTTGCCAGGGAAAGATGCGTGTTTCCATCCAAAACAAATGTCTGGAAAATATTTGGCTTTCTTTGAACAAACTCAGGCCGCCCATCTTCAGCCAGGAGTTTACCCTGAGGGCTCCTCATCAAACACTCACAGTGTGAAGGAAGGCCTTTCTGAACACCAGCGGCCACTCGCAGACGTGGCTCTGGGAACTCTAGGGTTTTCACATGAGCACACAGGTGCTTCTGGAAGGTGGCCTTTCCTGGCAGGCCTTCTCACAGGAAGGGCAGGGAACCATGAAGCCTTAGCATGTCCCAACCCTTTCAGGAGTAGACACTGTACTCTGTGAAAGTGAAATAGTGTGGGAGAGAAGGGCTAGGGGTGAGGAGACCTGGAATTTGCATAACTACTGTTGTTTCAACATAGAGTCTAATAGGTTCTTAGACTGGCCAGCTGGACGCAGACCACACAGTCAACAGCTTGTAGCAGTTACTTACTGAGCTATCCAAGCCCATTTCTAACTGCAACAGACAGAACCCAGCTTTGCTTCCTTTCACTTTCCAAATCACAAAGCTGCCAGGAAAGCTTATAATTATATAAAGGCTCTATAGAAACACTGACGGTGCACACTTGATTATATACATTTTCTCTTGTTCACTAAGGAACAGTGGGATAGTCAGAGGAGATAAAAGAAGGCCTCTCTCTACCTGGAAATAACACCAGGAAAAATTAAAGATAACAGCTTAAGTTTTTATTGAAAAACAAAAATATTTCATTTAAAAATAGCCTCAAATGATACCAAAGCCATAAGGATATTGGCTTTGTTGACACAAAATGGAAATTTTGTAAAATTTGGGAGTAACAAAATCTACTTAGAGGAAAGACAAACCATCCCAGTCTCCAGCTTTGTTATTCACAACATTTTTGAATGGGAAATAGTTAGCTTTATAGGCAATAGCAAGGACACTCGATGTAGACAGCACAGTATATGTTCAGGACTGTGTGGCATAGCTCACCACAGAGAGTTCTCAGAGAATGCCTTGTTTCATGACCAACTTGCCTCTGGCATCGACTTACCTCTCACTCTTGGCAGAAGACCCTCAGAATGCACAGCACCTTAGATGATTTTGTAAGTTGAGTTATTCTATGAGTGCCAGCTGCTTTCTTTGTTCTGTATGATGATGGGAGGGTCTCTTTTAATATAGGTAAAGGGGGGTTAATTCTGCATCGGCTTATTAATAAACACCGAATCCCAAAAGATAAGTTTGGGTCTGCTGAAGACACTGAGAGCATCGCCTCACCAGTGGATCACTAAGTTGCATAGGCAATGTCATGATTAATCTCATTACATTTTTCTTATTCATTCTTAAAGTGGGTGAGATTGGTGACCAGTTAGAGCTAGTCTCTTCAAAGTGATGCCCACTAGCTACCTGTGGCTTTTGAGCTCTAAAAATGTGGTTGATCCAAGTTGAGATGTGCTAGGCATATAAAATACGTACCAGATTTGAATAATTAGTGTAAAAAATGCAAATTGGCAGCAGCATTTTTGTACTGCTCACATGTTGCCTTAGTTAGTTTTAATTGTCAACGTGACGCAGCCTGGAGTTGTTTGCAAAGAAAGCCTCAAATGAGGAAGGGCCTAGATCAGGGAACAGTCTTGATTACTAGTTGATGTTGGAGGTCCCAGCGAACCTGTGGGTGGCACCATCCTTAGGCAGGTGGTCCAGGGCAGTAAAAGAAAGCAAGGTAAGAACGAGCAAGAGAGCAAGCCAGCAATCACTGTCCCTTTATGTTTCTGGTTCCCTTGACCTCCCTTGATGATGGATTGTAACCTGGAAGTGTAAAACCAAGGAGATCCTTTCCTGCCCTAAGTTGCTTTGGGTCGAAGCAATCTAGAACATGTGTTGAGTATACTGTTTCGGCTGAACCGTATGATATAAAATACATCTTTAAGATTTGTTCCTTCTATTCTCGGCTGTCACCTGCCTCATTCCACATTCCAGGTGGCTGTGCTCTGATGCTCTGAGAATGGAGTGTCCCAGACTTGGTTGAGGGCAGATCCATGCTTTTAGTTCAGTTTCACTAAAGGAAATGCTGATACGAAGCTGAGGCTCAGTGGGCGGGGAGGGGGGTCACAGAGGGAGGGAGGGAGAGAAAGAGAGAGAGAGAGAGAGAGAGAGAGAGAGAGAGAGAGAGAGAGAGAGATCAGGGCTCTTACTTCCTCTTCTACTCCACTACTCTGGGTCCACGTGTCTTGGAGAAGCTAAGGTCTCAGCACTAGTTCCCTCCTGCCTGCAGTGGCTAAGACATTGTGCTGAGCTGCATGGTGACAAGAAAGACCCAAGCCTCAGTCTTAACTCAAGAACATGAACAAATGAGGAAAGACTAGAGAAAACAAAACCATGCAACAGAAAGACTGAATGCATGTGCAAGTACAAACAAACATGGAGCTTGAGAGGTCAGAGGCAGCAGCAAAGTGTGTTCCTGGCTCCATCTTGGAAGAAATGTTCTGTAAACATTGACTGGACCATAAATCTGTGTGAGACCACTGCAAGTGATCAAAATTATAAATGTAGCTAATATTTACCCAGTGCCCTTACATACCTGACACTCCTAAGTACTTCGCTAAATAACTAAAGCCATGATCTTAATACAGTATTCATAATGTCCACCCCATTTTAATTATAATAACTCATTCCATGTACATTTAATGTACCTGGTAGATGCTATTGTAGTCTCCTTTTTCCTAGAGTAAAAACTACCATACAGATTAGTTCCTGATTTTCAACTTGCCCAAGCTCCCATAGACAATAACCAGTCGAACTACAGATCATGTTTTTAGCTAGCACGTCCTATACTTTCATAGGCTGAGTTCACTTTCACAGTGACCTAGGGCATTTAGAGAGACGGAGATGCGGAACAGCTTCTGCAATTTGCCCAAGACCCTGGGGCAGCTCTCTGCTCACCCTTAGACAGTTCAGGCTCCCAAATAGCCCATTTGAGACCCCTTACTACAAGGATGAAAGCCTTGGTAATCTGCCATTATTTCCTTCCTATCTCCTCATCAAATTCGTCTGCATGCTTGGAGCCTGTGGGATGCCTTCTGCTCAGCACCTTTGGCTCTTTCTCCACACTCCATGCCACAGTTCTCACTGCTTCCAGCAGCCTGTCTGCTTTTCTTCCTCTTCTTTTATCCACTGCAGTAAGACTTAGATCTTTGACAATGGCTCGATTGTTCTTTTTTTTCCTATCCTTACCTTCATACAGATGGATGGAATTAATCCTAACAGCATCAGAGGTCCCCCTGAACTCTGGTTTATCATATGACATCACACCAACAGTCAGCCAAGGTGAGAGTACTAGTACCACAAAAGTAAATGCAATCAGGGCTCTCTCCTCCTTCTTCCCTTGCTCTTTCCTCTCTCCCTCCCATCATCCTTTTCTTCTATCCTTCTTTCCTTTTCTTTTTCATGTGTGTGTGTGTGTGTGTGTGTGTGTGTGTGTGTGAGAGAGAGAGAGAGAGAGAGAGAGAGAGAGAGAGAGAGAGAGAGAGAGAAAGTAGAAGACACAGATGTGTTGAACATATACCAAGACAGTACTGAATGCTCCATCCTAACTTATGTCCACAAGCCATACGACGTTATTTAGCTTTGCTTTGGGAAAAAAAATCATTAAAGTGGGTTCTTCATTTGAGTTGTAAGGAAAAAGCTCTTAGAAGGGGTTTGAATCATCACTGATATGGTTAAATTTGATTGTCAACTTGACTGGCTTGAGAAGCACAGACAATCAAAAAACCACACACTCTGGACACGTCAGTGAGGGCATTTCCTGAGGAAGTTGACTAAGACAGAAGCCCCTTATCCACAACTGTGTGTGGCATGATCCCACAATCTAAGAGTTTAGATAGAAAAGAGAACAAAGACACAGGCATTCTCTCTTCCTGTTTCCTGGCCACCATGATGCAGTGTCCTCAGATGCCTTGAAGCCTTTGAAACTGTGAGTAAAGCCAATCCCACCTCCCTTTCAGTCATTTGCACACACCAAAGGGAAAATAACTTAAACAATTATAAAGGACCTATGTGGAGGATGGATTCCACAGAGAAACAAGAACCCCTCTGAAAGATCCAATGGGATTTGGAGCCAAATGCATGGATCTCTAATGAACCCTCTTAAGACCAGGATACACTTTCACGCATCAACTGAATGAGCCAATAACTTCCTGCTTTAAAACAAGATTCGACTAATCGCAAGGCTACCTGTCCACATTGTCCACCTTCAGCGGCAGTGTTCACATTGAAGTCTTGGTAGAAGTCTCTGGAGTTAGTCTGGGTACAGCCTGTGCAGCAGCTCTCCCTCTCATTCAGCTAAAAGCCAGCATTCCTCTTGCTTCCCCATTGATTATTTTTATTCCAGGGCCCATTCACAATAATCTCTTCTTACTGCCCTGCCTCAAAGAAGACTCAGCTGCCCCATTTTTATGCTCTTCCTTTCTTCTGGTGGCCAAATTGTACTGTTTTCCTACCCCACTTTCATGCTACTATGGTCTCTGAAAGCTCCTAAGAAGAATAAAGAAACTCTTTAATTCTGACCAGCTCATCTGTTAATCAAAAATGTCCCAGTAGTCTTGCAAACTTTTATGCCGTTTTTTTTTTTTTTATTTTTTTTATTCCTTCCATATTGGCCCAACTGTCCTGTAATTCATTAACTCCAAGATGCATCCAACTAATAAGTGTCTCAGCTCCTCTGCCTCTGATACTGTCCTCACCCCAAGCAAACTTCATGGCCTCTTCATCTCCCACCATTTAAAACCATGCTTCCAGTGAGTCCCACTTAGGGTCTCTCCCCATTATGATTGTCTTAATGGTATTATTACAAGAAACAGACCATTTTAGCCACAAAAAAAAAAAAAATAAATAAAAAAAACCTGACTTCTCTAGATAGAAATACAGGGCTGACCTGTAGAACTGAAAGTATCCAATCCATTCCAATTTCATGTGAGATTAGAGTCAGACGGACCGTGGACATTACCCTCTCCATCTCTGAGGTCTATTTCTCTGTTTTTTACTTCATTTGTTCCTGATTTCTTCATACCAGCCCTCTGGATTTGGTGTTCCCTAATGGGTTTTCTGCCTCATCAATTTTAGGGCCCAAGTGAAACCAATATATTATCATGCTGTCATCATTCTAAATTCTTTGGAAAGAAAAGCTGGTCGTTTTAGCAAAGGCAGTCTGCTGTTTCCTTCTAGATATGATGCTCACCTTTTCAAAACACATGGTTAAAGGTCACTCTAGACAGTCCTTCCAAGAGTGTCAAAAAATCTGACTCTCAAGAGAAAATCCATCGGCTGAGAAGTGTGACACACTACAGCTCCCTCAACAATATTTTTGTGGTTTTTATCTACTGGGGGGGGAGAGGTTGCAAAAGTGGAGGGTGGGTATGATGGAAGGAGGAGATGGGGGTGGGGGGACGTGATGCAAAGCTCATAAGGAGCTAATTAAAAGTTGAGAGAAGGGAAGCTGGAGAAGCAGAGTCAACGCCCTCTGCGGCCTCTGCTTGAGCACCTGCTCCGACTCCCTTCAACGATATGATCTGGAAGTACGAAATGAAACAGACCCTTTCCTTTCCTAAGCTGCTTTTGGCCAGAGCGTTTTTTAACACAGCGACAGAAAAGCAAGCTGGCGCAACAGCGGCAGCTGCAGCCAGTCTTTAACTGAAGCTGGATGGCGCAGATAAGCCCAGGCTGACTGAAGCCACCACTGCACCTTAAATAATGGATGCACTTGTATTCCTGTTAGCTACTTCAAGGGGAGAGGCTGAGCATAGTTATTGAATAGGAGAGTGGATGTGTTGCTATGGAAACACTGAGCAGAGAAGAGCCGCCAGAGTTAGGCACTCAGAGAGTGAGAGGACTCAGCTTTATTGGTGCAGAGCTGGACTAAAGCTAAAACTCTGAAGAAGAATCTGTCTTCAAATCACAGTTTCTTGTAACTTTTACAGATAACTGTAAAGTTGAAATCTCTATCTCCGTGTCCCATCCTAGGGTGGTTTTTGAATCCTGTGGCCACCAAAGAGGAATTTCCATCACAATCAGACACGTTTCTGGAAACAAACATGGCAGGAGGTAGGTAACACAATCTACATTAAGCCAACAGGATACTGGTGTGACCAGAGAGCTGCGTTAGCTAATTGGTTCCTAAGGCAGTTTCTTGCAAGCATTTGCCTTCCCCAGGGTAAGAGGCTCTAACAAGCTGGCAGAACTCAGCATGCATAACTACTGCAGAAGTCAAATCTAACTTACTCTATCCCTCCATAATCCTAGTGTTTCTAGGCAAATAGTGTTATTATAGTGCAGTATAGTAATTCCATCTTATCAGGTGCATATGTAAGTGTACAACATGAATCTTTTCCCCTTTGGAATGAATACATACACATCATTTTTTCTAGAGATCCTAGATCAGCTCAGATTTGGCAGTATCTCATAGACAGACAGACAGACAGACAGACAGTAGTGATTTATTTATTTATTTATTTATTTATTTATTTATTTATTTAGGCGTGGTCACTTGTAGAACAAGTAGCACACAGACTCACTATGTACCTGAGGCTGGCCTTGAACTCCTGACCCTTCTACCTCCACCTTTAAATTCTGGAATTTACAGGCATGTACTGGTACACCAGGCCAGGAAAAAAAAAAAAAAAAAGTTAACCTAACAATTGGAAATTAGAGATGCCTCATCTGACACCTAGCAAAGTTTTAAATAATTTGCAGAGCATCTTTCCTCTGAGATTGCATCAGATGAGCTTCATGCATGTCTGGCCCAGCCAGAGACAGACAACTGGGGTCCCCCCGACCACGCGCTCGCTCGTGCAGCCACACCTTGACCTGCCCCTCCAAGTTCTGCCCAAACATTCCCCAGCATTCTTTGCCAGAAACAGACATCTGAGCTTCTTTCCAGGACCCAGAGCTGGAAAAGAAGCTGTGCGGGTTCTAGACGTGGGCTCCAGAACATTTGTGCTGGAAGAACGGGTATCCCAGGAGCCTAACAGGCCGTCTAGACGAAACAGCTCAGATTTGACCATATCCCCCAGGGCTGTCCTTCCCTGACTGGTGGCCAAGCGCCTGGAAAGGAACATGGCTGTCTGCAATGCACAACCCAGTGGAGGAGTCCTGTCCAACATCAGCAGGAGCCACAGCTTTGTCCTTCGTCCCACCTCTACGCAGGACACAGGTGGGCACCTGGGCTAACGCCAAGTGTTCTCCGAGCTACACAAGATGCCCCAATATGTGGCCTCTCTTGCATTTTCTTTCTTTGCTCCTCAGTAGTGTACTAAGACATCTGCTTTTCTATCTTTGCTATATTTCCTGGTCAAAGTTTATTGAGACTTAGAATATGCAAATTTATAAAATTAACTCAACTTGGGACCATATCAATGACTCTTCAAATGCCACTAGAGATACAAGTGTAATGAAGATGAAGGGTCTTACCATGCATCTGAAATCACACTCTGATCACGATTGTTGTTGTTAGGGGTAAGAGGGGCAGCTCTGCCTGATTTGGGACCAATCTCTGTTTCTCCAAACAGATGAACAGTACATAGTTTTTCCATCGTTCTCCTGCCTCCCCCAAATGGTCATTTTCTTCTTTTCAACAACCTCTCCAATTATCTTTACCTACAAATCCATTAAAAATGAAAGGCCCTCCCCCTCATGCCTTGGGTACCCAGCAAGCTGACCTACAAGATGCTTCGGTGCAAACAGAGACTCACACTTTACAATAATCTGCAGGAGAGTGACAGCCTGCCAGAAGCTGGATTTACTTCCGAAGCAGAATCTTAGGTCCGTACAAAGGAAGGCACAGCAGGATCACTCATTCTGCTCCAGAGAGCTCTGTTGCCTGTGGCCCCTGTACAAATCTGTAGACTCATAGGCCCCCAAAACTGGCAGGGGCCCGAGAGTTTGATAGAGTCGACTGAAAATAATAAACTACATTCCATCCAGTAAGCATCCTAGAGACCCCTATCCCTCTTCACATTTTCTCTCTAAACCATTACTTAGAGCATCCAGTAAACTAGTTCTCCAAAGGGCAAGACAGAGCCGTAACATGGGCTGCATGCTAGTTACCTCCTAGCTAGGGAGGGCCAAGCCCAAGGCCTTCAACACAGCAAGACTTCAGTAGTAACCACTGACCACGCACAAGAGCAGAAAGATAGTGGTTCATAGTTGGGGACAGACACACAGCTCTGCACAGGTGGCCAGGGGGTGCCCATTGTCCTAGAGCCCGGCCCCTTGTGAAATGAGCTGAGCGTTTCTGTCTGTCTGACCCTACGGGATCAGGATAATTTTCCAACAAGTGTGAGTGTGGAAGCAATCTGCGGACTCAGAAAACCAGAGCATGGCCAGATTGCTGATGCAGTACTTTCTCCTAGGAGAAGAGTTTGATCTCCGATGAAGTTTATCCTGCCGCAACTTTAGATCCCTGGGGTTTGTTTTCTTGTGCTCTTATCTCATTGGATAATAGTCAGTCCACTGTTTCACTGTGAGCAGCCTCTCCGTGGGGGTTTTCATAACCAGAGATGCCGCTAATTTCATCTCAAAGCGTCTGTGCAAACTCTTGGAAGACTCGGTTTTGTAGCAATTGCACCACTTGACCCAATGAGAAGGAGAGAAGGAGAGAAAAGAGGGCAAGGCAGGGAGAAGGAAGGAGAAGTGACCTTGCCAATATGTCCTCTAAGCGATACTGCTGATCATCAGTTGGATGACCCGATACATTTTATTTTTATATTTCTACATAGAACAGTAGTATTTAGATGTGGTTTTCAGTAATTACACTATGGCTCACTTAGAACATTGAATTCGACAGCTTATTGATGGGCTCCTCCGGGCCTGCAAGCCGATTTTCAATTACACTGAATCGCTTTATTTATAGTCGCAGACCCTCGCTCCCTATGGAATATGAACTCTGTGAGAGCGTTTAGTACATAGTAAGAATTTGAATGCTGTTAAAAACACGAAATAAAGATGCTGCCTGCAACAAGCTTCTCTTTAGTGATGAGTGTCCTTGTCCTCCATTCAAGGCAATCCAGCAGATACTGTGGAGAGTTCATTCCAGCATCGATGTCACTTCTGTGAGCGGCTCCTAGCGATCCCTAAGGTGAAGGAGCTGCCTGTGGTTATAAGCCCAGGGTTATCAATACACATAAAAGTGACAGGAGTTTTCCTAAAGAACATTGCTTTTCCAGTAGCTGTACACACTTAAAACACGATCAGTGTGTATTCTCATTACCTTAATTTACTTATTATAAGAACTATAAAGATATTAATGAGGTTCGTTTTGTTTTCAATTTTTAGTTTGTATACGCATATACAGAGAAGGTATAACTACTTAATTTCCTTTTTTAACCCAAAGTCAATGAGAATTATGCATGACCAACTGCTGTAACTGGAACAAGCATTCATTGACCCTTCAGGGTTACCAGGCAGGACTTACTGTGTGAGGAAAAATGATTCCACATTCTAATGTTACTTAAAAACTTCCTACGCTAAATTTAACTCATAGTTTTATTTATTTACTATTATTATTATTACTATTCCTAACATTTTAAGAAATGTGTCCAATTAGTGCTACCTGCATTCCCATGAGCATAAGTATCTTAGTGAGTGTTCTGTTGCTGGGAAGAGACACCACGGCCAAGGGAACACTTGCAAAAGAAAGCATTTAACTGGCTTACAGTTTCAGAAGGTTAGTCCCTGATCATTACGGCAGGAAGCGTGGCAGCAGGCAGGCATGAGGCTGAGAGTTTGTATCTTGATCTTCAGGCAAGCAGGCAAAGAGACAGAGAGACACTAGGCCTGGCATAAATATATAAATACAACCTGCTGAGTCTATTTAGTGTTTATGAGGCTTGGGACCCACCTACAGGCTACTAATCATGAACTTAAGCAGAGACAAAAATGATTATAGCCAATATGGGGCTGGAGGAATGGGTCAGAGAGTTAAAAGCTCTGTCTGCTCTACCAAAGAACCCAGACTTGGTTGTCAGTGTCCTCATGGAGGCTCCCAGCTGTCTATAACTCTGGATCCAGGCAACCTGATGCCCTGGTTTCTGCAGCCACCAGGCATGCGAGTAATGCACATACACATATTCAGGCAAACATAGAATAAAAATAAATGAATCTTTTTTCAATTACAGTAAATAGAAAAATGCAATAGTTAAATTATTTGCTTGACACTATTAGTTTAAAACTGCAACAATGATCTAAATCTGGGGACAAAGAATGAAGTGAGCATCACTTTAGAGATTTATTCAATGCCATGTGAGCACCCCTGAAACCATGTACATACAAGCAACACTAAACAGACTCAGTGGGTTGTATTTATATATTCATGCATTTATGTGTATGTGTAACAATAATAATTTGAGAAAAAGAGGCCATGAACTTGAAGAGAGGTGCAATAGACAGAAAGGGAGGGTTAGAGGAGTTAGATGTAATTATATCTTAACTTTAAAAGATTGGGAAAATATTTGTGAAATGTAAAACATTGCAAACATGCTAAGACTGCAGGCCTTAGCTTTTGTTCTTTTCTATGAAGGGGAGGATTCCTCCTCCTATAAAAGCTGTCAGGGACCTTCTGCATGTCTGCCTCTTTAAGCTTATTAATACTCAAATAACCTCCCCACCCCCACTCCCAACTCTGGAACCCTAGTATCCAAGCTAACTGCTTACCCAGAGGCAAGAAACCTTCTGTCAATCTCAAGGCCCCTCCCCCTCCATGTCATTAGTATATCAAGCTGGCAAGGCAAATATTAGTATTTCTTTTCTTTGTTGTCATAGTTACTCACCTATTTAAAAAACAATAACAACAACTTCTTACAGACACAGAAGAAAGGCCTGCACTGTAGCTACAAGCCTCACCCCTCCCAGGCCAGGTAGAACTTGTTTTCAGCCTTAGCCATGAACACAGTCAGTGAGGCAGGCATCCTTTGGTGATGCTGCCCCTTGCTCACAGATGCACATTGTGTGGGCTGTTGTCAGTTCTGTAATCCCACCCACTGCTCTGTCTCGCGTCCCTCTTCCCTTCCTCCTGCTCACGTGCACACAGTCTTAGTTCTACATGCCTCAAATAGCTCGCTCCCATTCCAGCCAAGCTTGCTCTGTTGCTCTTCAGAGGAGATTTAGTTGGTTTTGATTTCTTGTTTATAATATAACCCAGCTACCAAGATAGTTTCTTCCTTCCTTCCTTCCTTCCTTCCTTTATTCCTTCCTTCCTTCCTTCCTTCCTTCCGTGTGTGTGTGTGTGTGTGTGTGTGTGTGTGTGTGTGGTGTGGTGTGTGTGTGTGTGCATGTATAATGTGGTGGGTGTGTGTGTGTGTGTGTGTGTGTGTGTGTGTGTGTGTGTGTGTACCTGTGCCTATGTGATACTAGGGACTTGATCCAGGGTTTTCTGCATGCTTAGCAAGCACTGTACCGTTAATCTATGTTCCCACCTCCAGTGTAATCTCTCTACAGGTTTTAGGCAATCTCAAGTTTATTATCTTAAGAAAGTACTTGTGGATCTGGCTGTGTGGCATATACCTACAATCCTAGCTCCTCAAGAGGCTGAAGCAGGAGGATCGGAAAGCCAAGCAACACCAGCCTGTGCTACAGGGTGAGGGCGTGGCCAGCCCGCACAACACCGCGACCCTTGCAAGCACAAGGTCCTGACTTTATACTCCAGAACTCATGGTTTTAAAAACCCATACAAGGTATTTAAATGCTAAGGAAGTAAGGCAGGAGGGTCTCTAGTGCTCACTGGCCAGCCAGCCTGAGCTAACTAGTAAGTTTCAGGTCAATGAGAGACCTTACCTCAAACACTAAGGGGACAGTTCCTGAGGGGTGCTGCTTAAAGTTGTCTCTGGTCGTCACACGAACATGCAGTACCACACACACACAGAGAGAGGGGGGGGGTATGTGTTTAATATATTACTAGAGTACATTAATAAACTCTTAGAGTATAATATTACCTCTGATATTACAGTGTTATTTGCAGTAATCATATCAAGAACCTGGCTAATTTTCTACATGTTTACATATACTAACAGTTTTGTTCTTAGCCTCCATGGAGGCTTTTAATTGACTCATTTATGCAGCTCTCTTTATTGCTGTCTTTCTTTCAGAGGATTGATGCTATCGTTATCCAGCCTACTTTCTGAAACGAGCATTGAGCTTGTTACTTTTGCAGTCCTTAGTTACCACAATTTGGCATGCGTGGGACAGGCTGCACGCGGCACTGTTCCGTGTGCCACAAGTTGTGTTTGGAAGTGTTTGAGTAATAGTTCACGACCATAACTTTGGTTTTCTTTTTGACATAAGTTAGTTAAAAGTGTTTCGGTTCCTTTAATAAAACAGTCCAACACTGAATGGTAGCCAAGGCAGGAACTTTCACTGGCTTGCTTCCTCTGTTCTGCTCGTTAGCTTTCTTGTATAGCCTGGGCCCGCCTGCTTAAGGATGGCACCACCCACAGTGGGCTGGGCTCCCTTACATCAGTTATCAACTAAGAAAATGCCACACAGTCTTCTACACTTCTCATCCGTGGGTTGCCCATTTTTCTGTCTGCCACTCTGACTGCTCTTGGCTTCCAGGTCTGCACTGTGATTCTGCTACTTTGAGTTCTTCTTCCATGGAGCTGAAGATGGCCTTAAAGCATGTATGGTTCTGTAGAATAGCACTCCATCTGCTTTTTCTCAGGAGCACAGTCACCTCTAGGCTACTTTATCTGAGGCTATCTAACCACGCCCATAAATTCAGAAGTTGTACCTGTTAGCAATCAGGCACCTCTACTGCCAACACCAGAAGACTTGGCAGCAGGGGGACATCATTCACATCCATAGCCAGCCCCAGGGTTGACAGCAGACATGTCACCACCAGCCACCAAGATGTGACACATTTCCTACTGTCATTGCAAACCACATGGACTCTCCCTGCCCACGTGCTGGGTCACCTTATAAAAGAACTCATTTCCTGCCCCCACTCTCTCTTGCTCTCTTCCACTTTCTCTCTTTCCCTCTGTCTGTCTGTCTGTCTGTAATGGGAGACCTCCACTTCCTCCTTTCTTTCCCCTTCCCTTCCCACAATAAATCTCCTTTCATACCAGATCTGTAGGGTGGCATCCCTTTATCAGTACTACACTGATACACAGTATTACCCATTTTGCTAACAATAATGTTTAGAGTCCTCAAAGAGCATGTTCAGACACTTGAAAATCATATACTTTGCTTTCCTGTGCATATGCAAGTATGAAATGGAGTTCTTCATTTTCATGAACTTGGACCCTACCTTGTAGGTCCCAGCTGTATAAAGGAAACCCCAATTTCAGCTTCTTCCCTTATGCAGAGCCACAGATATATTTTCTTCCTCTAACTCCATCAGGACGGCGGAATCTTAGACCCAGCTCAGAGCCTGGGTCACATTCTGATGGCCCAGCCCTGCTGCAAGGATGTCAGTGGTTGTATTTCTGATCTTTGGGAGTTCTGTTTACTTCCTTTCATGAACTTTATGTATGGGATGCAGTAAGTATTTCTACACTGTTTAACAGTGGAGGATAAGTGGCTCTGGGTGACTGCCGTAAGGTGTAACAACCACATTCTAAGAGCTTTTTTCATCGTCTCCTCTTCCCGGCCTTCCCCTGTGACCACTCTTGACCTCCACTTCAGCTGCTTATGCTGTTTTATCACTCCCAGGCTTCCTCTTAGAAGTTCTGAGGAAATGTAGCTCTGTGGAGTCTAAGGAACCCCCCCCCCCATATCATAGATAGCATCAGCTGTCAACCTAACACAAACTCAGAGCTATCTGGGAAGTGGGAACCTCATCTAAAGAATGGTCTCTCTCACATACACGTGTGCTGGCTGTGGATGTATCTGTGGGGGCATTTTCTTAGCTGCTAATTGATGTAGAGGAGCCCAGGCCAATATGGGTGGTGGCATCCTTAGGCAGGTGGGCCTGAGCTGCATAAGAAAGCTGGTGAGCAAGCCGGAGAAAGCAAGCCAGTGAGCTACACTCCTCTGAGGCTTCACTTCAAGCTCCCAGACCGAGCTCACAGTTTGGCTACCATTCAGTGATGGACTACATGCTGAAAGATAAACTCTCTCCAAGTTGGTCTTACTCCATCTTTTGTCAAAGTAGCCAGGAGTCCAACTAGGATGACACCCATGAACAGACATGTTGTGGGTGTGGGAACCCACTGAGCTGCAAAAACAGGGAACTAGGAACAATTCTTTCTAGGAACTTGTTTCAGATGTATTCTGAGTGAGTCTTCGGCTGTGTAAATTATATTAAAAAAAAAAAAAAAAAAAAACTAAGCAAGCACGATAGTTTGAAATGAGCCTGGTCTTTGGAGAAAATGACCAATTTTCCCACGTGGCTGTCTTTGGATCGGAGGTGGAGGAGAACGCTACCCTGAGGTAAAGGGAGTAGACGGCAAGATGGCTGACATAAGCACCTCAGTATTTTTCTCATCCATAGATATTTTCTCCAGGTTGTCTGCAGCTCTCAAAGGAAGCCTTCCTACCGTTTCCTCCTGTTGGAATCATTTCCTTCCAGCTACTCTTTATGCAGTGACATTACTTCAGGATCTCCAAAGGGCCTGTGCAGCCTGGGTTTTTGGAAGATGGCCGCTGTGTTCCACAGGCCCCTTAGTGACTCCCTGGTCCCAGAGACTAAATCCAACTTCTCTTTTAAGAGTCAGTTTTCTCCCACTTAGAAAGCTTAAACCGCTTTATCCAGCCACACTGACTTTGACGATCAGCCTCAGTGAGATGTTCCCAGGTGTCCCAGCTGCTGCTGAGCACTTGTTACAAGGAGTGAAAACAGACACAGAGACTGCAAAGACACTGACAATCTAACACCACTGGCTTTCTGAAAAAACGGTAGATAAATGGCAAATCTGTTCCCATACCGTGGCTGTACTTACAGGAAGAAAGAAACAGTAAGAGAGACAGTAGGAAAGAGAGGCTGGTCCTCACACAGAGAGAGCTCTGCCCTTCTTGGAAGCAGTTTGATTTATAGCCTGTGATATTACATGCAAGAGCGCCCACAACCCAAAGTGTTTGGTGACTTGACCTGTGAAAATAAGCCTGTTAACCCCAATCAACCTCCCATTATCCCAGAGTGCCTGAAATTGAGCAAGCAAAGGGGTGACAGAGGTCTCTGCAGCTCCCCAGCTAACCACTGTCTTTGCCAGTCCGCATCTTCCCCAGGACAAATTAGCATTAGAGTCTGCTGGTTGGAGGAGGGCGTTTATCTTTTAATGAGAAAATGGGGGGTTGTTTTCAGTTTTAATTGCTGGAGCTAATTAAGGCCTAGGGCTCTTGTGCAGACCCAGACCCCTAGGCCTAGGCTTCACCCCAGCTGTGGGTAAATCGCCAGCCTCAGCTTCCTGCTGTAATTAGGAAGGTCTTCTATTCATATGGAGGACTGTATTACAGGAGCTAATTATGAAGTCTGTAGATGGCTCACTGTGCTGTGCTGCAGGGCAGGGGCTTCTCTGGGTTTTGAGTGGGGAATTCTTGTTTTGTTGTTTTGTTTTTCGAGACAGGGTCTCTCTGTGCAGCCTTGGCTGCCCTGGACTCCCTTTGTAGACCAGGCTGGCCTCGAACTCACAGGGATCCACCTGCCTCTGCCTCCTGAGTGCTGGGATCACAGGCCTGCACCATCACGCCCCAGTGTGAGTAGGGAAATTCTAAAAGTGGGGGAGGGTACAATGGGAACTGATACAGGACATGTTTGGCCACATGTTAAAACATCCATGGAGACGGGAGGTATCTTAAACTCACACAGAGAAAACGGAGTAAACAAAGCTTCTTTTCAGCAGAGATTTGGAGAGAGGGATGAAGAACAACCGGGTTGTTACAGACCCACACCAGGGATTGTTACAATAATGCTGGGTGGGTCTCAGCATAGCCAGGTCTGAGGCAGGATGCTGTGACTATCACTCCGGTAGAGATGAACTAGAAGTTCTACACAGGCTTGAATGTTCTTGGGAGTAGCGTCCACCTATTTCCCCTGCAATATTATAGTCATTCCTGTGTTCTTATAAATCTGTGTTTGTTTGTTTGTTTGTTTGTTCGTTTAAAGCAATAAATAAAATATGTTTTGGGTGGAATTGGAGGGTTAAATTAACACTGGGTGCATTGTCATATCACTTATTTTAAAGCATCTCAACTAGAGGAAATCAGGAGACACTACTCTGTTTGTGTGTGTAGGGATGCATTTGTGTGCACGTGCTTGTGGCAGCCAGAGGTCACTTCTGGTGTTGTTCCTCAGACACCGTTCGCCTTGAAGGTTTTTGAGACAGGTCTCCTGCTAGCCTGAAGCTCCTTGAGTAGGTTAGGCTAGCTGGCCCATGAGCTCCAGGACCGTGCCAGTCTCTGCGCCCTAGCACTGAGATGTTGCCACCACACGTGGCTTCTGTCAACTGATCTGCCTCTGCAGCTCTGACATCACTTCTCTATTAATTACGGCCTTACTATTTCTCCTTTCTCTCCCCCCCCCCCTCAAAGAAAGATGGATTAGTAGATATTTAGATAGTAATAAATGAGAGGCAGCTTGCTTGACTCGATACATGCATATACCGAATTTTTGTAGCCACAAATAAATAATGGGAGTGTAGTTGGAGCATAGACATCTATCTTTGACCTTTGCTGGGTCTGCAGCAACAGTAAAGCAGATGCCCTCAGCCTGAGCACCCTCCTCTTTCCACAGCAAAGATTGATCCAGCATTTCCAGTGATCCAGCTGGGAAGAGAATTGATCAGTTCACATACTATTTCTAACTTTGGATGCTATGGCTGATGTAACGTCATACACAAACCCCGCCATTCAAGAGGCTGGGCCCACAAACTGCTTTGCTATTACAGCTGGGTTCAATCAGCCAAATAGAAACCGTGACGTTGCCAAGGCTGTGGGCTCTTCTCTTCTGAATCTAGCTATCCTGTGCCATCAGAGGGGTATATGCCTAAGAATCTGCAACGTGAATCGGCTTACGGCCCCTACATCACATAAACACTCTCAAAAGCTAGTCTAGGGCATTTGAAAGAATATCCGTTTTTCAAATACCAGTGCTGTGTCTTTATAAGATTGCAACAAGGCGTTGATAAATAAATCTAGCTTCTCAGTGACCCAGGCAATAACCTTCATTGAAAAGTGGATAAACTTAGATGAAATTGTTTCCAGACTTAGCATATAATAGATAATACTGCATTAAGAACCATTTTGGGACGCACTTTAAATCAAGAGCCTCCTTCCATTCAAAAGCAAAAGAACGCCCTGCAAAATAGAGAAGCCCTCTTCAAAGCTTCCATAGCATACCATAACTCCCAGCCAGGATGCAGACAGTAGGAAAAGAAAGCTCAGCTCAGAAGGTGACAGCCATCACCCGATCCCCATCTGGCCATATCCGCCAGCGAAGGGGAGGTTCACGTAAACTTCAGTACAGACAAAATAAGAAATACACTCTTCACGGTGGAGCATTTTCTAGTTGTAGTTACCTGAACTCCCCCTCTGTAAAACTATTGTTAAGCCCTAAGCTCCTGGATTCCTAATATAAATGTCAAGTATAAGTGTGTTGCTGTCCTGTTACCTGGGGTTGCAGAATCTGGGCAGTGAGTCCCCCAAAGTTGTGACATACTGTCACTGTTACTGTTTAACTTAGCAGAGAATCTCCCAAAAAAAAATAAATGAGCTCGCCCAGGCATCATGGGCTGTATTCTCAGCTACTTGGGAGGCGGAGACAGGAAGATTTTAAATTCAAATCCTGAGAATGGCAAGACACTGGTGATATGAAGGAATAAACTGGAAAAATAGGGGAGGAGCCTTTAATGGAGGAAAAAGAAGGGAAGAGACTAGATAAAGAAAGTGGGAAAGGAGTTAAAAACTAATGGTGTTTCAAAAAGCCATGGAGAAAAATGTTGTTTTATATTTGTGTGTGTGTGTGTGTGTGTGTGTGTGTGTGTGTCTGTGTGTGTCTGTGTCTGTGTGTGTATGTGTGTCCAAGAAATTCCCAAAACAACATAGGCTATTTCTCTTGCCCTTAGTTGCCTACCAGAAGTTGAAAGGAAGTCCCGATTGATGAAAACACCTTGCACTTTGGACACAGAACTCAGAAGAATCAGGCTAAATGTGACCCCAAACCCCCTCCCTGAGGTCTAGCTTTCACAGAACTAGAAGGTGCTATGCATGGTCCCAAGGGAGGAAAATAGTCAATAGTCCCACCCAGATGTGACACCTATGACATGACAACAATGACCAGCATGACAAGATATCCCTAAATAAGCAACAGTAACACTTCTATATTGGTGATAACCAATATCTGTCTAATAGGAATTAAAGCCCACTTAACAGGAGGTAAATCGTATCTGATACTAGAAACATAGCCAACTTCAAATACAAATACGGTCATGGATCTTAGAGGTGAACCCACTACAACCACTTTTCCAAACCAGTGCATTGTAAGTCCTAGCTACATTCTAAATGCTTCTACTTACAACCACAGATAAATGTTGCTCTCATCGCTCATCAAAGAAGTTTCTTTTCCCAGCAGACAGATACCATCCCCCAAAGCCTCCACTGGTCAGGATACAGAGTACACGCCTGATGATGGGGCGCCCAGCTCCAGGTGATGCATCTACCACACAGCCACTACACCTAACACTCAAGGAACATCGTGGAAGAGCGGGTAGAAAGACTGTACGAGCCAGGGACCAGAAAGTCTTCCACGAGACTGTGCCTTCTAGCTATGACAGGGAAGTTATACCCATGAAATCTCGGCAGTATGGGTACCTAGACAACACTAGTTGACATGCCAGTGTGTATGAAGGAAATCTCACTGGTCCTGTGAATAGCTACAGGCGATGAATGACTACAAAGAGAGAAAAGTCAGTTCTCCTCAGGGATGAGCCTCCTAATCGGTTATTCGATTCAAAGCGGCCAATCTAAAAACATAAGCATATGAGCAATACTAAATAAACCCAGTAGGCTGCATTTGTATATATTTGTGTGTGTGTGTGTATTTGTACATATATATGTGTGTGTGTGATACAAAAATATACATACATATATATGTCCATCTCCAGGAGAGTTAGAAGGATGGGGAGAGAGATCTCAAGGACTTATAAAAACTACTGCTATTAAAACTCACCTCACTGAAAATTAGAAATTAGAATTAGAGAAAGTGAAGTTTTCTACAAAAATAACAAAAGTTTTTAAGAAACTGCCATAAATTTCAAGTGAGTAATATTAACTCATACATCAATTTATTTAGATATCTATAAAAAGAAAAATAATCTCTGGGTAAGAAAGATGATTATTAAAAGATATAAATATTGAGTATAAAATGCTATGATTACTGCAGATCAAATTGAAGGTCTTTTTGCTGGTTTTTTGCTTGTTCTTATTTTTGTTGTTCTTGTTCTTTTGTTTGTTTTGTTTTGTTTTTGAGACAGGGCTTCTCTGTGTAGCCTTGGCTGTCCTGGACTCACTTTGTAAACCAGGCTGGCCTCGAACTCACAGCAATCCACCTGCCTCTGCCTCCCAAGTGCTGAGATTAAAGGTGTGCGCCACCACCACCTGGCTAAAGTCCTCTTTTTTTAATGTTTATTTTTATGTTGAGTTATTTATGTGCGTGTTTGTGTGGGTATATGTGAGTGTGGGTACCTGTAGAGTAGATGAGGGTGTGGGGCCCTCAGGAACTGGAGCTACAGACCTTTGTGGGCTGCCTGACATGGGTGCAGGGAACAGAACTCAGGTCCTCAGTAAGACATTATGAACTCCTGCCCCCCCCCCCCAGAAAATTAAATTAAATAGATTTTTTTTTTAACCCGGAAATTCCTCCAATGTTCATAGGAAGAGCTTGAAGAGATGAAAATGCATGGTGGGTTGCCAAATCCATAATCACCTGCCCATCATCCTCCTAATTTATTTTTTTAATTGTTTCATTCGGTGGTTGGCTAGACTACTTTACTTGTTCTAATAAAGTCTAAAGTATGTGATAAGAGATTCCCATCTTGTAGGGAGAGGGGAACACTCCTTCATTGTTGGTGGGAATGCAAACTAGTACAGCCACTTTGGAAATCTATCTGGTGCTATCTCAGAAAAATGGGAATAGGGCTTCCTCAAGACCCAGCTATCCCACTCCTTGGAATATACCCAGAAGATGCTCCAGCACACAACAAGAAACTTTGCTCAACCATGTTCATAGCAGCCTTATTCATAATAGCCAGAACATGGAAACAGCCTAAGTGTCCATCAGTAGAAGAATGAATAAAGAAACTGTGGTACATATACACTATGGAATACTACTCAGCTATTAAAAACAAGGAATTCCCGAAATTTGTGGATAAATGGATTGAGCTAGAAATGATCATAATGAGTGAGTTAACCCAGAAGCAGAAAGACTCAAATGGTATATACTCACTTATATCTGCATACTAGCCCAAGGGCCATGTCCCACGAAAACCTCACTTACCAGGAAACTGGGACAGAGGGGAGGACATCCTATTGGGACTCTAGATGAGAGAAGCATGGGAGAATAGCAAAGTAGAAGGATCCAAAGGGTCCTAGAAACCTACAAGTAGAACATTATGATAGGCAGATTTGGGCCCAGGGGTCCCGCTCAAACTAAGGCACCAGCCAAGGACAATACAGGCAGTAAACTTTAAGCCCCTATCCAGATCTAGCCAATGGTCAGAACATTCTCCACAGTTGAGTGGAGAGTGGGATATGACTTTCTCACATACTCTGGTGCCTCACATTTGACCATGTCCCCTGGAGGGGGAGACCTGGTGGCACTCAGAGGAAGGATAGCAGGTTACCGAGAAGAGACTTGATACCCTATGAGCATATACAGGGGGAGGTAATCCCCCTCAGGAACAGTCATAGGGGAGGGGAATAAGGGGAAAATGGGAGGGAGGGAAGAATGGGAGGATACAAGGGATGGGATAACCATTGAGATGTAACAAGAATAAATTAATATAAATAAATAAATAAATAAATAGATTCCCATCTTAGCAGAAACATCCATAAACAGTTGCCCCCTCCCTGCTTCTGTGTGCTGCTGTCCAACAGCTGGGCTCACCACTGGTCAGTCTTTCTGGGGCATACACTACAGCGCATGACATGGCTTCTAGTTCTTAGTCACAACTCCACCCTCTCCTCCCTCCTGAATCTCTACTGATATCTCCCTAGAATGTGAAAATGGAGGGTAATGTCAGAAAACACAGACGTAAAGTCAAGAGATCAAGGTGTGCAGAGAACATGGATACTCATGGGTAAGCATGGAACAAAATTCAGATGCATATATGTCAGTACAGGGACACACACACACACACACACACACACACACACACACACACACAATGAGGAGACCACAGTAGCTCTCTCTGCTGCACTAAAATGCAAAACAAAGAAGGAGCCTCAGCAATGAACACAAGCCTCTACAGGAAGAGAATTACTCTGAGAAACGAGACCCCTCTATATTTTGCCATCTTAAAGAAACAAAACTATATTTCCAGGTGACAGCAGAAGCCAGCTAAAATCATAAAAGACTATAAATTACAGAACTTGAAGGCAATGCAATGGACTTCAGTGTGTCTGATACAACACGAGCCTGACTTGGTCACTTCAACAGCAACAAAAAGATTATGCTGGAGAATCACCGACTGTTCAGCCCTACAATATGACAAAATTAATTTTGTCAATACACATGAAGCAAAGAAAGTGATGATAGTAGGCAGGCAAGAAATGATGACAATGAAATTACTGCTGCATGTCGTATCCTAATAAAAATGAAGCTAATTATAGCACAAAAATGGGCCTCTGGGTTATATATTTAAATTACATAATGGCATGTTTAAAGGGCATGATAGAAGCTGGTGATGGTTCACAATTCTGATATTGCCGTACCTACAACAGAACAGCCAAAATGGATGTGGGCGTCACTTCTCAATATTAACGCAGGGAGTTAACTAATTGGTAAGAGGAGGAGGCTTGAATGGTTCATTAGAGCTGGGCGCATCAGTCTGGAATAGTGTTTGGCTCTAATTAGATACAAAGGGTGGCAGTGGTGTTTATTTACAGCCTGATTGTCCACGCCTTGTATGTCTCTGCTCTGTCAGCTCAGAGGCCCTAGAAGTAGGCGACACTTGTGTCAGCATTCACAGTGGGCACTCAGGCCAGGGTTCTAATGTCATTCTCAGGACAAGAAGCCAGAAAACTACACAAGTTGTCAGATGTATTTTCTTCCCTATAGTGGAATCCAGTTAGAAACCCATAATATGAAGATTTCTGGAAATTTCTAAATTCACGAGGACAAGATAACCCACAGGTCAGATGAGAAATCAAAGGGTAAATTGAGCATATTTTTAACAGGGAAATTTTTCACAAAATTGAAGGAGTTGATCTTATTTTGAAGGTCGAATTCCACGATTCCAGTCTGACAACCCTTAGAGCTAAGCATGCTGGGACTATGCACTAACATCCGTGTCTAACACTTACGCTTGCTTTATTTCTATGGTAACATGCTTTCTGCCTGTAACAGTCCGTTCATTACTTGATGCAACTGAGGTGCAGAGAGAAGCAACCTGCCTCATCCCATACTGAGGCTCCACCACCATGGTCTGCAGCGAAGAGATCTGGGTCCTGAGTAATTCTGAGCAAAGCAGCTCTTTTCATTTTTTTAGATGTAAAAATATTTAAATTTTAGTTGAATAAGTATATTGATTCTTTAAATTATTTTTAAAATGCATAGAACCTGCTTGATTTTTTGAGTTATTCACATATATTTAAGTTATATTTTAATAATATATTTTTAATGTTTTACATTTCCATAAACATATTATTTTGACAAATAACACACTAGTTGAATTTAAAGCAAACTGGCTGGGGGAAATTTTGCTTTAAATTCAATTAGTGCATTATTTGTCAAAACAAGATAAGTTTATGGGAATCTAAAACATTAAAAATATGTCATTTTTCTTCTAATAATAAAAGTCCCTTTGAGACTAGCAAAATGGCTCCATGGATAAAGGTGCTTGCTGCAAAGCCAGATGACCTGGTTTGATCCCAGGGATCCAGGTGGCAGAAAAGGAATAGATTCCTGAAAGTTGGCCTCTGACCTTCATATGCACACTGCAATATAAATAAATGCCTATGTGTACACACATAAGAATAAATAAGCAAATAGGACTAAAAAGACTTCAAAGTCCTTCAGTTTGATGTTACCCACAAGTCTATGATGAGAGGAAGGGAAGCTGCTTATATGCTCACCGAGGAAGTGTCAGTAATATACATTTTCTTTTGTTTACGTTGAAAATAGATGTGCTTTGGGAACTCCTTTGTATTCTTCTCCAGCTTTATGACTGTGGAGTAAAGAGAACTGTCAGGTCTTCACGCCCCACATGTGCACAAAGATGAGCTCTTGGTACACTGTCTGCTGAAAGCAGCTAAGATTCCTGTCTAAAGATCAACCAGACTCACTGGATATACGTAGATACTAAAAGCTATATTTTAAGGAAACTTTTATTTATTCTTATGGAATGGAAAATTACTAAGGTCATATAGTTGCTTCCACGTGCTAGGGATTGAATCCCGGGCCTTCACACATGCTAAGCAAGAGCTCTAGCCCTGATACGCGCCAGCACAACATCCAGGCTGTACTATGTAAACACTTGACTTCAGCAAACGTGACGCAATGGCATCTAAGGAAAGCAAACACACTTAGAGAGGGAAAAAAGAGAGAATGCTCTCCAACACTAGCAGTGTTTACTCCTGGGTTGTGGGGTTTGGGAGTAATTATCTTTATGGGTACTAGTTTCTAATCGTACAAGAAGGCTTCAGGACAGCTGTGCTCAGAACAAATCTTGAGGTCCTTCTAAATTTCCCATGCCGTCTTCACGCTCTGCCTGAGAATAGTCTGTTGTCTCTTTCCTTTAGCTTAGAAAACTAAAATATCTGCAGCTTCATTGTTTTGCCGTTCCTGACTCCAGCAAGACCAAGCCCAATCGTAAATTATTTCCCATCGGTTTCCTAGAAATAAAACATCGCCTACCTCCCCTGCCAGAGGACAGAGCTTTTTAGACAAATTTCTGAGAAATGTGCTGTAAAGGGAGCTAGTTAACACCTCCCCACCCCCACCCCAGGTTACAGCATTCCTTGCAGAGGGATGTGGGACATCTATGTGCTGTTGCCATCCATGCATTAATTGGTGGGCAGTGCATGCATGACACCGGGGGCACGACACAGACATGGAACCAAAGACGGCCACACCAGCTCCAGCCCATGCCAATTCAGGCAGGGATTTCCAACAGAGCTTCACACGACTCAAAGATTTCCGGAGCCCTGTAATGTGTAGTCGTTTCATCTGTTTTTGGAAATGCACGTGCTTTCGGAGAAGTTCTTCTCCAGAGAGAATGAAGGTGACAAGGGACAGACGACGGGCATGGCTGGGGACAGACGGGCATGGCTGGTTCTCAGGGTGCAAAGCTGGGCAACAAGATCTCCGTCGATTCGCTAAGTGTGTTTGGTGACAGGCCCTGCAGCTACCAGTCCAGATGAGAAATGGAATCGACTATGAAGTTGTGAAGGCGCCCCTGATCTCCAAGGATGACAGCCCGGTGCCGGTGTTTCTCTGTAGACATTAAATCACCCCACGTAAGAGTGAGGTGGCAGGCAGGGGAGTCAGAGAACACACGCGCGCTGAAACGACTCAGCACAGCGATTGCTTTATTTTGGAGATGACATTGAGAACACCAAAAGTTCCGGTTAGAGACACACGGAGATTTATTTTTACAACTTCTCAGCCTCGGGAATTATTTATAGGGTGACTCCTGAGACAAAGACATAATTCACCACAGACCACGGGACTGCCTGTGTTCCAAAGCCTTGAGAATAAGATCCTCATTTTTTTATTATGTCTATCGACGTGAAATGGATGCAAAAAGTTCATGATTGGCAAGAGCCCTGCCTTGTGAACTCAGGGGCTTGCCAGCTCTGCCATTGATACCCATTGTGTGTGTGCCTGCGACTTTCTGGATTCATTCACCTTTCCTCAACTTTCCTGGGTTGCTATTTGGTGGACTGTGCATTACACGTAGCTGAAAATATAATTTTGTATTGGACAAAAAATAAAATTGCAGTCTTCCCAATAGTTGATGGAGTCCCTATAGTAAACCAGAGTAAGGAAGTGTGCATCAAAACTGAGACTCACAGGCAAACAGCAGTCCATGGCATATGCTTAGCCATGTCAGCTGGTGCTTGCCTATGGCTGTACGTACCCTCTACAGACCAAGACTAATGCATTTATTGCTTGTCGGTGCTTAGGTCTCCAGTTTTTTGTCATCTCTAGACACATACAAATTTCTAAACCCATTATCTGTTAGAGGACACTATGTATGCTAACAACTTCCTTGACCAATCAGTCCTCGGATCATTAAGGTTTTCTCGACGAGAAGAAAATAAATTGTAGTAATCAGATCACAAACTTTACAGATGAAAATTTCAGGTTTTAATTTCTTCCGAACCTTCTAGACTTCCCATTGTGCTTATTTCAACAAGAGCTGCACAGCAATTGCCTGGCAGGGCAAGGTCCTCCCAGCTAACCGTGTAGGAACTCTAGGCTTCATTTACAGGTCATGACTGGGCTGCATTAAAATGTGTTGCTAGCTATGATTCCTGGGTTCCATTGGATTCTTTCTCCATTAAAATGTGTCAGTGTCTTAGTTAGGTTTTTAGCGATGTGATAAAGTATCATGTCCAAGAGCAACTTGGACAGGACAGGGTTTATTTCAGCTTACAGCTCATAGTCCGTCGTTGATGGAAGTTGGGGCAGGAACTAAAGGAAGAGCCTGGAGGCAGGAGCTGGTGCAAGGACTGTGGGGGAGTGCTGCTTACAAGGCTGCTCCCATGGCTTGCTCAGCCTCCTTTCTTACATGACTCAGGACCCTGCCCAGGGGTTGTATTACCCACAGTTGGTTGGGCCCTTCCATATCAATCATTAGTCAAGAAAATGTACCCATGGACTTACCTATAAGTCAAATTAATGGAGAATGGAGATATTTTGTCAATTGAGGATTTTTCTTCCCAGATGATGCTGGCTTTTGTCAAGTTAACCAAAAAAAAAAAAAAAGAAAGAAAGAAAGAAAGAAAAGAAAGAAAGAAAAGATCAAACAAACCAAAAAACCAATCTGCAGAGAGAGAATATAGGATATGAAAGATTCTGAGAAAAAAATAAATAAATTAAGTGTTGCTTTGGTCCACTTTTAGTAATGTATAAAGGACAAAAGTTTACTTTTCCATAAGGCTGAGGCATCTAAGGTCAGTGTGTGGAGATGTCCATCGCGACATGGGCCTTATTGGAGGCGTGTTCCTACACAGGGCATTCCAACTGGTCATAACCCTTCCTCTGTAACAGCCACTGAGTAACCAGACCATTTCCCCACTCAACCATCCATTGGTTGCCTGCAGAGCTTAATGAGCAAACTGAAAGCTTTTCCATCCAAAACGGCAGGAAAAACACTAGAACAGGCTCGGAGTTAGGAATGTGTGCCTTCCCTCACTGAACTCAGCTCAGCTGTCACTGCTCTGTGGCTCTAGGCCTGAGTGAGGTCAGAAGTGGCCTCAGATCATAGAGCAGGCTCTAACAAATGGGCCCCGATGGCCCATAGCCAGGAAAATAGAAAGGTGTCCCTACTAAACCAGACAGGACTCTCACCCAGGTGTGGGCAGTGGAGGCAGCCTGGAAAAGCAATTATCTGATTCAACAACTGCAACTTGAAAGTGTAGCACCCTTCTTCCAGAAGCTGGCTGTGATCTCTTAAGAGAGAGAGAGAGAGAGAGAGAGAGAGAGAGAGAGAGAGAGAGAGAGAGAGAGAGAGAGAGTCAACTCTGTCGCACAAGCTGAGGAAAGTGACAGATTTTGCCCACCAGTTTTGTATACTTGGTGAGTCTTTCTGTCATTAACTTCCTGGGAATTTGCATAGTTGAGAATATTCTTTGAACATCGGGCTCATCAGTTGTTAAGTCAAAGGAAAACCACCTACTGTTCCCCTGGGGAGTCATAATGTTCAGCTGATAGAATGGCAGGCATGTTGCTAAGCCCCAAAGACAGTGGCTTTTGCTTAGACTTGGTTCAATGGCATCAGAGCAGTGTGGTACCCTTGTTCTGTACTTGGTACCCTTGATCTGTATGTAAGGAGGCCAGGAAAAGGACAGCCATAACTGGGGCTCTCTTTGGAGCACAGGATGCCAACAGCATCAGACCCACAAATGCTTACGGTATACCCCTCATCCCACAGAGGCTGTGCCGTGTGCCAGGGCAGGGGATAAACCCTTCTAGTGTCCACTGCCTTGTGTAATTGGGACATGGAAAATATGGCCTTCAAATATGGCAGCTGACATGTGAATGTTTATGCTGAAGGATCCAAGAAGACATTGAAGGAAGACTCGCTCTCGAGTTTTCTCTTGTCCCTCCATCCCACGAGAGGCAGGAATTCCACTTTGTGCTTGGAACTGAAGCTTTCCCTTCAAGACTCCCTGATGTTCCAGCCCTCTCATGCTCTCCCAGCTCAAGGCCCTGATCATGGCTACCCAGGGATGTTAGGCTCTCTGCATGCAGAGCTCTTCTGAAGGATTGTTTTGTGTCAATGCCTTTCTATAAGCCTGTACTATTTTCTAACGCAAGGGGACTGGTGCCCCAGTGTTTCCAACACTCATCTCTTTTGGCAAGTGGAAAGAAACAATGAATGTGTTCCGGGTAACTAGCAGGCATGACTTGAGAGAAGGCACACAGAGAGAAGTGATGGGAAAGCAAGAGGAGACAAGGGGAGGCAGATGACCATCAACACCTAGAATGGAGCGACTCAGAAAACAGGTCCCTTAAAAATCTCCAGAGACACAGATTCCAGTGCAGAAAGGACCCCTAGGGCTGTGAGCATGGGCATCCACACACCCCACCCTGCTACCCAGCAGCCACCTCCACAGGCACAGGATCAATTTCTTAAGAGCAAAGGTCCCCACGACTGAGGCTTGAGGCTCTGGCAAAGTCTGCCAGCCACCTTCTCGAGCAGATCAAGGAACAGAGAAACAAAAGAGTCCATGGTCTCCAAGGCTGGTCCCCAAGGCTGGTCCCACACTGTTGATCTCAGCAAAGCCTTTTTCCGACCCTAGCTGCACTCAGAGTAAAAAAATGAAACCCACATCTGGAGGGGTGGCGGGGAAATCCCTGAGAAGAAGAGTTTTCTAACTTCCCTTCCTCTTAAACTGCTCAGCTTAAAAAAGAAAGTCTGTGAAAATGATACCACTGGTTTTCTGTATTTATTTTTCTCTCCAAAGCTTTCACATCCTCTATGCTCACTCTGCAGATTAAGTGAATCTGTGGGAAGCTGTGCTTAGACGCTGCTGAAGCATGCCTCTCTGACAAACTTCTACTGAAAAGGGGTGACCAGTGACCTGGCCTTCCCTTGGAGGACCACCACAATGGCGGCCTCATCCTCAAAGTGCTTCAGGCAGCAATACAGAGGCTTTGGGCCCTGCCCCATGCCAGGGACATTTGAACTGAAGTTGTGTATGTGTCTTTGGAAGATGAATTTGACGAACTCCATGCAAATGCAACTCTAAGTGTCTCCGATGAGCCTACTAAACTGTTTCTGAATTACCATACAGCTTTAGGTTCCGCTTTTGTGAGTCTTTTCCCAAACTGGAATCTTATAACTGCTTAGCTGCAATTCATTTGAGGGCAAAGTCTAAGGCAGGCACATCCAACAGAAACAAGCCATGTGCCAAGAATGTACACACACACACACACACACACACATCATCATCATCATCATCATCATCTTCAATTTCCAGTAGTGACATTAACTGTAACAAAAAGAAACAGGCTGATGAATTTTCAAAGTGTATTTTACCCAATACAATATAGCCAAAACAGTGTAACTCTAACATGTCAGGGTTAAAAAATCATTATTAGAAAAATCGCCATGTTGTACTAAGTTCAAATCCAGTGTATATTTTAAATCTCCAGTACATCCCAACTTAGACCATCTTCTTAGCTCAGCAGCCTTATCTGGCCAGTGTGTATCACATTGGTGAGTGTAACTCCAATCTCACTCCAGCATCATAAACTTAAAAAAAGGGCAGAGGCTGGCGAGGCCGTTCAAGAGGTAAAGGCGATTGTCACACAAACCCGACAACTCGCATTTGATCCCTGGAACTCACATAAAGGTGCAAGGAGAGAAGCAACTCCACAAAACCAGAAAGTTCCCTAATTCTACCACTGGTGGCTCATTATTGATTTGCAGATGGTGAGAGCAAGCTGCCCTACTTGGGGGCCACACAGTGGGGCTGGAGGTTGATGAACAAAGTGTAATGAGACATTACCAGCCCTGGTGACCCAGGGACCCATTCATGCTAAAGTGGTCCATGAGTACCTCACTCTGAGCCAGAATAATGTCATTCAATTGCATGGCGAACAGGGCTCAATTGAAAACACTTGGTTGAGTCTGTAAAGCCAGATGACCTGACTGTGAAACTGGCTCTGTGGGGGGTGTGAGGGAAGAGGTTGCTTTTCTCCTCTCAGTTTCTGGGTGTGGGAGGTGAATGGGCACTGGGGATGTACTTTCCTAGGCTGTCAGGGAGTGAGGTGTTCTTCACAAACATGAAGCATTCAGGAAGCCTGGGGATGACTTCCGGTGGGGGGAGCTATTTCAGATGTCCAAAGAGCCTTGAAGGAATCACTACCCTCTTGTTTTTAATCTGCCAAGGATTTCCTCCAAGAACTGTCCTGCAAGCTCCTGGACTTTCCTCTCACACTTGCCTCTCTCTGTGCATCAGGGTTTTAATTTTCCAGAGGCTGCTGGGCCTCATCTTCTTTCCAAGGAGCCACGTAGCTCAAACGTAAGCCAACACGAGCAAATCGGCAGTATATAGATTCCTTTTCTTAATGTGAAGCCCTGTGTCCTTAATAATGCAGAATAAAAATGTGCTTTTATCTGTCCTCCTGCCCCCATGAGGTTGGAAATGAATGGAGGGTTTTTTAAATAGGTTATTGGAAGCACGCGCTGTATACAGACATCTTAGAAGAGGTGCCTCATGGGAACTGGTTCCTGCGCCTATGAGACTGAGAGGCCTGTGATTCACTACAGAGCAGGAACCCCAGTGTCCAGGGCTAGGGGAAGGGGGGTGCCCCTACCTCAGGAAGACAATGAATTGACCCACTGTTTTAGCTTCCTTCCTGTTGCTGTGATAAATCACCCCCAACAAAAAGAGCCTCGAGGAGGAAGGCTTTATTTTAGCTCCCAGTTCCAGGGTTCAATCCATCAGTGCTGGAACGCTGAAGCAGCTAGTCTCATCCTCGCTCAAGAGCAGAGGGAGATGCACTGAGGCATGTGTGTCAGCGCTCAGCTCACTTTCTCCACCCTCACACCATTCAGAAACCAGACATGGAACCTTCCACTTTTAGGGCAGGTCTTCCCAGCTCAGTTAGCCGAGCTAAGGAAATCCTTCTCAGATGTGCCCACAAGCCACAGTGTTCACAGGGAACTCCTCTTCCCTGGTGAATCTAGATTGCGGCAAGGCGACAAAGCTAACAGTCGCACCCTCTCTTTGCCCTTGTTCAGCCCAGGCCTTCAGTGGATTCAATGATGCCCACCCTAGTAAGAGCAGATCTTCTTTCTCCAGACAACCCCATAGGTCCATCTGGAAATACTTTGTCCACCCCTCTTGACATCCAGGAGCCCAACAGAGTCAGTACATAAAGCTGACCACCAGGACACCAGCTGAGAGGAACCAAAAAAAGGCCCATGCATTCAGGCGGAATAGCTGAACACCACACAGCCAGGGGCAAGCTTGAGGCCGGGTGCTGTGCTGAGGCAGGAGAGATTGCTCTCGCACAGGCAGGAAATCGAGAATTTCATTTCAACGTCGTCAAGCTCGAGTTTCCTCTGTGACATCGTACTAAATAAGGAAGGTAAGTGGATTTAAACTCAGCAGAAAGTTGGGCTTTCGAGCTGTTCAGGAACCTCCAGTGTAAAGGTGCTATCCTGATGGGAAAGAACCAAGAAGTCCACCCTGAAGCCAGTTCAGAGAGAAAAAATTCCCCGTGTGAGCAACCAAGGATCTCCAACATGGAGAAATCTGAAGGAGAAGTAAGTGGTGGTACCGGAAGGGGCTGCTTATAGAAGAAAAACTCAAAACACAGTCACAGCAGCCTAGAGTTACCATGCCCAAGAAGACAGTGGCCACCACGTGCCTCTGAGAGCAAATGTCTAACAAGGACAAAACACCACCCGCAGGATCAGAAAACACAGGGTCCCAGTAGCCTGTGGGAAGGTGACCTCAACGGCATGTGAGGCAGAGCTGGGAGTACACAAGTGTTAGAGCACTGAGCAGGGAGCTCTGGCTCTGAGAAACTCACCCATGCACCCCTTCCTCCCTCCCTTCCTCCCTGCCCCCTTTCTCTAAGATATGATTCTTTGATCCCCGGCATAGTAGGAAGAGTGCAACAGCTAGATCTCTGGTCAAAGTCCCTGTATGTTGCTTTGTCGCCAGAATCAGCTTGTCTAAGCCAGCACCACGTAGCTCCAGCTAAGCTCCACTCTTGGTCCTGCTTCTTGACAAGCACCCTCCCATCAACCCAAAGGATTGAGAGCCTAGAGCACACAGACCATTAGTCAGGAACCCCAAACCGAAGGACACAAACTCTGATGAGGGTGAGAAGGAGGAAGGAAGTGGGAGAGGGAGAGGGAAAAAGGAGAGAGCACAGATGAAGTCCAACACAACAGATAGTCTGGGCTTGGGTGGCAGGAAGAGCACCTTCCACTATAAAAACAGAAGTCAGCAGTATGGCTCAGTGGGTAAAGGCACTTGTCGCCAAACCTGATGACCTGAGTTTGATGTCCCAGAAGCCACATGATGGAAGATGAGAACTGACTCTGACCTGCACAGGTACCTGTGCATGTGTGCACACATGCAATTGCATTCACACATATATACATACATATACACACACTCATGTATGTATACATGCATACATCCATGTACATACGTACATACGTACATACATACATACATATGTACATACATACAAAATATAAAAGTGAACAGATAAAAATCTAGGTGCTCACACCAATCCCATCTGTCTTGTCTCTTTGAAAAGAAAAAGTTGGGGCCACAAAGGAGAGAAATACTAGTCTAGAAATGTGAGCTTCCAGGAAAACATTTGAAATATCCTCTGTAAAAAGAGTGAGCACTAGCCAGGCGTG
Source organism: Acomys russatus (assembly GCF_903995435.1). NCBI lineage: Eukaryota > Metazoa > Chordata > Mammalia > Rodentia > Muridae > Acomys > Acomys russatus. The sequence continues at coordinate 44,015,721 of NC_067161.1, read as the reverse complement.
GTGGCGCACACCTTTAATCCCAGCACTCGGGAGGCAGAGGCAGGCAGCTCTCTGTGAGTTTGAGTCCAGCCCGGTCTACAGAACTTGTTCCAGGACAGCCAAGGCTACACAGAGAAACTCTGTCTCAAAAAAAACAAAAAATAAATAAAACAAACAATCAAAAAAGCGAGCGCTGTTCTGTTCCCAAGAGTAACGTGTTCTCCTATGGAGACTGAGCTACACAAGGCAGCATCTGTGACGTTCCCACATGGAACCTCTGCTTCTTCTCACAGCTCCCTCTGCACCTGATGAGGAGCAGATTCTTACTCATTAACAATGGGACTCGGGACTGAGATATCTGAGCTAAAACTGGCCTTCCACCTCATGAACATTCTCTATTAGACTCAACATGATTTTTTTTTTACCATTTCAATTATCTAATATTTATCTATTTTATTCTATTACACCAATAAAGACACAAGAGGCAGACACTGAGGTTAAAAAACAACCTGCTAACTCAGCGAGGTATCTTTATTTTCTGAACTATATACAAAATGACAAAACTATTTACAAGCCCGGTTCTACAACTAAACTGCTAGCTCTTTAGAAATCTCTAGCTAGCTAGCTAATTTGCCTTTCACTTGAGCTTCTCCACACCCAGGAGGGCTCCTTAGCTCTTTTCCTAGAATTCTGTTTTTCCTGTGTCCTGCTAGCCGCTTCTCTCTTGTTCCTGCAAGCCAGAGAGAGGGTCTCCATCTCTTACTAGAGGCTCCTCCCTTATAAAAGAAGTCTCCAGCTCTTCCTCTACACCCTTGATAGGCTGAACCATGGTATGTGCGGGGGTGGGGGGTTGGTGTGGGGGGGGGTGGGGGGTTGGTGGGGGGGGTTGGTGTGTGTGGGGGTGGGGGGGTTGGTGTGTGTGGGGGTGGGGGGACTGGGTGTGGGGAGTGGGGGGAATAGGGGGTGGGAGTGAGGGGGTGGGTAGGGTTCAAGCCAAGTCAGTAGGGGTGAACCATTTCACCTTTATGCTGGGGTAGCTCAAGGCCAACTTTGCCCTGGGTCATAGAGCAAAGAACACAAGACCTCTCCCAGACAACCTGTCTAAAACAGGCAGGATCTTTTCAGTCGTTAGCCTCCTTATCTAGGGTGGTGGCTTTTTCCAGGCACACCCAAGCTGCATCTCTTCAGAACACACCTAACTGCATCTTGCAATATCTGTTTGGACTTTTATGTTTTTGCTAACAATTAAGTTTTCTATGCACGACAATCAAATATCCTGTAACAATTTCTCTGGTGAAAAGAGAAACGAAAACGCCCTCTAAGTCTCTAATTGAGGTCGTAGTTTTACTCTAATGGTTACCTGCAGCCAATATGCCTTCCAGCCTGACAGCTGAGAGCTCCTCCCACAAGCCCTTTTTCCCACAAGTCCATGGTGGTCTCCAGATGACACAGCCTAGCTTCCTTCCTTCGGTGAGGCAAGAGACTCTCATGCACCTACCTGAGCAAAGCTGATCTATCCTTCCCTGCCCTGCCCATTCAAAAAAAAAAAAAAAGTGTCTCCACCCTGCTCCTCACCTCTGTGACAGGCAGCAGGACACACCATGCTGGTGTCCTGAATAGGCTTGGTACTCTGTCCTCTACCTCTCTGGCACCTCGTGGAGGATGCGCCATCACGGTTCCTCTGCATTTTGGAGGCTCTCTTGTCTCTGCAGACTGTTCACCCTTTGAGGAGGCTCACCCCTTGCCTTTCCTATACACGAAGCCCTACAGGGGGAAGGGCATACTCTCTCCTGAAAGAGTCTGTTGTGCAAGCCTTTCTTGCTTTTTGAGAACACTGTGGGCATTAAATGTACTAACCTTGCTTTTTTTGGCTTCTGTAGTTCTGTTTAACCCTAACTGTTCTTGCTAACTGAGGTGTGTCAACCCAGGATGTGGGAGGTTTCGTGTGTTTAAAAGCTCAACCTGAGAAAAGCTCCAGACTGTACTAGGGCCCTGAACACCCAGTGTACTCACCAGCTAGCTACAAAAGACTTTTGTTTTTGTTTGGTTGGTTGGTTTTAGTTTTGTTTGGTTTTTTGTTTGTGTGTTTGTTTTTTGTTTTTTCTTCAAGACAGGGTCTCTCTGTGTAGCCTTCGCTGTCCTGGAACTCACTCTATAGACCAGGCTGGTCTCGAACCACCTGCCTCAGTCTCTTGGGTGCTTGGAATAAAGGTGTGCATAACCAGTACCCAACATGATTAAATTCTTTTATTATTATTATTATTATCATTATTATTATTAATTTGTAATTTAGTCACTTTACATCCTGACTGTAGCCCTATCCCTCGTCTCCTCTCAAGCCCTCCCTCCCTCTTTCTCCTTCCCCCTCCCCTAGTCCTCAGAAAGAGGAGCCCTCTTCCCCTACCATCTGGCCCCAGCCTATCAAATCTCATCTGGACCGCCTGCATCTTCTGTGGCCTGGTAAGGCCGCCCTGGCAGGGGGAAGTGATCAGTGAGTGGACAACAGAGTCCATATCAGAGGCATCCCCTATTCCCTATATTATGGGGACCCACAAGGAGACTGTGTTGCCTAGGACTATATCTGAGCAGGGTGGGGGTCTAGGTCCTCTCTATGCATGATCCTTGGTTGGTGCATCAGTCTCTGCAGGTCCCCCTGGGCCCAGATTTGTTGGCTCTGTTGTTCTCCTTGTGGAGGTCCTGTCCCCTTCAGGTCCTTCTAGCCCCCAATTTCGCATAAGATTCCCTGCACTCTGCCACAAAATTTGCCTGTGAGTCTCAGCATCTGCTTCGATCAATGCCCTGCTGGGTGGAATCTTTCGAGGATCTCTAGGATAGACCCCCATCCTGTTCTCTCTCTTCAAGCACCCCTGGTGTCTGTTCTGTTTGCCCTACTGAATGAGAATTAACCATCCTCTCTCCTTGTTATTTGGCTTCTTTAGGTCTGTGGATTGTAGTGTGGTTATCTGTATTCTATGGCTAATATCTACTTTTAAGTGAGTATATACCACTTCTGGGTCTGTGTTACCTCACTCAGGATGATCTTTTCTAGTTCCATCCATTTGCCTGCAAATTTCAAGATTTCTTTGTTTTTCATACCTGGGTAGTATTCCATTGTGTAAACGTACCGCAATTTATTCATCCATTCTTCTGATGAGGGACATCTAAGTTGTTTCCAGATTCTGGCCATTATGAATAAAGCTGCTATGAACATAGTTGAGCAAATGTCATTGTTGTACGGTGGAGTATCTTTTGGGTATACTCCCAAGAACCACTTTGGAAATCAATCTGGTGCTTTCTCAGAAAAATGGGACTAGTGATACCTCATAATTAAAGTCTGTGTGTAGCCTTGGCTGTCCTGGAACTCACTATGTAGACCAGGCTGGCCTCGAGATCTGCCTCTGCCTCTGCCTCTGCCTCCTGAGTGCCTCCAGAGGGATTAAAAGTATGCACCGCCACCACCTGTCATGATTAAATTCTTATTAGAGCCCCTTTTACAGAAAAGGACACCGAGGACCGTGGATAAAGGTAACTTTTATGAAGGCACAGGCCTGATGATGGCACGCTGCTCTCTATAGCGGCTTCCATCCTGCAGCTTCTGCAGCTGCGTCATCGTGAGGAACAGAGAGCATAAAGCTAAAGGCGAGAAAGGAGAGCAATCAAATCCTAAGCCTCTTTAGCTGAGCCTGGAAACCAATGAAAATTTGAAGCTAAAAAGGCCTCTCCATGAAGCAAAAGTCCTCCCCTGAACCCAAGTCAGGGACACGGGAGTGCAACCATGTGTGGCCATTTAAATGCTAAGACCACCTCTGGACTAAAGATGGATACGCAAATGATTTTTATCTTATCTATATTTACTTACTTAGTTTTTTAGCTTTGAAATTTTGAACTGATACCGGCAACAAAAGAAAGTGACCACTATAAAAAATATAAGTATTTCAGATTAGGCCTTGAGAAATCCTATGACATAATATAGTTGATTTATCAGGATAGATTCTTATGAATCAAAGAGGCTAGCTTTGCACTGTGAGTTCATTTTCTTAATACGATCTAGCTTATTCTGCAGTAAAAATAAAAAAAAAAAAAACTTTTTTTTAAAAAAAGAATAGAAATACTATGAATTCTATGGTTTACTCATATAGACACTGTCAGGGAAATCTTCATTCCTGATGTGCTGCGGGTGTTTGGGAGTTTGGGTGAGGGACATCCAGCAATTGGGCATGTAGAACATCATGATTCCTTCACACTCATAACTAGGGGTCCTTCAGGAGACCATGATCCTGTAGAGCAGTGTTCTAACTAAAGGAGCCGTGCAAGGATCTACACCCTTTACCAAACCACCGAGCAACCATGGTGGATGCTGGGCTTAGGGTACAGGAGAGCTCTGTGCACAGAACAAAGTGAAAACAAAGCAATTAGCAATAAACTCTCCCAAGGAGATGCAGATCCCTCTTTAAAATCTTTATTACATTCATTTCTTCTCTCTCTCTCTCTCTCTCTCTCTCTCTCTCTCTCTCTCTCTCTCTCTCTCTCCCCCCCTCTGTGTGTGTGTGTGTGTGCATGTGTGTGTGTGCCATGGCATGTGTGTGAGTAGGAGGAGCCAGTTCTCCCCCTCCACCATGTGCACCCCCCCAGGATTAATCTCAGGTCTCTAGGCTTGGCTGCAAGCTCCCTTACTCACGGAGCCATCATCTCTGGTCACACAAGTCTCTGTCACACTTGGCTCAGCTTTTCTGAGTCTCACTTTTCGCTCTGAGTTTTTCGCTCTAATGTTACACACTGTGCTGGCGAAGCCTCTCTTTCTTTTTAACTTGCCCTCCACAGGCCCCAGAATTGCCTCTAAATGTGACTCCAAAGAGGGACAGGGCCAATGTAGGAGAGAGTAAGACAGTCCCTGCTGGCTTTTGGTGCTGGGCAGTATTGTCCCATGGGGCATGGATTCTCTCATGTTTGGAAGCAGCAGAATTATGCATGTGGGAATCCGTGCTCATTATGCTAATTGAGGCAGCCTCTTTGTTTCGAGCTTTCCAGAGCAGGAAGCAGCTTGTGTTCGAGATTTACAGTAGAAGTTCAAAACATAGGACCCCTAGGTGTGCCCCAGGGGTTGGTGACAGAGGTAGCTGGGAGGTTAATCTGGGAACAAAGAAAGCGTGCAGGAACCAAGTGTTTACAAGTACCAGCGTAAGGTCTGAAGCTGGGAAGCTCGTGAATAAAGGGGAAAGGAAAGAGGGCTGAGGAGGTGGGAGGCAGAAAACACTGGAGAGAAGCATGCTGTCAGGTCATTAATGCATGAAGTGGGAAGGTTGAAGGTCAGGACACACAGCAGTTCGTGGCCAGCACCAGTGGAGGCCGGTGGCCTTGAGGCATGCAGTCCTGACATACGCCTGCTGTGTTCAGGCCTCAGAAGCTGACGAGTTCAGGCCCCTAAGCAACACTGTGAAACCTGGGTGCCTTCCCTCAGTCACACCAGGGGAGAAAACTGTCCCGTTTTATTTTTCTGTAAGGTGGATTCTTCTACTGTTTTAGGTCAACACCAAACAGAGACGGTTACCCAAAACTGTCTCCTCCTGACCCAGAACTTGTCAGTCACTGTCCTTTCATTTCCACACTACACTTTTCTGTGTGGAAACGCCCCTCTTCAAACCTGATATCACTTCTTCCTGGAAGGAAGAGCAACCCTCGCCTGTGTGAACTCAGGGGCCCACCTCTAGTCAGCTCCTTCCTTCCCAAGCTACAGGCTCTGTCCCTTGTGCCTCAGCATGACCCTTTGACACCCACCCTCACTGCCTCACTGAAACTGTTGCGGGACCCAGCCAATCCCTGTCTTTTCCTGGACTTGCACCATTCCTTACCACTCTGAAGCGATCACAAATGGGGTCGGCAACTTCTCAGAAATTACAAGTTATGCTGTTGTAGCCATCTAAGGATCAGACTCCAAGAACTACTGCTAAAATAGTCACTATCTGGGCCTGCATTGGGAGGAAGTTATCTGAAGGCAAGTTCATGACCGGATGGAGATCACGCCATATACTTCCACAAGCCTATGTTGTATAACCTGCCATGTGTATACACACTACACACATAATGCATGCATATGTATGTACACACACATGTATATTAGGAGGTTAAGTCACACACAATAGAAAATGGTGCATCAGGAGGTTTGTTACGAATGAGCTGCCCACTGGGCAGTGGTGGCACACAAAGAGGCAGGCGGATCCCTGTGAGTTCGAGGCTAGCCTGGTCTACAATATGAGTCCAGGACAGCCAAGGCTACACAGAGAAACCCTGTCTTAAAAAACAAAAAAAAAAAAAAAAAAAAAAAAAAAAAAAATTTAAAAATAGAAAAAAAATGAGCTGCATGAGGCAGTTAGTGTGACCCTTCATGCTGCTTTATAGCACAACCGTGTTTACAGAAAAAATACTTCCGTGAGTAACATAGTCATCCATGATCATGATAAAGTGCCACGCACTGGCTATCACTGCATGTGCCATCCCTGTGAATGACAATCAAGGACTGTACGAGCATCCGCACTAGTAGAGGAGCCTGTGCTGCGCTGTTCTTATCGACGGTGGAATAGGACTAGGCTATAGGAATTCATTGGCTCCATTTGAACCTGTGGGAATGTTGTCATCGTATGACCTGTGGAGATGACTCTAGCTGTCAGACTAAGCTTTGAAAACTCCAGCTGGGTAGAGCTGGAAAAAAGCCTGACTCTGGCAAGTAGGCAGCTGCTTGGGTGGGATGGGAGGAAGGGAGGGGGGGGGCGGGGGGGGGGGGGGGAGTCAGCCACTCAGATGGGCCCTGCAATGGGCAAAGTGGCTCAAAAAAGATGGCGGCAGCGATCTGTGCTGACAGATCTGTGCCAAACACCTAGACCAGGGCCTGTTCTAGCTGTGACTGAAGCAGTTCCACTGTGGCTGCCTGACAGGCAGGCAAGCCTGGGGATCCAACAGTAAATTCTTCTGGGAAGAGGGGAGCCTTCTTTTCCCCCCGAAATAAACAATGAGTCTCTGGAAGGCCACTGATTGAGAAGTAGATGGTACCCTCCCATCTATTTCATGTGAAACAGGGACCTATGAACCTTAGGCAGTGAGAGGGGTTTTGAGGTTGATGCAAGCCATTTGGCCGGCACTAGGATGCTGACAACCCTGTGTTTGTATTGAGGAAAGATAACAGGAGACAAGTTCACATGACTGACGGCCTGTAACCTTGGGGACTGTGTCATGTGCTCCTGAGGCAGGCACTAGAAGCAAGGTGAGAGATTTGTTCCACACCTTCTGTGCTCACGGTGAGGTTTTAAGTCTCAAACATAAGATGTCTGCGGTTTGAACGTGCTCCAATCTCACTAGTCCCATGCCAACTCCTCTGGAAGCACAGTCCACGAGCCCAGCACACATACATTAAAAAAAACAAAAATTTAAACCATTCAGGTTTTACTCCAGGAACATTAATTAAAACTCTAGGATGGGACTCATGCTGTCCCTAAGACGCTAACATGAAGTCAGTGGGGAGTCTCTGCATTTGCCTCCTTCTTTGGTCCCACCTCCCTGAGACTTCCGTGATGGCCGTGGGCCAAGTTCAGTGCTGTGATCTTTGTCCTGCAAGCCTGGTACTCTCGCCACCCATGTGCCAGCTACAGCATGAGACCTAGCCAGGTGACATGACCATGGGGAAGAGACAAGAACTGTTTTGCAAGATATTCAGAGAAAAGAAAACCCACTTGTTTAGAAGTAGTTACAGGAAGCCTATCTTCTGCCTTGCCCCTCTACAGCACTGGAGAGCGCACAGCCAGCACTCACCCCCACAGCTCCTCACAAATGTCATGGTAGGACCCATGTCTGCCATATGGGGAACAGTTTACGCATCTGCTAAGGGATCAGAAGGCATAACCTCCCTTGATAGCTTGCCAAAAGAGTGATTAAGCCTATTTGAAAATCATATTTTCAGTTCTGTTCTGTATGCCTCGTAATTTGGAAAGCTTCCCTTCCTTTCTTTTATTCCCCCCCCCCCTCTTTTTCCCCCTTGAAAATCCAAAGTCCAGCAATAACCTTACAAGAGTTGTTGGGGTCTGACCTACCCATCCTCAACAGGCCAAGTAAAGAGGCAAGTAAAAAGAGATCCAGTGTCCCGACCAAGGGTATACACACACAAAAAGTCTTCATCAAAGTCTGGTTTTCCCCATCACTGGCCTGTCACTGCCTTGACTCCAGTTTGTCTTGCAAGGTGGCTCAGGAAGTTGTCAGCGTTGTGTGAAGCTTTGGCTAGCATTAGGGCTCCGAGGGCTCCAGCCTTCTTCTCCGCCATGAGGCATCTAGGAAAACTGCAGGGCTAGGGGTTCTAGTCGCTCCATTGTCTAATATCCAAAGAGAGGGACACTAATGTTGTCTCCTCCGGATGTCCTCATTCCTGCTGGGTGCTTGTCACTGTCTATTGGTTTTCTCTCCACATGTATTCTTGTACAAGCAGCTTTGTCTTTTCATGAAGCCTTTCCCCCCTACTCTTTGCATATAAAGTAGTTATTGTTCCAGGAACACTAGTTGGATCAATATTAAAACATTTATCCATGTAACGTATTGCAGCAACAAATAAAACATTGAGGCAGTGAAAAGGCACTTGATAAATATTTGCAGTCACAGCAATTGCTGAAATAAACAGAAATATGTAGACTGCCACAAGAATGATAAAGATTATTCTTAAAAATCAAACAGCGTATTCGGATGTGAGGTAATAATCAATCTCATTAGCACCAGACGGAAGCAGGGTCCCTACACACAGCTTTGTGTTGTTTGGGAGAGACTAGTTAATGAAGGTAACATCAAATAATTTATAAAAATAAAGTAAGTAATGTAAACGGGGGAAAGGGAAACAAATTGTCTTTATTTACACATATTAAATCATATGCCTAAACTCCCCAAGAGAAGATGATCATAATTTTAAAACTATTAAGACTAAAAAGAAATTTTGATTTTTTTTTTAACTTTAAAGTGGATATAGTGTAGTGGAGCCAGGCAGATCCTAAGAGATTGGTGACCACCCAGTCTAGCCAAAATGTTAAGTTCCAGTTTCATTAAGGGATTTTGTCTTTAAAAATAATGTGGATAATTGTAGAGGAAGGTACCTAAAATCAACATCTGGCCTCCTTACACACATTCACAGGCAAACACACACACACACACACACACACACACACACACACACATGCACGAGTGCATTTAATAAGTTCATGAAAGTACAAAGTCATGTTTGTGTTAGCAGGTTGTTTAGAATGTTAAAAGAAAACTAGACAGTTTCTATTCTAATGAATGGGGCTAGAGAGATTGCTCAGCTGTTAAAAGGACATTCTGCTTTTGCAGAAGACCTGAGTTCAGTTTCCAGCATGGACATCAGGCAGCTCACAACTACCTGTAACTCCAGCTCCAGGAGATCTGACACCCTGCTCCAGCCTCCCCCATCACTTACACACTACACTCTTGTGCTATATGCACACAGAGAAACATACACTTTAATACGTAAAATACAAACCCCAATAATGATTAATCACATTAAAAGTAAATTGCCAAGGCATCAACAAAATGTTGTGAATAAAATAAGATCTAAATGAACAGATGAGAAAACAATATCATAAAAGTCAATCTTTTCATTATAAATTAAAAGTCTAGAAAAATCATGAGGAATTCTTAAAGGAGATAGGCAGTGTGATTTTAAGTTGTATGATAAGAATGCGCAAGGAATGCAAAGTACAGAAAAAGAGAGTAAAACCAAGGTTACGTATGAACTGGCACAATCTAAATAGTGGGGTCTTGTACGAGAACGTTCAAAGGAACCACTAGAAAGTCTAGAAACATATCTAAATATATATAAGAACTTAATATATGATGGAAATGGCATTTAAATTCAGTCATGAGAGAACAGTTTATTTTATAAATGAGGATGGAATAATTGGCTATTCATCTGGAATAAAACAACATTCGTCCTTTACTTCAGACCATGGATAAAAATAAACCACATGGATTAAAGATCTAATAGGAACAGTAGAGCAATGAAGATTTTTGAGGGAAATTTTAGGAGACTATTTATATTACCATTGGGTGGGAAAGTCATTCTAAGCAAGAAAAGAACACACAAGTTTTGTTTTGTTGATGTTTCAAAAAAAAGTTTTAATTTCTAAATGGCAAAAAGAACCATCAACAGATTCAGGGACTTGTGATCGGCTGAAAAAATAATTTGCCAATTGTGCTAAAAGCGAGTGAATTGCTGTCTCTACTGTTCAAAGAAAAATGAATGAGTTGTTTCAAAGTCAAATAAGCAACAGACAAATGGGCGTGGCTTAACCAAAATAAAGTTGATTCCAGTGAAGATGCAAAGAGCCACTAAATGTAAGTCAAGAAGCTCGCTCTTACTAGGAAACAAACAAATAAAGTCAAAACAGAAACCCGGGGACTTGAGGGAATAGAAAAGGAGGAATTGTGACTACCACAGTCAGGGTGCATGCTTAGATCTCAGTCATCATTGGAAACGTTTAACACACCGTGTCCCGTGGGATCCCATCACAGCACCGTTGCCATCCCATGAACAGGAAGCACTATGCACACATGAAGAATACTTATGTAAGCTCTCTGAAATGTACTAATCCTTTCTGTGTGTCTTCCTGTAAAACTTGCTGAGAAACAGGGCACAGAGACAGACATGCCTCTGATAGCAGCTTTGGCGAGTTAGGCACAAAGGATCAGCAAAGTTCAAGCCAGACTCATATACAAAGCCAGTTTGAGGACAGCCTGGCATAGATGAGACCCTGTCGTAACAGAACAAAACACAACAAAACAAAACACCCCCGCTGATCAGAACAAAGCACGCTGTTGGTATGATGCAAGTCTATATAAGAGCTTATGAAATAATAAATTACAACCCTGGCTTTCTGAGTAATCTTCAGATGTAGGTCTCATTTTTGAAAGAGAGACAGAAGAAAACAAATAGAAGAGGGGAAGAGGTGTATGCCATATATGCGCAAGATGTGCTTGTGAGGGAGTGTGTGCATGCAGGAAAACATGTGCGAGCCACATCTAACCAGCGCCGCAAGTAACCTGAGCAGTGCGTAACAAACACACAAGGAAGGCTCCATAGCTCTGCGTTATTTCTCACCCCACCCCGGCCCCAGATGTTTGCGGAGTCTAGGAACAATTAAACAAACTAGAAGAAAAGAAGTTTGTGATCGTGAACTTCCGTGCCCAGGATACAACACTAGCGTTCCGAACTTTATTGCATCTCATGCTTGAAGGGCGCTCACTCAGCCTCCGACTCCCACTTATTAAAAGAATAAATCTTTCAATTCCATCTACAAACCTACAGGGAGGAGGATAAAACAGATTGCGTTGTCTTCAGACTGGGGGTGGAGGGTAAATAATGACCCGTTCTCACCCAGAACAACAACGCAGTTGACAGAAAGGGAAGGTTCTCCGTGGGAAAATATCTCAGCATCAGAGAGATTTACCGGAGAGAGGCTAAATCCCACTCGAGTGAAGTTTCAATTCTTCATTCAGTCACTCACTCAGCATGTACAGGGTGTAATTTATTTTATGTGTTTGTCATCCCACACTGTTACCCTTCTTTGGGCTTTCTAAGTACTTGCTAGGAGTCCCCCACCCACCCCCTCCCCCGCCCTGGATCGGGTATAGTGTCCCCCTCGGGCCCTCCTTCAACACAGTTGCAGAACTGTTCGAGACTTCTGGAGACATGCTCAGTTCCAGTATCAAATAAAACTGTTTTCTTTCTTCTAAAATCTAGGAGAAAAACAACCCTGGTCTTAAGAGCGAGCGTTTGCAATAGTCGTCAGTGCTGCTCGCCAGCTCCCTCTCCTGGGCACAGGCCGCGATTGCACGACCCTGCCCACTGTGGGGTTAGATGCCAGACATCATTTAACTAATGAAATATGATCCAGTGACTGAGCTCACTACCTCCTTTTCCCTCTCAGTGATAAGGGCACATATGAAGAAACAGTTTTATCAATACAGCCTCTAGGCTGAACAGTAGAATGGGTGTGGAAAGCTCACCTGCTGATGGCCACTAAGCTTGAGTATTGCTTGTGGCCGCAGCACAGCCTAGCCGATGAGATCCTTACGCGTTAGTTCCAAACATACCTCCGCAGACTCGTACCTTGCCGCTGAAGACTGCCTCTTCGCTGTGGTGTCGCCTTTGCTCTTGGGAAGGCTGGAAGACACTAAGAGGTGTGCTCAACATTTTAGCTCAGTGGGTCTCAACCTTCCTAACGCTGTGATTCTTTTAATACAGTTCCCTCGCCATGTGGTGGTCCCAAACATAAAATTATTTTTGTTGCTACTTTATTAACTGTAATTTTGCTACTATTGTGAATAGTAATGTAAATATACGTGTTTTCCGATGGTCTTAGACGACGCTTTTGAGAGGGTAGTTTGCTCCCCGCCAAAGGAGTCTTGTGACCCACAGGTTGAAAACCACTCCCTTAGACTGTCTCCAAAACGTGTACTGAGTAGGTGGCTGAGCACAGGGTAGTAAGGAAGGTATCGGTTTCTCATCTCAACAACAAAAATAACCAAAGCAGCAAGCAGGCCTACCCATGGCAAGGAAGTGAAGACGGCAGGGGTTTGAAGCAGCTGGTCACATTGTACCCACAAACAGGAAACAGACAAGGAATTGACATCTCCTTTTCATACCATCCAGAACCCAGGCACCGCTAGCACCCACTTTTAGTGTGGGTCTTCGCACCTCAGCCAATCTAATTAACAAGATGCCTCTTTAATAAGAGGTTAAATAACTCCTCCCCACAGGTAAACCAGAGGCTTCTCTGCTAGGTCACTACAGATCCTCCTGAAACAATTAACACTAACTGTCCCAGATGGCATGGTGGCCGGAGCGCAGGCGGCTGGCCACGCAGCATCCACGCCCAGGAAGGAGAGGGTGATGAATGTTCGTGTTCACTGTGCTCTCTCTTCTTTCATAAGTCTTGGATCTCAGCTCAGGGAATAGGACCACCGAGGTTTGTGGTGGGTCTCCCCACCTCAACTAACAACACAATCTAGAGAGCCCTTCACAGATGTGCCCGGAGCTTGTTTGCTTAGTCACTCGCTATAGACCTGTTCATTTTAACTATTACAACTCCACTCCTTAATACCAAAACACGTTAGCCTTAACATCTCACTCCTTGTCCACCTAGGCTCATGGCCAACTTCATAATGCAGAACGCATTCCGAAACTGTTTCAAAGTCCAAAGTCCAAAAGCATCATCTGAAAATCAAAGCCATCTCTTAACTGTGAGCTCTTATAGCGTCAACAATGAGTTACATACTGCCATGCATGTCCATGACACAGAACTAGCATCCTCATTTCCAAAGGAAGGAGCTGGGTGCAGCAAGGAACGACAGTGCCAAAGCCAGACCAAATCCACCAGGCCAAACACCAAATCCTGAAGCTCCATGTCCAGTATCCGAAGCTTGTGATGGAAGTCCCTGTGCTCCGAAGGACTTGGGTAGCCACACTCTTCCGCTGTGCTACTGGAAGCTCACACATCCTCTCTCAGGTTCCAGCTCCATCGCAGGCCTGCATCTTTCCTTAGCATCTCCACGTTCCATGGTCTCTGCAGTTTATACTTCACTTTCACACCTTCCTGCAGGACATCAACTCTGCCACACATTTCCCTGCCTTAGCAGCTCTCGGGAAGTTGGCAAGAAGCCATGACCTCCTCAACTTCGCATCTTTCATGCCCTTGGTTTCATGCGAACAATGCTCCCAAGCTCTGCTGCCAGTTCCAAGCCCTTTTTGGGCCGCAGGAGCATCAGTGGGCTGGCTCTGGGGGGAAATATTTTTCTATATAGTTGCTCTTGAGCCAGGGACCCTTTCAATTGGTGTTCGCAGTTTCTTCTTTCTCCTTGTGAGTGAATTTATGTTTTCACAAGCTAGAGTCTTGGACAGGCCTTGCTTTTGGGCCACCATTCCTTTTATCCAGTGGAACCCTGGATGCCCTTTAATGACCTTGATCTCATGTGCCTTGTCATCTGCACTCTTCATGTTTGAAACTTTAAACTTTCTTAATGCACTTCCTCACCAAACTTCACGGTTTTCTTATCTTTCTGCTCCATGCTTTCTCTTTCACTTTAGACTGGCAGAGAGCACCGAGCAGAAGGGGGCTGGGGGAGAAGATACACGCCAAATACTCTTCTGTCTTAACATTTCCTCTGCCAGACAAAGCAGTCCATTTCCATGAGCTTTGACCTCATTGAGGATCTCAGGACATAGCAGAATGCAGCCAGTTCACTTGGAAGACCAACATATGAACTGATCCTACCAGCTCTGGCTGGAGTCTTGCCTCCCTCAGAGACAGCACTAACCCAGCCTTCACTGTTTGCATTTCTCCCAGTGTTTTGTCTTCTGAGTTCCCACCAGAACAGCCCATTGAGTTATGGTTATATAATATTCAGGGGTTTTTCTAGACCATAGTTTCAAGCATACACACTCTTCTTGCAAACTAGTATCAAAGGCCTAAAACCCACATGGTCAGGTTTATTGCAGCAAGTGGCCACTTGTCTTGTACCGATTTTCCGTGTGGATTATGTTTCACTGCAACAGCAAATGCCCTATAGAAGCAATTGTGAAGGTTTGGATGAGAATGGCCCCCCATAGGCTCATGTGTTTGAATGCTTCCTCTCCAGTTAAAGGAACAGTTTGGGAAGGATTGGGAAGGGTGTGCCCATGTTGGAGGAGGCAGATCGCTGGTGGTGGACTTTAAAGTTTTAAAAGATTCATGCCAGGCCCAGTGTTCCTTCTCTGCCTCCTAATTGTGGATCAAGACATGAGCTGTCACCTGTTTTTGCTACCATACATTTGTCCAACATCATAGATTCTAACCCTCTGAAATCATAAGCCAAATTAAACATTTTGTTTTAGAAATTGCATTGGTCTACGATGTTTTATCAAAGCAATAAAAAGGTAATTAAGAAGCATCTTGGAAAATGAAGGGTTTAATTTAGCTCAAAGTTCCAGAAGATTCTATCATGATAGTGAAGGTACAATGTTGTGGTTAATTTAAAAGTATGGCCTAATATATGTTTATTCCTAGGCTAATTATTATTATGATGGTATTTTCTAACCTTCTAGCAATGAATGAAATCACAGATCCCTGATGTATTTTAGAATAAGCCTTTACCTGGGGCAAAGCAGATATTACCTGCTAAGCCATCCTCCAATAACTCCCCGTCTCTGTCCCATTCCATCTGCTTCTAATACTTTCTATGTGAGCTGCCTCCCACCCATAGTCCCAAAATACTTGCTAATGTTCTGCATCTCTTTCCATGAGGAGCTCCAGCATCCCTTCTCTGGACCATGTGGCTCTATTCCTATCCCATGGCGATTCTCCTTCTTCCTCTTCCTCTGCCTCATCTCTTCTTCCTTCCCAAGATTCTCTCTGCCCAAGGCCCACAGAACCCCTACCTTCTGCCTTGCCTAGGTATATTTATTCAGCTAATCCTGGAGGTGAGCAAGCAATTAGCACCAGAACATATCCAACCAATTTCCAACAGTACATCATCAAGAATATGAGGTGGCTGGTCATATCACATCACCATGCAGGAACTAGGGAGTGATGGGTGCTTTTATTCAGCTTACTTTCTGTTTTTTCATCTCTGGAATCCCAGCACATGGACTGGTTAACTCCCCTATTTAGGGCATTTCACACCTTAGTTAACCTAATCTTGGTAAACTCACATAGACATACCAAGAACTGGTGATTCTATACCCCAACAATATTTCACTTTCAGAGATTCATGCAGTGACCACCCAGGACCTGCTCTCATGGACTCCATCCTTGCTGTGCATTTCTTGTCCTCAAAAGGTTTCTGGAACTATGGATTTCAGACATTATGGTACATCCTGCTTCCTTCGTGTTTGCAGTATCAGGATCAGCTCTCACACTTATTCAGGTCACTGAGTCAACTGGTGCCCTGGGGAAGTATGTGACCAAGTCAGTACCACTTTGCATTGCTTAATTAACTAATTTCTAATACTGATGTTAGTACTTAACATTTTAATGTTTCAGATTTGGATCTCTTGGAAAGACCAAGTTTCCTACCCAACGGGTGAAACTCTTCCAAATGTCTAATAATAAAGAGTCTAAGAGCATCCCTGCAGTTGTAGCACACAGAAGGCAGAGGAAAAGGGCTACATCTAGTTTTAGGCCAACCTGGTCTATAAAGTGAGGTTAAGGGTCAGCCAAGACTACGTAGTAAGACCCTGCCTCATAAACAAAAGCCAAAATGAAAAACAAAACAGAGAGCCACAGAAATATTTGGTTATATCCTGTGTTGGGCTAGAACCAGGTTCTGGCAGACCAGTTGGGGGAAATCTTATTCTAACCTTGCCTTTAAGGGATTTCAAGTTTGTTGGGGGATGGTCTGGTGTATTTTGACGCTAGTTAATAGAAAACCATCCCACCTGGGCAGGGCAACTGAGATAGGTGTGGCTAAGGTTCCAGGGCTTTGAAAGAGAGAGGAATCCTGGGAGAAAGAAGAGGGCAGAGAGGCCAAGACTAGAGAAGAGAGAAGGCTGCCATGGGTTAGATGGAAGAGAAGCACATGGCTGGCGTGGATAAAGGATTTGGCCCAGATGAACATTAGCAAGTATTTGGTATTATGGATGGGAGGTAGCTTGATAGAAACTATTGGAAGCAGATGGCGTGGGATTGGGGCAGGGATCCCATACCTGCCCCGCTATGGCAAGTAGTTAGAGGATTGATATCTGCCCTGCCCCTGGTTAACTAAGGCTATTTTAAAATATAACAATTGTCTGTGTCTTGATTGATTGCTAGCTGGGCACACTGATAATACTGATAATAGATATAATTAGGCCTTACTGATAATACAGATAATTAAAAACAATACAAGTTAGCTTGATTTCAACCATGGTTGGGGCATTTACACCACAGGAATTATCAAGTGTTACACATCAGATCGGATTTTCCCTTAGAGAGACAGTTGTCACTGGTGGTAATAAACACACCATTGATTCTGTATACACTATAGAATCATCTTCTAATTTCTAAACCAAAAGGTCTCTAAAATTATTTTTCTTGCAATAGGAGAAACCACTCTGTGCTTTCTTGCATGCCCCTGTGGCTTGGCAGTCACCCGTTTATAATCTTAAGTTCCAACTCATTCCATGTCTACTATAAAGAAAGTATATCAAGTGCCTACTATGTGTCAGGTACTAAGAACACAGTTACCAGCAAGACCAAAGCTCTTCCCATTCCATTAGAAAATCATTTTCAGTTCTAGATATCAGAAGCACCAGAAATCATACAGAAATACCTTAGCATTTCTTCAGTCAGTTGGCATTTTTGTTGACTTCAACATCCTCAGGGACTTTGTGGAATTCACAATACTTCCTTTGGGGACCAACCCTGCCTAGCACTAGTGCCATCACATGTTCTATCAGGTCTCCTGTTTCCCCTGCCCCAGTGTGACAAGGTTGAGGATAAAAGGCACACCACACTCCCCAGGACTATTCAAGATTGAGGGTATAGCCCAACCGTGGCCAATCCGAATTCTTTTTTGGAGTATTATATGGGCCCTGGAGATTTGAAAGGTTATCCAGCCTTCTGGAAGCAGGAGATAGAAAAACTGTATAAGCTAAGAGAAGCCCTATTGTGTGGAGATACTTTGTAAGAAAGCGAAGTCAATGCAGATGAAAAGCTGACCCAAATCAAAGAGGAGGCAGGAAGTGAACGTAATGATGTGGTTTATTTGCCTTCAGTACTCACCCCTGTCTGAAACCAGACCAAGGCAGGCAATTGTGCCTGCGTGAGTCCTCAGTTCCTTTAGGCTTAAACTAACTACAGCTGAGCTTCTTTAAGGCACGATAGAGTTCTAGTTAATGAGCCATTATTATTCCTAGAGAAAGATTTAGAAGCAGCGCTCTGTCCACAGTGACATTCAAGTATACGTGACTGATAGGAAGTTCTAAAAGAGGGTTTGACAGAGCAGAATCTGAGACACCAAATAACAGGGCCTGTAGGAGCAGAGGAACTCCAGGGGTCCATAGACACAAACGTTCTGACTCTTGCGCAAGTCTCCTTCACATTTGGAATACCAGGGGGAAAGGGGAGGAGATCAAAAGGAAGAGACAGGGATGGAAAGGGAGAGGGAACAGTCATCTCAGAAAGAAAAACAAAGAGGCGTATCTTAAAAGCCAGAGTACCCATCCAAATGTCCCCCAGGCTCATCCTCTTCTTGATGATGCACAGTGGAGGCTGTCAATACCAGCTCTTCACACCCTGCAAGTCTCCACTTCCCACACTTTTCTTCTCTTGACTGATCTTCTCCAGTCCGGGGAAAATTTGAGATGTGAGTATATGTTTGAGCAACTTTCCAATGTCTCTAGCTAGGTAGGGATTGTATTCTTTTTCCATGTCTAGCTTTTTGAAAAGCTGGTAATAATCCA
Source organism: Acomys russatus (assembly GCF_903995435.1). Classification (NCBI taxonomy): domain Eukaryota; kingdom Metazoa; phylum Chordata; class Mammalia; order Rodentia; family Muridae; genus Acomys; species Acomys russatus. Next base: position 43,997,282 of record NC_067161.1, on the reverse strand, counting down.
TGAATTTAAGATATGGTGGGATTGGGAGCTCACCAAAGAAGGATTAAAGCTTAGTAGAAGCTGGAAATTAGGCATTAGCTATGTTTAAGTAGGAAGGGGAAAAGAAGGACCAATAAGCTAAAGAGTGAGTGACTTGGTTTGTCTCCCACTGCTGCAACACTGACCAAAAGCAACGTGGGAAGGAAAGGGTGTGTTACATCTTACATATTAGAGTCTGTCACCACATGAAGCCAGGGCAGAAACTCCAACAGAAACCTTAACAGGAGCTGATGGAGACCATAGAGAAATGCTCTGTGTGGCTGGATCAGCTTGCTTTCTTACACAACCCAGGTCCACCTGCCCAGTGTGACAGCACCCAGTACAGGCTGAGTCCTCCCACATCAATTACCAATCAAGAAAATGCCCCACAGACATCCCCACATGACATTCTAGTAGAGACGACTCCCCAATTGATGTCCCCTTCCTCCCCATGTGACTCTAGTTTGTGTCAAGTTGATGAAAACCTAACTATAAGGTTTCCTTCTACACATTTGGAAGAAGGCCCAACCGGCTTCGATTAGAACAGAGGGAAACTAAGGGAACTTCTAAGTCATCCCTGCCCCTGCCTTTGAGCACCCAGACTATGATGACAGTCTCTGGAGATTCAAAAGTCATCCAGAAATCCACAAGTCAAGCCACACTAACTGCTGTACCTGCAGATATCGATGCGTAAATAAATGATGGATCTAGTTTGTGTTGACTTTCCTTCATACAGTTTCACGGCATAACAGACGGGCTCTGACACACAGGACTTCAGAGTTGGGTCTCCAGAAGGAGGATCTTTCTTTGCAGTCTCTACCCCTCCCTCCTGCCCCTGCCCCACCCCCTACACACACACACACACACACACACACACACACACACACAAACACACACACCTCACTATAGGCCATAAATAAACTTGTAGCACACACAGGCAGTTTCTCTTGGAAGTGAGATGATTTCCATGGGCCTCAAAGGATCTGGGACGTATCATAGCGCATTTTGCCTATAGTATCATTTGTGAGGTTTTTTTTTGTTTTGTTTTTTGTTTTTTAGCTGAAGGTCTGATGTCAAACGATGGCCCGAAATTGGGAGAGGATCCCCAATATTCCACCCAGCCTTTGTCAGACTGATCATGAGGGAGACAAGTGAGTGCAGTCTGCTCAGAGGTGTGCTCTGATTCATAATCATGGAAGAGGAAACTGGGAGTCTCAGGACTGCTGAGAAATGGAGACAATGGCACTTACCCCAACTCAGTGTGACTGAACAGGCCTGGCCTGGGACACAGGAGACTTGTCCCGCTGTCCTATGTGTTACTGAAAATCTTGCAATACCGCAAAAACTAACTTTATCAGAAAGCCCTGCAGTGTGTGTGTGTGTGTGTGTGTGTGTGTGTGTGTGCAAATTTTTCCTAGCAATGCATCTTCTAAGCAGACACGCTTGTACCCTAAGCAAGCGTGAAAGACCAGTAAGAGGAGCCATACCTAGGCTTTCTATCTTTCTGCCCATGTTTCCAAACGCAGCACAATTTCCCTGTCTAATTTGATTAAGTTGATTTTAAGCAGACTGTGATTTAGAGGAAGAAAAGAAAAACAAGTATTTCTAGCAGTTTCAGGTCATTTATCTTGATTAAAAGACAGTCTTTATATCCAAACAAATCTGTCTCATTTAAACCTGAATGAAGAAAAAGCCTTTCATCCTAAGTAATGGATGATCAGGACTTTTAAAGTCCTTCATGAAATCCGGGTTGGAAAGATGGTCTATAAATAGGCCTATTTTGTGTGAAAAACAAATCAAAACCAATAAATAAAACACACAGACCCCTACCGATTCTTCGGCTGTTCCCGCCTTCCCATCCCCAAAGACAGGATGCTCATCCTGTTTTCCCTACCTTCCTTCACTCTCAGCCTGTCTGCAATCAGACCACATCCCAGCCATCATCCCCAAACCGCGTCTTTCTGGGTCAACAATCCCTTCCTCATGCCCAAACCCAGCCCCTGCGGCTCTGAATAGTCACTGCATGTGCGAGGCCCTGTCACTCAGCACTGCCCTCTCTCCCCTGGGCTTCTGAAGCATCCATCCTTCTAGGTTTTGTACTAACTGCTCGTCCCATGCCAAGAGCTCTGCTAGTGATTTTGCATGCGTCCTTATTTGAACGTGACAGCCTCCATGTGCCTATGCTAAGGCTGCAGATCCACAGAGGAAAGGACACCTGGAGAAGCTTGCCTGTGGTCACCATGCTGGTTCTTCAGGTGATAAGAGCCAGCCCCGACTTACCCCAACAGCTGATAATCTTCGATATTCAGGGAGTTTTCCACTTTAACAATAACAAGAAAAGCCACTAAAGCAGGGCATAGAATTCTTGCAAATACTTTTTTTTTTTTTTAATGTCAGGCACCAGGTAAATTTTTCCTTAGGTAATTACAAAATAAGCCAACAAGAAAATTACCATTGTTATCCCGATTTGACACACAAGGAAGCTATTATTCAAAGAGGCTGGGTACCTCACATCAATGAATCCTCCCTTAATAGCAAATGGAGACCATCACAGAAAACTACAGCTGCCCACAATGCAGAGATCTATAGACCATGGGGAGCCCAGCCCATCATATACACCTGTGTGGTAGCTCCTGCATCTATGGCTCGGGAAACATCACAGAAGAGGAGCCAGAAAGATTGCTAAGACCCAGAATACCAGGAAATCGGCTGTGAAACAGTATCTCTTCCACATGCCTCCTGAACAAGACCAGAACAATGGCAATACCAATGGGCACATTAATGTGGAAGGCAGAAATTCCCATGACCTCCCATCCCTAGACAGAGAACTACAAGCAGCTAATCACTGTTGAAGAAGGAGGATCAGCCTCTCCCAGGGATGAGCTCCTTATTCATTGTCCAGTGCAGAGGCGTCAGCCCCAAAATCAAGTGCACATAAACAATAATAATGGACTCGGCATCTTGCAGTTATATACACTTGTGCATTGGCACGCGTATATTCATATCTACCTCTCTACAAATGTATATTTGTGTATACATATATTTCTATAAAATAATCAAAGAAAAAGAGGCTATCAACTTAAGGGGGTCACGGCAGAGGTTCACAGAAGGTAGCTGGGGGAAGTTGGAGGAAGAAAAGGGAGGGGAGAAAGTGATGAAATTCTATTTCAATTAAAAATAAAATAAGATTTTTAAAAAGAAAAGAGAGGCCGTTCAAATCACAGAAGTCCTTCTTTTGAGGGAAGGCATAGTGGCTGCTTCTTGTTGTTGTCTGCTTGCTTTGCCTGGTATGTAGCCAAGGCTGGAACTCACAGCACAACACAGGCTGGACTGAAACTTGGAAATTTCTAATTTAGCCTCTTAGGTGCTAGGATTAGACAGACACCACCAAGATCAGCCATGGAATTACCTTCTTTTCTTCTATGGTTTAGCTTCTACACACACACACAGAGAGAGAGAGAGAGAGAGACAGAGAGAGAGAGAGAGAGAGAGAGAGAGAGAGAGAGAGAGAGAGAGAGAGAGTTTCTCTTCCCTCCTTTCCTCTCTGAGTATTTTATTTAGAAAAAATCTAAACCATGCACACATGTGGCTTCACCTTTATAACTGGTGTTTGCTACTTTGTGGGTTTTTTTTCTTCTACCCTTCTCCACCCCTATTCTTCTACCTTTTCATCCCCCTAACACTAAATAGGAGAGGGGAAATAATGGGTAGAGAGGAAAGGGGGCGATTTTATCTTTAGACCACTTCTTGCTGATTAGGGGCATTGAGTTCCTTGGGGGGAAGTTTGATCTTTACCATCAAGATATCTAATTTCTTCTTCTTCTTCTTCTTCTTCTTCTTCTTCTTCTTCTTCTTCTTCTTCTTCTTCTTCTTCTTCTTCTTCTTGTTGTTTCTTTCTTGCACATGACTAGTTAACAAATTACAACCAACAGTATCCAACCACCAGCCACCAACCCACCTATCAGGGCTCTAGCATTTATATATCCTCTTAAAAGTTCCCATAATTCCAAACATCACACATCACAGAAACTATCTGCAGCTGGCAAAACCACGCCTCTGCTAGAGCACGAGGCAGATCATAGTCAGCTGCTGAGAAGCAGCCCCGTAACCCCACAACTCGGATTAAAACAAAAACATAGTCTTATAATATTTTTGTGTTTTTTAAAGAAACCAAAATTCCAAAATTCCAAAGTTCTCACTATATTTCCCCCTTTCTCTTTTAAGCCATTAACTATCCTGTGTATAGAGGGAAATTATAAACAGAGGCCTTTTCAATGAAATGGCGATTTTTAGGTCGGTGGCCAAGGTTGTCAGGAGACCTCTCCTGTTCAATTACCATCTTTGTAAGTTTTGATGGTATCCACAAGCTTTTCATTTCCTGGGGAAATATAAACAAATCCATGTTCCCAACACAAAACTTTCACAGGCTTTAATTCTGATGTCAGCACATCCTTATACTATGTAGGCTGATTTAATTCCACAGGTTTTTTTCCCTATAACCTGGTAACTTTTGGCTGTTCTTATCTGAAACAGCTCTTAAGTTTTACTGTAGGACCTCAAGCCAGGCCCCCAAAACATTTCTCAAAAGTAGGAAATTGCCTTGGCTATCTCTCTTGGATCCACACTCATTGGTCCCTTGGCGCATTTCCTGCGCAGCCCTGGAAGCCTAAGCCCTCTGGTGCAGTTTCTTCCCCTCTTTCCTTCTGAGGGAAACTTCTGCTTCCTTGCTCAGCCATGAAGACTGAGCCCTTTTGTTCCCCTTTTCTGGAGCTACTTGCCTCTCAAGCACTTCCACCTCCACCCGTGATTTTTCCCAGTTGCACAGCCAACTCCGCAACCAAATGAGAGAGCAGAGTGAACCCTTTTGTTTTCCCATTTCAACCATTTTGTTTGTTTGTTTGTTTCTCAGGTTCCTCCATTTTCACTCCCAATTCTTCCAACTGTTCAGCCATTTTCCTAGCCTTTTTTGAGACAAAATATAAGAAGGGGGACCCAGAAGACACCCCCTCCCCACCCCTGGGAACAGAGTGGAGCTGGGAGAGACATACCAGTAGGCATTTGGAAACAAAATATCCATTCTGTCGTATTCGGAAGTAAATTTCCCATTCCTCCTAGTCCCTTGTCTGGGTGCCACTGGTAGCCAGCATTTGCTATTCTGAGTTCTTTAATCTTCTATCCATCCCCACCTCTCTTCTTCCACCCTCTCAACCCCCTAACACTAGGTAAGTACGAACAAAGAATAGAGAGGAAAGGGGACGACTTTACCATTAGACTATTTCCTGCTGATTGGGGAGGCGGGGTGGGAGGCATCGAGTTCCTTAGGCCACGTTTGGACTTCGCCACAAGGATACCTAATTTCTCCTTTCTTCCTTCCTTCCTTCCTTCCTTCCTTCCTTCCTTCCTTTCTTTTTTTCTTTTTGTTTTTTGTGCACAGTTAACAAACCACAACCAACAACATCCAACCAACAACCAGCAGCCGACCCAGAGGGGCTCTAGCATTTATACATCCTCTCAGAAGCTCCCAGAACTCCAGATGTCACACAACTGTAAAAATTATCTGTAGCTGTCAAAACCACATCTCGACTAGCGCACAAGGCAAATCAGAATAGCCCCTATGCCCATACCTGGGATTAAAACAAAACATATTCTTACAATAATTCTGTGGTTTTTTTTTTTTTTTAAAGAAACCAAAATTCCAAAGTTCTCACTACCCAACCCCATGCTTCTGATTCAAAGTTTGCACCATTAGCCTCTTCTTGGTTCCAAACCATTTATCTTAGTGAGTATCTGTTGCCATATTCCAAAGGAAAAGAGTGTAAAAAAGAAAAGATAACAAGTGTAGCCAACTGTGTTCTAAAGCATTGCCCATCTTCCTCCTCCCTTCATCCTTATTGCTGTCGTCACTGGTACAAATTGTTAATTCTGGGCGGTCTCCTTCCTGCTCCTTGTCAGTGCTACCCTGTCTCTTTCCACTCCAGCAGCACATGTTCACATTTGTCCCCTTCTCTCGACTCACTTGTCTTTATATTTGAGACAGGGTCTCTGTAGCCACCAAATCCTGGAACTCATTATGTAGACCGGACTTACCTCTTCCTATCTCTGCTGGGATCCTGAGAACTGGGACCAAAGGCATGTGCCACCAGCACGCTAAGATTATATTTATCAATAGCTTTTTCTTTCCTTCCTCCATTCCTTTCTTCCTTCGTTCCTTTTTTTTTTTTTTTTTTTTTTTTTTTTTTTTTTCCCTCCTGTTTGTTTTCTTTGAGACATAAACTGGCTCTGTAGACCAACCTGGCCTCACCTTTGCAATGATCCTCCTCCTGTGTACTGAGATTGTTCCAATATTCCCTATCTTTTCTTGCTAAGATTGACCAAGCTGTGTCCTGACTGGTCACCCTGTGGACCGCATTGCATGCCTGGCATTCACAGCCATGTGGTGTCTGTCACTTTGAACCTCATACTCTGAAGTGCCATAGATGTTTGCTTTCCCAGCTGCAGCCCTTCCACTCTTCAGGATCTGTGCAGAGTTGACCCTTCTTCTAGCCTACAGAACATCCAGGGTAATGGTCCTTTGGGCCACAATGGGCCACAACATCCTCTTCCTGATGTAAGAGTCACCCATGTGCCATCTATGCTGAGGAATCTCACATGAGTCATCCATTGGTCCATGGGAAGACAGGTCACAGAAATCCCACGCAGCTACAACGGCAGGGATGATTTTCCTCCTATGCAGAACTAATGTTGGGGACAGGCCACATCCACTGGAACCAGATTTCTTCTCTGATTGCAAGAGAAGCCTTCATTATCTCAGAGAAAGCTGCAGGATCAAGGTCTTTCCTAAATACCAACCACGAGGCAAGCCTTGTCACCCTTCACATGGACTCACAGAGGGATTCATTTCACCCAACAACCCCAGCTTCCAATCCACACAGGACCCAGTTAGTGGTTAAGAAAGCAAGAGAACAAGACGGAACACCCCCACCCAGCCACCCCCCATACACAGTATACAGAGCATGGTCACAAACGCTCCTTCTCCTAGATTTTAGCGCATTTGTTCAGCACCAGTGTACCTACGCCCTTGGCTTCAACCATTAACTTTTATTCGCTCATATTTTACGGTCACAAACACAAAGCAAGGCAGTTTCATAAGAATATAAGACTTGACTGTATTTCTCTTTAGGGATCGGCAAAAGAAAATGCTTGACTTTCCCAAAAAGTGATTTAAAAAAAAAACAAAACATCATTACATGAGGGGATCCTCAATATATGATGGATGAGAAACCCCCTACCCTCTTTACCATCCTGTTTCAGAAACTGGTAACTGTAGCGTGCCAGTTTCTTCCTCCATGAACAGGTGGTTGAGTGGAAGCTCGCCCAGGCTGAGGCTGCAGAGAAAAGCAGTGCTTCCCTCACAAAGGAAGAGCAACTGGTGGTTCTTGCCCAGCTGGTGCTCGGGTGACCCCACAGAAAGACCACAGTGAGAATAAATGGTCCGAAAGATAGTGAGCCCCGATGTCCCAGCCAGTGGAAACGCCCTCCAGGCTCCAAGCAAACCCTTCACAGGGCCACAGGGAGGGCTGGGAGCACAGTGTGAACTGAGTCAGGCAGACATTCGCCCTGCCTTCCCATCGAGAGCCTAGGCAGATTTGAACTGACAGCTGCTGTTCACATTCTTAATGTGCTGGTGGGAGGGGTCCAATGGGCCTGCCTCAGGCTGGCTCAGTCAACAGTCACTCTGATGAGAAACGCAGCAGTCAAAGACGCAGACGGAAAAGCCAAATACCTGTCAGGCTTTTTCACACTCCAGCGCTGCCAGAAGGCCTATAAAAATGTCATTGTCTCTCAGCTGCCGGTGATTATATTACCCTTTACGTTGGCTGTTGGTAATAAAAAAAAAAAAGCAAATATCTTTTTTTTTTTTTTTTTTTTTTGCACTGCTCTGGCCTTCCCCTGGCCTTTTTCAAACAATAATAGACTAAATATAAAGAGACAGAAGCCATTACTTGGCTCTTTAACTAGTGCCAAGGAAAATGAATAATTAAGGAAACATTACTTGGAAGAAATGTACACAGTTGCTTTTAAGTTAGAACCAAATAAGAGCTCTTTAAAAATACATCATTTCCCCTTTATCTTAACATGGTATTCATGCAGTGGCCTCATATATTATCCTTGCTACTGTTTAGATCTTACCAAAGGGGAAAAAAGCTTTTAGTTTCCATTATCCTATTAAAAGTCCCAAATCAAACAGAAACACAGAGAGAGAGATGGGGGGAGAGGCATGGAAGGGGTGTTCTGTTTGTACAGCTTCCTTCAAATCTGGCCTAGTAGCCAATATTTAATTTTTTTCACCTGGGGCGGCCGGTCCAAACACCGTTCTCCTGCTCCCCTTGAACATCTGCCTCAGTTGTGGGAAGGCGAGCTAACTGTGGAATGTATGCTCAGTTCTGTCTTTCTAAGTTACTAAAAATAAGGATGCTTGGATCACCCTGTCGAAGCATCAGCAGGCAACTGCATGCTGGGTAAAGCCAGGTCTTGCGGGGTATGAGTTCACTTAGGCTCCCCATGTTCTGGCTTGCCCTCTCAGCTCTCCATCTCTCTTCCTCTCTCATCTTCCCCATGTGGTTCTCAGCCTTCCTTACACAAGGAGAATTGGACTGAGCTTGCAATTGGCCCCAGTGGTATGCCCCATATACAACGGTCACCCAGGTAATGATCTAGATCTATCAGAGGGGACCCAGCAAGAGGAAGGGTAAGGATTAGAGTAACTGCCCAGCCTGTGGCTGTGGGAGCACACTTCTGAGTCTTCTGGTGTGCCCAGTCCTTGTGGCTTTGAAAATCAGAGACTCCCTAAAGTCTGCATAAGTCCAGGTGTGCAACTGTCTGTTCAGGTGAGACTACAGTCAGAGAGACAACCTGGGCCCTGAAACTGACATCCCTCGCTGATGTAATTGCGTTTTGAGCCAAAGGCCTTTAAAAATGTGATTATATTGAAGTGCAGCCACTATTCTGGGGCCCTAGTCCAGTGACACAGCAGGGATGAGCGTGTACTGAGAAAGGACTGTGTAAAGGCAGAAGAGAGCCATCTGCAAGCCAAGAATGGTTTCCTGGAAGCTCACCCTGCTGCACCTTGACCACGGGCTTTCAGTGTAGGTGATAAGATGAATTTCTATTGTGTAAACTAGCCAGTCTGCGGTCTTTTGTTACAGAAGCCCAGGAGACCAACAAACGCACTCTGCAGACATCAATCCTTTGTCCCTTCCTAAAAACAAAGTGGTTTCTGAGGGCGCTATAACAAAACCACATAAACCAAGTCACTTAGTGTCCCAAAGAGGGCCTGAGGTCAAGGTATTGGCAGAGCTGGCTCCTTTTGAGGGTCAGAAGGGGAATTTGTTTCTTGCCACTGCGCTGGGCCGCTGGAGACCTTCAGTGCTGCTTGAACTGTCTGTGGATTGCTCAGCCTCTGTCTTTATCTTCTCTGTTCTGTGTCCAGACGTTGGTGTTTTATGGTATCAGTTGAATTGACTTAGTCTTCACAGCCCCCTTCCCCCACCACTGGAGGTCAAACTCAGAGTCTTGTGAAGGTGAGCCTTATACAGGGAGCTCCGTTCCTCTTTAGTATAAGGTACATAAAGCACATACAATAAAATTATATTAAAGGCCAGATTGCAGGGGGTGGGGGCACACCATGGAATCCTAGCACTTGGAATGTGGAGACAGGAGGATTAGGAGTTCAAGGTCATCCTCTGGGTGCATTATAAGTTCCAGGCTTGGCATGGGGGGCATGGGGTGGCTGGCAAGATGGCTGAGAGGTTAAGAGCACTAGTTGCTCTTTCAGAGGTCTTGAATTCAATTCCCAGCAACAACATGGTGGCTCATAACCATCTATAATGAGATCTGGTGCCCTCTTCTGGCATGCGGGCGTACAGACAGACAGAACACTGTGTACGTAATAAATAAATAAATCTTAAAAAAACAAAACAAGTTCCAGGCTAGCAGCTACATCAGACTGCAGGAGACCCTTTCTAAAAATTGAAGGAAAGACAGCGTTTTGCTACGCTGTCCAGTGGCCGAGGCCCGGTTCACTCATCTTAACTCGATGATCTCCAAAGTCTTTATTTCCAAATAAGGTCACATTCACAGACATTTGGGGTGAGGAGTTCAACATCATTTTGGAGGACCATAATTCAACTCTCAACCAGTACCTACCAAAATGCCTTCATTTCTAGAACACTGATGCCAGGCAGGCATTTGTGGGTGAAAAACACGAGGCCGGGTTTTGCCCTTCTTTAAACTCTTTCATCCTACTTCTTGGTGTTTTGATTCCTTTCATCATCCACTAGGACTTTCTGGGTCCAGAAGAAAAAGAGCTCAAACTTCAGATACCTCCCGAAAAACACACCACCCCAGCAGGGGAGGTGGGACGACTAAAGGGCTATTGCGTCCGGATTCTCGGATGAAGACGGAAGTGGGATCTTGTGGGGGCTGCAGAGATCCGCGCCACGTCCGTTCGGACGTACACACTTCTTCACGTGTACGCTTTTGTTCTCTGAACTCGGCCTTCGCGTGCAGGGGAGACAGCAGTGTTTGCAAGGAGCCTCGCGTGAGCTTACACGGCCACATTAGGCCTGAAGCTGCGAAAATCAGAAGACAACAGCAGACACTTCCTATGAGAACAAAGCAGCAACTGAAGAAGAAAGAAGGGCCGAGTCTTTAAAAGCCACCCTGACTTGTTTGCCTTGCCCAGAGGTGATTAATTTTACATCATCACAGGACAAGACGCATGTTTTAGAAAGGCTTCTCAGCGAACTACAACCATTTGGGTTTTTATGGAATCAATCCAGGTGATTAAGGAAGAGGCAAGACTTGGGCAAAGAGAAAAAAAAATCTACAAAGCAGCCCCGCTGCACACGCATATTTGCTCTTTCAAAGCAAATTCTGCAGGAAATCCCAGCTGCTGATGCAAACCTTCACAGTTAATTTGTTCCCAGGGGCATATTGGCGACCATTATCCCAGAATCATACACACGAAAATCCCATTATTTAAAATATATTCATTGTGTTTCTGTTTAACTCTAGGCTGTGGACTGAGAAGTTTCAAGTTTAAGAAAGGAAGCTGAGAAGTGATCTCTACTGCCTTCTGCCAACAGGAAGGACACCCCCTTGGCGCCACATGCAGGATGCCATCATGGGAAAGTGTTTAAAACCACGGGTAGCAGCAAGCCATGGGCTGAGGGTGTGGGTGTTGGGGATGGGGGATGGTAGGTAAGTGTGAGGGGTGTGGGGGGGGATGGTAGGTGAGTGTGAGGGGTGTGTGTGTGTGTGTGTGTGTGTGTGTGTGTGTGTGTATGAGAGAGAGAAAGAGCGGTAATGTGTACAATGAATGGGTATATATGTGTGGCAGGTGTGTATGTTGGGTATGTGTGTGTGTGGTATATAAAGTATATATGTGGGTGTGCATATGTGGTTGGTGACTGTTTTGTGTGTGTGTGTGTGTGTGTGTGTAGAGAGAGAGAGAGAGAGAGTAGTGGTTGAGAGAAAGAGAAAGAAAGAGTAGTGTGTGTAATAGGTGGGTATGTCTGTGTGTGGTGTGTGTGTGATAATGTGGAGTCTGTGTGGATATGCGTGTGTGGTGAGTGACTATGCTATGTGTGTCTGTCTGGTGTGGTGTGTGTGTGTGTGTGTGTGTGTAGTGGCTGAGTGTATAATATGTGTGTGTGATGTGTGTTGCTTGTGTCTATCTGTGTGTACCACTGTCACTGGCCACTCCATGATTCTAAAGTCCTATTTCTGGAGAATCCATTGTTCTCAACAAGTTTTGGCTCCTAAAGTTGACACACAGAAGATCAATGTTTCGTGTTACTACTTTGCTTGAAGAATGAGATAAAATATCGGCAAAGTGAATTACTTAATTACAGTCTACCTTTCCTTATTATCTCAGTCCTCAGACTAACCTAGCCTGTGGCTTTTCTCAGTGTTGGCCCCACACCATGCATGCCTCTTCCACATGTGTCACCCTCACTCAGTTAATTTGTTGCTGCAACTACCCCTTAACTAGGCTGCTCATCGACCTCAGCCTTCCGTTTCTTCCTGGTCTCTCCTTCCAGAGCTCCAGTGTAACATGCCTCCCACCACACACCTGCTACAGACAGAGAAAGTCTGTCGTCTGCTCTATCCATCCCATTGATAAGTTCAGCAACCCAGATAGAGTAAGGATCCAGATGTTTACCTTGTGGGCATTGGGCCCCTGCAACCATTCACAGACACTGGTATCCACTGTTCTGGTGGAACTTTTGTGGGCACAGTCCTCCTGACTGGTCAGCAAGAATTTGGTTCCCTTCTTAAATTTCTGGGGTTGTCCATCCAGACACCAAAGAAGTGGCTAACAACTCAGAGCCACGCATCAGCTTCTTCTGTCCTCGACAGGACAAGCCAATGCTTTCCTATCAACTTGTCCAATACATGAAAATGCAAAGGGAAAACTGTACAAGAACCTCTTACATCATTATCACCTGCAGCAGCAGCACCTGGTCCTCATGAGGCCTAATGACTGCTTAGCTCACTGTTAGCCTATCACTCCTTACCAGCTTTGGCTCTTGCTTTGGTGGCACCTAGACGTTGGCCAAACCTTCATGGAGATCCCCCAGCTGACAAGTCATAGTACCATGCAATGTGCCAGCTCTGTGGACATATAGAAGCAACAGAGAAATTGTAACTACTTGAAAGAGCTTTGCTGTGAGAGGGAATGGAGCAACCACACACAAAAATCTGTGCATTGGTTAGATGAAAGACTTCTGCCTCTGTTGTAGAGTTTATCATGATTTGTATATGATTTTCTTGCATCCACACGTTAGAGAACAGCATAGACAGTCCATCCATATTAAACATCCAAGTCTGTTTAGGGGAAGGAAGGGAGAGGGGAATGTTTATGTTGTCATATGTGTGGAAGCTTCCAGTCAATGAGAGATGTCTTTGAAGTCTGCCCTTATGATGCATGCCATTAGGTGCAGAGTCAGGGGTGGGAGGGGCCCTGGGCTCCTCTGTGAAACCTGTTGGCAAAGGCTAGGTGAGACTTGGGAAGATAGAGGACACAGAGGAGGTGGAAAGACACAATCCAACACGGCTCCTGTAAGAGCAGAACAAGGGCAGCCTGATCTTCCTCAAGCAGGTTCTGTTCGCTTATGGAAAGAAGGTCGTGTGGCCTGGAGGGTCCTTTTAACCCCAGCATTCCAAGACCAGAGGCAGAAGGATTGCAGCAAGTTCATCAAGGCTTGCCTGATCTACTCAGCAAGTTCCAGGCCAGCCAGAGCAAACACTAAACCTTAAGGAAATATGCCCTATTTTTCAGACCATAAGACGCACTTTCCCCCCAAAAGTGTGCTGGGGGGGTGCAGGGAGGGATTATAGTCTGATTGCTGTTTTTACTGTTTTTTGTTGTTGTTGTTGTTGTTGTTTTACTGTTTTAATGGTCTTATGGCCAGGTGCATCTTATGATCTGAAAAATATGGTGCCTTTGTAGAAGGGTGGAATTCAGTATTACACTTCCAATAAAAAGCAAAATGTTGCACATTCTTGAACATAAACAAATACTAATGTGTAGCAAAGAAGACAAGCAGAAGCCAGGTATGAAGGGTGGGTTTTAGTTCTTAATTGACTTGTGGTCAATCCGTCCTCTCATTATACTCATTACAACTACTTTACAAAAAAGCCTGTTCATTCTATTATCAATAGTGTCTTTCTAATGAGAAATAAATGAGGGATCGCCTTTTTAATTGCCCTAGAGTGAGTCCTCCTTTTAGTTATAATGTGCTGCCCAAAGCCTGCTGCTTAGGGGCTCTTCCGGCTTCTAGGGGGGCTCACAAGTGCCTCTCAGCAGCTTCCTTGTTGGAATGAAAAGGAGCCGCGCACACAGCACCTCAGCTGCACACAATTAATCCCCTGCCAGGATGCTGTTGGTTGAATGATTCAGCAGCCTTTCAAAGGGCCTGGCTAATTGTAATGCACAGCCAACATGTGCTACGGGGAAGTTAATCCAACATACGACGTCAAGAAATTAACCAGATTTACTCATAGGGAGAGAAAGCAGGGAAGCCAGCAGAGGAAGGCTGAGGGAAGCGAGGCAGCTCCAGGGAGGCAGGAATTCTGCCTTGAGGACATGGAACTGTCCTCCCAAGCAAGGCCAGGCAAGTCCTCCTCCCTTTCCTATTAGCATAGGCACTTGTCACTTTGTAAGTCAGTATTATTTTGAGGGGCAGGTTCTGTGATGAAGTAAGTTTGAAAAACAATGTTAAGTAGGGTTTCCTTCCTACTGTAGAACTCTTAGAGCCTTTACTTTGCTGCCGGGTCTTTTACTCAGTTTCCTTTTATATGGGATCCTACAGAAGAATGAATTTGTCAAACTAGATTGCTTCTAATTAGAGACCTTTGTGGGTTTTGCCAATTCCTGGTTGGCTGGATTTCATTCAACAACACTGCCCCCATTTCTCCAATCCAAGGTCATAATCCATTTAGTCAAATGCAACGGTATATTGTGATAGTTTTCTTTTTAAAATGATCATGGATTTACAGAACACTGCAAAAGCAAAACATACGCAGTGCCCCACCCCCGCCCCATGCCCACCACACAGTTTTCTTGGTCATGGCATCCTGCTAAGCTCCGCCATGTCAAAGCCGTGAAGCTGATGCCTGCGTGACAGAGAGTGTACTCTGGTGGGATGCACATGACTTCCCCAGACAGACATAGTCTTAAGCCCCACTTGACCTCAGGACCAAGGGACTCAAATGTTTCCCCAAAACACAAAGTTGATCTCTCCACTCTCTCTGCCCCTGGGGGGATGTTAGCACACACAGGTGGGCCTGGGACATGAACCTGGTCCTCAAACTCACTTCTCAGAGAAACAAATGTCCTCTTGGGGCACTGAACCCTCAACATTCTGAGTGAGGATAGCAGGTCTGTGGCTCGGAGTTACAGTGACCCACATCCAGACGCTTAGACGTCGTGGTGCTGTAGTCCAGCCCTTCCATTCCTTCATAATCTCAGCTCTGCTCCCCAGAGCATGTGTGTTACATATACAGTAGCCACAGTGAACCGGCCAGCAACGCAGCAACAGACCCCAGCCCTGACCACCTGGAGCCAGGCAACGCCTACACAGCATCACGGTGCAGAAACTCAGGCCCACACCACCGGGCCAGCCCAGTGGCCCACATCTGCATGCCCTAGACCAGCAGTTCTCAACTTTCTTAATGTTGCAACCCTTTAATTCAGTTCCCCATGTTGTGGGGACTCATTAAATTCATTTTGTTCTTATTTCATAACTGTAATTTTGCTGGTGTTGTAAGTCGTAGTGCAAATATCTGATACGCAGTGTTGGCATAGAAGTGGCCTGCCCCCAGGTTGCTTAGTGATCTCTGATGTCATCACCTGCTCCTGCCACCATGGGCACTGGATACCTGGATAAATAGGACAAACCTGCTATACGTAGCTCTCTTACTTTGAGTCTCTCTCTCTCTCTCTCTCTCTCTCTCTCTCTCTCTCTCTCTCTCTCTCTCTCTCTCTTTCTGTGCCCCTGGGATGCCCCCTTCCTTCTACACTAAATATTATACCATGTATGTTGTGTGGTGCATATTTAACATTCAAGGTATCTCATATGTGACTTCCAAAGGGACCTCAACCCATGGGTTGAGAATCACTTCTCTAAAACATATGCGGGGAGTGGAGTGGGTGAGTGCGGTGGGGTGCTTACTATTGCGGATAGCCTCTTTGATGTGGCTGCTTTGACCCTGAGTTTGATGCATTCTGAAAACAATTTCTCTTTTATGTGCAAAACAGACATGCTCAGCCCACCCGGCGCTGCCCCTCCTATGGCCAGAGCACCACCGTTTTTTACACTCAGCTGCTATCCTCAGCTGCCATCCCCAAGACCACAGATGACTCTGGGAGTGCAACTGGAAGGCCTTTTTACGCCACATGGATTAACATCTTGGTGAGACTATTTCAACGTGATGCTTGTGGCTCGCAGTGCCCCAGATCAATGGCGTCACAAACCCTGCCGTGCGAGAACTTCATGCGTGTCACCAGCAAGAGGTGTTCGTTGAGCTGCCACAAGAAGATGGAGTAGATGACGCGATGGATGCATTAGCTCCACCCCAGTGAACTTGAATTAAGTGTTTTCCCAGCACGCTAAGGGTACGGTAGTGACTCTGCATCTAAGATCAGGTCATAAAGCTCTTGGCCAGGATTAGAGTTCAGGCAATGGTCACAAAACAGTTTTCACCCCTGTGAGTGAGTGAACTCGGGAGTCAACCAGCAGCCTTGACCTCATTAATAATGACCTGAAATGAGACTGTCCCAGCAGGTCAAAGCAAATATGACAGTGGGGGAAATGTATATATTTTGACAAACAATTCACGGGGGTGCCCTCTCTTAAAAACAAAAAACAAAAAAAAAACCCTGCACTGCACTATACGGTACTGACAGAAAGCAAAGTCTGTGACGGTTCTGGCCATTCAAGCTGGATGATTAAAACATGGTGAGAGGAGAGAGGACAAAAGATATAAAACATCCCTATTTGATGTATGACCCTGTAGGGTTTCAAAGCCAGTTTTTCCAGAAGCCTAACTGATTGGCGCGGTCTCAAACCTCTGTAGGTAATTTATAGTCCTGGGCTCAATTTGTAGCTTTGCCAAGAAGCTATGTGTGCAAATTTTGCATTCACAAAAATGGGCTCAGTGTTCTTCCTGTGTGGAATCCATGTGCGGGGCTCACAGAGACAAACCTGCCACAGGAGGTAGAAGGTACTGCGTGGTCATTCCTTTCCTTCCAATAAAAATCCCAAGCCACTCCAGTCCCCTACCCCTACCCCACCCCACCCTCACCTCACCCCACCCCCACCCCCCAACCCCACCCCTGTGGCCATTGGCTGCCCTTGAAGGAGGGATTTTTACAATAGTCACTCTGTCCCACTGGTATGTAGCTTCCTTGTAGGAATGCCAGCAGTGCTGCCCACTCAAAACCAGGGTGTCTGATGTCCCTTTTAAATCGCAGGAGGGACCTTTAGGGAAGAGCCTGCCAGACAGGCTGCCTAGCCAGCTTCGTTTAGTTTAGGTCGACACCAACTCTCTTCGTCAACCATTTTCCACCTTGTATTCAGAGGCAGGCTCTCCTGCTCGACACTAAGTCTCTTTGTCAGCCATTTTCCACCTTGTATTCAGAGGTAGGCTCTCCTGCTGACCCCGGAAGTTCATCTCCACCTGTACTCAGGGCATCTGAATTCGGGGCCTCATGCTGGTACCTACCCACGATTTTACCAAATGGCCTTTAATTTGTTTTATTCATTTTTTAAAAAGTATTTACTTGATATGTGTATGAGCGCTTTGCCTGTATGTACGTGCATGGTGTGTATGTATGCGCATGCCTAGTGCACACAAAGAGGCCAGAAGGATCAGGAAGCATCAGGTCCCTCCCCTGGAACTGGAATTAGAGATGGTGGTGAGGCATCATGTGGGCGCTGGGAATCGAACTCCAGTCCACTGTAAGAACAACTACTTTTAACCACTGAGCCATCTCTCCAATCATTTGTTTGTTTCATCTCTTCTCTGCAGTGGGTCCTCTTCGATTGTCACACACAAGCCATGGATTTAAGTGGTAATGAGGTATTTTTCTATTGCATGAGGAGACATCTCAGCAATCCAGCTCTCTGCAGTAGTTAGACTACATGTCCGCAACAGGGGAAGCAGCTCTGGTTACTCTGCTGACCAGGAAGTGCTTAAGCAGTTACCAGACTCGGGGACCTGTGCCATGACCAAGGTCTGTATAGGTCACCCAGGAGATACAGTACTGTGCCCTACTCAGAGATGACTGGAAAGTCCATTTTAGGTTCAGGATTAAGATAATTTTCCATCTAAGAAATGAAGGGAGAGGGGACATTCTAGACCAAAGACAGAGAGCACGGGCGGAGAGAGAGAAAAATTAAAGGTCGGCACTTTCACAGACAAGCCCTGCATGCCCAGAGAAAAGGATCTGTGGGAAGGTGGGAGGTGAAGAGAGACAAACTCACCAGAGGAAGCTTAAAGCAATGGAGTGCAAGTGTCATCACGGTGGCCCTGAAGAGCTGGGAGCGCCGTCACCGTCAGGCTCACCCTTCATGCACATCTTTCCACCAGCAGCTTAGAAAATCTGTTAGAAAGAAGTAACACTGGAGACAAGCAAAGCACAGGGAGGCCCCTGCATCTGTGGGGGGGTGTGTGGGGTTGTGGGGGGGAGTGAGGATGAGCATCACACAAGAAGGGAGGGTCAAATGGGATGAGCAGGCAACTGAGAATCCCTGGACATTTTGTTTTAAGGTTAGGAGTGGAGTAAACTCTAAGGCCAGCTTAGCCTGAGTTCATGATTGGCAGGCAAGGTGCTCAGTAGGAGGAGGAGCCAGGAGGCCGTGCCAGCCTTGGAACACAAGCTTCGCCTCAGATGGGCCCCATTCCAAGCAGTCTGTGCCTAAGGGGTACCATATCTCTTCTTGATGCATCTGGTCCCAGTGCGGGTTATTATGTCTACTTCCCAACAAGCCTGGGAAATGCTACCACGTGACCCCCTTGGGCCATGGCGCTGACCCTTTCAGCCTTTGCAGGTAGAAAAGACTTGGAAAGAAATGCCTTGAGTGGGGCAGAGGGCGGAGGTGCCTAGAATCCCAGGTGCTAGAGACGCCCCTCAGTGGGCTCAGTCCTTCATCTCCTGCCCTAGTGTCACAACTCACCTTTGACTCCAGCAATCTGAAGCATCCCAAGGCAGCAGCTTTGGGACAACTGTCGAAAAACTGATCAGAGCCTCCCTCGGAGCTAGAAGGGACATGTGCTGTTCATCGGCTTCACGTGTTTCCTAGAGAGCCGCATTTGGTCCTCTTCCCCGACTGCCCACCACCAGGAACACCACCCATGTGTATACAAGTGTTTCAGGATCAACAGGAGATTGTAAAAGAAATAAAAGACAGCCTCCACCCCAGAAAAAAAAAATGTATCATCTATTGGGAGAAGCAGAACACTCGCAGATGTACAAGGCAGCTTAAAAACACATTGACAACAGAGAAGCGCTGAGGAAACCTCAGTGGGAGAAACTGCCTCCTGAGTGGAGAGGCACTGGCCCCCTGCTCATGGAGCACACAGCACAAGGCCGCCCTCTCCAGCTTAAGCATTCAGTTTTCGCTTTCGACCCACCCCATTCTAGAAATGGCTTTTTGAAGCTGATGAGAATGACTCGTGGAAATAAAAACTACAAATAAGTGACAAGAAGCGTTGTCAGTTTTTGGTGGTCCTTGTAATCTAGGTGTTTCAATGCACCTGGAAGTTCATGGTTTCATCAGATTAGTTAACCGGTCAAAATGCAAATCTTTGTGCAAGCCCTGACCTGCAAGACCCTGGAGGTGAAGCCCAGTGACACCATGGTGAACGTGAAGGCCAAGATCCAGGATAAAGAGGGCATTCCCCCGACACACACACCTGCCCCCAGACCAGCAGAGGCGCACCTTTGCCCACAAGCAGCTGGAAGATGGCCACACTACCATGGTGTGTAAGCAAAAAAAAAAAAAAAAAAAAAAAAACCAAAAAAACTAGAAATAAAAAAGAAAACTCAAACTAGAGGAAATAACACAGAAATGCAAAATTTAAGTCATCTCATGTTTTATAGATCTGCTTGGAATCTGGGATTTCTTTTGCCTTGTGAAATAAAGACAGGGTTGACATGTAGCTGTCACCATCAGTATTGGGAGGGTGGGACACTAAACTCCAAAACCTTGCTTAATCAGACCTCGTTCCTGGGACATCAGCATGAAGGAGATGACAGGTCTAGAGGGCTCGTGCCAACTCCAGACCTACTGAGTAAGAGGCTGTATTTTAAGAGGAGCCCAGAGGGCTCCCAGAGGTGACTCAGCGGCTAAGCACGGGTTTTGTTCTTCCTGAGGACTGGCATCAGAGGACCTGAGTCTAGAGGCTCCCATCACCTGGACCTACAGCACCAGGGCACCTGACGCCCTCCTCTGGCCTCCACCAACACTAGCACACATGTGGCAAACACTTGCATGAAACAGCAACGGAAGACAAAAATAATACTTACTCAAAGCCTCATTCTAACGGTTCCTCATCTGAAATTCCCAACAGGGGACCTTGAGGTATAAGAGACTATTATTCATAGGGTGTTTTACAACAAATTAGCAAGTGACTGACTGTTTCTTAGAGCAACTTGTAAAATAATGAAAGCTATAACAGAACAGCCTCCTAAGCAGAGACACAGCACCAAAAGCATGATTCATAAGAGAAAAAAATATGTAAGTTGGACTTCATCAAAATTTAAAATGTTTACTCAATGAAAGAGCTTGCTTAGAAGGTAAGTCAAACTGGGAGTTTGGGAGAAAACATTTGCAAACAATATATTCCACTCAGTTCTGCAGCTGCTTAGAGCTATAGCTCAAAATAGGGTGCTTTCCTAATTTGAGTGAGGTGGTAGTTTAATCCCTAGCACTCCCTCAAGATACACACACACACACACACACACACACACACATCTTGAAACATATTCAACATAAGATTAATAGTACCTAAAATACATTTTTTAAAAACCCTGCTTGCCAGGTATGGTAGTGTACACCTTTGATCACAACACTCTTTAGGCTGAGGTAGAACAGGCTCTGTGAGTTGGAGCCTGGCCTGGTCTACATTGAGAGTTCTGGGCCAGCTAGGGCTACACAGTGAGAAAGTCTGTCAAGAAAGAAAAGAAGGAAGGAAGGAAGAAGGAAGGACCCATAATACTCAGCAGAAGAAAAATCCAATTAGAAAGTGGGAAAGAGACAGGAGCAGTAAAAGGAGAGATGCAAGGCAAAGAAGCCTGCGGAAATACCCACCCTCACAAACCAGCAAGGAAATGCAAATTCAAACCACACGGTGGAATCACCCTAGACCCATCAGAACAGCTAAGACAAATAACTGTGAGCCCACCAAGGCTGGGAGGGAAGGCTCTCACGCACACGGTGCTGGTGGGAATGAAAACATCACCCGCAACGGGAAACGATTTGGCAGTTTCTCACCAGAGTAAACACACCACTGTCCCACAGCCCAGCTTTACAACGCTGGGCATTTATCCCAGAGAAGTGAAGACTTACATTTGCACAAAGAAAAAAATGTGTACACAAACATCCACAGCAGCTTTATTCATAATAGTCACACAGTAGAAACAACCCAGGCATCCTTTACAGGAGAAATGGCGAGACAAACACCAGGGTATTTGTATAGCAGCATGCTGCTCACCATAAGGAACCATTAAGACACAGAGTCACTCATGGATCTTAGGGGCATTATGCTTTGTGACAAAAGCTGATGCCAAAATGTTGCATCTTCTATGACTCCACATGTTAAAGCAACATCTCGGAAGGACAAAGCTATAAAGGTCGAAAACAGGTCTGCTATAGCCAATGGGCAGGGATGTCACTAGGATCAGGGTTGTGACTGCAAAGACACAGCAAGTGGGAGCTTCATTGTAGTGAAGGGACCGGCTTACAAACACAGGCATGTGAGCACACATGTGCTTGCACACACATGCACGCATACATACCACACACATAGGCACACATACACCACACATGTACACACACATGCACACATGCCACACACATGTGCACATGCACACATGCATATAGCACACACGCACACTCACAGTTTGTGCAGAGCTAGTGAACAGAGTAAGCACTTTAGTCCGGTTAACAGTGCTATGTCGTTGTTAGTTCTCTAGTTTTAATGTTTCATTACAGTCATAAAAAAGAATATGAGTAGCTGGGTGATGAGCTCATGCGACTCCTTATGACATTTTACAATTTCCATGCATTAATAATTATCTCAATAATAAAAGGCTCCTAAATACCTCGGTCTAAAAGCAACTTTAATGAAAACTCAAGATAATCAAGGTCACTGCTGTTTTTATAAAGTTCTCCAAGAAAACAAACGTTGTCATTAGCACAATAATGATGGTGGTAAAGCTAAGCCATTGTGACTCTTGATTGTCACCCTCACCTAGTCTCTGGTGTAAGCTCTCCCACAGTTAGTGGGTGACCAGTCTCAAGCTACCACTGGGATCAACACTGGCTCGCAGAGCTCTCCAGAAGCAGCAGAGAGCAGTTCCAGCACCCCACTGCTTCCTGATAATCAGAGGTGGCCCTGGGCCAACAATATCAAACTAACTTGGCAAAATTATTAAACATTCATTTTTCTTGAGCCCTGGGCAGAACCACTGAAGCTGAATCCTGAAGGCTCTCAGGAGAAGGTTCCAGCAACGCCATCCAGTCGTTTTCTCACTGCGGGCTGAACACTGCTAGTCAAAAAGGTGAGCTGGCTATGTGGCCTCAGTGACTTAACATGCAGAGCATCAGACCATACGCAGAGCCGAGCACCAGCTTCCTCCACCAGCTTCCTCCACCCGAGTCATAACCGTACCCGCCCCGCGTAGCTTCCAGTGGCAGCTGAAATCAGCCCTAAGCCAGCGTGGTGTGGCTGTAGAGTACCAGCTTCCTCTATATTCAAAGGAGGAAGAGACTTGGAACTCAGTGTGAGCTGGCATCACAGAGCACAAGGCAGAGAGAATCAAGGGCTGACTTTGTTGACGCTTCCTGACCCGAGTCTTCTCACTGAGTAGGCCACCATGTCCCATAAGTGGCTTCTGCTCCTAAGGTGATGGCCACCGTGCCTCCTACCTAACTCTGCTAAAAATAATATATATACTTATATATAATTAGATGTATGTGGCTAGAGTAAACCATTGTATCCATAAGAATTGTTCAAAAATCCTCTGACATTTATGCTGTTTTCCATTTTTTAGTGGACAAATAATAATTATACATATGTATGGGGTTCAATGTATTGTGTTAATCTACATATACACTATAGAAAGAACCTAACACGCTAACTGGCATATCTATTTTCTTGCTAACTCAGCACGTTTTGTGGTAAGAATGTTAAACTTTTATGTTGGAATAAATAACACATTATTTAAATAAACAACATCTTATCTATTTCTGCATATATGTACAGTTCCATATCTTCTTGAAATTTATATTATAAACACATTAATAATGTGTGGATATATACAATACATCATTATTAGCTATGCATTTTTTTTTTTTTTTGTAGCCAAAATGCATAGTTCCTGGCCTGTGATGAACACTTTCTCTCTTCCCCTGGTGCCACCAACACCCTCAGGTAACCATCTTGGTACTTTTTAAATTTTTATATTTTTGAATCAGGATAGCTTAAAGTAACCTCTAGCTAAGGTTCTCCCTCCTCAGCTTACTGAGTGCTGGGGTTAAAGTTCAGCATCACTATGCCTGGCTCAAGCACATTAAAATGTAAACCTTTGTCCTGCTTTGGCAGTCCCCAGCTTTTTGTATACACTGGGCTATCCTGAAAGGCCTTAAAAACTACTTCCAGCTCCAACCCCAGGGATCCAAATTGTATCACCCCTCCAATGCTGCTAAGGCACAAGGATTCATGCTCCCAGGTGATCTGAAGATACAGCCTGGGCTGAGAGCCTCACGCACTCACTGCCTAGTGTGAGAACACCACACTTCCATAGCCCCTCACCTCCTCACTGCCCCACCCCACCAAACCTCCACAGCCCCCACATTCCACACGCCCACACACTGCTGTACCCCACCCACTGCTCACTAAACTTGCTTCCCTGCTTTGCTTTGTCTATGCTGATTAAAATTCTATTCCTTTTTGAGTAGGAACAGAACTACAAATTTCATAAATCAAATAAATATTTTAAAATATATATATCAAGTGTCTGGGGATGGTGGTAAGGCAGCTGTTAAAAGCACTGGCTGTTCTTTCAAGGGATCCAGGTGTGATTCCCAGCACCCACACAGCAGCTCACGAGCCTCAGTTTCACCAACTCCCCATAATATCACCCTTGGGATAAAGCCTTTGAAATACAGACCCCCTAAGGGACATTCCAGCACCCAAAGTATAGCTCTGAGCCTGGAAATCAGAGAACAAATTTTGCATTTATTTATTTGTCTGAATCCTCCTACCAAGATCACCTGCCTGGGCCATTATCTCTTCACAACACCCAAGAGGCAGTATGAGAGACTGACCCCCTGAGTCAGTCCCTATTCCCCTTGACCTCTAACCCAGGCCTTTCAGAGGTCAAAAGTGGGCCAATTATCACAGCGAACAACCTTTATAAAAGCCCATCCACATGGCATTCTTTTTCTCTCAAATCAAGTCTCCCAACATTTGCAAATTTGATAATTTTCACATAAAAACTGAACTGCGGGGCTCACTTATACCAGCATCACACACTCTGACAGTGTCTCCTGAGCCTGCATCTGACTATGCCCCTCACGTGGGCCATCTGCCCTCGGGCATGCCGGCTCCCAGCCTCTCTCCTTCATTGGGCAGCATACCCAGCCAGATGCCTCTACACTCCACAGCACCGCCAGCAGGTTCTCTGAGACAGAACTAGACATGGGCGGTGTTCGAAGCCCTTCGCTTGAGTCCGGCTACATACAGCCATTTCAGTCATAGGTCAGAAGTCTCTGCACTTCCTCCAGTTCTCCTGGGAGTTAGAATCGTAGGCACCGCAGTTCCGTGCTGAGCATCGTTAGAGCCAGCGGGCCAGCCAGCAGCAGGCACAGTTCGGCCCCTTGATGAAGCCTTCCTATCTTTACCTCCAGGAGCTGCCGCATTTCCAGTTCCCAAAGACTCAGGGCACAGTCGCAGCTACGAAACAGGCTTCAGCATTTACTCGGAGGATGATTACTCATGCCACCCTTGGTCTGATCTCACACTAGGTCTTGGCACCTGGTGGCCCTTGGTGACTAATACCAGTCATTCATTCAAAGATAACAGCCCTAGACTGACAGCCACAGATAAATTAACAACATTTAAAAAAAAAAAAAAAAACCACTAAAGGCAGCATTTCTATAGTGGGTCACTGGAGAATATAACAGCGATATAGATTGACTCTGCTCAGATACACCACTAATGAATTTTATATGTTAAAGATGGGGTTCTCCCCCCCCCCAGTACTTAAAAAAAATTGTTCTGAAGTTGTCCATATTTATCTTGATTAAAAAACAAGCCAACTCTGAGAGACGTTAATGGGTTTTATATGCTTAGAAGTGAATATTGCGAGCAGATGGAGGAAGGGGTGGGGGCGGGAGAGGGCTCAGCCTTGTGTTTCCATCTGAGTGGCTGTTACAATGGATCCAAGGTGTTGAGTAATGGGGCTGCTTTAAATTAGAGGACTGTTTACCTCATCAGGTCTGCCAAAGAAGTGCGGCCAAATCTGAGCTTGCACCTTGTTAAAGAGGCACGCTGTAGACTCCGGCCTTGAACTCTTGCTCCTGATGTCACAAGGCCATTTATAACAGTGACTCCATTTTTTTTTAAAAAAAGACTTTGTTATCTTGGCACACATATTTAAACATCCCAGATGAGGGAAGGAAAGAGAGTAAGGGTCTCTTCTTGGAACAGCAAATGTGAAATTGGCTCCATTTATATGGGGCAAAGTAAGATGATGAGGGAGAAACCCGTAGGGATAGGAGGAGCTGGCTCTCATGTTTTATGGATGAGGAAACTGTAACCAGGGAGGTTAAACACAAGGAGTCAAGAGGGTAGAGCATGGGGGGACCATATGAAAACGTCACCGCCAGCAGTTGATAGGTCTCCCCTCTCTCCCTAGCTCAGCATCTTCACGCCCCCAAAGAAAGAAGAGAGAACAGGATCAGCAAGCAGCACATGGAAGTCACCTGTTGCAGGAAGATAAGAAGCACAGCACGCATCTACAATTGATTTGGGGGCCCAGCATCTCCTGAGAGGAAATGACCAGCTCAGGAGAATAGGTCCCGGCTCTGCAGTTACTATCCATCAGTTACTGGCTGTTCTGGAATCCGAGACATCCAGGTTCTCCCTCATTCACTCCCATCACCGAAACCTGCCCATACCTAAGAGTAAAGCCAATGCTGACATTAACTCAACAATGTCTGCCCAGCCCAGGCCCCTCAGACTGCAAATGCCGACTTGATTACCTTCTCTGGTAGCTCGCTCCATGCCCCTGAATCTCAAATTGTCATTGTCGGAATCTGTTTTTCCATCTGCCGCCTCAGAAAGAGAGTTTGACTTAGGGGCTCCTTATGTGGCTGAGCTCACAGTGGCCGACCACCACCTGTGACAGCAACTGGGTGGGAAGGGCCAGAAAGCAGTCAGTTGACCACATGGCAGACTCTCACAGTAGAGAACTTGGCCAAGGTCACACTGTGCATTAGCCCAGGCTGGGCCAGCAGCCAGGTCTCTTCACGCTGGCCTCTGACAGATTTCTGTGTTCTCTGTGAGGCATCAGTGGATAGTAAGAATTGTGAGGAACACCTCTTTGCCACTCTGTCACTGTCACATTCCGACACTGAGGCAGCTCTGCTCATCTTAGTAAGTAGGCTTCGCAAGTCAATGGCAGACCGTCCAGGGACTTTCCTGTGCTCCAGCAAGCACTCCCCGGAAATCCATGAACATATGGAGAAGGAAGGAAGAGCAAAAAGGGAAAGAGGCTGCTTAGGAAGCAGCCGAGCTGAGACCTTGCTTAGTGTTAAATTAAGCTAAGCTTGGCCTGAGGCCGCCTGGATGCACTGAGTTCCTCGCTAATGAACTGCAACTAGCTCGGTGCATGGAGGACTCATGAGCACATGACTTCAGAGCCAGTCAGCAATGTCAGGCAGCCCTCTATGTCCATGTGGGATTATTTCCAAGACCTTTGGGGATACTTATACGTGGATACCCCTCTATCCATGAATCCAACCAACTACAGACATTATATACATAAGCATACGTGCCTGCATTTTCACTGACCGAGCAGTTGCAGTTTTTTCTTTCCAATATCCCCACTGTCTCACAAACAATACAGAATCACAGATATTGAAATGGCATCTGCATTGTAACAGGTGAAATAAGCAAGCCAGAAAGGATTAAAGAATACAAAAAAATGTGAAACAGGGCATGGTGGTGCGAGCCTGTAACCCCAGCACTCTGGGAGGGAGAGGCAGGCGGATCTCTGTGAGTTCGAGGCCAGCCTGGTCTACAAAGTGAGTCCAGGACAGTCAAGGCTACGCAGAGAAACCCTGTCTCGAAAAAACTAAAAAGAAAAGAGGAAAGAACAAAAGAAAGAAATCATGTTTAAGTTATATACAAATGCTAGACCACTTCATACAAAGGAACCTGAATTCTGAGATTTTGGAGTCTCAGCGGTTGAGGCAGGAAATAGTGCCCCTGCAGAGAGCCACAGGTTAAGTCCCGGAGGCTGGAACAGTGGGATCCTGAGTGAGATCCCTGCCTGAGGTGCAGGGAGCCTCTGAAAGGTCAGTCTGTTCCTTCAATTATTGATGTCAACTTTTTTTTCTCCAAAGAGTGTCTGAGCCCAGCCCCCAAACAAACCAAGGACCTGGCTGAGACTCCTCAATGAGCTCTACAGTGCTCCTTCACAGGATTTATAGGGCCCATGGAACACTGATTGGTTGAGCGTAGGTGTATGCAAATAAGGTATAAAATGGGACCAATCAGGACAAAGCTGTCAAACCCTGAGTGGGAGGGGAAGAAACTGAGCCCAGTGAAAATAATTCAAACACCTCCCTTCCCACCACTGAGGTGTTAGAAAAGTAGATCAGCAGCTGTCAGACACAGCTCCATTCCTGTCCAGTTGCAGTGGTGCTGCTCCTCATCTCCCCAGGAACAATGTCACTGCTGTTGTCACAGAGGTCCAAGGGCCCTTGTTTAGATCCTAGTCCTAGGTCAACAGCCTGGGGAGGGACACAGCCTATTTCCCCGCCCCAACTACAACATAGCTTTTCCCAGGCTGACTGCCACTTCACCAACAGCTTGGATGGCATCATGGTGGGCTGTCAATTAGCAGTCCACTTCTGTAGGCCCCTTGCCTTCTTGCTTTCAGCTAGCTAGTGTGGGGCTCATGGACCGTACCTCCAGGAGAACTGGCATGGAACTATCAAGATGAAACATGTTCAAACCCAAGAAATCTCAAACTTGAGATTTAAAATCTGATCCTGAGAATGGAAGGTGTGGGACAAAGCGCTCTCTCTCTCTCTCTCCTCTCTCTCTCTCTCTCTCTCTCTCTCTCTCTCTCTCTCTCTCTCTCTCTCTCTCTCGTCTATCTATCTATCTATCTATCTATCTATCTATCTATCTATCTCTATTTCTATCTGTTTCCATGCCTGCCTCAGGAGCACATGACACAACCCCAAGATGGTTACAGGTGGCCAGTCACATGACCTTGTCACTTGTCGTTCTGCATGATAGAGCATTGCCATCATCCTAGTCCCCACGAATAAACCACATTCACATCCAAAACCCTTCCCCACTGCCCGAGGTTTATAAGTCCCTGTTTCACAAGAAATAAAGCACACAAGTGCACACACATCACCAAAGGTTGTCTGAGTCTGGATGCTTATTCTGAGCTGTAGAGGAAAGAGGGGACACCCTACTCCCCAAAGAACTCATCGCTAAACCTTAAGACTCACTGCCAGCCAGGCTGCTGCTGCAGGACCATCTTAGCCACCATAGAAACTTGCCTGGTCACTGCAGGCATCTGCTGTTCACCAGTAAGTCAGTGTCTTTCACGCTCCTCTTCCCGCCATCATGCCCATCCAAGGTAGTGAGTGTGCGCCGTTCCTAAGGCAGCCATTCTATTCGCCCAAGTCAGGTCGGGCCTCTGTGGCTGCCTGACTTGGTCTCAGCCCTGAGCTCCTCACTGCTTCCTGGCTTGGTTCCAGCATCCTAGGTAAAAGAAATGTGACCCTGTGCTATTGTAGAAAGGGTCTTTCTCTCCTATGTGCTTATCTAAGAGCTGTAACACTAATTGTGGAGAAAGTCTTTTCCTGCATCCCCAGCTGGACCAAAATTCTTGGCCCAGACCTTGTTCCAAGCTCCACCCTTCTTTCCTGAGGGAAGGGGAACCTGGGAACACTGAGCTTCATCTTTTTCTGCCCGGAGACCAATGGCTCTTGGACCGTCATCAGGAAATGCAGAACCACAGGCTAGCTGTCAGTAAGCTAGCTCTGCTGTAGCCCCTTCCACTCCTCTCAATATAATGTAAATGCTATGTGAGTGGTTGTCATAGTGTTTTGCTTAAGGAAAGCATGGTCAGTGCCGATACATTTTTTTTTTCAGGTTTTTCCTCCAAAACAAAACCCACAGACGCAAAGCAACTGTAACAACTGGTTGAGTCTCAGTCATTTACAGCTGTTGAGTTCCAGCCAAATCACAGGCTGCCAGATGAGCAGATCATGCTCAGATAAAGACAGCCCAGCACCCACAAGGCACCTGGCACCCACAGGCACCCGGAACCCACAGGCCCCCCCCGGAACCCACAGGCACCCAGCACCCACAAGGCACCTGGCACCCACAGGCACCAAGCACCCACAAGGCACCTGGAACCCACAGATACCCGGCACCCACAAGGCACCTGGCACCCGCAGGCACCCGGAACCCACAGGCTAATACTTTCTCTCTGGGACTAAGAACTACCTGATTCATGAAATGGTTCGCTGCTCCTAAGTTTAATATATTTAAACCTTTACATTAACAATTACCCCCCCACCTTTTCAAACACTGGGGGACCTAATCACATTTCCATGCAAACATGGTGGTGGCTTACAGTGGAGCAGGGTGGCTGTGGGGCAGGATAGGGAAACTGACCATAGAGACCTGGGCCAGAGGGAGCAGATAGAATGTCTCTCCGAAGTCACATGGTCTCCTGAACACCTCCAAGTGCTGCAAAGAAAGTGATGGAACAGTGCAGACTTATGATTATGGCAAGCTGCCTGAACATCCACAGCAGCTACATCTGAGGCCTGAGCCAACCCTGTCCTGGCAGCGCACTCCCTAACAGGGATGAAAACACAGCAGGGGTTAGGGGGGTGCAAGGCTGGGCACTGCTTATGACACGGATGTCAGAACCAAGCAAAACTCAACCCTAAGTAGTCAGGGTTCTTCAGTGCAAAACTAACACCCTAAATGTCTAAACAGGGCAGGGATTTGGAGGAGGGTAAAGCATGGCTACAGTAGCTGGGCGTGGTAGCACACACCTTTAATCCCAGCACTCAGGAGGCAGAGGCAGGTGGATGGTTGTGAGTTCGAGGCCAGCCTGGTCTACAAAGTGGAGTCTAGGACAGCCAAGGATACACAGTGAAACCCTGTCTCAAAAAACAAAAACAAAACCACATGGCTACAGCAAAAAGGGGAAAGGGAATGAGGAGACAAAGGAAATAGGAGAGGCTGAATAAATGAGTGGGTTTTACAGAATGAGTCATCAGGGCTTAGAGACACCTAGTGTGAAGGAGGTGTGCAGCTGTGGGACCCCACAAGGCCCCGGGTGCTGAGGATTTATGGCCATATTTAAACCACATGACCTAGGCTCTGGGACATACTCCTGTGATGTTCCTTAGGGGTGCTGGGATTAAAGATACACACCCCACCCCGAACAGTCCCAGTCAGGTTTGCTCATCTGTGTTTGGAGTCCCCTCAGCTTGTCCAGTGTTCCTGGGCCTATGAAGCCAGCCCCAGCCCCCAGCAAATATATGAAAATGACAGAACGAATAAGCAAACAATCTTTCGCATACCGCTGCCTGAGGTCCTGCCTTACTTACTTTTCTAGTGCCATGACAAAAAGTCCATGTCCAAGGCAGCTTAGGAAAGAAAGTGTTTAATGTGAGGCTTACAGTGCCAGACTGTTGGAGTCTGTGGCATTAAGCAGGCATGGCACTGGAGCAGGAGCTGAGAGCTTACATCCTGACGCACAGCACAAGGGAGACGTAGTTAACTGGGATGGCACGGGCTTTTGAAACTCCACAGCCCCAGTGACTCGCCTCCTCCAGCAAGGGCACACACCCTAATCCTTCCCAAACGGTTCCACCCAAGCATTCCAGAGCATGAGCTTATGAGGCCGTTCTCATCCACACAGCCACAGACGCCATCCCTGCCGTCGCTGCACCCACTCCATGCTCTGCTGATGATCCCCCTGCATCAGATTTTTCTACAGCAGGCACACACACTCAGTGGTTAATCCAGGACTTTGGAGCCCCTGCTTATTCGTCCTTTTGTCCCAGTACGAACTGGAAACCAGACTTGATCCCAGACATGCTGTCAGTGTTGCTAAATCTGCCAGTGATCCTGTGAGAACCATTGTTGCCTCCCACACTCCAGCCCCAGACAGCAAAACACTAGTTTAGCTTGTGCAGTTTTGTAACCTGAGCGTGATGGAATCTTTGTTCCAGCTTCATTCTTGTTATGGAAGGTACCTAGATGGAAATGGATGGATACGAGCAACAAGTGAGGGCTGGAGAGATGGCTCAGAGGTTAAGAGCAATGACTGCTCATCCAGAGGTACCGAGTTCAATTCCCAGCAACCACAGGGTGGCTCATAACCAGCCAAAATGAGATTTAGTGCCCTCTTCTGGCCTGCAGGTGTATGTGCAGGTAGAACATTGCATACATAATTAAAACAACAACAACAAATGAGCCAGAGATTTTCTTGGTCTTTCTGGAAGCTAATTTAGAGGAAAAAAGGAAACTGTTGGGAAGAAAAGATGGCTGATTCCAGGCAGCCATAGTTTAGACCAGTGTCTGCTTCAGTCAAGATACATGTTTTAGGAGGTACAGGATTTCTGGACAGAACAGACCATAGGTGCCAGAAACTATCCTCTAATTGCCATGCTCCCCCAGGTAACCTATCTAGACCCCATCTTCTTGGAAGAAATGACAAGTACCCTGAGTCGAGGTTTGATGTAATTATGTTTTCTTATACGCTGGGGACTGTATTACACCAAGTAAACGTTTTCCCAAATTATACTGTGCTTAAATTTGTTGGGAATAAACATCTGAGATCAGACTTTTGAGAAGTCTTGATCCAAGTTGATGAAGTCAATCTGAACAAACTTTTCATTCTCATATCTTCACAGTTCACTTCCCTGCCTGGACACTTGCTGGGCTGTCCTCAAAAAATAATCTAATTTTCTCATACTTTCTTTCAGTTTGCATGTGTGTGTGCATATGTGTGTTTGTGTCTGTGTGTGTGTGTGGATCTGAGTCTGTATCTGTGTGTTACACAATCCAAAACCTTTGTTTTCTTTTCTTTTATGAAGCATTTTTACGAACAGGGAATTAATTTTCTCATGAATATTTGTTCAATAATTCATATCTTATTAAATGTTTTAAAACATAACTTTTACCATATATCAAATTAATACCTATACTAGAATCCAATTAAACCTCAAATCCTTCACTTATTAATTATAATGATAAATAGATTATATAATTAGGTCAGGAGATTGTAGCTTAGGTGCTGACACACAGTAAATACACGATATCTATTTTCTGTCTTTGGCTGCATATTTTAATTATATACTGGTTTAGCTGTAACAGTAGTTAGCCTTATGTGTTGCAAAATCATGTTGAACCTCTTTAACTATAAAGTAAAAATAAAATGCCACTTTAATTTTTCTATTCTATAATTTAGTATAGTTTTTGAGACCTTTCCATTCCTCTCTCTTTTCTGTAAAAAGTCCTCCCATGCCCCACTCCTGCTCAAATTAAAGACCTCTTCTTCTTTATTATTGTTACACAAACTCCCCCATCCTTCTCTCTCTCTCTGTCTCTCTCTGTCTCTTTCTCTCTGTGTCTCTGTCTCTGTCTCTCTCTCTCTCTCCCTCTCTCTCTCACACACACACACAGACACACACACACACACAGACACACACACACACAAACACACACACACACAAACACATACACACGCCCCACCGAGTCTACTTAATGTTGTCCATATGTACACATGTTTGAAACTGACCCCTTAGGATTAGTAGCTTATCAGGGCCCTCTCCCCGGAGAGACTGATTCTCCCTCTCTCAGCAGGCCTTTCTTCTTCATCGAGGGTGGACCTTGTAAAATACCCGCCCCTCCCCGCCCACACTGGTGCTGGGTACCATTGGCTGTTGCTATTATACAGGGCTTGCTTGGCAGCAATGCTGCTGAGATTTCCCAGGTGCACCTCCTGAGAAATGTACCCTCTCCTATTATCTGCTTCTTGTTTGCTTCATGAAGTGATTATAGTCTGGGATTTAACACTTGTGTTATGATGATTAAATACTGTTTTATTTTAAGTATCTCCCCATTTTAAACTATTTTTGGCACTTGACTCTACTTTAGGAACTGCAAAGACGTATTGTGAGATTTTCATGTTCGGGGAATTCGGAGGGACACTAACATGTGCTGCCCTTAGGGGTGAGAGACTTTTTAAAAGACTTTAACACCACAGAGAGACAGTTGTGTGGAGGAGACTTTGAGGAGAGCTCAGGCCCACAAGGAGAAAGGGCACCCCATGTCAGATAGCTGATGAGACGCCCGCAGACCTTGCTTGAGCTGGACTACAGAATGACAAGCCGACTGCTCTGTGGGATGTTTTTCATTTCCCTGTAGCACTGAGAATTGCAAAGTCAGCCACAAGGAAGGAGAAGAAAAGAGGCCCCTGCATGTGACTGCAGCCTGGCCAGCCCCTAACCCAGACCGGCATCACCTCTACTCATGTTTTTTTTTTTTTTTTTTTTAAATCAGGATTATGTACAGTACCAAAGCCTCTTCTTTCTTCTCTCAGATGCTTTGGTCTCCTTCAAATAACCTCCAAGGATACAGCAGCACGTACTGTTCACAAGCTGGCAGAGAAGGCCTTCCAGAGATAGAGAGTTCTTAGATCACAGAAGGGTGGCAGGGTAGGGCAGAGAGAGCATGAAGAACAGGCATGGGGTGGCAGCAGGTCAGAGCCCTGGGAAGACTTGCACTAGGGCACTCAACTGGACTGGGGGAGTGTTGATCTAATTTTGTCTTGTAAGTTATCATTTTACAGTTACACTTCAGACTGACATTACTGTAATAGTTAAGGGGGTAAAGAAGGTGCTAGAACCCACAGAGCAGCAGTGGGTGAAATGTCTGAATATCACAGGGAATGTGATTTGAGGGTAGAGGCAACAAGACCTCCTACTAATTTGCTGTCACAGTGACAAAATGGTCCTGAGATTTAGGTTCTAGTAACTGAAAGGATGGAGCTGTCATCACCCAGATGAGAAAGGCTCTGGCAGAGCTGACTTTGGAGGGGGGATATGGAGATTCATTCTAAAGTGATGGATCTGACCATTGGATATTTACATAGAGATATTAAATCTGCAGATGACAAATCTGGATCATAAAACATTTGGGAATTTCTGTGAACCGAATAGTTTGGCTCCACCAAAACACACTAAAGCTTAATCCACCACTGTAGCAGAGTTAGGTAGAGAGGCAGAGTAAGGGCGGTTCAGGTCACAAGGGTATAGCCTCGTGCACAAATTAGTGTCATGTCAAGGAAATGCGTTCTCACTGTGCCAAGCCAGCCAGAGCAGGATGCTATGGCAGAAAGCAAAGATGTGCCTCTTGACTTGTGCCCCCCCCCCCACTCCTTTCCATCACTAAGGGAACAGCTTGAGACCAGAACCAGAACCAGAACCATAGCAGCTGCAAGCACCATTCTCATAGATTTCCAGAGCTGCGAGCCTTGACTCTTGTTTATAAACTACTCAGTCTCCGGTATTCTATGTTGCTCTTGGTTTACCGGTACAGCCTAATAATGTTTATTATCTGACCTATACTTGTTATTACAACAGTATTTTCTAACCTGCTAGCAATCAATCAAGACACAGACACTTATTATATTTTAAAATAGCAGGACAGACATTAATCCCCTAAACTACTTCCCATAGTGGGGCAGGTACGGATCCCTGCCCCAGTCCCATGCCGTCTGCTTCTAATAATTTCAATCAAGCTACCTCCCATCCATAATCCCATATACTTGCTAATGTTCTTCAGCTGGGCCAAATCCCCATCCACGCCGGCCATGTGCTTCTCTTCCATCTAACGCATGGCGACCTTCTTTCTTCTCTCCCTGGTTCCTAGGCTCTCTCTCTTTCCCAAGATTCTCTCTGTCTCTCCAAGCCCAGGAACCTCAGCCATGCCTACTTCATTTGCCCTGCTTTTTATTAATTAGCATCAAAATCCATCAGACCAACCCCTATCAATTCTGTTATAGCAACAGACAGCAAACTACTATGGTATCTAAAGAATTACTCAAACCTGGAGCCTGGGCTGACTGTGGTGGGACTTTTCAATGGATTCTTTTTTTTTTTAATTAATTTATTCATATTACATCTCAATTGCTATCCCATCCTTTGTATCCTCCCATTCCTCCCGCCCTCCCTTTTTCACCCTATTTTCCTCTCCTATGACTGTGACTGAGGGGGACCTCCCCCCCCCCATATGCTCATAGGGTGTCAAGTCTCTTCTTGGTAGCCTGCTATCCTTCCTCTGAGTGCCACCAGGTCTCCCCATCCAGGAGAAGTAGTAAAATACGGGGCACCAGAGTTCATGTGAAAGTCAGTCCCCACTCTCCACTCAACTGTGGAGAATGTCCTGCCCATTGGCTAGATCTGGGTAGGGGTTCGATGTTTACTGCACGTATTAACCTTGGTTGGTGTCATAGTTTGAGCAGAACCCCTTTGAATGGATTCTTACATTGAATTTTAAATTTCTTTTTATGGTTGTTTAAGTAGGAATAATCTTTTAGGGTTTTTGCAAACATCAGGTTTATAAGAGGTGAGGAATTTCCGTTGGTCTCAGCCACATTCGCTGCTCCCTTCAGAGTCAGTTGCAGCCTCACTCAGACCTTGTACATCACAGGCGTTGAGTGCACTGCAGTGGATGCGGCTCTCATTTCTCCTGCTTGATGCTCCGATGCTTCAAGGAGAACAAGAACACACAGTCCACCATGCGTGGCCCCGGGGGGGGGGGGGGGTTGTTCTTCTTCCTGACCACAGCATTGTCACCCACCATGGCCACACCCTCAGGCATACCTTAGTCTGCATTCTGCACCTGTAACAGAAGCCTGAGGTAAATAGCTGCCAAGGAATAGAGGTTTATTTTGGCTTACAGGCCTGGAGGGGAAGAAATCTGGAATGCAAACAGAGCGTCCGGCAAGTGTCTCCTCCTGCTTAGCATGTGACAGAGTGCAGGGAGGGTCCAGAGAGCCTGTGCCAGGAGAAAGGGATGCAAGCTTGCAGGACAGCTGACCTTTTCATGGACATTCTGCCCCCTTGACCCAAACATCTCCCACGAGGCCGCATTTCCCAACCCTGCAGTAGGAATGAGTCAAGATCCCAACTTGAACTGGGGAAACTGAGCCACTGATTGTAGATTAATCAGTTTCCCTTGATAGGAAAGGCTTCCTTACCTCTGCTGCAGTGGCAGTGAGAGTCACAGGGAGAGTGACTGTGTCAGAGGGGAAGCCTGGCCACGGGAGCACGGTCCCCATCCACCGCAGTCCATGTTTGTAGGTTGGGTTATCCCTCAGGCTGAACTTCAGCTTTCCTGTCTTCAGAAATACTTTAGTGGGAAATGAAGAGACCCACCAGGACTTGCTAGTCAGATCAGCTACAAACCACAAAGCAGCAGGAAGCTCATGCTCACGCTGTACGTTTCTGAGTTTCACCACCAGGGCCATGGAGCTAAAAGTCAACTGTGGAATCCATGATGTCCAACTTGGATTTTCTCTCAGATCCGTGAACATTTTACCAACTAACTACACAGGTTCAGACTTTAGCTCAGCAAAGGGCAAGTCCACACACAACTACCAAAAAGCAGAAAAGAGTGCTTTTCCAGTTCCTAAACTCTCTCACACACTCAGAGAGAGAGAGAGAGAGAGAGAGAGAGATCCATACACACGCACAGCACACCACATACACACTGAGAGAGACATATACATAGACACACACACACACACACACACACACACACACACACACACACTGCAAGCAATCTAAACTTAGAACCTGTGAATTAGAAGCTGCTAAGTAGGAGAGGGGGGACATAGAAAGGAGGAATAGGACATCAGAAGACAGGAACAAAGCCAGGGACCCGATGATAAAAGCAAGAAAGGCTTCATAGGGAGAAAGCCAAGGAGGATACTGAGATTAAAGCAAAGGCAAATGGCTCAGAGGAAAAGACCTCTGAGGTTTTCAGAGTTCCAAGAGTCAATGAGATCTGCTATAGCAAAGATCACAGTGTCTTCTGTGAGCACCACACGCAAGGTAACATAAAGAGAGCCCTTAAGAGCTCAACACTGAGGCCAAAGGCAACCATCAAGAATGTGGAAGTGGAGAAGAGGTCTGTGGATGAGGAGAGACCAAAACGCTTTGCAGTTTTAGGGAAGTCCGAGTACCACAGAAGGGAGAATTCCCTCAGAAGGTGGAAGAAGATGGCTGACTCCAGCAGTTGTTAGCTTGGGTATGTAAAAACAGTAAAATCACTTGGTGTGATGTTTAACAAGCTATTAGAAATCCCCCAAGCTTCCACATGTTTAAATGTTTTTTAAACTATTTAGTATAATGCAAACTGGAGTTTTTCTTTTAGACCTCATGGTAGGAGTCAAGAGAAAAACTCTAAATACTTGTTTCAAAAAAAAAAAAAACTTCTTGAAGTGGCAAAAACAGAACTGTGGGAAAGTAATAGCTCTAGAAAAGGGCATGGTGATAAATCCCTGCCTGCCTGCCTGCCTGCCTGTCACTGTGCCTGGAAGGACAGTTACTCTGTAAAATGCATCTTTGCCAGAGAAGCCTGGGCGTAGGCAGATACCAAGTGTGTACTTCCTGAGTTCCAGAAGCCATTCTAGCAAATTGTTGGCTCTAGGAGGGAACCTCAGAGCCTGGATTTAGCCTGTTTGGTACTGATACCATAATGTGAGACCTTTGAAGAGTGTTTAAAGTAAGGGCTGTCTTCTCAGACTGATCTCTGACCCTGAGGATTGTGACATTAACGGCCTGTGTCAGGATTAAGAAGCACTGTCGTAAGCCGGGCTGTGGTGTTACACACCTTTAATCTCAGCACTCAGGAGGCAGAGGCAGGTGGATCGCTGTGAGTTTGAGGCCAACTTGGTCTACAAAGTGATTTCAGGACAGTCAAGGCTACACAGAGAAACCCTGTCTCAAAAAAAAAAACAAAAAACAAAAAAACAAAAGCAAAAACAAAACAAGAAGCACTGCTGTGCATCCTGCTGGGGTCTAGACAGCTGGGGAATCTGGAAGAAATCTAACTCACAAAAGAGAGAATATGATCAGATTCATGAATAAAATAGCTTGGAAGAGAGAATAAAAGTGGGCAGAGTGTCTGTGGTGGGATTGACCGTCTGTGTCCCTTAGAAGATGATCCAGAGAACTCTATTCTGTCTAGAAAAACCAGGAAGCAGTCCAGAGGGAAGCCTATATCCGCAGTCACTCAGCCCCAAGTCCCTTCTATTTAAAGCCAAGAACAACATGGAGCAGGGGAGATGGCTAGGCTGCTACAAGCCCTTACTGCTCTTCTGGCCAGCGCCTC
This sequence comes from Acomys russatus, assembly GCF_903995435.1. Classification (NCBI taxonomy): domain Eukaryota; kingdom Metazoa; phylum Chordata; class Mammalia; order Rodentia; family Muridae; genus Acomys; species Acomys russatus. The sequence continues at coordinate 43,958,786 of NC_067161.1, read as the reverse complement.
GATTTCAACTCTGCGGTACCCAGAGTCTCCCAACTTCCTGCAACTTCAGCTCCGGAGGGATCCGAAGCCTCTAGCCTCCATGGTACCCACACTCACATGCACACATTGCCCTTACCTATGCAATACCCCACACCACACACACACACACACACACACACACACACACACACACATACACACACACTAAAAATAAAATAAAACTTAAAGTTAAGAGCATTCTAAGGCTTCCCATTCCAGGAGGCATCATCTGGTCTCCCTGTCTGAAACTTTTGACTATTCTCTTCACCATCACTTCTGTAAGCTGGTACCACAGCTTAAGCCTGGCATGGACAGTTACCCCACCATTCACATGGGAGCACGGTAGAGAATGCAGGGATTTCAGGGATATATGGGTCACACGGGCACAAACTATCATCAATGGGGAGAACTAAAAGGCTTTACCATCAATTCACTAAGTGCCAGGAACTATCTACAGTTCTCACAAACGTACAAGAGTGACTCCCAGTGCACGGATGTCTATCCCGTTATTTTCTTTAAGTCCAAGAGAATCCAACTTCAAATACTGTTAAGTAAACTAGCGGACAACTCAGTCACCTCAGGATCCTTCATCTGGCTGAGGGTTCAGGAAAATCAGAAGGGTCTCTGACATCCAACACACCCCACCCAATGACAGAAAGGGCTTCCAGCCTCCAGGTCATATAGCCCTGCTGAGATCCTGGCTGGTCAGTCCACGGCGCCATTAAATTTGGATGTGCCTGCTTCCACGTTGCCCGTGGTTTAAGTACTGAGACATGCTTATGTGCAGAAGGCTTCAGAACCCGCCGGGCTCAGCCTCTCTAGGCCTCCTGAAGAGTCACCACTGCCCTATACTGTGAGCACAGTAAGACGATCTCTAAACCGACTGTCCCTCTCTTCCTCCCACACATCGCCACAGTCTGCCCTGTATCCCTTCAAGGGAATTCCTCAGCAGACTCCTTCTATAAGCTCAGGAGGCAATTTCTACTACAGCCAGAATCTTTCTGCAGAGCAAGAAGCCTAGAAATGTTCTTTGCTTGGGGGTACAGATGGTAGGAAGAAAAATAGATGAACCCCCAGCCCCCCCTAAAAATAACTACTATGCTTCTCAAATAGTATCTGCTAAGTGAGCGAGAAAAAAAAAATTCAAGTTCAAAACTCCAACTTCCCTCAAGACTTTTCTTGTTCTGATATTCTAGATTTGGGGAAATGAATAGAAATAACACTAAAATAAGCCACGGCATCCATTGTGGCTCTGTGGCTCAAGCCAATGAGCTCACCATGAGATGGTACCCAAAGATACCCCAGCTGGAGAGGAGCTTGGCTCTGGGTCTCCCTGGTATCAAGAAAAGAACATTAGGTAGAAATCCGAGCAGAAAATAAAAAATTCAATTGCTAACCAGGGACACTTAGAACAGAGGATGCCCTGGACTTGGGGCTCTGGGTCTTGAACTCATCACCTCCAGGTGTTCAAGGCGCTACGAAAGGTGAGACATTGGCAGCAATCCTTTTCAGCTGAGATATTTTGTAATCAGTTCCAAATGAAAAGCCTTGTCTTCTTCATAGGACAATCCCTCCTTTCAATGCCAGAGATTTACTGGTTGGTGGGAGAAATGTTGTCAGAATATGGTTCCGATTCTACAGTCATCAGGAAACACATGGGAAGGATCTGCAGACTTCCTGGACACACACGTGCGCACACACACACAGACACACACGCACACATGAATAACTCTCCTAAATAATTTGATGGTGACATTTGGAATTCATCTCTTACATATTAAGCCCTCTGAAAAGTCCATGTTTATGAAGAGAGGCTTTCAATATTAGACTTCATTGTTGACAAAGGCCAAATACACCCTCTTGTGGTAAGATGGCGCATTTGAGCTCCAGATAAATTTGTAATGCCTCCAGAGATGCGAGTTTGAAGAATAAGAAGTTCTAGGAAAAAAACAACTTTATTGTGAACTTTTTAAAAAATGCTGGTCATATCTGCCTTATGATTTTCATAATCTCCAATTTGGGGATGAAAAAACTGAGACAGAAGCCTTGTGTCACTTGTGCAAGGAAACCCAACAATAACAGACGATGAGCTGGCATGAACGCTGTGTTGTACCTTCCTATCCGCATGCAGACCACTGAGGAATTTTCCAGCTGACTTGAAGAAACCAAGAGAGCTAAAGATGAAGAGGGGAAAGCTCATCTACTCCTGTGACTGGGATATGGCTGTTCTCCAGGCGCAGTGAGTCTCCGTGTCAGCATTCAACTCTTACCTTATGCAGAGAACCAATAACTAATAATTACATACCGGAGTCACTTGTGAAATCAAAGAGGAATCGCTCGATGGATCAGGTGCTTGATGTTTGGCTGGTTGGTTTGTTGCTTTTTTTCTCCCTTTGAGACTGTATCTTTATGTAAATCTAGTTGGCCTGGAATTAGCTCTGTAGATCAGGCTGGGCTTGAATTCGTAGAGATCCACCTGCCTCTGCTTCCTGGGTGCTGGGATGAAAGGAGCAAGCAACTACGCCCAGCTAGGTGCTTCATTACAGTGTAGAAAGTGCATCAACACCACCTTCCTGCTTTCGTGTCAACATGAGTCCCAGGAAATACAGTTTCTGCTCTTCATTCTGGAACTCAGAGCCTCTTTAATCTAATAGAACTGGAGATACGTTGACAGCAAATGATAGGCAAAGGTGTGTGTGTGTGTGGGTGTGTGTGTGTGTGTGTCTTGTCCCCAAGGATTCCTGCATTGTAAATTCAGTTTAGATGCAGCATTCTCAAGAGATAGTAGGACTTTTAAGAGACAGGTCTATAGCCCTAAGATCAAAACAGTAACAATGAATCAGAACAGCAAGTCATTAGAAGTGTGCACAGTCAAATAAGTCACAGGTCAAGAAACACAAGCTGGGGCTGGAGAGATGGTTCAGTGGTTAAGAGTACCACCTGCTCTTCCAAAAGTCCTGAGTTCAATTCCCAGCAACCACATGGTGGTTCATGACCATCTGTAACGTGATGTGATTCCCTCTTCTAGCCTGTGGATGTGCATGCAGGCAGAACACTGTATACACAATAATAAATAAATAAATCTTAAAAAAAAAAAAAGAAACACAAACAACCAATAAGCACGTTAAATTTTTTCAACATAACTAGTAGTCAAGAAAATATAAATAGGGCTGGAAATGCGGCCCAGCAGTTTAGAACACTAGCTGCTCTTCCAGAGGATCAGGGACTCATTCCCAGCACCCACATGACATCTTACAACCTTCTTCTGCAACTCTCTTCTCAGGAATCCAACATCCTCTTCCGGCCTCTGTGGGTACCAAGCATACACATGGTACACGTACACGCATGCAGGGAAAATATTCACTGAAACAAAGTGAATAATAAATAAATTTTAATTTAAAAAAGGAAACACAAATAAAGAAACTGGCATATGTTCAGAAAACTGGCATTAATTAAAGAAGCCATAATATCCAATATTGGAAAGTTGGTATAAAGGGCTCTCTCATACAGTGTGGATTCCTGTGCAAAGCGTTGCAGTAAAATTCACTAGATGATGCAGAAAGGTCTTTGTTCCCACTCCCTCACACTGAGAGACCTAAGCAGCAACAACGGAAGTGCCAGTGCCACAGACACTCGGGGTCATCAACTGCAGCGCAATCCTCTTCACAAATATCTAAAAGCAAATTAAGGGTCATTAATTTAAGGAGTGCCTATAGCAATCACATTGGGAATATTATTCACGTGAGAAAATCATGGCTCCTGTTACTTTCAAAATATAGCTTTTAAAAAATATATTGTAATTAACTAGAAAAAACACTAAAAAAAAAAAAGCCAAAAGGGGTAAATATGTAACATTAAATGGAAAGAAAGAACAATAAATGTTTGCAAATGGCAAAAAAAAAAAATACATATAACTCACAAATAGTAAAATACATATAACTCACAAATGGTAAAATACATATAACTCACATATACTCCTCAAAAGACTGCAACTATTTTACCAAAAAAAAAATGTAAAATACACAGCTTCACTCTTCAGAACGTGACTGACTCATACTTTTGTAAAAATGTGTATCTGTAGACCGACTTGGGGGACATCTTGATATCTCTGCAGTATTAAGTCTTGCTGTGCAGGATAGCAGGGCTTACACCATCAGCTTGAAGTCGCCCTTAGCATCTCAGTTACACTGAGGGTTTTCTTCTCATACTTTTATTTGTTTTATTTTACTAATATGCTTTATTGATTTCGTTAGATTTGTTTTGTTTTGCTTTGTTTTTAACTTTCAACTGACTACTGGGGTCCACAGAAAGAGACTAGATTTTTTTTTTCATCGCTCTTTGTGGGACTGTCTGGAAGAAACCAGATCTCTTCGTGTGATGTGAACTATACTGTGATAAACTCCAGTCCCGCCCATAACAAGGCTCTTATCTTGTGTAGGGACCAGACCGCCCTGTTTCTGATTAACAATTTTTGAAGGGATTTTTTTTTTTTTTTTCAGAAACACTATAATATATATGGAGAATTCCCTAGAGTCTGAGGCCACATCGCACCCTGGTGTCCGGAAAGAAATGACACTTTGGCTCTCGAGAGGCTAAATGTGCTACCGTCATGAGGATTCGGTTGCAACGTTCGTCCTTTAATGTTTAGGGGTTGGTGCTGTGTGTGTAGCTTTGTTTTTATGGGATACCTCCCCCCAAGCTTTCCTAACAGGACACAATGCAAAACTGCCCCCAGGATTTTTCTATGCTTTTAACCGTTTCAGTAGTGTGAGAACGCCCCCTGATAGGACCCTGGAACTGGGCTGTCAAACCCTTGTGTGAATATTAGAGATAATTCTAGTGATCTAACGCAGTGCTTCTCAACCTTCCTAAACGCTGTGGCCCTTTAATACAGTTCCTCACGTTGTGGTGACCCCCAACCATAAAATTACCTTTGTTGCTACTTTATACCTGCAATTTTGCTACCGTTGTGAATCCTAACATAAGTATCTGTGCTTTGCCACGGCTGTAGGCGACCCCTGTGAAAAGGCCATTGGATCCCCAGGGCGATGTGACCCACAGGTTGAGAACCACCAGTGTAATGCTGATGCTAGGTGGTGCAAGTAAGGCAGCAGTGAACCCTTTCCTCTGCTGAGCGAGCGCTTCCACAGCTCTCATTTACCTCACTGGGTAGGAATTTCTGAGAGTCTACAATTAATAAAGATGCCTCGTGCGGCAGTGAGAAAACCTCTGTGCTGATCAAACCGTGTGGGCCAGTTACCGCACAAACGCAATCACAAGCTTTTGAAAGAGCCTTTGGGAGTGCGGGGATTACCTCACCCTGAGACCTCGCCCAGCAGGATGCCCTCAGCTGACTGAATCCATTCACCACGGAGCAGTGGAGACTTCTACCTTCCTGTACTCCTGGTGCAGCCACCAAACTCCCCTGAGGACTGACACAACTCAGGGAACCAACTGCTGTCACCCGCTTCAGTTTCCCTTTGATACTAAAAACATCACGTTCCAAGTGAAAACTGCTGGCTGGCAAGCCGGGAGTTGGGGAAGTCATCTCGTCTTCCTGAGGACCTTCCACCCGCATTCTGCCCACCTCTGGCTTTTGCGTAAATGTAAATCACTTGCACAGTTTGGTGCCTAATTTGTCTCCCTGCATGAACATGCAGACAAACTGCTGCCATCTTCCCACAGCACTTGCGGGCCTCAAAGAATGCAGACTCCTGTTCCCCCAACTAAACTTTGTCTGGGTCGTTTCCCTTCCACAGAGGCACGCCTTTTTCAGTGTTGCTGATACAGCCCAGAGTGGTCTCTACCAACTGAGCTACATCCCACACTAGTCTTCATTGAGTTACCCAGGCTAATCTTGTACTCCTGCCACCTCTAGAGCTGTGACACTGCAGGTGTGCACCGTCGTACCACCATGCCTGGCACAGGCTGCCCTTGCTGTCTCGCACTCTTTCCTCCTGACCATCCCTCTGTCTAGCAATGACTTCTCAGCTTACCTCTCCCGGAATAGAGCGAAAGTTCTCAATGTTCTGGAAGAATCGCTTGTTGAGTACATACCAGTGAGCTGGACAGTAACTAGAGTGCCACGGGCAGCCAAAGCAGGAGTTTCTGGAAGATTAGGAATCGTAGTAGCAGACAGCATTTGGCGTGTTCTGTGCTAAGTGCTTGAGAGCGAGCGTAATTATACTTATCACACTGTTACCCATGTCCTCACACTCGTATCCTTTGGTCAATCCTCATTCGTTTGATTTAATACATTTCTCAGGGGTTTACATTTTTAAAGTGTCTGTGTGACTTCTTATGATAACCCACAGGTAGTTTCTGTCATGATTACCATGATACATATATGTAAAACTGAAGTTTAAATAATCTCATTAGTACACCCAGGCTCACCAGCTGGTGGGCGCCAACACACTGACTGACTCGGTGTAGCACAGGAAGCATCTTTAAATATTCAAAATCGAGAATCTAAAACTTGGAAGGCACCATCATGATACACATATGGAAATTTTCACACCTGACCTCCAGGCGTAGGCTGCAGTCCAAGTGCAGGCATATTGGAAGTATTGCACGAACGCACCTTCAGGCTGCATTTACATCTGTGAATCATAAGCGAATGTCATGCTTAGCTGGGGCTCCAACCTGAGATATCTCTTTACACTCTTGTAAATAATCCAAATTGCAAAAGGACTCACTACTGGAAACAATGTAACTTTTATATCTTTCCTGATTGTCTCGTGGTTCTTCTGCTGTATGTGGTTTGTTGTATATATGCATAATACTATAGATGTATATGTAAAGGGGGGCTTTTATTAGACTAAAAGGGGAAATTGTGGAGGAATGTCTTAGGTAGATGTAGTAGTTCTCAATAAAGAGCTGTTTGGCCAATCAACTAGGTAGAAGGACAGAAAATGGAAGGCGGGACTTCCTGGTAGAGGAGGAGGTGTGGTGGTGAACTCCCGGAGGACAACGAAGCATATGGCTGGAGAAGCAGACTGGTAGAGCAGAAGCCACCCAGGGAGTCATCAAATTGGCAAGTGATTGATTTTTATGTGGGTTTTAAAGGTATTAGGATTAGAGTCGCTCAGATTCCGCCCAGCATAGTGCTTACAGCTTCAAAATAAGCCATAATATTGCTGTGTCTATCGTTGGGGAACTAGCTGGTTAAAGAAACCTACTGCCTCAATAATTTACTGTATTAATCAATACAGAAGATATTATTTTTAATTGTACTGCTTGCCATTCCTAGCCTTTCTGGATAGGGACACTCATTGTAGTTAGAACACAGACATATATGTCTATAGGTTGAGGACCTAGCACCGTGTCTGAAACATAAAAGATACTTAAGATGTGTTTATTGAGCATAGATTTGACGGTTAAACAACAACAAAACAATACTATCAAGAGAAGCAAAGATTTCATGTTGAATGCTAAATATTCCGTCTGGTGACTTCCCCGCCCACTCTCCTCTTCCTACCCTCACAGCTGCTTCTGGAGCACTGAACACTCATTTTGTGATACTGTATTCACGTGTGTATCTCCCACATAAACACAGAGTTCATGAGGAGCTTTGTTAGCCAGGCATCCCTGGAACCTGGCAGATTGGCATCAGTCAGAGTGAGTGAATGACTCAAGGAGAAACAAATGAGCAAAGGCATGTACTTTCTTCTATGGGACAGACCATCGACAGCACTCCCTGAGCACACTGGAGTGGCTTTGCTTTTGTGTTTCCCGACTCCAGAGCCTACAGACAGATACCTCGATGAAGAATTGAATTAAACCTACTCTCAGGAATAGGATCGCACGGAAAAGTATCCTCCTGCAAGCTAACTCCTCCTTGGAGGCCTAACTTCCTGAAGCTCTCGTTCAATTGGACTTTAGAAGGGGAAAAAATGTTTTTATTCAAAAATCAAGATTTATTTATTCTCAGTAAATTCTCAACTCTGAGTTTTCCTTTCCCTTCCTAGTGTCATGCTGTCACACCTGATGCATGCTTCACACGTAAACCACATAAATAACCCCTTGGTTGGTCAGCTGGGCTGGAATTCTGTAGCTGGCAGGTCACTAGCAGCATGGTCTCCTTACTCACGCAGAGTGCCTCCGTGACCATGGGGCTGCAGAATAAGTCAATCCCGGACTCTTCCTGGTCTTCTGTTCCAACAGAGCTGCCCACAGCTGTCAGCTCTCCCAAGGCAATCTTTCATCGGTTTGTCTCTTTCATGTTATATAAGCAGAGATAGGCTTGTTCGAGTATCTAGGAACTTGTACATTTTTTTAAACATCAGATTGACGATGAGCTATGCGAAGCAAAAGCATTTCATTTCCTATAAATCTGTTTCCACTCAAAGCAAGCCACAGCTCGCCTGCCCTGTGCATTGCACGGCCATACCCACCGCCCAGTGGACAGGCTGGAGCACTGCATCCGCAGAACGAAATGGGTCTTGTGAGTTCCAATTTGCTTGCTTCAGGATCCCTCAGCAGCTGGATTCTCTTTCTCACCTGTGAACAGAAGTGGAACAGAACTGCAATGCTCTCCTGGAGATGCGCTGACCAAGTGTAAAGTCCTTTCAGAGACGGAGAATGGGGAAATCCTTGTGAAAATCACAACCATTCAAATTTTTCCTTGAAAATGTGGAGGGGGCAGCTTTTTAAAAAAAGAACAATTGTGAACCATTCTAAGAAGCCATTTAATAAAGCTGGGCACTGTGGCACGTGCCTGTAATTCCAAACACTCTGGGAGGCAAAGGCAGGAGGATCTTTGTGAGTTCGAGGCCAGTCTGGTCTACAAAGTGAGTCCAGGATAGCCAAGGCTACACAGAAAAACCCTGTCTCAAAAAATAAATTCAAAAAAAAATAGAAAAAAGGAGAAAAAAAGAAACAAACAAACAAAGAAAGAAAGTGCAGAATCCAAACTGGAGCCCCCACTAATCTCCAGGCTCCATGCTGAGAGCTCTCTTTCTGACTATCTGATCTCCACACATGTCACCTTTTCCCTAACCTGGATTTTCATGGTACAATCTACACTCCTGATAATTCAGTTGGATTAACAGATGAAATCTTTTTCCTTCTGAGGTAGGGTTCTGGTGTTCCCTTCAGGCTTTGCCCCGCTGGTGGGGTTCTGGTGGCCTTCCTGAGATCTCGCTCTACTGCTGGGTTCTGATGGCTCCTCCTCTTCACTGGGTTCTTTGCCTTACTGCCGGTGTTCTGTCCCTCTCTGCTCCGGGCTCCTGCTCCTACCAGAATTTCTGTTCCTCCTTCTCCCCACCATGTAAGCCTCTGTGTTCTCCTGTACCCATGTTCACCATTCACCATTTCTAAAAGGGTAAACTGAGGCCCATTCATGGTCTCACTTGATTTACCCCTCCCCCCACAGGCACCACTCAATTTTGCCCACCTGGGGATTCCCTCTTGAGTGTTTTGTTCACCATCTTTATTACAGCTATGAAGTAGCATTGAAAATAATTTTATGGCTGGGGGTCACGACAACATGAGGAACTATATTAAAGGGCCACAGCATTAGGAAGGCTGAGAACCACTGCTCTAATAGAAAGCCACTAGCTGGGTAATCACACCAAATGATAAATGCCCAGAATTGACTCATCTTATGACCGACAGTTTGGATTTTCTTACTTCACCACAGATTCTCCCTTCACTTTGACTTCTCCCATGTTCTCACAGATGGTATAAATGTCACCTCTGATTCCTCCACATATAGACACTTTTCTAAACAGACAAAGCTGCCCTCTCCTGCAGGCAGCCACAATTGTAATTCTGGTTTGAGGATTATAATGTCATCCTTCTAAGCTAGAAAGTCAATGGAGCGAGCCTTCTTTTCTGCTGCCCTGCTGCAGTCCCGCGTCTGAATACTTGTTGGCTATGTGACTCATTGGTGGTGACAAAAGCGGCAGTGACTGATGACAGGTTCTCTAGTTCCCGTTAGTATAGACCCTGGTCCTTCTACTAGGACCATCTGTGCACTTCCTGTTGTAGTGGAGCCCTGCCTGCTGGTCCTTTTATCCAGATACCGGCTGCTGAGTACCTGACCATCTTCAGCATCTGGCCAAGCTGCTCATGTCCCAGGTCCTACCTGCTCATCCTGATACTACCACGTGTGATTTGACTTCCATGTATCTCTCCAAAATCTTGCTCCATCTGTCCCCACCTGCTCCGGGATGCTGGCTTCTATGGTGCCCATCAATGCGCTCCACTGACTGATGGCTTCCAGGCCTGGGCAGTAAGGAAATCAGTGAGGAAAGATGCTGGAGCCAAGGTCATCGCTCCTCTCTGCTCTCTTTCTGCAAGATGGACCGCTCATTTGCTTTTTTCACAGGGGCCAAGGCCACAGCTGTCCCGGGTCTGGTGGCCATCTTTCCCAATCACTCGGGCCTAGGCTTGGTCATGAACCTGCAGTGCATTTCAGTCTGTACCCTTCTCACACCTTTATCTTCTAGAGAAGGTGAAACCATTGCCCACTGGGAGGCAGATAGGACAAGCCAGTATGACTTAGCAAACTGAGCTGGAAAGTTCTATTTTTAGCTATGCTCTGGAACATGTTAAATATTTTGAAATTTTTCTATTCTTTGAAGGTCAGAGAACTAACCCCAAGTGCCTTCTTGGCCTAGTATTTTAGGGATGAGACTACTGTAAAAAATGTTTAAAATGTTTCCCACAACAATTTCTTTATTTAGGTTTCTTCACTGGTCAAGTGCAACTGACATATACTAGAAAAAAAAAAATCAACCATGTCCTTAATCATTTTAAATTATGAACATGCAATCCCTTGTAGAATCTCATTTTACCTGCTTTTATTCATGCAGAAGTTTCCGCTCAAATAATAAAAGTCTGTATCATATTTAAAGGAAGTTACAATGGTTAAGGAAGAAAACTGCTTGCAATCTTACTCAACTGCTCCATGGGTCATGCATGCTGTGTTTTAGTTGTTATTTCTGATCACTCAGAAACTCTGTGCCTCCTTCTGATGCTTGAGAATTTCTGTGTCACATCAGTCCACACACTGTGCTGTAGAAGTCGGAAGTCCACTTTCCCAGCGTCTGTGGTCGATAGGATAGACATGTGACCTGAGATTCACCAGTGCGATTTACATACTAGACACTTCAGGATTTCAAGCTGTGAAGGAAGGGCTGACCCCAGTGGTGTGTTGCTCTAAGTGTGAATCTCTCTCAAACTCTTGTATTCCTGGTTGCTGTCACTATTTAGAGACTGGAAAATATGTGAAGGAAGCATGCCTTCGAATGCTGTACTTAACGCCTGGTCCCTTTCTTGCTCTGTTTCCTGTCTGCCACAAGATGAGGAGACACTGCCGCATGGTTCAGTTACCACAATGGTTTGCCTCACCCGGGTCCAGAATCAATGGAGCCAAGAACCATGGACTCAACCGCGGGGCACTGTAAACCAACACCCCTTCCCCACCCTCCCCCCCCGTCCCCTTCCCCCCACCCCCCTACTCCATACCTCCCACTTAAGTTGCCAGTGTCTGATATTTTGTCATAGTAATGCAAAGGCAACGAACACAGTGGAAAGCCACAAGTGACACAACATCTAACGCTCAGGAGCCACATCGGCTTTAAAGGAGCAGTCAACGTCCAGCTGTAAGAAACAACTCAAGTTTCCCATGCTCGGTTGTGATTTCCATGGAAACTGTTGATTTTTTACATACATGCATGGGGCTCTCCTCAAGAGAGAAGTCAAAAGCGATGGTCAGAGCAAATGATTTTATGTTGGTTTAGACAAAGACCAATGATGTGTGAAGAAACAGCGGAACAAAGAGATCTCTGTACTAGGACCGTAAGTTCTAGGAGAGTCAGCAGGGTCTAGCCTCCCGAGTTTTCCTGACCCTCCCCCACCCATTTCTTCTCCACAAACCACCAGATCTAGTCCAGGGTTCATCTTTCCTGTGCTGCAACCAATTAGGCTTCTGCCAAGACCCACCCTACTTACTCCCAACCCACAAGCCCCTCCTAGCCTACATACAACCTTTCCACCCACTCAAATCAAGCCCCACATTCTAGGTTTGGGCCAAGAGGCACGTCCTGTATACAAGCCTAGTTGCCTTTGTCCACTTGATTTCATTCAACCCAAGCCATTTCCAACCTCAAGGCCCAACCCACCCATACACTCTCTCTTCTGCCTTCTGTCCATATCAGATGTAGACCTGACAAAAGAAGTCCACATGCCCAGATCTCATCACAAAAAATGCCACAATGAAAGATCAAGCTAATATCTGCTCTCCCAAGCCAACCACTCCTATGAAAATGTTTATCAAACAAAATTACCTAGATGAGCCCCAGGTATATAGAATTTTAAAGAACTATCAGAAACTTCATCAAAAAATGCAAGGAGTTTAAGGAAGACAATGAGATGCAGCTTGATGAAATTAAGAACAAAGAAACTAAGGAGAATAAAAGCCTTAGTGGCATGAGGCTTATGAAAACAATGAAATCCGGGACTGGAAAACAAAATTCAATAAGCAGGAATTCAATGAAGAGGACTCAGGCTGAAACAATGATTGTAACTTGGACTTTTTCAAATCTATTTATTTGGGGTTCTCTAGTGCTTATACCTCCTTCCAACCCTAGATAGGAGAGAAAAGAGGTTAATGGGAACAGGAGAAGTAGACCTTCTTAGACTCAGTTCCTGGGAGCAATTCCACTGGTGTAGTCAGCAGGATTCCAGCAGGCCCATGAAAAAGCAAACCAGCAATTCAGCAAAGGTGACTGCAACCAAAGTAGTAGCTGGAACCCAGAACTTCGAAGCATTCTCTAGAAGTGTCTCCAGGTGGAGCAATGAACAGCCAAACAGTAGGATGCAATGCTAAGGCCAAAAGGCTCAGCCTCTTATTTTGAGTGTATATATATATATATATATATATATATATACTTCCCTCAGAGTCCTTACTAGGATGTTTATCAGCTGGCAAAGACCAAGCTCCCGAAAGAGGAGATTCCTCTTCTAGTGGATAAACATCACCTGTTCTCTCAAGTCTGTTTCCCATCCCACACTTGGGATCAAAACAAAAACATGTTTACGTCTACTACAAATGATGAAATTGAAACCCCCAATAACTTAACTAGAAAAATCAAAGGAAAGTCTTATAAATGCAATGAGTCAAACAGAAGGTGAAATATCTGGACTCAAAGACAAAGGAGAAGATCTAGTGTAGGCATATTTTTTTTAATCTGTTTTATTTAGGTTCTGATATCTACCACTCTTCTCCTCCCCAGTTCCTTCCAATACCCCAGTACCAGGTAGGACAGACAAGGTGAGAGGGGGAAAGGAGGTGGTATAGCTCTCTTTAGGTTACTTCCTCCTCATTAGGGTCACAGGGTTCCTTGGGGCAAGTCTAGTCTTTGTAATCAGGACATCTCCAACTTCTTCTTCTACTTGTCAAACTGCAACAACAGCAGCCAGATGCAGCAGGTAGGGAGCAGCAGCTGCCTTGTTTTTCTTCAGAGTGATCCCATTCCTCTCCGGGCTGTGGCATTTACATTCTCTCAAGAGTTCCCAGAATTAAACTATCTGCAGCTAGCACAGATCATGCCCTGCTAGTGCACAAGACAGTCATAGTTAATAGCTGTGGACAAACTGAAGCAGCCCCATATCCCACACCTGAAATTAAAACAAAAACATATTCATATAACATAGCTGTTTTTTAAAAGAAACCAAAATTCTCATTGCAATCTGGGAACACTACAATAAGCAACAAATATCAAAAAAATAATTAAAACATAGGAAAGAAACATACAGAAAAGGTGGGATTCCACGAAAAAACTTAAACCTTCAAATTATAGGTAGAGATAAGGAAGAAGAGTCCTGAGACAGTGACTTAGACTAGATCTTTAACAAGATCACAGAAGAAAACTCCCCCAAACCATGGAAAGACATGCCCATATGGCTGTAAGAAGCACACAGAACACTGAATAAAAAAGACTAGCAAAGAAGATCCTTATAGCATATTATATAACAGTTACAACACTAAATATACATAACAAAGAAAATGTATTGAAAGCTACAAGAGAAAAAACACAAGTCACATACACAGGAAAACTCATCAGAAGGACAGCGGATTTCTCAATGGAAACTTTGGAAACCAGATGAGTCTAAAGCAAAGTATTCCAATTCCTAAAAGACTGTGATGGCCAACCTAGACTATATGCCCAGCAAAACTATCCACCATGATTGAAGGAGAAAGAAAATCTTTCTAAAATATTAAATGCTAAAAAAATTATATACAACAAACCAAACCTAAACCTAAAGAAAATTCAGCAAGCAATATTTCTTGCTGAAAAGAAAAATGAGCATAGCAGAGAGACTGTGGAAAGAAATATGAAGCGTTGCTGAAAACACAAACACCAAAAATCAACCACCCAATGACCTCAATTAACACACATATTTCAATAATAACTTTAAATATCAGTGGCCTAAATAATCCAATCAAAAGACACTGGCCAACTGAATGATCAAGAAACACAGCTTTAAAGACAGGCCCTGCCTTAAAATAAAAGGATGAATAAAAAAGCTCCAATCAAATGGGACCACAGAGCAAGCAGACATCACTATGCTAATACCTGACAAAATAGACCTCAAACTAAAACTAATCAGAAGAGATTAAAAAAGTATACTTCATTCTAATCAAAAGAAACCGTTAACCAAGAAGATACTACAGTTCTAAACATATATGTACTAAACTCTGAGGTGCCCAGTTGACATATTAACACCAATCTACTTTCTCCAGCAGAGAGGTTATCTGGACCAAAGAGAGAGAAAGAGAGGGGGGGGGGGGGGGGGGGAGAGAGAGAGAGAGGGAGGGAGAGGGGGGAGGAGAGTAAGGGAGAGAGAGGGGGGAGAGGGAGGGAGGGAGGGGTGAGGGGAGGAGGGAGGGAGGAGGGAGGGAGGGAATTGACATATCATACATCAAACAGACTTAGAACATATTTACAAAATAGTCTATCCAAGCATCAAAGAATATACACTCTACTCAGCATCACATGGATGCTTTGCTAAAATAGACCACATCCTGGGACACAAAACAAATCTTTATGGATTCAAAAAGATTAAAATCATTCCTTGTATCTTATCTGGCCACAATGCAGCACAACTTAAAACTGACAGCAAACAAATCGCTAATAAATATATAAACTTGGGAAGTTCAATGACTCATTACTGAATGATGAATGGATAAAAGAATAAATCAAGAAAGAAGTAAAAAAAAAAAAAATCACAGAACTAAATGAAAATAAAAACACAACACAACAAAACCTCTCGGATATGTTGGAAGCAGTCCCACAAGAGAAATTTATAGCTCTTAGAGCTTACATTAAAACAAACAACAAAAAAAAAAAAAAATCAGAGAGATCACAAATAAATGATTTAATGATGCAACTCAAAAAAGTCAGAAAAACAAGAACAAAGCAAATCTAAACCCAGTCAACAGTAAGGAACAGTAAAACTCAGAACAAAAAGCAGTGAAATAGAAACAAACAACAATAACACACACCCCAAAAAATACAAAGAATCTATGAATCTAAGTGCTGTTTCTATGAGAAGACAAACGAGAATAACAGATCTTGCTAACCAAAAGAAAAAAAGAGAGAACTCAAATTAATTAGGGACAGGGAAGCAACAGACACCAAAGAAATTCAGAGTATTGTAAGAGACTACTTTTTTAAAACCTCAATTAAGCTGAAAAATATAAAATAAATTAATTAATTTCTAGATTGAGCTAAACTACCAAAAATTAAACCAAAATTGTAAACCAACAATGTAAACAGGCCCATAAAAAAAAAAAGGAGGTTAAAATAGTAATAAAAACCCTTGACCTAAGAAATTGTTCAGGATCAGATAAGCTCGGCAGAATTCTACTAGACTTTGAAAACCAATCTGGAAGGAGGTGGGAAGGAAGGAAGGAAGGAAGGAAGGAGGGAAGGAAGGAAGGAAGGAGGGAGGGAGGAAGGGAGGGAGGGAAGGAAGGAAGGAAGGAAGGAAGGAAGGAAGGAAAGACAGAAGGAAAGAGGAAGGAGTGAGGGAGGGAGGGAGTGAAGGGAGGGAAGAAGGGAGGAAGGAAGGAAAGAGGGAAGGAGGGAGGGAGAAAGAAAAGAGAAAGAGAAGGAGCATTCCCGAACTCCTTCTACAAAGCCAGTGTCACTCTAATATCAAAGCCAAGTAAAGACAAAGGACTACAGGCCAATATCCCTGATGAACATGGATTCAAACGTGTTCAAAATTGCTTTTAAATAGAATATAGACAGGCATAGACAAGATTATCCACCAGAACGAAATTATCTTTATCCCTGAAATGCAAGCATGGTCAAACATACACAAGTCAATAAATGCGGTAAACCATACAAATGTACTTGAAGACAAAAAAATTTAAAAAATTTAAATAAAAATAAATCACATGATCATCTCAGTAGATATTGAAAAAACCTTTAACAAAACTTTAACAAAATCCAACATGCATTCTTAATAAAAGCCCATAATAAAAGCTACATATGAGAAACCCACAGCCAACATCATCCTAAATAGAGAAAACGTGAAGCAATCCCACTGTCAGAAACAAAACAAGGGGCATAGATATCCCCACTCCTTTTCAACATCATGCTTTAAATACTACCTGGAGTAATAAGGCAACAGAAGGAAATCAAAGGATACAAATAGGAAAAGAAATCAAACTACCCCTATTTGCCGATGATATGCTATTATACATTAGAGATCCTGAAAATGCTGCCAGAAAACGTATAGAAACAATGAATTCAGCAAGGCAGCAGGATACAGAATCAATGTGCATAAACCAATAGCTTTTCTACACATAACCTATAGAAGACTGTTAATTCAGAACATGGCTGTTCTGGCAAGGGATCACATCCAAAGACCTTCTAGGTCTGTGTGATCCAGCTGGAATACAAGCGTGCCTTTAATCCAGGAGACAGAGGCATACAAATCCGAGTTTAAGGCCAGACTGCTTTAGAGCAAGTGTCAGGTAAAGAAAAACTTAGATTCAGGTATGCTGATTCATGCCTCTGATTCCAAACAAGGGAAAAGTTGGTTTGTAGAAGGAAGCACCCGTGTTTGAAAATGATGTCTCATTGAGTGGCAGAAAAGGTGATGAATCAGAGAAGATTTGACAGAATAGGATCATGAGAGGAAAGGGAAGCTACTTAAGAAGTAGTTTTTCAGAGAGAGAAGGCAGTTTTTACCAAAACAGTAATAGAGAGATGGGTTGCAGAGAGAAAACTCAAGTGAAGGCTAAATGAGCCAGAAAATGAGAAGAAGCCAGAAGAGTAGAGAGATTAAGTAAGTCAGCTGGGAGAAGACTTTGAGCCAAAACAGCTGAGTTGAACCAGCCAGCCCAGAGCTCAGAAAGAACAATTAAGGGTCAGCTTATTAAGCCATAAGTCTCAGAGGCTAAAACGTTCTAAGCCTAGGTTATGGAGGCTAGAAGCTTCCAGGATTAGGCCTACAATACCAGAGAAAGTAATCCTTCCAGACAACAATCAAAACAGGCAAATAAAAGATACTTTTACAATCACCAACAAAGGTACAGCGAAAGAGATCAGAGACACACTCTCATTCATGATAGCTTCAAAAAATATATAATATCTAGGAATAAACCTAATCAAGAAAGTGAATGGCAGCTACAATAAGAACATTAAACCTCTGAAGAAACAGAGAGAGAAAGACACTAGAAAAATGGAAAGATATTGCATGTTCATAGGCTGGTAGAATTAATACTGTGAAAAACGACCATTCTACTAAAAACTATTTAGAGCTTTAATGCAACCCCAATCAAAATCTCCATCTCATTCTTCATAGAAATAGAAAAAAAAAACCTACCCTAAAATTAATATTGACCCATAAGAGACCCTGGGTAGCCCAAACAATCTTGAGCAAAAAGGACAGTACTGGAGGGATTGTCATTCAGATTTTTCTGTTCCTCATGTAATATAAATTCTTTCAATGTAGGGTCTATGCTTTACATTGTGATATATTTTGATACTTCATTTTTGCTGTAATTCATTTAAAACATGAAAAATCCAACTTCTTTTTAAAAGCAAGATGAAATTTCTAGTGTCACCTCACGTTCACTTCAGCATAAGTTGTTAATAAAACAGAACCAAGTCAACTTCCTGAAACACTTGGAAGATAGAACAGAAAACCAGGGACAGCTACAGCTGGGGTGGTGCAAGCTGCAGGAACCGGGTTAAATATTCTCCAGCCAGTGGCTTCGCACCTGTCTTCCTCAGAGCCCTGCACAGCCACGTGAGGCCAAATGGCTTTATTGTCTGCTGGGACTTTTGACGTAGACAGGCATGGAGAGATACTTGGTAGCCAGTATCTCGGTCCCTGAGGAAAATAGGATAACTGGGTTCCAATGCTGTCACTAGAACATCTGAAACCTAGCTTGAATTTGGAATTTGGCCTGGCCATTAAGGCTAGCTAACGAGACTAATTAAAGTACAGGAGGTTTCTAGACCGAGTACATCCAAGTTTACCAGGGTTGCCTTAATATGAAAGTGCAGAACACCGCATCGCCCACCCCTAGTCTCATGCTTTTTAAAGTGCCATTTCTCCTTTAAAATATACATATTTTTGCATCTTAACACTTTCAAAATTGAGACCTACCTACAATTTATCATACATTTAATGAACGGGGTTCCTTTTCCTGGGAAGTTTTTAAGTCAATGACATATCATCTTAGGGCCACATAAGTCAAAGCAAGGTGAGGAAGCCCTCTACAACAAACTGTGGTCTATCTCCTCAGCCTTCAGAGTGAGTTAGTTCACTTGGCAGCTTCCTGCTCACAGCCCACCAAGGCTGGGCACAGGAGCTCTGTAAAGGATGAAGGGGAGCCACATGTCCAAGCTGGGACATGACCAAAAAAAGTCTCGAGTCTTGCTGCAATCTGCCAACTGTGTTGTCGGAAAATGCTGGGACACTGACAGCTCAGAGGGAGGAATCTCAGGCCTCTAGGAGGTTGACAGAAGTGCCAGAAAGGCAGAAGCACGCAAACAATGCTTCTACTCAATCAGCACGGCCCCAGGCCAGCCCTGGACTGTTGGCTTTCTCTTTTGCCCTGGTTTCCCGGACTTAAAGGCCAGAGACCTTGGACTAGTTTAACATCTTCCACAGGAAATGTTGCTGTCATTGTAGACTCAGCCTCGGAAAGGGATAAATTATTAAACCAGAACATCAAGGGGTCAAGTCCATCATTTTTTGTTGCTCTCTGACTTTCAGCCAAATGTGTATTTCTGGGCACATTCCGTAGTTAAATGCCCTGGCACCACCAAGTGCTCTTATATTATTAGCTCACATTAACATCAGCATTGCTTTAAATCACAACCTTTATTGATCTCACTTGATTCTCCCTGTTCTGTGAAAGGAACATATTTGATTGCTCTCCTTTCTCCAGTCTCTAACTTGGAGTAGACCCTCTGACTGTTCAAAGACACTGCAATTCGGAGATGGGGTGTGTGTGTGTGTGTGAGTGTGTGTGTGTGTGTGTGTGTGTGTGTGTGTGTGTGTGTGTGTTGCCCTGGGTCACTCTTGGCAACAAAAACAGAATCTGTTTTCTGGTGCCTGGCTAGAGTGCCTTGCCTAAAGACAGCATGCATGGCCAGAGCTGCTGGTTGTCCTGGCAAAAGATCAAAAGAAAAGGAAGCCAAGGTGAATAGTCGAAGACTCCAATGGAGAAGCAGGCTAGTTCTTTTTCAAATCCCAGGCCTTGGCGGGGTCTTGGGTAGGGGGTGTGGCATGGAAGATGGTCAGCCAGCTTGCCAGGCTGGTGGTAAAAGGGCAGAAGTCTCCGCTCTTGATCTTCTGGGTGATGATCCTTTTAATTTACATCGGCACAAGACTGTGCCCAGAACCAGAAGGGTTTTGCCTAATTCATCATGCGCCGAGGCCACACAATGGGACCCCTGACAAGCAGAACAGTGCAGAGTGAAAGGAAGGGACAGGGTGAGTGCTCATGAATTGCAAATACCTCATCATTAAAGGTTTCTCCCTTGCTTGGGACCATCTGCTGGATATGCCCGGGCCCAGGACCTCGGGCTAGAAACATCTGCTGCTTTAATAATTTTACCTCTTAATTAAAGCACAGGAGAGGGGCAGCCCAACATCGTTATGACCCTGGACATATCACAGTTTAGCCCTATAGATCGGAGACCGCATCCGCCTTGGTCGGGCATGAATGAGGATACACAGGTGTGCTGCTCACCCAACACATGAGCTCCCCACTGAGATAAAGCAAATGTGGGTTCATGCATCCCCCCTCCCGTTGACATGATGGACCATTTTGGAAACACTTTGTTTTGCAGTTTTATTGATCCTCCACTGATGCAGCTTCCTTTAAGCTTTTGTACCCTGAGGCATTGTCGGTCAAGCAGTTAATGACCTATAAATAAACACTTTAGGGCACTAGGGGAGATGCTTTTTAAAGGCACCCCACTGCTAATCCTTTTGTACTGCAAAGAACCCTTTTGTAATGGCAACAGAGATCCTTTAATTGAACCACTTGGTAAATTCAGGTTCTTATTTCAGTTTTCACAAACAATATCAAAGCCACAGTGTATGGAAATGTTTACTCAACATGTAAACAGTAAGCACTAAATAAACAGTAGGCGATGCTATTATTTTTTTCATTCACAGTGCCCCCACGTTTTATTTTGAACTCAGATCACTTGTACTGCTTGCCCAGCCATTCTGGATTTGAGTCTCCATCTCCTTCCCTTCAGCCTATAATCTCTCCTGAGTCTAGCATGCTTTATATTTCTTTGACTTGGCTGTTCACATAGCGGTCTTAAATTGGGTTCTGCACCTCAGGAAGCTGCCATGGCGCTGAAGGTAGAAGCAAGACTCATCATCTTTGTTTGTTTGTTTGCTTGCTTGCTTGTTTACACAACCAGTTCTTATAAGTATCATTGTTCACTGGGAAAACACAGCTGTGTTCTGGGGGTTGAGAGGCACTGCACAAGGCACTTCCCTTTCTTCAAGGAGAGTGGAGGCAAGTAAAAGTGTATTTAAGTATAGGTCTCAATAAAATGTCAGTATTAAATACTATCCATGCAGTAGAATAAAGCTGGGAATGGGCATGGGGAAGCCGTATGAAGTAGTGTCAGTGGAAGCAGCATCTCCAATGGCCCGAGTCAGATCCTTGGGACACACAGGATAAGAGGAAGTAATTAGCTCTCATGAGTTGTCCCATGACCTCCACATATGCACAATGGCATGTGTGCACAGATATGTTTAAAGGTAATGTTATCATCATCACCAGTAATAATAATAGATTGATCCCTACTCTTAGACTCTTAGTTTATGGGTATATTTGCTACTGACAACAGATTTAGTTTTTAGATGCAGTTAGTCTGAGTTTCTTTGCTGATGAATCAAGGCCATTTATATTTAAGTTTATTTTTGAGAGGTGTTTAGTAATCCCTGTGACTTTGTTGCATGTGTTTTCTGGCTAGTTGGATTCTTCATTGTGCATTTGTGCATTGTGCATTGTGGATATTTATTGATTTGGGAACAATGGATTTCTTCCTGATCTCTCTCTCTCTCTCCTTTTTTTTTCCTTCTCATCCATTCCTCTTGTGAAATGCTTTATTTCCTAACTGATACTTTTTCTTGTCCTTCCATGAATAGTATTCCTTTAAGTATCTTCTGCAGCATGCTGGCTTGGTGGTCAGGAACTGTTTCAACTTAGCTTATCTTGAAACTTGCTTCTTTTACGGCTGGTTTTCGAAGATGGCTTTGTTGGGTACAGCAATCTTAGTCAGTAGCTATTTACCTTCATGTACTGTCCCATGCTTTCCTAGTCTTAGAATTACAGATGAGAAATCTGATGTATTTTTCTTTGCAGGTGAGTTGGTATTTTCCCTCTTATATCCTCTCTCTCTCTCTCTCTGTCTCTCTGTCTGTCTGTTTGTCTCTCTCCCTCTCTGTCTCTCTCTGTCTCTGTCTCTCTCTCTGTCTCTCTCTCTC
This sequence comes from Acomys russatus, assembly GCF_903995435.1. Classification (NCBI taxonomy): domain Eukaryota; kingdom Metazoa; phylum Chordata; class Mammalia; order Rodentia; family Muridae; genus Acomys; species Acomys russatus. The sequence continues at coordinate 43,936,772 of NC_067161.1, read as the reverse complement.
TCTCTCTCTCTCTCTCTCTCGCTCTCTTCCCTCCCTCCCTCCTCCTCTCCCTCCCCCCCCCTCCCTTCTTTTAACATGGTCTCTCTATGTAACCCTGGCTGGCCTGAAACTCACTCTGTAGACCAGGTTGGCCTCAAACTCACAAGATTCTCCTGCCTCTACCTCCTAAATGCTGGGATTAAAAGCGTGTGTCACCACACCCAGCTATAATAATGAAAAGGGTTTTTTTGTTGTTAATTTTGGTTTGTTTGTTTGTTCACACCTATTTGAGGTTCCAAACACCTCTTTCACTTAGATGCTTTCTCTTTCTCTTCATTTAGGAACAATTTTACTATAATTTCTTCTTTTTAAATTATTTTTTTAAATTATTAAACTTCACTCCTGCCAACTCTGTAGCAGAACACCTGCTGTGGTCTATCTTCCTCTCTGACCCCAATTGACAACAAAGATCCTCTCCTTCAGCCTTCCTTCCCACAATTCATTGCAGTATCCCAGCCTCCAACACCACTAGGCATTCCCTATGAACACAGAAGCTGAGCAGGCCAGGGAAACAGGGAAGCTAACTGAAGACCTTGGCCACTCCCCCCTCTCCTCCAGACCCAACCCTCCACTCTCATCCCAACCTCAGCAACAAGACACCTGCTGCAGCCTCCCTTCCCCCTCTGCCCACATCTCCTGAGGATCCCACAGAACTTCCCTTCCTAACTTTCCTCTTCCCTCCCTGCCAACCCACAGACTACTCTTAGACCTTCTAGCATTCACAAAACTCCTTCTTAGGCCTTCTAACATTTATAACATGCATGTATCAACCTTGAAACACCTTGGAACACTTTCTCAGCCCTTTTAACTTGCATGCATCAACCTTAAAACACCATCTTTGAAGCTTTAAGCAATAGATGAAATTGCTGTAAGCAGTCACTGTCGTTTAGCTAAAAGAATGGGAAGCCTGTTTACCTGAGGTCTGTGAGTAAGGCAAATCTGTCCTTTTAAATAAAAGGTCTAGTATCTAGTAGTTTTAACTAGCTAATGAGTTGACCAATGAACTAACATGGTAGATTACTTTGGGCTAAGAAGCTAATTGTCTGTTTTCTAGTTAGTCATATCCCAGTAAATAGATAATGTCCCAGTTGTCTTCTGTGGCAGCATGGCACCATGGGCAGAGACAGTCCATTATCAAGCACAGAGGACAAGAGTCTGTTTCTGTGGAATGTGAACGTGGAAAAGACTGACCTCACCTTGTATTTAGCAACATGAGACAATGACTCTTCAGGTGTCCAGTTTGTTTACAGGCTGAGCCATAACAGAGAGCGAAAGCGGCCAGAAAACACAGTACAGGCTTGAAGTCACCTGCCACTGTGTCCAAGTCTTCTGAGACCTTGGGAACTACTGTTATGATCTGGGAATCTCTGTTTTTTATAATAAATTTACACATGTTAAATGTCATATTCAGCAGATCTCTGACAAGTTTGAGTGTTAGCATATTTGAGTTAAGCGATCCTTGTATCTAGTTATCTGTTCTAAACTATACTTTGTAAACATAAAATAGAATGTTATGATCTCATTCTATGTTTGACTTTGAAAATGTAATTAATCACATATCATGACTAACCCTTGAACATGTTAAAGGGCTTGATCATTTATAATACCTTAATAATTAAAGCTAGGGGTTTAGGTTTTTGTCCTTGTTAAGTCCGAGCCTTAAAAACATAAACACAGAGAGCAAAACAGTTTCCTGTATAATTAATAACATCACATTTAGAATTTCAGCTAAACATATTTTAAGACAGTGATTTACATTTTAACATTGTAAACAAATGAATGTTAGTACAGTAGAACATTATAGAATAATTTTAAAACCCATTACCCAGAAATGGTTGAATCCAGGTTAGCTAGTGACAGGAGGAATTGCATTTATTTACTTGTCTATGAATTAGTAAAGACATAAGTTAGAAGCAAAAGCATTTGGATCAGGATAAAAACATACCCAGTAAACAATCGTATACCGGATAAGCAATTGTAAGTTTGTTTGTTTGTTTGTTTGTTTTGAGAGAAGAAAAGAAATCAGAGACAATTTTTATTTTTAGGAGTTGGACACAATAGATGTACAGAAAAGAAGTCAGGTATATTTGGCTCTGTCAGCCCACAAGTAACCAAGTTAGCAAAGCTGATAGTCGCTGATCACCAAGTGGAGGTTAACTCTGCCCCTGGCCTTCCCTGGCCCACCTTTAGGCAAGGGAGGCTAAGGCAGTAGGGGCTGCGTGCATGCGCATATCCACTGAATCGCTGGCATACATGCGGTGGGAAAGTGGAGGGGTCAGGGCAGCAGTGGGAAACTGGTGGTCTCATGGCCAGGCCATGTGTAAGAATTTTTTTAATGGAAGAGAACAGGCAGTCCTCGAGCACCCCAGAAATGATCTGGGTCACCTTGGAACAATGCAAATGCACAAGCTGGCCATGAAGCAGGGAGTGGCGTGGCAGCAGCAGTGTATGTGAGAATGTGCTCATTAGGGCAGCAGCTAGATCTTGGCGCCAGTAATTAGTATCAGAATACATAGCACCAGACCAGCACCACCCCCCCCAACATAGATTAGACCAGAAAACAAAGTCCTCTTGTCACATGATAATCAAAATCACTGAATGAACAGAACAAAGAATGAATATTCAAAGCTGCAAGGGAAAAGATCGTGTAAAATATAAAGGCAGACCTATTAGAATTACACCTGATCTCTCAAAAGAGACGCTAAAAGCCAAAAGGCCTAGAAGGATGTGCTGAAGATGATAAGAGACCACAGATGCCAGTCCACACTACTATACCCAGAAATTTTTTCAATCACCATCAGTGGAGAAAGTAAGATATTCCATGATAACTCCAAATTTAAACAATATCTATCTATAAATCAACCCTACAGAAAGTTCTATAATAAAAACTATATATATATACATACACACACACCCAGGAAAATATGGGAAATAAATAATCTCACACCAGCAAATTCAAAACACACACACAAACTCATATACCAACAACATACTCAACACAAAAACAGAAATCAACAATCATTGGTCATTGATCTCTCTCAATATTAATGGTCTTAGTTCTCAAGAAAAGCCAATATCAGCTTAAATGGAGAGAAACTCAAAGCAATTCCACTGAAAACAGGAACAAGACAAGGTTGTCCATCTCTTCATAACAGAATGGATGCCAAACAGGAATAGACATTGCCTTATGGTGTAGGGTTAGGAAAAGATATTCCAAGAAAATGGGCCTATGAAGCAAGCTGATATAGCCATTTTAATAACTAACAAAATAGAATTCAAACCAAAACTAATAAAGAGATAGGGAAGATATTCATCAAGGGGAAATCTACCAAAATTTCAATTCCTAATATCTATGCCCCAAACACAAGAACACCCGGGTTTCAAAACAAAAACAAAACAAAAAAACTATACAAGAGCTTAAGTCACACATTGACCCTCACACACTGATAGTGGGAGATTTTAATACCCCACTATCACCAATGGACATGTCTTCCAGACAAAACCAAATAGAGAAATGCTATAGCTAACAGATGTTATGACTCAAATATACCTAACATATATTTACAGAACATTTCACCTTAACACAAATGAATATGCCTTTTTCTCAGCACCTCATGGAGATATTTCCAAAATTTACCACATACTCAAACACAAAGCCAGCCTCAACATAAAAGAAAATTAAAATAGTACCCCGCATCCTGTCTGACCACCATGGATTAAAGCTGGATATATACAACACCAGAAACACCTCATGGAAACTGAACAACTCTCTATTGAATGAAAAATGAGTCAAAAAGAAATAAAGAAAGAAATTAAAGATTTTCTAGAATACATAGTATACTCAAAATTATTAAACACCATGAAAGCTGTTCTAAGAGGCAAGTTCATAGCACTAAGTATCTACATTTAAAAAATAATAATCTGGAGCGATCTCATATTAGCAACTTGACAAGCAGCACACCTAAAGGCTGTAGAACAAAAACACCGGGGGGGGGGGGAGGAAGCCAGCAAAACCAAAAACTTACACCTAAGAGGATTAGACCATAATAAATAAACTCAGGGCTGCAATCAATAATATAGAAACAAAGAAAACAGTACAAAGAATCAATGAAACAAAGAAATAGGTTCTTTGAGAAAATCAGCAAGATAGTCAAATCCTTATCTAAACTAACTAAAAGGTGTAGAGAAAATGTCTAAATCAACAAAACCATAAGTGAAAAAGGGACATAACAACAGATACTGAGGAAATCCAGAGAACATACCACCAAAGTGGTAAATCTAAAAGAAATGGATGTTTCTCTATACATACTACTTATCTAAGTTAAATCAAGATCAGGTAGGCATTTTTAAACAGACCTGTAACCCCTAGTGAAATAGAACTAGTCATTAAAACCTCCCAAACAAAACAACAATACCACTGCCACCACCACCCAGCTCAAGGCCAGGTGATTTTAGCACAGAATTCTACCAAACTTTCAAAACAAGAGCTAATGCCAACATTCCTCAAATTGTTCCACAAGACGGAAACAGAAGAAACATTGCCCAATTCATTTTATGAGGCTGCAGTTACCCTGATCCCCAAACCACATAAAAAGCCAAGAAAGAGAATTACAGGCTGATTTCCCTTATGAACATAAATGCAAAAATACTCAATAAAATACTTGTGAACTGAATCTACGAACACATCAAAAAGATCATCCACCATGATCAATAGGCTTCATCCAAGAGATGCAGAGACAGCTCAATATAAAAAAAAATCAATAAACACATAAACTCCATATAAGTAAACTGAAAGAAAAAACACAGATCATCTCATTAGATGCAGGAAAGGAAGGCCTTTGACAAAATCTAATACTGCTTTATGATAAAAGTCCTAGAGATTAGGGATACAAAGGATTTATCTAAACTAATAAAAGCAGTTTACAGTAGCCTATGACCAATATCAAGTTAAATGTTTCTTCCCTTGGCCTGGGGCAGTGGGGGAAAGAGAAGGGGTGAGGGAGTGGGATGGGTCTCGATATTGCTAAGGTTGAAGGGCTGGGAATTCCTCACTTGCTTGGAGAAGAATTTCAGGTGCTAGCTGGGCATATCCTGGTCACCAGGCTACGTGACTACCTTGAGAATGGCAGAGGTGGGGTCTCGAGACTATGTGCACTGGGGTATGCATGCACAGAACAAGGACTCCTACTGGTCCCAAGATTGATATTTTGGAGGTTTGGACATATCCTGACCTCGCTCTAGCTCCAGGCCGGTTCCAGAAATTCAAAGCAATTCCACTAGAATCAGGAGGAAGACAAGGCTGCCCACTCTCTCCACACCTACTCAGTATAGTACTTGGCATCTTAATGAAAGCAATCAGACAACTAAAAGAGATCAAAGGGGATACAAATTGGAAAGGAAGAAGTTCATGTATCTTTATTTGCAAATGATTTGATAGTATATATAAGTGACCCTAAAATTTCTACCAGGGATCTCGAGCAGCTGGAAATTGTCTGTACTGAGATCACACACAGGGTATTGCATGCTATAACCAGTTCAGGAAATAGCCTGACAGTTTCCTCCAAAGTCAAGCTTACAAGTGTTAGAGCAGTGGTGCTCAACCTTCCTAAAGCTGCAACCCTTTAAGGAGTCCCTCATGTGGTGGCCCCCACCCATAAAACCATTTTCATTGCTACTGATAGCTGTAATCCTGCCACTGTTATGAATTGTAGTGTAAAGATTTGATATGCAGGATATCTGATATGAGACCTCCAAAATGGGTCGTGCCCTACAGAGTGAGAAACACTGTGCTAGAGGACAGATCAACCGTCTCGCACTTCGGTTCACCTACAAAGGCTTATACATAATGTTCATGGCAGGTTTACTGTAACTCCGCACTGAAACACACTGAGATGACCACATATTACAGATGAGTGGGTAACGTGATATGTGACTAACAGCATGGAATACCACTCAATTAAATAGACTGAACTACTGATAAACACCCCCCCAAAAAAAATGTACCTTCAAGGCTGTATAACATTAATTTCAAGAAAATGGTTAGCCCCAAAGATCTTTCATTTTCACATGCAACAAATACACAAACTACTGCTATTAAGCTGAAGGGGAATTAATTATGACTAAAGTTCAACGCCTGCTCCTCAGTCATGCAAACCACCTTTCCCAACAGTTCACACATGGCTCTTGGCTACTGTGTGAGAGAACACAAATCTAAACCACGAGAGAACACTCTGGAATCACGGTGCCGTCTGTATTGATGTGAAAACAAGGCCCAGTCAGTTCCTTCACCACCTGCCACAGATGACTGAAGTGAAAACTTCGGGGTCACATCTTTTTTCTTCTCCGTGTCTTAGCACATCGTTTTAAAGGAAGTTTGAAGAAGGCATCTGGGGAACAGCTGGTCCTGGTTCTTGACTCGCCCACCCTCACCACTGGAACATGCCCTGTATATGTTGTTATTTCCTTAGATTAGGGGATGAGATGAGAACTGTACCCAAACTTTACAGATACATGGCTTGGGCTTAGACCAGAGTGTTCCTATCTAACTCTCCCTAGGCCTAGGCCTGGAAGCTTCTAGCCTCCGAACAGTCTAATCATCTGCAAGCCCAGACCTCAAAGGCTTCAGCTTCCAGCCTCCATTTGCTAATCTAAGCCTAGAATGTTTTCAGTCTCCAAGACCTACTGCTGACTAAGCTCACCCTTTCTAGTTCTTTCTGAAGTCTGGCTGGCTAGTTCAACTTAGCTGTTCTGCCTCAAAACTCCTCTCCAAGATGACTGATTCAATCTGGCTTCTCTCTGCTTCTCACTGAATTGCTCTGCTTGGGGAAAAAAAACTGCCTCTAAACTCCAAAAGCTGAACTGCACTCAACTGAACTGCATCAAACTACACCAAAATGTACTGTGCTCCCAAACTCTACTGCGCTGTCTCAATGAACTCCTCTCTATTCTTGCTACACTGCTTGCAAGTAGCTTTGATTTCCTGTCTGTTCTCCTGAGAGTTGGGTGTATCATGCCTGACTCATTCTGTCAAAACTTCTCTGATTTGTCACTTTGCCTCCCCTTAATTAGGTCTCATTGTTTGGGATTAAAGGAGTGCCATGTATATATTCCAGCCAGAGAGATTAAAGGTGTGTACTAAGTGTGCATCTGTACTCCAGGTGGATCACACAGACATAGGTCTTTGGATGTGATCCATTTCCACAGAGCATTTAAATTCCTCTACACCCCCCAGCTCCCTGAGAATGACCATTTATGTCTGTCAGTTGGTTCCCCAAGCTCAGTCGAAAGTGAAGTGTCCATGTTTAGAGGTGCTTTACAATCCTGCACAGGTTTTCGGTCTCCCACTTCAGGGAAGTTGTTACAGAACAAACTACCCCTTTGGAGCTCTTTTTGTTATTGCGTTTTGAACGTAGCCAACTAACTAGTGGTTTCCACAAGACTTTTTCATACCCTTAGTTTTGCCTAATCCACCCACCCATTATACCCCCCCCCCTTTCCCTCACCCACAATAGCGGTATGACTTTTAAGGGTTAACTAACTGCTTTCTGGTTGGACTTGAGGCCTGTTTCACAGAAAAGACTTTTCATCCTCGGGACTATAATTTTGGTCAAGAACCAGCTATTGTTATTTTTCTAAATGGCCATGCTGTCAAAAAGCCTTCTACATATGTGTGTTTATACACATAGACCTGAGCTACTTTCAGCCATGGTCAGAGAAGCTTCTTTATGCCATGGGCATGTGTCAATGGAGAGATGAGTGGTCATCCTTAAACGGGGCAGCTATACCACCCACACACCAAGGCTGAATGTGGCAGAAGAGGAGGCAAGAAGAACCTAAGCTCTGAAGGATGGAAAGAATGATGTAATGCATGACACATGCTTCAAACGATGACATCAGAGCAGCTGTGGTTGCCTACATCAGCCCTGCACAACATCAAGCCAGCCAAAAGCCTGGCATAAGTGGTAAAATAATCTCCAGACCCCAGCCCTGTGGAGATGCTATTAGCAGTGGATACTTTCTGAGGGAAAGAATGAGAATCGTTCTTGTTTGGGAATGTGGTGGCTTTTCCATGTTCCAGTTGCTGATGGGATAATGTGCCAAAGCGGGGTCGCATAGAAAAATGACAATGGTGTCGCGATGGCCTCAGTGACTGCACGCACTGAATCGAGGGCGTTAAGACACACATTTAATGTCTGTTTTTCCACCTATTAGTAGGCTTTAAAAAAAAAATAAGCAAATCTAAAACATGTTAGCACAGCCTTGAATGACAAGACAAACTGCAGTTCTGACGATAGATGGCAAAACTCCAGGAATATCATTAAATCAGAATAAGCCTTGTTCTTACCCAAGACAGCGTCCCCTACAATGAACCTTTACTATAGCAACCATGTTATCTGGAGGCTTGTTGTGTGGATGGACAATCTGTAGACAACGTTCAGATATTTCTGGTTTTAAAGCATGCCTATGGTGATAAAACTTTTTTTGGTGCTGGAGAGATGGTTCAAAGATCTTAGCTGCTTCCAGAAAATCAGGGTTCGATCTCCAGCACCTATATGACAGCTCACAATTATCTTTAACTCTAGTTCAAGGGGATCTGACACTCTCTTCTAGACTCCTTCTAGACTCTGTGGGCATTGTAGGTATGTGTTGCCCAGACATATACGCAGGCAAAACACCCATGCACACAAAATAATAGAATGAAACCAATTTTAAACCCTCTTAGCTATACCAGTACATTCTCAATAAACAAGCCTTACCTACATGTTCACAGACTCCTTTACAGTTCTAGCCTCTAACTGTCACAACACCCATCTCCAGCCCCTTGGTGGAACCCCTCCCAGATTTATCCTAACTTTAGGTGAAAAGACTGAACAAAAACCCACCAATCCCTAAGCTTCCCTCAAGCTCAGGACTTGAAAATCCCACCAATCCTCACTCTGGCAATCTCTGCCTTAGAAAGTCCCACCCCCTAAAAATCCTATATAAAGGCTATTTTCGCCCAGTTCTCTGCCATCTTCACCTGAGAGCAGAGACAGCCACACCTGTATTCATCCCTCCAATAAATCTCCATTAAGAGATTTACAGCCTAGTGTGACTCTCTTATTGGAAGAAGCCAAGAAGCCCAGAAGAGAGGAAGTGAAGGAGTGGAGCTTGGAGCTCCTCAGCCAATCAGAGGTTGGGGTAACCCTCCCCTCCCCTAGAAGCTGCAACCTCTCTGCTGAGGAGGCCTCCTCTCAGAGCTATGTGCTTCCCAGGCTCCCATGTCTCAGGATACCCTTCCCTTGGGACACAGTCCCACCTCAGTGCTGGGATACCTTCCCAGGCCTTGGAGTTGGGGGTTTCCTGGACACCTTCCCACTGGAGCAGGAAGGCCAACAGGGTACAGTGTTGACAGTGGCTAGGTTGTGTGCCCTTGTTACATCAGCCCTGGGATGCGGGTACCAGGCTGAACACATTCGAGTTGTAAAGTTAGTGAGTGAATGCTGGATTGCTGAACCCCAGGTTCTAGCTACACCTGGGGCCACCGCATAATTCTATGTTGACTTTTCATTGAAAGTTAGATCTATTTCTAAAATGAATCAATTCAGGAATGAAAAAAAAATAGATATTTTAATCATCATTGTTTGTCAATGGAGAAAATGACAGAATTAAATACACAAATACTAACAGTGCTTATTCCTCAATCTAGTGAACCCACTAAGAAAATATTTCCCTTTCTTTTGAAGATAGGTCTCTGAGAGTCCACCCCTCTGAGGACTAGATGAGGCCAGCACCCAGTCCCTCGCTCTGCCCATCTGCATCTTCTAAACTGCAGGAGGGTTGGAGATACTTTGGGTCAAAGAAACACAGAGCTTGCTCCAGAAACTCATTAAACTTTTCAGCCTGTGAATAGATAGACATCTTAACTGCAAAAATATATGCAGTGGAGCAAAGACCTTAGGACAGATTAAAGACATCAACGTTTATAAGTGCTTTCCAGTCAGTTACCAGCCACCAGGGGGAGACCTTCAGAATGTTTCTGCCTTGAGATCTAGAAACACAGGCAGAAATCTGATCATCTCCATGCTGGGGCCTGAGAGCTAGCTCAGTTAGGAGCTCTGTGGCTGCTCTTCCAGAGGACTCACGTGTGATTCCAGTTCCACATGGCAGCTCAAAACCATCAGTAACCTTCAGTCCAAGGGATCTGATGCGCTTCCCTGATCTCTGCAGACACCAGGCATATCATATAGTCATATATGCTAGCAAAACAGGCATATGCACAAAATGGAATATGATAACATGTTAAGTACCATATTTTTTGAATCATAAGATGCACGCCCCCCGAAAAGTAGGAAGATAATTAGGGTGAGTCTTATGGTCCGATTGCTGTCCATCGGGCATCAACAAAGAGGTCACTTACCAACATATTCAGTGTGCCAGCTGAGAAATGCACCCATACAGGGTTCAGTGTGTCTGCGAGAACAGGAAGAGGTGTGGACAGTACCACCAAAATCCCTTCTCACGCAGAGCTTGGTCTCCTACGTCTACCCCCCCCACCCCCCATCGCACTGATCTGAGCTGAATGCCGATCTTAGCCTGCTGGGTAAGCAGGTGCATGTCAGCTTGCTGCAGGCGGGGGGAGGTGTGCAGTAAAATGTGTAGCAATCAGGAAGCTCTAGCTACCATTTGTCCTCCTTGACTCCACTGGGACCACATTGCTATGCAGAAATCGTTACTGGGCATAGGGGAGAAGACGAATTGTTCATTCTGCATATGTGAGAAGACAGATGGATTGAAAAAATGTGGTCCAAACATCCTGGAGGGCTTCAGAAAATTTTTGCCTTATTAGTGCTTGACCAGTTCAGAGCACATATTAGGAAGAAAAAAAAAAACAAATTTAAAGAGCTGAAGACTCATCTAGCTGCAATTCCTGGAGGTCTTAATAGCCAGTTGCAACCTCTCCATGTTTCAATCAACAAACCATTTAAAGTCTTTATGAGAGAAGTGTGGAACAAATGGCTGGCTGGGAATCATGATCTGACTCCAACAGGACCAATGACGAGGCCCGCTATGGCTCAATGTGTGAATGAGGTTACAACATCATGGCAGTCAGCGAAGGAGGAAATCGTACAATCATTCAAAAAATGTGGCATTAGCAATGCCTTAGATGGAACCGAAGATGATATCATATATGAAGACAGCGAAGAAAGTGATACAAGTGATTGCCAGCAACTGAGCTTCCTAAATTCTGACACTGCGGAGGATGAGTTTTGGGAGTTTTTGGAAAACTAGAAAGGTGCTTGAGTCACTAAGTCTTTCCTCTTGATGAGTTAATACTGTTTAATGTTACCATATTTTGTTATATTTTAATAAATATTTATAAATAAATATTATACTAGTACTGACTTGGTTCAGTATTTTTCCCCCTTGTTTTACTGCTCTAAAAACTGGGTGCATCTTATGGGCAGGTGCATCTTATGGGCAGGTGCGTCTTATGGCCCAAAAAATACGATATCTTGTGTTTAGTACAGCTAAGAGGAAAAACTTTGGAAATGAATTCTACTCAAAACCCTTTACTTGTGAGCTCAAACATAAACAATGAGAACAAGGAAGTAAATGATCCTTCCACTCTCTCACCCAGAGACACTCCATCTGGAAACCAGTCACCAATTCCATAAATTGTAGGTGGCACCTTCCTGAGCATTTTACTTGGTAGTGGAACAAGTAAAGCACTCACAGTGTGTAGGCTTGGAAGGCCAGCTGCCCCTCTCTGTGATCTAGAGAAAGATCCACCATGCTGGAGTGGGAGGCGCTCAAATCTGCTCTTGAATGAATAGGGTTAATACAGACAGTGCTGTGTGCCTCACAAAAGTGTTTTCAGGGGATGTGTTTGTGGCAGAGCAACAGATTCAACCCTGGAACATGGAACAGAACTCAAAAGAGCAAGAACATGAAGGGAATGGTCCCTATTTGGCACAATGGCAAGGTGACTGCCGTGCTTCTACCCCAGACCTGATCCCAATATACATGGACAATTATTACGTAAAAAAAAATTGAAAGTGAAATGCTTTTAATAGCCAGCCTTTATCATTTACTGAGGTACTGTGATTACATTGCCAACTGGACAATTAATCTTTTATGACAGCTTACTTTAATTCTATCTATCTATAGATTGTGTGTGTGTGTGTGTGTGTGTGTGTGTGTGTGTGTGTCTTGACACACATGGGAGTCTGCCACAGTTCATGGTGCATATGTGGAGGTCAGAGGAAAACTTGAGAAAATCAGTTTGCTCCTCCCACCATGTGAGTTTCAAACTCAGGTCATCAGGCTTGGCGGCCAGTGCCTTCTCACGGAATCTTCTCACGAGCTCTTTTTATGATGCTTTCTAAGTGCTGTTTGGTGTCATTTTATGGATGCATCATCACACGCGCACGGATATACATCATTTCTTTTAAAATGTTTTCATTATAGTTTCCAGGCTTCCATCTAAACAGGAAGCAATAAGTATCTTCGACTCAGCTAAGTCTTTGCTTACTGTGTCCTTACGTCCTTAGAAGAAAACCACAAAGGTAGGCTTTCCGGACCTGAGGATATTTTCGTATGTAATAATTTTGATACATTCGTGACTTGCCCTTCAGATACACGGTATCTGTTTATAATCCGTACTGACATCTCTTTTCCAGTTGAGTACATATTAATGTATGGTTGAATACGTGGTTCCTTGGTAAAAGGAGAAGCGTCTGCCTTTTATTTATATTCCTGGTCTTCTTACTGCTTTTCTTAATTCTCACTTGCAAAGTGCCTGGTTACATTTATCTTTTTTTTTTTTTTTTAAGTGACAGAGTGGTCATTATTTGGTACTTATATACAACATTAAAATAAACCTGGGGGCTGGTAAAGTGGCTCAGCGGTTAAGAGCACTTGCTGCTTTTTCCAGACCACGGGTGTGGCTGCCAGCATCCATGTTGTGTGTCATAGTTGGGTTTCTATTGCTATGATAAAATACTGTGACCATAAAAAGCTTAGGGAGGAAAGGGATTTTTCCCATTTACAACTCCCAGGTCATACTCCAACACCGAGAGAGCTTAGGGCAAGAACCTGGAGGCAGGAGCCAATGCAGAGGCCGTGGTGTGTGTGTGTGTGTGTGTGTGTGTGTGTGTGTGTGTGTGTGTGTGTGTGTGTTTTGCTCTTCATGGCTTGCTCAGCCTGCTTTCTTATACACCTCAGTACCAATTGCCAGAGGTGGCACCACTCATAGTGGGCTGAGCCCTCCACATCAAGCACTTACCTGTAGGACGTTTATTATGAAGACATTTTCTCAATGTTCCCACCCCACCCCCCTGGAAAACAGAAACTTTTCAAAATGAAAAGTCCTCTCTGAAGCCCTATGGCAGATAGATTCATCTACCCCAAACTATACCTAACATCTGGACTTAAAATGGAAAACAAAGAAAGAACAAAATCTCACTTGAAAACATGGGGGGCAGAGAGGGAGGCGATCGAGGCCCCGGGACATGAGGACCAGTCAATCAGAAACAAACAAAACTCACTAACTCTAGTTAGCCCGACAGTTTCTTCTGATAGCTCCTTCAGGAATTTTCTGGTCTGTAAACATCAGACAATGCTGTGGAAAAGCTATGCTAAGGGCAGAAAAGCTAAGCAAAGAATTAAGCACCTAAAGAAAAAAAAAAAAAGCAAAGTATATCTCACAGCTACTAGGCTAGGAAGTGTGCCCTGAAGGGCCGTAGCAGGGGATGTGTTTGCCAGTCTGTAAAATATTCTCCTACAGTCCCAAGCAGAGTGGAATGCAGCGGCTAAAAGGGCAGTTTCTAATCAAGACCGCCCTGCTGTAAATTTCTACAGTTGAAGTATTTCTCAGAAGCGCTCGGGGTGGAAAAAAAAATGTCACGAAACAATCCCCTGGGAAGACTCAAAATTCTGTTGCTAAAGACATGTGCTAACTGCTCATCTCTGAAGTTCAGTTTGGTTTCCTACTACTCTTTCAGAAGGAAGAAGGATGCCGTCCCATAAAAACAAAACAAAACACAAAAAACAAACAAACAAAACAAAACAGATTGAGAGCTGGAGAGTCAGCTCAGTGGTTAAGAGCACTTGCTTTTTCTGTAGAAGACCCAACTTTGGTTCCCAGCGTCCTTGTCAGGGGTCTCACAGCACCTGTACCTCCAGCTCCAGGAAAACCGACCCTTTCTCCTGACCTCTGTGGGCACCACACCAGGGTGTAGGAACCCACACTCAGGCACACACATACTTAAAAAACAAAAATAAAGTCCTTTTAAAAAATAATAAACCCACAGAAGTCAGAGATATTATATACTTTTTTAACGAACAGGCTCGGTGAGACCAGAAGGAGCAGCTGCACTCCCAGCTGCATCCCACTGTGACTTTAGTGTGAGCTCTCGGCCCTCAGGAGTGACCTGGTGTGTATACAGGATTCATTGGGTTTTAATATGTTCAGCCTTGCAAAGTAAGTGTGTAACCAGTGCTACCCTCAATCGGAGAACACTGTCAGCACTTCAGAAGGGAGCGTTTTACCCTTCACCAACCCTTTATCTTTATCTGCCTTCTCTAGCCCCTATCTCTAGCCCCTACACAACTACTAACCCACTTTCTGTGTGTACTGTTCTCCTACTCACAACCTCACTATAAACAGTATCACACATTAGGCAGGCCTTTGTGACTAGTTCTTTTCACTTAACGCCATGTGCTCAAGGCTCACCCATTTGGTAGCATGTACTGCTGCGTCACACCTTTTTACAGATAAACAATGCTTGATGGCACGAATGGAGCATAATTTACCCATTTCTTGGTGGCCATTTGGGTTGTTTCCACTTTGGAGCTGTTACGACATCCTTGTGTAAGTTTCAGTACAGACTTTTTGTTTCTCTTGGGATTATAGAAAGACAGGATCTGCTAGGCCAAATAGTAACCATCCTTAATCCTTTGAGGAACTGCAAATATACCTTTCAAAGCAGATACAGTGTTTACGTATCCAGTAGTCGGCAGCCTATGAGGGTTGCAGCTCTCCTGCATCCTCACCCAAGTTTGTGGTTGGAGTTTAGATTCTAACTAACCTGGCAGGTATAAAATATCACCTCACTGCGCAACTAGCATTTACCCATGACTAAGGTTATTCATGTGCTTCTGGACCAATTCTGTATTCTTGAATAAATATTTAATCGAGGATTTTTTTTTTCCGCTAGGGGGAGGAGAGATTGAGGCAGGAGCTTGCTATATAGGTCAGGCTGCCATCAAACTTAGCACAGCCCTCATGTCTCACCCTCCTGAGTGTGATGAGAACAGATGTGAATAGGTCTTTTGACAATTTTTAATTGAGTTATATGTTTTTAATTAAATTGAGGAGTTCATTATCTTTTGAGATGGGGGAGGGGGCGTCTCATTATGTAGCTCAGACTGGCTTCAGATTTACAGTGCTTCTGATCCACTTGTGCGATGGGATTCCAGGCGCAGTCCACCAGACCCACATCGCCATGCGGGCTTCTTCTCAGTCTGTCTAGCCTGTCAGCACCTCACTCCTTTCATCACCACTGCTTTCGAGTGAGTTTTGAAATCAGTCAGTTTGAACCTCAGTAGTTCATTTTAGGCTGCCCTTTGGCTCTTGTCATTCACTATAATTTTATAATCAGCTTGCTGCTGGTGGTCGGGTTTCCTTTCTGTTGCTGTGATAAGACATTCTGACTGAGAGCAACTCAGGGGATGAAAAGGTTTGTCTCCACCCACAGGATACAAGTCACATCACCGAGGGAAGTCAGAACCTGAAGGCCAGCCAGCTTGCTGTTCTACACAGCATCTCCTCCCTACAAAGCACTTCCGGCCAAGGAATCACAGCAGAAGCCATGACAGCTCACACAGGTCATGCTGAGCTAGACGCAGCACAGAACCACCTGCATGGTATCAGCCACCGTGGGCGGGCCCACCTACACCAAATAACAACCCAAAAGGTCCACCTCATCTGGGCAGTCCTCAGTAGAGACACCCTTCTCATATTAGTCTGGGTTGTGCTAAGTTAACAACTAAAGCTAAATACCACCTGATAACTGAGGAATCCTATTTACCTTACAGATTCCAGCTCATCCCCCTTGGTCCTGTTGAGCTGCCTTTTGGAGTGCTGTGTTTGGGGGTCTTCTTGTGTTTATCATGCTTAGTTTGCTCAGCTTCCAGGAGGTTTAGAATGTATTGATTTAGCAGCTGGGAAAATATTTTATTAGCATTATATTTTCAACAAAACAATATCTATTTGGTTCTCCTTCATAGCTTCAGTCTCTATATTGATAGTCTCTACTTAATGCCTTCCTTTCTCAATTATGCTTAATTTTGTTCTGTGACATCTTCATGATGGCTGCTTAGAAGTTGTGTGTATGTGTGTGTGTGTACTGGTGTATTCTCTTAGATATAGAGTGGGACGCTCTTGTCTGGTTTCACTTCATGTAATTTCAGTTACTTGTCAATAGCAGTCTGAAAATATTAAATGGAAAATTCCAGAAATGAAAATTTTATGCATTTTTAGTTATATGCCGCCCAGAGTCCTATCATGAAATCTACCAGTGTATAGCTCCGTCTCTTCTGGGAAACAGATCTGTCTTTTGTCCAGCGTATCCACCCTGTGTATCCTCCCACCTGCAAGTTGCCTGGCATCATCTTCTCTATTGCTTCGTTCATCCCAGTGTCATAGAACTTATTTTCAAGTACCCTTACACATGTGGCATGACTCTCCCTCACAGTCAGTTACTGTGTCTGACCATGTAGGCATCATAGCACATAAGGGAAGCTGAATAGGGTACAGTATTTTGATACAGGGCTTAAATTCATGTAACTTTTATTATAGTACATTATTCTTGTTGTTTAATTACATTATTATTAATACCATGAGATGCATTATTTATAATATAAAGTTTGTTGGGTGTATATATTTACGGAAGAGACTAGCATAGTACGCAGTAGTCTGGTAATGCCTTCTATTGTCCACTAGGGGTCTTGGGGCAATAGTCCCTACAGGTAAGTGGAGACCACCATACACATATCAGCTTTTTCTTTTTACATCTCATAATTTTTTGTGTGTAAGAAATTAGATTTCACTTTATGGCACCTTTATGTAGAGAGTCTATTCTCTTACCACTTAAAGCATTTGGTCATTGTGTGTGTGTGTGTGTGTGTGTGTGTGTGTGTGTGTGTGTGTGTGTCTGCTGTATGTGTCCGGCTGAATTATTTTGGTGAGTCTGTTTCTTTGCTACTGTAGTTTGGATATAAAGTGTCATCCTTCCCCACTCCTCAAGCTTCATGTGTGGAAGCCTCGGCTCCCAGTTGGCACCACTGGAGGGTGATTGAGCCATATGGATGCCAACTCATCAATAGATTAACATACAAACACAGCCAACTGGACTATAAGAAAGCAGGGCCTGATTTCAGGAAGGAGGTCACTGGTGCTGTGGCTTTAAAAGATCTGTCTGTCCCTTGTCCCTTATTCCCTCCCCCCGCTCCCTGTGGCAAAAGGGCAGAGAAGGGGGAGAAACCTCTATCAAGATTCACCTGTGTGATTCACACAGTGAGGGCGGGTGCTATGGAGGGATCCTACACAGGAGCGGGTGGCTTGGGGCCGAGAACTTTTGGGCTTTCCTCTCAGCTCCTTAGGCCACACCCATTCTCAGGAATGCTCTCCTTTCCTTAATCAACTGTCTTTACCGATCTTTCTAATCATGTGTCCCTGGTCCAGCTCTTTTCTGACGGTCAAACAGACCTGGATCCTTCATCAGGTGACCAAGACTCAAGCACGTGCTGTGCTGTCCTGATGTTCTACCTCAGCACAGGCCTGACCTAGTCACAATGGATGCAGTCAACTGGAAACAGAAACCTCTGAAATGGGGCCCAAACAAGCCATTGCTTTTTTTTTTTTTTTTTTTTTTTTTTCCCCACAGTGACAGAAAGTTAACACCACAGTGTTCCACCTCTAGTGTTCTTCGGAGGCACGTGTGGGTGTGTCCATAGGCACCCATGTTGACAGTGGCTTGGGAGGACTCTCTTATGTCCTTTACCGCACCCAGTTGTTAAACTCTACTCATTACCAAATGAGCCCTCTGCTGCTTCCAACAATGTCCCAGGTCATAAATCGCTCTACAAAGAACTAGCCCAGGTTCTGACTCCTTTGAAAGAATACTTTCCACGGTCGGTGTTGGTTCAGGCCCACAGCCTCCTCCTTGTCCGCATACCTGGCTCTCTCTCACACACCAGGATGCCTGTGCTCTAGCTTGCATCTTGGATTCTTCCCAAATGTCTTCTCCATAACCTCCATTTCCCTTGACAGTGCCTTTGGTCTTTAACATCCTTCACTCTGGGGCAAACACAACCAATTCCTTGGAGAGAGACTAAGAGCTGTTTGCTCTGTGGCCCACTTTTTTCTCCCCGCTGGCACCCCTGGGGCCAAGGCTCTGGTGTCTGGAGTAGGAGCAGCCGCAGGCTTCCCTTAGATGTCACCCCATCTTTGTTGATGCACGCGCCTTGTCCTATATTAATATCTTCATGTGACTTCCCTCTTATTTTCAGCCAAATCCTCATGACATGGGCTGAGCTACTCAGAGGCATTCCTGCCCACCACTGCAGTCTCTCCAACAGCGCTCTATGACCCTAAGCTAAATAAGACAAGATAAAACAAAGTCATGCTCCATCTTCCCAAATTAACACCTTTAAGATGAAAGTGAGCTATGATGTACTCCTTAACTGAGCATGCTCAGAAACATGCCTGCCACCAGCGCAGTTTCAGCGTGAATAAGATTTCAGTGTTTTCTTACCAGGAAACTGGGACAGAGGGGAAGGCATCCTATTGGGACTCTAAATTGAGAGACGCATGGGAGAATAGGAAAATAAAAGGATACAGAGGGTCCTAGAAATCTACAAGTAGAACAATATGATAGGCAGATTTGGGCCCAGGGGTCCTGCTCAAAACTAAGGCACCAGCCAAGGACAATACAGGAGGTAAACTTTAAACCCCTTCCCAGATCTAGCCAATGGTCAGAATGTTCTCCACAGTTGAGTGGAGAGTGTGATATGACTTTCTCACGTACTCTGGTGCCTCACATTTGACCATGTCCCCTGGAGGGGGAGACCTGGTGGCACTCAGAGGAAGGACAGCAGGTAGCCAAGAAGAGACTTGATACCCTATGAGAATATATAGGGGGAGGTAATCCCCCTCAGGAACAGTCATAGGGGAGGGAATAATGGGAAAATGGGGGGGGAGGAATGGGAGGATACAAGGGATGGGATAAACATTGAGATGTAACAAGAATAAAATTAATTAAAAAAAAGAAAAAAAATAAAGTAGTTATTGCTAACTCTCAAAAAAAAAAAAAAAAAAAAAGATTTCAGTGTTTCATTTCTGGAAGGCGCTGCTTTGGAAACAGCTCCCAAGATCTTATTCGCTGCAGGGAACCCACAATTCCCTACTTTCATGCCTTGGTCATGCTCAATTCAGCTTTTCTCTCACCAAAGAGTGAACCCACTGCTCTCAGTTAGAGTCTCGTTCCTTCAAGGATTCGCGTTGTGAAAGGCAGGAGGCCCTGTCTTCCTGGTTGAAACAGGGCATGAAGGAGCAAGACCCAGTAATCATAGCATAGAGCTCCCATGCTTCTACCTCAAAAGGGAGAGAGAGCTTTGTGTTTGGCTCTTGCAGTTCAGTGTACTCGCAGCCTCAAGAAACTGGGATGAGGGAGTCCAAGAAGGCAATCTTGGTTTGAACAGAAAACTCTCTCAACTTTGTCACCAAAATTCCATGAGGGTTGGCTTGCTATCTGCTTGATTCCATCTGCAGAGCACTGTTTTTTTCTGGTTTGACTGAGGTGTAAGTTGGTGGGGCTCCTTGCCCCGTGGGTTGGAAGCCAGGATCTGCTCTTCCCAAACATAATACTACTGAAATTAAGGGAAGAATAATTCTGAGATTACAGCCAGACTGTCCTCAGGGTGATCGCTGAGCAGACGGTAAGGATGTCCATGTGGTCTGGGTGTGCCTGCCAAAGGTTCATGGCCCCAGATCGTCAATGCTGGGAGTGGCAGAGCCTTATATGGTAGAGCCCAGTGGAAGGTGATTGCGTCTCTGATGGTATCACTATGTCAACAGATTATTAGATGCTAGCCATGATCAAGGAGTCAGCCCTCAGACAGCAGGTTGCCATAAAGTAAAACCATGCTACACAGTCACCCCCTTTTTATGCTGCCATTTGTCTTTCTGCTATGATGTGATGGAGCAGCTGTAGGGCCCTGACCAGAGGCAGCGCCAACGGGGCCACCACCCTAGTTTTACAGTTCAAACTAAATACAGCTCTTTTTCTTGTGAAGTACCTAGGCTCAGGCAATAGAAAATGGACTAAGACAAAAAAAAAAAAAAAAAAAAAAAACCATAATGGCATTTAGTGCTTGGAGTCGGATGCCATGTTCCTCGGTGTCCAGTCCCTTGGCGAGACTCCCTGTCTGCTGCACATTAGATCCTAGATCAGACACAACATACTGCAACAGACAGGTTAGCAAGGCAGTGAGACTGCACCAAAATGCAGGGAGGGCATACAGACCTTCCAAGGTAACTAGTGACAGAGAAGCCATTTCTAGCATCTGTTGTTGTTGTCGTTGTTGTTGCTGTTGTTGTTGTTAACCTTCCTCTTCTTGTTGAAGCCCAAGCGTCAAGAGCAGAAAGCAACACTCAACTCCCAAGCACAGTTGGTGTAAGCTTTCTGGAAATGAAACTGGTAATATCAACTAAGCTTTTAAAAATACAACTGCACTTTGTCTTGGCACCCTCCCTATCAAGAATTTAACATGAGGGAAAACGTCAAAAACTCAGCAGCATCCATGAATGAGGATGGGCATTTATTTTATGTAATAATGAAAAGCAGGACACAGGCTCAGTTTCTATCAATGGGGGACAGTAAATAAAGGTTTGTGCAGCTGCTACATGGTAAAAGACTAAAACATAGCTCATTCAAAGAGATGGAGTGCTTTCTGACATAAGATGACTCCAGTTTTATCAGAAACTAAGATACAGAACAGTGTGCTCAGTCTGGCCACAGGTGTCCACTTTATAGTCACCAGTGTTCAACATATTTTGAACATTTTTTTCTGAAATAAATCATAAGCAAGAAGCTAATTTTAGAATCCTCCTGCTATTGGTTTTGTGGCTACTTATGTCAAGAGAGTATGAAGTTGGAAAAAAAGGTTTCAAATGTTTTTATTCTGTCCATATGGATGCTATAATCCTAAATTTATATTATCATATAATATACATATATATTAATCAATGAAATTACTCACATGGAGAGAGTTGGAAGCCGTGGTTAGCTTTTTTTCTTTGTGCATTATCTGCTCCAATTTAAGTAAAACATTTTAACATTAAAGTTGCTCCCTAAGACGAATTTTATAGAATGAGAGTATTTTCAAATTACAAGCTATGGAGCCAAACTTCTGATTTTCTCAGTCGCTTTCACCTGCCTCCCATGGTGGGCTGTAGAAATGTGGCCAAAGCCTTTGTGTCAGAAACATGGGGGCAAGTCACCACAGAGCCTCAGAGGGGACTCACAACTATGCTCCAGGTGTTCAGGCAGAAATGTCAGGTGGCTGCAAGTGCCACAGGTATTCAAGAAAAAGTGTCAGGTGGATGCCTTGTAGGATCCCGCTACTCAGAACACCAGCCTCACCCAGGCACTAGTTGGAAATTCATGATCTCAGGCCCCCACTCATATGTGGATCTGAGTCTGCAACATCCAGGGCTGCCAAGTGGCTCAGGAGCACATCAAGGTCTGATGAGACCGACATCCCCCTCCCGAGGGATTGATGCTGGTCTTAAACAGAGAACCAGCCCTCAAGACAGCGAGCTGTCATAAAGTTAAGTCACTTCGTACATTTGGGCCCTCCTGTGTGCAACTGCTCCCTTTTCTGCCCTTTTATTGTGAGGTGGTGCCGACATCCTGGGCACAGGAAATTTAGGTTAGGTGTTGGGGGGGGGGGCATTGGGGGAGGATGTGCAGGCAGGGACTCTCCTCCCATACTCTTCCAAACACTCCTGTGTGATGATTTATGGTAACTAACTCATGGGGTGTTCTCTCTCTGGAGTCTCGCCACTATGCTCCCATCACATCCTTTTGATTCTCACAACCTAGAGCCTTCACACTGGAGTCCACATCGTCTTAAAGATAAGGGAAGAGGTGCTTCTGTGGGGAAGCAGCAGGGGGCAGCCTCACGCCTGGGCTGCCTACCTCCCATGCTCTTAACGCCATCACTGGGGTTTGCCTTGCTCAACCAAAACCCAATGAGGGGAAGCTTCTCATTCTTTCTCAACTTTGGGTACAGCTCAGAATAATGGGTTAATAACTGTGGACGACAACTACATAGCCTGACACACTGCCCCGCTGCAAAAGCCTAGGGAGTAACAGGACCCCAGAGCTAAGTAATGAGTATGAGCTTTGCCTTCTTGTTGGTGCTAGAAGCTCAGCCATCCCCTACTTCACCACCATCACCACTCAAAACCCCATTCAGAGAATGACTCAGGGGCCCATGATGCTCATGCCAATCTCTCCTGCGGGAGCACAACTCCCGTCACGCCCCCGTGCTCCCCATACGCGCTACCTGAGAGTGGGAGTAAATGACACTGAAATTCCACCTAGGTTGCTTGCAGCCAGCCCTCTGGCTTCACTTCCCCACTGCATACAACCGGCAGGCATTGCACGGACACCAAAGGCAGTCACAGGCTCCCTCCAGCTGTGAGCCAGCTACACCCCCACTCCTGAAGCGCCAGACATCACCCAAACCACCGACTCCCACCTCACTCTCCTCCGAAGCTCTTCCAGCGCTTTCACTTGTGCCTTAAACACATACCCAGGAGCAACAAAAGCCCAGGAGAGACAAGTGAGTTACTGCGATGTTTATTTAATGCATCTTAGTCCACACAGTTGGTATAAAATCAGAAAAGGCAAGCATAAAAAGAAGAAGAAGAAGAAGAAGAAGAAGAAGAAGAAGAAGAAGAAGAAGAAGAAGAAGAAGAAGAAAGGTCTGGAGTCTTAGCATCAGAAGGACACCTTATATACATCTACAGTTGGTGGCCAATACAGGTCATCGCCAGACAGTCCTTGGAGGCACAGAACACTCTAGACCCAGAAAGCCAGGGAACTCACAGTCCCAAGGTTCTAGACACTTGTCCTGATGCTCCAACCGTGAGAAAACTATGGGAGTGACGAAGGCTTTGAGATTTATTTATTGTAGTAATAACAGCAGTCTAGCTAGGTACGAAAGCGGTTATGAACCGTTTATATCACACACAATTATTCAGGTCTCTCTTCTACTGTATGCCATAAAACTGTTAATTGAGTTTCCAGTGAGTGGTTTAAATGATTAGTAATAACGAGGAATGGTAAATCTATAGCACCATTTCACAGACTCCTTGTCTCATTTAAACGTGTGGCCCTAGTGCTCTGCCTACAAGGACACATGTTCCGGAGCCACCAGCCATTGTTTTTGCAGAGGGCTCCGGTCAGGGCATTTCTTCGTCTGTGAGTGCTTAGGGCTCCACACAGCAATTTGGGCAGGTGGGTATTCCTGCTAAATGTTCCAGGCCATGCACAGTGTGAAGGCTTTTGACCATTTGGGGTTGTCCCCACACTTTGGTTATCCTATGAGGTTGAGTGGGAGGGAGGGTGTCTGCTTTCAGATGAAAGGGGCCATGTGGAGTTTTTATGTCTGAGCCAAACAAAAGATGAAAAACAAAACAAAACAAAGATACTGAGCTTGGTTATAGTGTTAAGATGTAAAGTTCTTTAAGATTCAACACGAGGCTGACGGTCAACATAAAAAGCAAACAGTCCTATGTACATGTATGTAAAAAGTGTTATAAATAGGTTTTATAAACCATAGATACTATATACATCTTAAATCGACAGCAATCCCCACTCAGCTGCATTCTGTTTGGTTTGGCTTGAGTTGGGGTTTGGGGCTAGCTCTTTTTTGGTTTGTCGGGTTTGTTTTCTGGTTTTCCTTCCTCCCTCCCTGTGTACCCTATGTGCGCTCAGAGCCGAGACGGATGGTCCGTCAGGCGCTTCATTCGCGCTTCCGAAGGATCACGTAGATAATGCCACTGAGGAGGGCCAGGGGGAAGGCCACCCAGGCCAGGATGTAAGCGAAGCCATAGGAGTAGTCGGTGTTGACATGCCATTCGCTGTGCCTCACTGTGTAGATGGCCGCTGCACTCATCACGCACAGACCTGGGAGGAGAGAGATAGCAGGTCACTAGGGGTTCATCGTCGTGAGGCTGTGGCTCTCCGCCTCCTGAACATCCACAGTGCCAGGCAGGGAGAATGCTCCTAACGTGGGTGGGAGGAGACGGCTGGAAAACACATGACTGAAAGGAAAATGAGCAGCCGTCCACTTCCAGGGTCGGCTACCTAGGCCAAGACCTCCCTCTGAGGGTCCGCAACACATTTCCTGCCTTGTTTCTCTTTCTTTCACTGTCACCCTTTCCTCGGGCCATTCAAGATGGCCAGTGAGGACTCAGGCTACAAAGTGAGCCTGGCTAGCTTTTCCAAGAAGTGGCTGCGTGTGACTATGCCACAGTGAAGCTGTGAGCCCTCTACAGACAGTGTTGTGCATGACCAGAAACCAGCGGAAGTGGAGTGACACTGGACCACTGGTGCTGTCACTGAACAACCGCAGAGGCTTGACTCTCTGCTGACCACGGGGGACCTGGTTCCTTTTGTAATGCTGTGTCCCACGAGTGTAAGTGAGCAGCAGGGCTCGCCGTTGGTGATGCAGGGCAGGCAAAGGCTTGCGTGGAGCAGGGAAGGGAAGCAAGGAGGAAGTAAGGACGCACGAGGACAAAGGTGAGAATAAAGCTGCAATGAAAGGAGACAGATAAGGGCGGCCCCCTTCCACTTGGTGACCCCAAGGCCAGGCCTGAAGCTCAAAGCGGATGAAGGAACACCAGTCATGCAGGTGGCTCAGGCCACCCCTACTCTTTGGTGCTCAAGTTTGGCCACCTATGCCCATGTGACATGGAGCTATGTCCCTCCTCAGAGACATCAGCAACCCAGCCTAGAGCTGGACAAAGCCAGATCTGTTCCCTCCTGAAAACAAAGCTTTTGAAAAGCTCTGCGACTTGATGACAAAGGCGGCAGCGGGCTGTGTGGGATCTGTGCAGTTCCAGGACTCCAGGGCTCCAGTGCCGGGGGGAGGGGGAGTGGCCACCTACAGCTAACCTCACTGCTATTTGGGCTGCTGACATGCTGGACAGTTCGACTTTGTTTGAATAAACAGCAAAAGAGGGGTGAGGGGTGATGTCACACAGCCCCACCCTGATCAGACTGTCCTTTGGCAACTCAGAGGAGGATACGCCCACTCGACTTGCCTCCACTGGAAAAGTCACACAATAGCCTGGGGACTGCCGTGGGATGGGCCCTAGGACCCGCTCCTACCTACAGAAAGTGCAGAGACAGCAAAGCTGCCTGTGTCGTGGGAAGCCATAGTCCTGCTGAAGGGCAAGTGCAGTTTGGCTGTCCTGGGACAGCCTTGATGAGCCTTGATCCAGGGTTCTCGGTTATCTCATTCTGTAGCTCCCTGGACACACCTTCTTGCTAAGATCTAGCGGGGTGGGGGTGGTGAATCCGCATGGCACGCTTGCTTAGCATGTACAAGGCCCATCCCTAGCTCCACAAGCACAAAATGAAGGAAAAGACAAACTAGGCATTTGGGACACAGGCCTGTGAGTCTCAGCACTTTGCGAGACTGAAGCTGGGGGATTTAGGAATTCAAAGTCAGCATGGATACACTGTGGGATGCCATCTCAAGACATAAGGAAACCAGGAAGCAAACAAGGAAGGAGAGAGGGACAAAAGGAGGGAGGGAAGGAGGGAAGGACCAAAGGGAAGGCAGGAGGAAAACTGACATTGTCTTTGCCACCTAGCTAATGAGGGTAGAGCCATAACGAGGGAGCATACCACAGCAGAGAGCAAGGTGTGACAGAGAGCCCAAAAAAGGAGGAATGACATATGGGACAGGGCTTCTGACTGAGGTGTCTCCTGGCCATGGGCGTGAACAGTGCCTCAGCAGCCATGTCAATCAGCTATGTCTCCATTCCCTGGCAAAGCGGAAGGTCAGTCTCCATCGCTGACCAAGAGAGGTGTGTCGTTCAGGTACCTAATGGTCAGTGAGGCCCCTGGGAGAGTGCCAGGTCCACCCACAGGTCAAATTAAACACAAAACCTACATAAGGACACTGAACATTCAAGTCACAGCGGTTGTAGCTGCCTCACAATGACCCTCCGCACGCGCTCCCTAAGCCCAGGGAAAGAGACGGCTCTTTCAATACTAAAGAGTGTAGAAAGGAGGAATATCCCCCAGTGCCCTGAGAGATCAGATGGCCTGAGCTCCACGTGGCAGAACAGAAGCTGTGAGGGGTGACGGTAGTTCATCCGGGTCTCAGGGATGGGGAAGAAGAGGCCAGGCGAAGGCCAGCAAGATGCAAACTCCAGGAAGAGGAGCCAGGTCAAGGCTAAGACTGGAAGAAAGCATCAAAACTACTAGCAGGTGGTGCCAACAGTCTCACAGGACAGGAAGCGGCATCTCATCCAGGGTCAGGGTGGCACAGCAACGGGATAGTGAGGGGAAACCCTGCCGCGTCCAGCACTGCAGGAACAAGAGCAGACTCAGGACCTGGGAAGCTCTTCCCAGGCCAGATGGGATGGCACAGGTCTATCTGGCACTCAGGAGGCTGACACCAAAGATCTCAGGGGTCAGCCTCAGCTACATCATGTTTCAAAAACAAAAACAAAGGCTGGTATGAGATGTCTCCGTGGTTAAGAGCACTTGCTCTTTCAGAGGACCTGGGTTCGATTCCCAGTACCCACAGGACGGTTCCAAGTCATCTTCATCTCCAATTCCAGAGGGGATCTGGTGTCTTCTTCATAGCATTAGAATGGGGCAGACATACAAACATGCAGGCAAAACACCCATGCACATATAATAAAATAATAATAAAATTTAATGCAAAACCCCAAAAAGGCAGAAGAGAGAAATGGGATTTAGGAGTGGGCATAGGGCAGGAGGTGAGGAGTTGCAGGGGTAGGTTTGTGTACTGGTACAGTGGCGTCAGTGAGTTCAGAGAAAATAGGACACCACAGGCACACCACAGAGGATGCCACAGGCACACCACAGAGGACGCCACAGGCACGCCACAGCAGTAGCAGTCGGTGGATTGGACACGGGAAAGCGGAATAGGGTCACTGGTTGTACATGCACCTGGGACCTGACATCTCAGCAGCTGAGGAGAGACAGTAGGCCTAGTCATCAACAGTCCAGAAAGCAGTGGTGACATCCAGCCAATATAAGCTTCCCCAAGCCCTGGGAGGCCTAAGCTGAGTATTTGTAGCACAGAGGCAGGGGCAGAAACCACGGGGAAGCAGGCTAGAAAGTGGACCCTGGAAGCCCATCCAATTGATGGTGGAAGGCATGGCCTCGGATCATTTCACGCCCATCATCACCATTAGAGCCATGAGATGCTAAAAGAGCCGCAGCTACCCAACAGGCTGGACTCTGGAGCCTGCTCTATGCCCTGGCCCCGTACCCAAATGACCACTACTGTCCAGAGAGCTGCTCATATGATTCACCGGGAAGGGTTTCTAAATATGGTGGCTGGCGTACACTACACCTTTGAACCAATCACTCAAAAACAAATAGGAATATAGCGAGTATACTAACCTCCCTGTCAATTATTTAATTCTGTGTTAACCCCTCCTCTCTCCCTCCCTTCTTTCTTTTCCCTCTGCTCCAACCCCCCCCCCACCGTGTGTGTGTGTGTGTGTGTGTGTGTGTGTGTGTGTGTGTGTGTATGTGTGTGTGTGTGTGTGTCTGTGTGTATGGGCGTGCGTGTGCCCTTGACCACAGTAAATGGGACCAGCCTAGCAGAAATTGAAGACATTCTAAAAAGTTACTTGGGTCTTTCAATCTGACTATCAGACTGCTGAAAACAACAGAATCCTCAAAGAAATGGGAATGCCCCCTAGAAATTTCACATTGGGGGAAGGAAACCAGCAGGGGGCGAACTTGCCTCCCCAGAAGAGATGTCACAAGGTTCTGTGGACTTGTCAGAACATTTTACAAGATGAGTCTGAAGCCCAGATAATGATGGGTCAGTGGTGGGTGGGGCCACACCTTGACTGGGGCTGCTTAGCTGTGCACATCCATAGCCCGTCATTTAGACTTAGGTGTTATTTCCGGACCCTGAAGACAGACTTGGGGAAAACGGGCCCTAGATCTCTTTGTGCCTCTTTCCCAGTGTGGTCACACTGAATAAATCTCCTCTTTCTGCTTTTCACTGTTAATGTGTTCCTTTTTAAATTGGCTTGAACTGACTGGTGGCTGGAACTGACTTGGGACACAAGCTGTGGCTCCCAAGTTTGGTAAGGTACCTACATATTTGAGCTGAGTTGCTTTCTGCCACAAGGGACACCATTATCTAGGTACCAGCGGGGGTTGAGGGTCTTCAGTGTGCCTGCCCAGAGCAAGCTAGCTACTGGACACTAAAGCAATAGGAATTACAACACTTAACTTGTGTCTATGTGGTTTTCTTAATGCTCTCCCACCTAGTGAGCCTGACCCGGCACAGTAAATGTAAGGGTAACAAATGTGTAGGAACAGTGGCACCCAGAGAACAGAAATGACTCTAAAATCTAGGAGCAGGACAGTCTTCTTCTCTTATGAGGTTTAGGAGAATTCACAACTTGTGAGAGGAGTTTGCTGCTAGTGGGAAGGTCCTAGAAGGCCTTACAGCAAGCTGGGGGCATTTTAATGGATGCACATCAAGTCATCAGGGCAAGACCCCGGCAGAGATGCTGCCTACCCCTCTGCAGGCTGAAGCCGGCTTGGCTCACCTAGATTCAGATAAGCAGCCAAGGTTGGGCTTTTTGTTATTCCTTTAGGAAACTGTCAAAACCAAAGAAGTGTGTAATCAAGGGATGTGGTTCACTCAGAGACTTCAGCAATGACGCAGCAAAGCTCTCTGAGAGCTGTGAGGAAGGCACAGGCAGAGTGAGAGCCTGCTCAGACGGACACCTCTGGTCTACCCCCTAAGCTCCCGCTCACATCTACAATCCATACAGACCACAAATGCCCTTCAGAAGGAAGCTGTAGGGACTAGAGAGATGGCTCATCAGCTTAGAGCACTTGCTGCTCCTGCAGAGGATCCGGGTTCAGTTCCCTGCCCAGACACAGTGGCTCCTGACCATCTGTAACACTAGTTTCCTCAGCACTAGGCACACACATGGTGTACATATATACATTCTGGAAAAAAAACTTCCATGCATGTAAAATAAATAAATCTAAAGAGTGGAAAAAAAAACCCTAACAGCTTAAAAAAGTGAAAATAAATGTTTTTTAAAAAGGAAGCAGTAACAATAACACAACCTGTAATGGTATCTTATACACTCAACTGGCTCTCTATTGGTTCCCACATCAGTGCTCTGAAGACCTGCCCTCCTTCGTGGAAAGTAGCTCCCCACTGTGGTAGCCACACTCAAGTGTCACATCACCACGAGGCTACTTTCTCCTCCTTTCTTCCTTACCTCCTTCCTCTTTCCTTCCCCAGTTGCTTTAGTTCTTCTGACTTGTTCCTTGATGTTAAACTGTCAGTTTCCAAGTCCACACTAATTCTCACCTCCAACCGCCTCCAACCCTCATCGTCTCTCCAGCTCCTGCCTTCCTCATACATGCCACCACCCGGGGGAAAGCTCCCAAGGTTGGCCTAGAACTGGCACACTCTGAAAGAATCGGGGCGGTGGGGGCGGGGGAGTCTATAGGTAAAGGCCCAGTTCCTGGGTTTTCCACTTGAGTAGAAAGAGCTGCCAGCAATTTCAAATGAACACTCTGGAGCCCCGAGCTTCCTAGGAGACCTCCCTTCGGATTGTTCTGACTAGAGTTGACAACCAGGCATAGAACGCTCTTCGGAAACCACATCCATGGTTTCACTTTAGCACTTCTAAGTCCAGACTACGTATTTAAGGAAGGGCCACTCCGCTGATGACTCACGACTGAAAACAAGTCCCGTGAGAGATGAGCAGCCAGATTCAAAAGGCCCAAGGCAAAGCAAACCATGTGCTTTTAGAGCCAGAGCTATTTGAGGCCGTGTTCTAGGACACTCGCGTTGAGCTCAGAGTTGAAGTAAAGCAAGCAGCACAGTAAACAGATGCTTGAACGGTTTGGGGAGCTCTAAGAACCCCTGCAACAATGGAAGAGCCTTTAACCCAGGGGCCACAGGGTCACATGGGACCTTATCGCTGGACCACATGGCTCTTCTCATTGGCCTTGTGGCTAAGACCAAGTGTGGTATCTAGGCTTTGTGAATTTCCACTAAGATGGAGTTGTAAAGAAGGCCCTTGGATAATGGAGAGCAGCAATGATGAAGTGGAAATTGTGCAGAAGCAAATGCCCACAGCACAGCTCTGCTCAGCCTTGTGGAGTTTGGCTGAGTAGTTATGTAACTGTTGCTACTCATAGCAGACACTCCACAGCTTATGAATAACTTAAGGGTGTAGATCTGAATTCAACATCCAGCGCAAGTCAGGTGCAGGGCTCAGCAAGTCAGGTGGTGGCACGCACCTTTAATCTCAGCACTCAGGAGGCAGAGAGGCCATCAGATCTTCTAGAAAAGGTATCAACAGCCAGCCTAGGGCCATGTCTCTTTGCCCAACCATCCACCAAGGACTTGTGGGCTGTTTCCAAGCCTCGAAGGTCTGTTCCTGGTGATACAGCCCATTAGCATCTTCACAGTGGGCTAAATGTGGGGTTGTACACATGTAGCTATGCAGACCGGGGAGTGTGTCATGGTACCTAGACATTTTCTGCAGTTTACTCTCTGCCTGTCACTCCTCTCCGGTACCCTGCAGTCTTGGTTGACTGGCAAATGCCAGGCAGAAAGGTAGGTGGTGGTGGTGGTCAGGGGGGAGTCAATGAAGCAAGACACTGACAGAATCCAGAAACAAAGCTGTCAGGTTTTTACCTCTGTGACAGAAGTTTCGGGAACCCTACACTCCATACTTGGGAACAGCTAACAGAAGAGAACACAGGGAGAAGGTGGAAGTCTCTCCTGTATCTGTATGTGTTATCACAGTCTCCTTGGAAACAGTGGAAAGGAATGCTGGTGACGACAGCAGGTTGCAGAGCAGAGAGCACAGCAGGGAGCACAGCAGGGAGTAGAGCAGGGAGGTAAAGACCCAGTAGTTAGTCAGTGTGACCATCTCCCCTTAGAGGTATAAGACACTTTCCTGAGAACAGCCTTTGCTAGCACTCTGACCAGGCCCATGTCATAAAGCCAAGATGGTTTCTTGGGTATCACAAACAAACAAACAAACCAAAGGAAACAGTCCTGTAGGCTATCCTGGGCTCTGTGGGTAGGCTCAGCCTTTACCTCTAATGAAGTGCATGTATTGCAGTCTGATTCCTGGTGATAGGTCTGGCATGCTGGAGGCCTTCCGTTTTGAGCCCACAAGATTCTTTCATATGTGTCTCAGTCCAGCGAGTAGTGGAATGCTCCCAAGCTCAAATATATATGCACATGCATGTGCATGCATACATGCACACATGCACAAACACATAAATACATGTGCAGGCACACACACTCATGATAGAGTTAAGGAGAGACAGACAGACAGACAAAGCTTCAGGACAAACACCCAATAGTCCTGTTCACAAATACCCATCACTCTGCGGCCAAGTCCTTCAAGGCCCACATTCAATATGGACGTCACCTTCTACAACTTACCAGCCAGGATCTGGAAGAATCCGGTGATGTAAAAGCGGCCGCCTTTGGTGAGAGTGAAGAGTTGGCAGAAGAACAGGAACAGAGACAGGACGCTGAAGATGACAGACAGGACCATGGTGGCCTGGACAGACTGCAGCCATTCTGGGGGGGAGGGGGGAAGGAACAGTTGGTTAGAAAAGCTGGGAGGTCCAGGGAGGACCTGGCATGGGGCATGCAGGGCCAAGGGATCCTGATTGGCCAGCTGAGCCACCAACCTGGTGGGAGCAGTCACTCCTGCACTTTGTAAAGGCTATCACCAAGCCACCTGCTCTTGTTGAACCACGGATATTTCTGGAAAGCACCATTTAAAATATATTGACATAGGGGAGGGGAGTAAAGGGAAAATGGGTGGGAGGGAAGAATGGGAGGATACAAGGGATGGGATTACCATTGAGATGTAACAAGAATAAATTAATAAAAAATTTAAAATAAAATAAAATAAAATATATTGAAAGTCTTTTTTTTTCCAAATGTGCTGCTTAGCTAGCAGATGATTCATGACTTGTATACTCTGACTTGTCATTTTCAACTTTACAACAAAAAAGTAATACACAGCTAATAAATACTGTAGTTCACACTTGGAATTTGGAGCTTTTCCTGGGCTGGGGACAGTAGCAGTGAGTGGCAGTAAGAGACAGCTCCCAGCCACCCAGCCACCATCATGAGCAGAAAAGGTCCATATTGTAGTATGCAGGGTGCTCAGCTGCTGGGTGGCTTATGTGTTAAATGCACATTTAAATTATATTAATTTTTACTTACAATGGGTTTACTAAGCCATAACCCCATAGTAACCATGGAACATCTATGAGCATCTATGCTAGAGGGTCTGAGCCATGCCCATTGTTTCCCAATATTCAAGGATACCCCCCTGAGCCTCTGAAGGGCTTCTTGGAACCCCTCTACTATAACTCAAAAATAACAGTTCGTAACCGATACTAAGTATTACCATCACCCCAGAGACCCCAGGGGTGGCTGGGAGAGCCAGGGGCTCTCTTACAGAAAACAGGAAGGATGTGCTAAGGATGAAGGGCATGCCATGTTCTCTGCCAAGACCATCCTTTTCTCGGTCAATCTTGACCATAGTTTTTGGCCTCAGCATGGAGCCACCTGTGTTCTGCCAATTCACCAGATAGGGTTGTGGCTTCCATATTCTCACTGCTGTCGACCCCCAATGCTTTCTGCAAATCTCTAAACTTTCAACTGAAATTCAGGCAAAGTGAGGAGGGGGGGCCTATCCCCAGCCCAACATCTACTGCAAGGACTTTAGAAGACACAAAGGAGGAAGCAAGCTGAGCTCAGTGTGACAGGGAACACATATGCTGTCCACCAGATGACTTGTACCGTGTCCACCCTACTCTCACCAAAGAAGAAAGCCAAATGTGAGGGTTTGTGTCTTCTTAAGCAGTAACTTGTCGGTGTACAACAGCTTAAAAGTACACACATCACCCGGTGATGGCAGACACCTGTAATTCCAACACTGGAAGGGGATCAAGGTGAGTTCATGACCAGCCTGGGCTACACAGAGGAATGCTGTCACCAAAAGAAGCTTGCATCAATGCTTGGCCCAACAGTCAAAGCTATGGGATCTGGATTATGTACCGATATTGAGCACCCCTTACTTAAAAACCTGTAAGAAAAATGCTCCAAAACAAGTAAACATTTTTTAAGCCAACATATGGCCCCGAGTAGAAAATGTCACACTAGGAAATGCTGTTTTATGCGCAAAATTACTAAAGAGCGTATATAAAACAACCTTCAGGTTGTATATACCATAGTGTGTATGAAATGAATTCTACATTTAGACTTGGGTTTCATGGCCAACACTGTATATATGCAAATATTAAAGATTTTGAAAGAAGCCTAAATTTTAAACATTTCTGGTCTCGAGCATTTTGGAGAAGGGATACGAAACTTGTGCTGACTAACCAAATAAGGTCACGAGCTCCAAGTAGCTCAGGAGAAATCTTTCAGGTGCGGAGTGAGAAAATCACCTCTGAGGTTTGCAATAAGGCTTTTCCAGACTCACCCTGGCAGCGTTTTCAGGTGAAAGAAACTCTAGCCCAGCTCATCTAGTGTGTCTGGTACTGTAGGGACTTCCAGAGATGCCTGATAATCCCGGGGTCACATCCCTATCCGAGGGGCCCTGACTCCACACTCACGCTCTTTCGCCATAGCGCCATATGCTGTCTCCAACTTCCTTCTCAGTTGAGGCAAGAAAACATTGCCTGCGGGGCCAGGAGCAGCCACCTTTCACTTAATGACTGCCACTAGTGTATGGCTCTTCCTGACAGTGTGGTTTTTCTGGAGGATCATTCTGCAATAAAGCTGATGTCGCAGTGATACATTACAAGGCCATCCAGCTCAGTGAGATGAGGCAGAAGTCAAATCTAAGGTCCCAGTCTGAAACGAAGAAGCTACAACTCACTGGCTGGGAGGAGACCCCGTGCTGTCCTGGGGTACAGGGCTGGAGCAGACCTACACTGGGTCTCACTCTCCAACCCTAAGATCTTCTACTAACATGGTGTAAATTACCACCAGATCTCACAAATCCAGTGGCAACTTGAAATCTTTATGTGTTAAGTTTATGCACATAGGAAAAGCACCCTGGACTTCATGTATTGACAATTGAACCTCCTTATGCCCAAGTGATCTAATGAGAACACAATTGGGGATCAGAGAGATTTTTATTTGGTGAGCTTTTGTTGCACTGGCAGTAGGGATAGGAAGATGAAGAAGGCGGTTTGCACAATAGACAAAACACACAGAGCCACATAGCATAGTAAGTCCAACTCTGCCCTCAGCCATAGGACCTGTGAAGGGACTTCCAATTACTCACTGAATAGCTCTTTAAGTTAACCCATTCTAGCCCGTTACCCAAGAGATAGACACAACACACAGTAGTCGGGAAACCCTAAATAAATGATAATCAATAGTGCAAGATGAGAAACAGCATCCAAACATAAGCTAAAAATATAAGGGGCTCCAAAGAGAAAAATATATCTTTTTCCAAATATGTAAGCTGGAAACACCAAAACACATGGGGGTCAAGTCTACTCCTGCAGCAGTGGCTGATTCCATGCAGCAGACACATAAGAAATGTGTGTCCAAATGAAAAAAAATTATAAACTATTTTCAAATCCGCATGGGACAGTCTGACAAGCTGGCTGAGTATAGGAGGAAAAAGTCTTGGGAAAGCAGAAATGATCTAAGCAAAAAATATAACCAAGACTTAGAAATCCAAAGCTAGCTAGGGCAGAGGCCACAGCTCGGAGAACAGCACTTGCCTTACAAAAACACAATGAACACCCAGCATAGACAAACAGAAGCCAAAGTAAATTTGCAAACTTAAAAAGAGAGAGAGAGATTTAAACAATTCCTTAAAGAAACTGAGATAAAAGGTAAATATTTCATCAGCAAGGAACGACACTGACGGCCAAAGCAGCCTTCAGAAGAGATAACGTCCGCCTCCTTAGGCCTGGACTAGAAAAATAATAAAATAGGAGAGTTGAGCTGTCAACTCAAAAAGCTAGAGAAAACCAGAGTATAATAAATCCAAAACTAACTGAGTTAGTATAGTTTAACAAAATTGAAGAAATATGACAACATATGCTCTTAATAAAATACCTGGTACATGGAAGGCGGTAAACGTCAGTATGGCTGACAGCTTTTTACCGAAGAACAAAAGAAGCAACATTAACGGTGTTTCTGAACACTCAAAGCTGTGAGACTTCAATCTATCAAAAATACTGAGCAATAGAACATTATTCTTCTAAGTCTCTCAACTGGAAAAAACTTCACCTAAAAGATGACTGGCTCAGTTCTCTGAATGCGTCCAGGCCAACACAGACGCTTGACTTCCATCCCTAGTATCGGAATAAGCCAAGCATGGTGGCTTATCAAAAGCTCACGGTAAGCCAGGGAGGGGAGCCCATGCCTTTAATCCCAGCAGCAGCAGGAGGATCTCTGAGAGTTCGAGGCCAGCCTGGTCTACAAAGCAAGTTCCAGGACCAGCCAGAGCTATTACAGAGAAACCCTGTCTTCTAAACAAAAAAAGTCTGAGGTCATCCTGGCCTACCTAGAAAGTTCAAAGCCAGCCTGGGTTCCATGACACCCTGTCTTAATTTTCTTTTTCTTCAAAAGAGAATAAAAGCAAAAAGTAACAGCTAAAAAAATTTTTGCATCAAGCACAGTAACAACAACATAAGATCAAAAACAATATAAAAGAAATGGGAAAAAAAACAGAAAAATGAACAAAAACAACCAGCTATTAAACACAGAGCTTCAGTGTGTCTATTACCTCACATGCTACCTAGTAGAGACACAATTAATAAAATGTATCTATAATATATAACTAAAATATTTTACATGCAGAGCCTATAAAGCTTTTGTAAACCAAACCGCATGCTCTAGTCACTGAAAGAAACTGTTAGAGAGCGGCAGAAGGCAGTCTTTGGATGTACAGCTACCATCCTAGAGTACATGAAACACAGTCCGCAAACCGTAAGGAAGGAAGTGACAGGCGGTCAGCTGAAGTCAGGTCTCCAGCTCTCAGATGCACAAGATTAAGCTGCAGAGGGATTAAAGGGCCAGATGTAAACTTAAAAAGCCACACAGACATATGATGTGTAATTCACAAGTGAAAATCATGGAAGCCTGTGACATACGCGGACACTCAAGCCCACGCAATAACCAGAGGGTGTATGGGAAACTCATGAAGAATGTGACGCCAGCTCTTAATCTATGCACCTGTCAAAAAGCATTTCTTATAGATAGCAGCAGGTCTGGTGAGATGGGTAGAAGCACTGGAAGACTCTGTTGCTCAGGGAGACAGCCAGCTCCCGGAAGTTGTACTCTTACTTCCCAAACACGGACCATGACATGTGAGCACAGACCCTAATGACAATGCGAATTTAAAGCCCATCACATTGCCTGCATCAGAATGATACACTGTTCACAGGAATAGTGGCAACCCCATAGCCTTTTATACCTGGAATTCTGAAAGGATATATTTAAATTTTTCAATACTTAAGATATAATGACCTAACAATTTAGCATCTGTACCCAGAAGTAAACACCTGAGCAGACACTCAAATATATAATTAAAAATTTCATCAGCAAGGAACGGCACTGAAAATAAAGGAGTCAGACCCACAAGCTGTGGTGAGTGCAGCCTGCAGAGGGCAATGCCTGCCTCTCATGCCTTTCAGAAGGATACTTAAGAGAAAGGGGGGGGGGGGGAGCGTTGAACTGTCAACTAAAGAGCAAGAAAAACAAGAATGAAATGAATCCAAAATTAATTTAGTACAGATTAATGACATCAACCAGGATGTTCACACACCGCTGTCACTCCCATCACTGGGAATGATGAATTAGCCAATCTCCCTACAGTCTCACTTACAGCACCCTACAACAACAAACTGAGCTATCTCCCTACAATGGACTGGCAGCACGCAAAGCGATGAGTTAGTCCGAGGGACCTCTCTAAGCCCTCAAGGCAAAGATGAGCAAGATGTGTACACAGCACGGGACCACTGCGTAAGCACACCAGCAGACCGTACTTGCTCAAGTATATCCTACAGAAAAGAAGCAGAGATCAGGCAGTCTGATGCCTGGCGGAGCCCCAGGAACTTTGGTCATAAATGAGGGAGAGCTTGGCCAAAAATCCTTTCACCGGCTCTGCATCTTTTGATTTCTTTTTAATAAGAAGAGAGGGTGCTCTTCATCTGTCTGACGCTTTCACATCCACAGACTCATCCAGGTAGGCCAAGGACATTTTTAAAAGCTGCTCCTGTAGGTGGCCAGGCACAGACAATTCTTTATCCTCACTCCCCGAGCAGTACAGTGACAACGATTCACACGGGCTTGTGCAAAGGTTATGCATAAACACTACCTCCCACTCAATGTGAGCAACTTGAGTTCATGAAGATTTGAGCATTGGACCAGGAACAAATCCACACTCCATAGCGACAGGCAACTTTGCACATGTTATTTGACCACTCCAACAAGCTTAAAAATCATCACAAGGCAAAGAAGGCATGGCAGCGTCAATAGTAGGGGCTGGGTTTCAAAGATATAGAACTGAAGGAGTCCTGGGCATGGAGAAAAGAGACCCTCTTTTCATCAAGTGCCATGCCATCCATCAGGCATTGCCGGAAGACATCAGAGGCCAAGCAGAGCTGGGGCTTAGGGAAAGCAGCCTCTATGACAGTCCCAAGATGGGCTCAGACAGCTGACTGCTCAAGGGGAAACTAGGAGTGCCCTAAAGGGGTAGCTCAGCTACCCTAACATTGCTCCCCAGCCAAAATCATCATCAGACTTAGAAGGGAGGGGTGGCCAGGACAGAGGGGCAGGTGCTAGATTCCATGTGAGAGCTGGCTCAGCCAAGCAAAGCCAGGCTCCCCCTTACTGTCATGTGCATGTGCTCTAGGTGGCCCGGCCCTGAAGTGGCTCTGTTGCATGGTTCTGGGGCTACCTAGTTAACTTGCCACTTGCCTTTTAGAGACTTGTTCTTCTTTAGCCTGACTTACGAACCAAGATCATAGGGTTACAATGATTTGAGCTGCTGTGAAAGCCCTGTTAAAGAGGGTGCACAGAAGCTGGTGCCAGAGACGCCGGGGGCTCAGTCCCAATGGAAAGAGGAGAGAAGAAGGAAGAAGCAATGGGAGAAAAAGCCAATGCCACTCACACAGAGGTGCTGAGCAGCAGAGAATCAGCCCTTTATGTAGTGCCTTGAGGCTCCATTTCTGGGCAACTCCATCCAGGTCACACAAAGCAGTGCTGTACCGGGGGGACCACAGAGTTCACATAAGCGAGACAATCGTTGTACCAACCAGAACTCCGAAAAGCATTCGACACACTTTGACTTCACCAGCACAGACTAAAGCACCAGAAGATGAGCATCTGTCTATACAGCAATCTGACTGCAGTCAGCAGGCCAGCTAAGCTTTGGAGGTCTCTGGACTTCAGCAGTGACCACTCAGCTGCCTTTGTAGGACAAAGTCAGGCACAGCCTATTCGGAAAACCAAGGATGCGGCTGACTTACCCAATAAGCCCTTATTTAGTCAATCCAATAGTGGCTTTCCTTTGGCCTCTAAGGCTAGAGTTTGCCTACTTTTGCTAGAGCAAAGCAAGAATCGAGTCATGGCAGTAGCCTGGGAGAATGCTATCAATTTGAAACTTGTTTATGCAGAGTCGGTGACCTGCAAAGGCCAGTATCCGAATGGTGAGCAAGCCCCAGCAGGGTGGTACCCTGCTCCCCACTAATTACAAGCCTCCGACAACTTGGCAGAGCCCAAGAAAAGCCTGCCACTCTCCAGGCCACACACTCAGTACTGAATGCATAGTGGATGCCTGGGGTACATCACTAGAATTCTCAGTGGCGGGTCTAAGCCAATCTTAACCCCTGGTGCTGAGTTCCAGAATGAAAAAGCCCTCATGCTCTCAGGCAGGGCTACTGTTCCAATGAGTCTGCCAGGCCCCAGGACTGCATACAGCTTTTTATTGCAGGCTTTGGCTAGAGATAGGCCATCCTCCAGAGCACCCAGGGGATGGTGGAGCTGGAACAGCCAAGCTTCCCTTCAAGGTCAGATTCCTGGCCAGAGCCAGCTGAACAGAGAAGGGAATGCATCTGCCCCCTCGGCTGTATTATTAGCCCAGGGCCTACAGTCCAGTTGGGTAAGAGCTCAGGAAACACGAACAGTTCATCTGCTTCTGTCAGTATCACCACGGAGCCATCTCTGTCCCTGACCTCTGGCTCCCTGTGGGAAATCCGTGAATGGTTTCCTGATTCAAAGAAGAGGACACACAGGAGTCTAGAACGTAGCTGAGTAGGCAGGTGACTTGCTTAGCATGGTCAATGGTATGGGCTCTATCTCCAGGATCACAAAAAAAATAAACAGTATAGATAATAAGTAGCTACGTGGAAAACATGGGGTAGATTAAGGCAGAACACACATTGCAGCGATAGAAAAAAGCTCTCTGAGAGGTTAATCGCAAAGGCAGGAGTCGGTACCTCCCGTGGGCACAGTGCTGCACTATTTTCAAAGTCACATGACAACCCTGAAAGCAGGACCCCCCCCCACCACCCCCAAATCCAACCCACCACGGGCACACAAAAATCACCATTTTCCCTTATTTCTCAGTATGAATGTCATTCCAGAAATAGCTGGATCTCCAAGCAGCCTCCACCCTGAACAATGTGGCCTCTGCTTACCCTTCGCCCACCAGCCTGACTGCACAGAGTTCAGTGTGGGTCCTGTCCCAGCTCCTCCAGCCCTCCCCACAGCAGACCACATGATAGCTTAAGGTGAGAATCAGGCATCAGACTAATTTTGCCCACGAGCCCTGCAGCAAGCAGATCAAACAGAAAAGCAGACCATGGCCCTAGGACTCACAGAGACCATGAGGGCCTCTCCCGAGGCCTACTCAGCTGGTCAGAAAGGAGGCGCTTTAGTGGAAACAACCTGTGGCTAGGCATCAGGGAACACAAAGTGCCCAAGGTGTCGAAAGAAACCTCATATCTCCAATGACACCCAATAGCAAATCGAATGTCACTAATCCAAAAACCTCGAAAAGCTCAAGCAATCTGAAACTGACAGTCCCCTGATCCAGGGTGATGGGTACTGAAAATATGGCATCAGGCTATGACTAGAAGCTGTACATAAATACGTTTCATGTTTAGACTTGGGTCCCTCACCAAATACAGCTGCTGCCTATGCAAGTGTTCCAGCACCAAAAACCACCCCACATCAGAACCACTTCCAGCTGCAGACATTTTGGATAAGACACTCAACCCACACAAGCATTCAGGTAACGTCACTCCACAGTATGAGGCTTGCGGAAGACTGGTTTCCTCAGTCTGGGTCTGTGTTCTGACTCCCGTGTCCTTCTGTGTCTTAGACCGGGCCCTCGGGATTCCCATGCACTCGCTGGGGTCCCTGAGTAAACCGAACAGAAGGAACCTTTTTGAGGTTTCTTTTGTACCTCATTAGAAGGCTGCAGAAATAGGAAGCTCTGCAGAGGATAAGACTCAGTCGGCAAGCTAATACCAAAGAGGGGGTGAGGTGGGCTCCGTGCTCCAGCGCATCAGCCTCCCATGCTAGACACTCACAATGTGTACTCAGTTATCACAGGCCATGAGAAGTTGTGCTGTTGTTTTTAGAAAATAAGAAAAGCTTGATTAACTTCTGACTTTAATTTTTCTCTCTCTCTCCAAAATCTGTGAGTGTGGCATCCTGCTTGCAAACATCGAGTTCGGCCACAGAAGCGGACTAGAAGAGGGAGGATCCATGGCACATCCAGGAGCTGTGCGAACGGAGAATGGCCAGGGAGTGGCTGGGTTAGCTCTGAGATCTTTGGGTTTTACAAGATTTCTCCATACAAGAAAAACTGAAGCCTGCCACCCTCCCCACACCCCACCAGATATAAGAAGGCCCCCGTGGAGATCAAGAGCTAGAAAGAACACAGTCCCCACACCCGATGCCCATGCTGCCTAAGGTGCAGAGCCCTTCTGATCAAGAGCTAGAAAGAACACAGTCTCCACACCCAACACCCATGTTTCCTAACATGCAGAGCCCTTCTGCGCTCCCCAGATCCCCTGGTATTCTATCCAACTCCCAAGACCCACACTCAATGGCCAGCTACCTCCTTGGGTCCATCTATGCCACAGTTGTCAATGTGCAGAGGCCTTGGAACCCACGCAGTTAGGAGGCCTCAGGCTGTGTGTCCTACCTCAGCACAGACTACTTGTAGGATATCAGGGCACCTGCCAGTCTGCCCATTGTATGGAAGGCAAAAGAGGACAGATTCCTGGGAACACCTCGACGCCTTCTTCTACGACAAGGCACTGGAAGTGCCAGAAAAGCCAACAGTGTACTTGAAATCAGAGCCAATGCCCTCCCTGCCAACTTTGGATTTAGAATCCACAAGAGGGAGAAAAGGTGGAGGTAAGTGATATGGCATGGAGAGACAGCTTTTTTTTTTTTTTTTTTTAATTACCAGCCAGTTAGCTGAGCCAAACCCACAACTTCACTCCAGAAAGGCAAGACAACATCACACTTGCTGCTTACCCACACCATACAGGGGGGACTCCAGAACAATCTTACTAGCCCCAGAGAAGCCACGGAAAGGAGGAAAGTGCAGTCCTCTACTATCTGAAGAGTTGTCAACCAGAACAAAGACGCCTGTCACCCTGGGCTGGTTTAAAGGCCACTAGACAGATTTCCACTTCTTAAGGGTGAGCAATCGACATAGCAAGCCCAAGTCTAGAATAATGGCACAGAGGAAGGCAGCCAGGAATGACTGCCCCAGGCAGCTGAAGCTGTGGGCTGAACAAAGGGGAACTTCTCAAATGATGTCATCCCATGGGCTTTCTCCCACATCCCAGGCTGCCCCTCTCAATCTCCTTCACAGACCCCCATCAAGGCTCAGCTCATCTTCCCTTCCCTACTTCAGCACCCCCATCCTGATGACACTCCCCCACAGACTCAGGATGTCTAAAAATGGGGATCCAGCAAGACTGGTCCCTAGGGACTACTAAGTCCAAGAGAGACCCTGCTGTCACCTCTGATGAGCAAATCCGATCCTGGTTTCTAGTCACCGATGCCCTGTTTTCCTCTCACCTCTACAAGCTCAGTCCAAGACCCCATTTTATACCTATCTCCTGCCCCTGCCAAACCTAGACACCATTTCCAACCATGCTTCCCACAAGGCCTACGTGCAATGCAGCAGCAACAGCTCTCGCCCACCTACCTCTCCCTCCATTCTTGGAACTAGCCAAGCCTCTTCCAACGCCCTACAGTTCTAATGTGGGTTGAATGCAGGGCTCTAAGAAGAAGGCCTGCATGGCTGCTTGTACTATCTTTGTCATCAGGATTGTCACTGTCCATCGTTCCCATCCTTGACCCCTCACTACAGCTCCTCATTGGTCCCCCAAGTTAATTTTCAAAATGCCCACCCTTCACTGTGGATAAAGAGGCCTTCTATGGCCTGATCCTTCCTCCCTTACCTTCCACTCTCAAGATTGTTTCCTGATTATAAGCCATGCCCCCACAATAACTGTGAGCTCCACGGGATGGAGACCCAGTCTTTCTTATGCCATTGTGTGCCCAATTTCTGGAGTAAAGTCTACAGTATAGGACGGCCTCCACATGTGTGAGGATCAGATGGCTGCAACCACTGATATCTGCTCAGAAATGAAAAGCTTTCATGGAAGCTGGGTGTTCTCTGTCCCTGTCAGGATAAATGCAGGGTGGGCCTATTGCAGAGGTGACTCCAGACCCACAGGGACAGCGGTGGATAGTGGGAGACTCTTGCATACCAGTGACTTTGCATACTCAGGTCCTGGGCCCACACAGCCTCCTCTTGGGCCACCACGCCCTCAGGTCAAGTCATGACCAAGCTCTCCCTACTCTCAAAATGCAAAGGATGTTTTTCTGGGCTCCAATGAAATCGTACATCTTTAGGGTTTCACTCTATGCAGCTCTTACCCTCTTGGGCTCAGACAGCCCTCTCTCTCTTCGGCCTCTCACCTAACATTTTTAATCAGCAAAGACTGTGAAGGCTCCATATTAACATGTAGGTACTGACATCTGGTAAGAAAGCCAAGAGTTTAAATGCCGCATCCCAGCCCCTAGATTCCACTTTTCCTGCCACAGAACCCACGAGATCCTGAAAAATCAAGAGCCATTACTGAAGCAAAGATTATGGGCTGGTATGGGGAGCCACAAAGATTTGAAATTGTGAAAGACAAGCCCATAAATGCAGAGGGCCCTTGGGTTTCCTGAATTCTGATCCAAAACTGAGCCACAGAAAGGAAATGCTCTGATGTCCTTGCCAAACCGACAGTGTCACCAAATGAAAGAGTGAGATAAAGTCTGGCATCATTTTGGAGACAGAGACAAAGGAGACCACCAAGAGTGTTTGGTGCGACCGATGCTCGCGAGATGTGCGTTCTCCAGTTTCCAGCCCAGGCAATGCCACCACAACCTACCGACTGCTGGGCATTCGCTGCCATCGTTTAGAATGGAAAAGAAGGCAAGGAGCTCTTGCTGACTTCTGGTCTGGCTCCCATATACCCTCTGAGACAGAGAGGTCCTCTACAGCTGAGGGGCCCAATTTCCCCAGAGAGCCTGCAGGGCATCTCCAACCACTGGGAAGGTAAAATGTGCCTGGTGTGCCTGGTTATCCCCTTCATGGCTTGAGTAGACACTTTCTCTCTAAAATCAAAGATGTCTCAGAAATGGACATATGTTTTGTTGGCATGGCCCCCATCTTCCAACACAATAGAGCAATTCATAAGTAGGAATGGGGTCTGAGTCAAGTGCCACCAAAAGCAAGTTCGGCTGTGCCTGACCTCAGCTGGGTTCTCTGAAGTCAATGATGATGAGACCAAAGCCAGCTTGTGCCCTTCTAACTCTCAGACACCCAACCAGACTGGGATCTGACTGGATCTGACCAGTCTGCTCCAGGCCAGGTCCACATAGGTGAAATCAAGAGTTGCAGATTGCTTCTATATATTAAAAGAAAAAGAAAAGAAACTCAAAACACAAGGCACCGGGTTCACTTTATAGCGAGGCATACATGGTACCCAGACCTCAAACAATAG
The DNA here is from genome assembly GCF_903995435.1 of Acomys russatus. Lineage (NCBI taxonomy): Eukaryota > Metazoa > Chordata > Mammalia > Rodentia > Muridae > Acomys > Acomys russatus. The sequence continues at coordinate 43,892,301 of NC_067161.1, read as the reverse complement.
CTCTCAAAAAATATTAGCACCCACCATCATGTGACTTTACAGGCCCTACTTATTTGAAAGCCAAGGCCCAGTCAAAGCTATATGACTCCAACTATTCCTCTAATATAAGATCATTTATATAACTATTTTCTGATTGTGAAAATAAAGGTCTTCATTAAGAAAGTCTGTAAGGCAGAAAGGTTTTTGTTAAAGCATTAAGAATCTTATCAGCCACACATTTTTGGGCTCCCGGTAGGACCCCAGTAGAGTCTGCCTTATGGAAGCTTCTACAAAAAACCAGATCCCCAGAGTCTAGAGCAGACCAGGTTTTGACTGAACAGGGAGGGTAGAAGGGCTTCCAGAGGTGCCAGGTCCTTGCTAGAGTCTGAAAGGATCTTTGGACACTCCCCACTCCCGCCCCACAATGCTGTTCCTGCACTGTTCCTCTCCCCCTTGGGATTTTGTGCTCAGAGGTTTCCAGGGTCATTCTCCAACTCAAACAGCCCCCATCCTGACACATACACACACACACACACACACACACACACACACACACACACACACACGTACACACTCCAGCCCCTCATGATCCTAATCGCCTGTTCAGTTCCCTGCAAGGCTCACAGGGCCGCCCTTACATCACTTGAGCTCCCTAGCTACCTGTAAAAGAATGTTAATTCAGAACATGGCTGTTCTGGGCAAAAGATCGCATCCAAAGACCTTCTAGGTCTGTGTGATCTGGCTGGAATACAAGCACGTCTTTAGTCTAGGAGACAGAGGCAAACAGATCTGAGTTCAAGGCCAGCTTGGTATAGAGCAAGTGAAAAGCTTAGATCCAGGCATGGTGGTACATGCCTTTAATCTCAAACAGAAGTAAAGTTAGTTTGTAGAAGGAAGTACCCATGTTTGAAAGTGATGTCTAATTGAGTGGCAAAAAAGGTGACAGAAGATTTGACAGAATAGGATATGCCTATGAGAAGAGAGAGGAAAGGGAAGTCACTTAAGAGGCAGTTTTGCAGAGAGAGGAGGCAATTTTTACCAGGACAGTAATAGAGAGATGGGTTGCAGGGGGTGGGGGGGGGGAACCTCAGGTAAAGATGGAACAAGCCAAAAGATCAGAGCAGATTGCTGAGTTAGAGGCCAAGCAGAGCAGTTCCAGGCCAAGAGAGAAGCCAGATTGAGTAAGTCAGCTGGGAGAAGAGTTTGAGCAGGAACACCTGAGTTGAACCAGTCAGCCCAGAGCTCAGAAAGAACAAGTAAGGGTGAACTTATTAAGCAGTAAGTCTCAGAGGCTAAAACATTCTAGGCCTAGGTTAGATTGTATGGAGGCTAGAAGCTTCCAGGACTAGACCTAGGTTAGCAGAAGGAGGCAGTAATCCTCCCAGAAAACAATTGAGCCAGGAGAGTAAAAGTTACTTTTCCAGCTGTCTGCCCAGCACACTACACACTGTGAGCCTTTCTGCTCTCTTCTCTTCATGAGCAACAAACAGTTTTGGGTGAAAAATAATGGGCAAAGGCAATGGTAAGGAAGAGAGGCAGGATGTGAAGAGAAGAGGAGAATCCTGAAGTGGGGTGTTTACGTCCAAGGAACAAAGGGAATGGTGGGATTCTATGCTGAAAGGAAGAGGCCCGTCCAGCTAATCCCCCTGGGCCATGGCAAGGCTGTCACTTGGAAATGAAGGCCAATGGGGCCTTAGAACGCTTGGAAAACTGAGTGATGGAACCAGCTTTTTATTCTTCAAAACTTCATCATGGGTTCAGCTTGGAATCCGAATCACAGAGGGACAAAAACAGATAGACGTCATCTCTGCCTTGGTACCTCTGGCAAGAAGGGGACTGCGACTGTGGACACTAGAGGACGGCATGCTACATGAAGCCTGGGACTCTGAGAAGGAGGAGAGGGGCACACTGGGAAGGCTCCAGCTATCGGGCAGGCTGGATGCTGAAGCACTGTTCGCTAAGACACCAGACAACAGCAAAGACGGTCAAGGAGGAAGGTGCAGGGTGGCTCTGGATGGCAGCTTGGGTGGGGACTCATAAGCCAGCCGTCCAGCAGAACTGTCTGGCGCGTGGCTGCCAACAGGAGTCTGGAGTTTGAAAGAGAAAACTGGACTGGAAGAAAACAAAGATCCATGAATGGACTTGAAGATTTCACTACACTGGAGGAAGACAGAAAATGGCGGAAGAGCTCATGAGAAGCTGGGGGAGGGGCGAGGGGGGAAGAAAGGGAAGAGGGGAGGAGAGGAGAAAGAAGGATTTCGACACAGTTCTACTCCATTCTTAAAAACGAATAAGGCACGATCTTGTAACTAAAGCTGCAACAAAAGGAAGAAACAGATGCATGTTTCCAGACACATTCCATTAAAAGGGGAAAGAACACACTCTTTCTCTCCTGCTTTTGTTCACCCTAACCTGTAGGTTGCAACCCCTTTGTGTGTGGGGGGTCATCTAAGACCATTGGGGGAAAAAAAGATATTCACATTACGATGCATAACAGTGGCAAATTTACAGTTATGAAGCAGCAAAGCGAATGATGTTATATTTGGGGATCACCACGATGTGAGGAACTGAATTAAAAGGCTGCAGCGTTTGGAAGGTCGAGAACCAGTGATTTTAGACATGGGTGAGATGGCTGGGGTTCTAGCAGAGTCTACATTCAGGAGGATGAGAACCAACCCCAAAAGAGACAAAGAAATGAGCCGGGAAGTACCTGGGTCTCTAAAAATGTCCCGAGCCCCATGCATCTCTTGCGCTGCTGTGCCCTGACTTCATTAAAAGAGCTGAACATAGACATATTTGTGGCACTAACATTTGTAGATGTTCTGCCTGTTCAAGTCTCATACTAACCAGCTAACTGGTCTACCATGCCCTGTCTTCTTGGAGTAGGTCACTGCCCAGACAGAGCATACCTCCCCACTCGCCTGTATCTACTTAAATCCTGCCTACCCTTTGGAGGATGGATCATATTCTGCCTCCCACTAGAGACTGACCTTCTACTTCCTCCTTGAACTCTGGCACTGTCTGCCTGCCCCCTCTCCTCAGGCACCTGGCCTTCATAATGAGTGACTCATGCACCCATACGCATATCCCCTGGCTCCTCAGTGAGGTTCGGCATCAGCAGAGGCAAGACCAGTGACTGCCAAGGCCAAGAGCCCCCAAGCCTTGGGGTGGGCCCCACAGAGCCAGTTCAGGGATCAGGCAGGGGCCAGACAAATAACTGAATCAGTTTAGAAAAACTAAGGTAGAAAGAGGTTGGGGACGTGTGTAAAACACATAAAACTAGCCCCAGCACGAAGAGATCAGGTCTTTGAGGAAAGCAGTGGCTTCAGTGACAACAAAGCAGGCCTCTGGGGAGAGGGTAGAGATTCAGTATCCCTTCAGAGAAATAGCTGGCTTGAGCTAAAATAGTGGCATGCTGCTGTGATGTCCCAGATACTCAAGGAAGCTGAGGCAGGGTGATTACCTTGAACCCAGGAACCTCGGATGCAGCAAAATCCCACAGAAGATAGGGGAGCCCATCACGTACATGGAGATACACACATGATAACATAATCTTTACAGACGCTATCAATAACTACTCCTAATAGTAAAAGTGTGCTTCCAACATTCAAAGAACAAACAGCCTGTTTAATTCTAAGCACTAAACACAGCTCGCTCACGAAGGTGACTTTAAAGGTCCTGTACTTTGTAACACCATATTGTTGCACAACTCATTGTTGAACTCCATGGACCAGGCAAGACAGACTCAGGAGACTGATGCTCAGCACTTAGGTCGTAACATGCTCACACACTGGGAAGACGTCAGCAGAGGTAATTACTACTCAGGTGACTTGAGTAGAAACTCCTAATTTAGAGTAAGCCTAAGTGGAAGCAAGCCCAGCTTTTTAGGGGCCTTTCCTGTATGTCTCAGAAGCCCATTATTGTCAGAGCTATGACCTGGGGTTGCCAGAAAAAAAAAAAAAAAGCCACCCAAGCACGCTTGGAATCACACTAACTGAGCAAAGTCACTGTTGGCTAAGGCCAGGTAGATGAATTTGCAAGGCATGGAGAAATTGTGAGGCATGTTTCCTATTTAAGATAGCACTAGTGTCTCTTTAAGATACGCTTCTGGCATCAAGGGACAGCTATTTACTAAGCAGGAAGATGCAGAGTTTGGGCCCTTTAACAGGTTACCCAGCTGTATCTTCCATTCTCTCTTGCCGACAGTTTGTGCACAACTTAGCAGTTCCTCTGCCTCCTTGTTTCGGCTGAAACTCAGGCAGCTTTAATATGCCTGCCAAAACTGCTCCCTTCCGGGCCTAAGAGTCTTGAATTCCCGTGCCAACACCACGTGGTCAGATGCCACTTGGGGACAGCGCTTGTGGACATCAGGCCCAAAGCCCCAGAGAAAGTTGACTTTTGCTGGAGGTCTTGCCATTTATGGTCACTAGGTGGCAGCAGAGAGCCAGGAGATGCACATCACGAACAGGCAGGGCACTTCTGCCAGACCCTAGGGCTGTAGGTTGAAACCTGATGCTGTGGCTTGGGGGTGTGGGTGAGGGGGGGACGACCGAAAGCACTCTTGTCACATTCTTAGGCACTCATAAACAGTGCTTGGCTGCCACCTCACCCATGCAACCTCTAGGATGGTTTCAATTTAGAGTGCCCCACACCCTCATATGAAGAACTACCCGTTTCAAAAGGACCAGGGTCTTTTGCCCTGTCCCCAGCCCCAGAATGGTGGAACTTAAAACAACATTTCCCGTCCCCAATGTCCCCAATACAAGTATGTTACCAGTTCCCGTTGCTACTGAGTCTAAGGTCCTTCATTTGCCATGCTTCAGTGATACTCCTTTAGAGTGTAAAGTAAGAAAAACCCAACTAAGGAAGTGGCATGCACAGAGCTGCGACATCACTTCACTGCCTGCTCTGTGGGGCTCGGTATGAACTGGTGGTTCCTCTCCTTCAACCAAACATAAGAGAGCAGTTTACAGTAAGATTGGAAGCTGTGCCTGGATGGCCTTTCAAAGCCAGTATTCCAGGCCCCTCTGGGTCCAGAACACAAACTTGGGAACACAAGACCAAGTCTTGGTAGAAATCTTGTTTCTATGTACCAGAACATCTCAGGCTCTGCTGAGCACTCTTAGTGCTCCCTCACTTTCATCCTCAGCCTGGTTTCCAACATCCCATAGCCAAAGATGCTGAGCACAAAGGGGAAACACAGTCTATGGAGAAGGGGCCATAGGCCCAGCTTATGATGCTAAGTGGTACCACTGAGGCCCAAGATCCTAGTCTGGTAACCAGGAGGTCCAAACCGGGCCAAGCCATCTTTAGGAAGGCCCAACTGCCTGCTGCTACAGTGGGAAGGTACAGGATTATTTTTGATAGGGACACCAAACCAAAAATGGCCCCAATATCACCTGTAGTCATGGGGTCTGCTTTCAGTGACCTGGCATGTCACCTTCTCTGCTTACCTGTGTCCATATTTCTTTACCCACAAAGAATATTACACAAAATGACTGAGGCAGGCTGACAGCATGGCTCAGGTAGAGTCGTGGCGAAACTGAAGTCTCTCTCATGAGACAACTGTTCCCTTCCTCTGATGTTGTCTTCCTGGCTCAGTGGCACATTAGAGTCTACCCAGTAGGGGCTTTCTAGACCAGAGCCTCAAGAATTGATGTCTTCAGGTGCAAAAGAAGACTGCGCCCCCCCCCCCACCAAGGACCCATCTGCACAGAGCACAGAACTAGTCTCTCACCGCTGACTGATGAGGAGTAACAGTGCTGGACGGCTCCCGAGGCGGACGTGGTACAGTTCTGCCAGAGATCAGTCGTGTGTCCATTGCCCACAAGCCATTGCTGGAAACAAACAGACATAGCCCCCGGTCAGTGAAGCAGTGAGGAGCCAAAGAAGCAAAGGAGCATGGTGAGGGAAGGCAGAACAGCCTCCTCATCTGGGGGCCTGCCCCTCCCCTCCTTCTTGCCCAGGGAGAGCAGCACAGGACATTTCCTAGCCTAGTCACCTGGAGGCATGACCCTTCTCCACTGCCCTCAGCACAGGCCACTCCCTGGTAAAGTTGACAGTTGCTATTTTGTGATCCGGAAATGAGAGGTGACAGTCTCTTACAGATATCATGTGGAAGTGGGAGCACTGTTTCATGTGTGAGAAAGCACTTTGGAAATAGAAAGGTATCTGACACAGACACACACACCTTCCACACACATATGCTACTGCATTCAGAGGTGAGTGACATAGTAGGAACCAGGGACTTGCCCAAGGAACAACTGCACTCAAGTTCCATCCCCACCACATGTATACCTTGTGGGTGCCATTCCTACCCTTGGCATGTCTAAGCCCGTGTGTGTGTGTGTGTGTGTGTGTGTGTGTGTGTGTGTGTGTGTGTGTATTGGGGGGGGGTGTTGTCAGAGTCTTAAGTAGCCCAGGCTGCCCTCAAACTCTCTATGTAGCCAAGAATGACCTTTTTAAAAAAATATTTACTTATTTATTATTAAGGGCATCAGATCACATTATAGATGGTTGTGAGCCACCATGTGGTTGCTGGGAATTGAACTCATGACCTCTGGAAGAGCAGCCAGTGCTCTTAACCTCTGAGCCATCTCTCCAGCCCCATCTAAGAATGATCTTGAACTTCTAATCCTTCTGCTTCCACCTCAGGAAGAGCTGAAATCGCAGGCAGGCATTACCACTCACAGGTTCACGCCCCACCAGGCACTGAACCCAGGTTTTCAGGCATGCTAACCAACCAGGTGCCACCTTCTTTCCTATCAAGATTGGCACCGGCCACAGTCATAACTAAGATGCTGCAAGTAATAAAGCAAGTAACAAATCCCAAACATATTTCTCAGAAAAAAAAGAAAACCACTTCCAGCCTGCCTCACACTGGGACATTAAAGCCAGAAGCATACAATCGTCATTGGCAAGAAAGTATATTTTAGATGAATTAACCCACTGTGTCTGACAGCTCCACACCCAGTTCCTTCCCTGCCCAGCTCCTGTCAGTGGAAGGCAGTCCTGCGGCAACAAGTAGCTTGAGATTTGCAAACTTTTTTTTTTCCCCAGAGAAGTCGGGGTTAACTTGATAACTCCAAGTCCTAAAGAGTTTTTATAAATAAAACAACTCATCTGAGCTAAGATTTGGGGGAAGACGACTTTTCATAAATCACCTACTGAGTTCCTCAAGGAAGCCAAGTCAGGGCGGAGAATGTAGCCCCAGAACCATGGCTCAGAGGCCTGAGAAGCTACGTTCTTCCAGGCCTGGTTCCTCTTCCCATCCCTGATGGGAAGTTAGGCCCCCGCTTGGCCTAACTTTGTAAAAGAAGTCAAGAGAAGTCCCTGGGACCTCTGGAATGTCCAGCTGTCTGTAAATGTCATTCCAGTTTGGCACCTGGGGAAGCACTGGCTAGGAACTGGGAGCTAGGATAGCTGCTGCCCAGCATGGAGCCTCCCGGCCCGCCCACACTCACGCTGACGATGGTGGAGACGAACAGCAGCACTAGCACGGCGACGTGGAGGAACAGGATCCCCAACAAGAGCAGGAGCATGGTGGCTGGGCTCGGGATCCGTGGAGCGATGCCTGCGAGGAGAGGGAAGCGGGTGTGAGGCCGCTGGGCTGGCCCGGGGGCCCAGCTGGCCAGGAGGGGGCGGCAGCCTCCATCCAAATCCCCGCCCAGTGCCCGCCCGCCATCGAACATCTTTTGCCTTTGGAACAAAACAAGCTAGCAGTACGCACGTCTCGATCACCCCGGGAGGCGCGCGGAGGAGAGGAGTTTCCAGAATGATGAGCAGAGGCCACAGCAAGCCTCCGCCCAGCCTGGGCGCCTCTCGGGGCCCGTGGGACTCAGGGGGGCCACAGAGGCCACGTCCCTGCCCGAGTCACAGGGCGGATTCCCCCCCAACTCCCCGGGGAGGCGCCAGGATTGCAGTCAGTGGCCAGGGTCGCCCGCCGCCCAAGGCTGGTTTCCCAGACCCCAGTGCGCCCCGCGTTCCGTTACTTGCTTCCAAGTTTCCATGGGGTTTTGCCAGCGGAGGGGAGCCGCCCCCCCTCCCCTTCCCCCTCCCGGCTTAGCCTAGACGAGGGCGGCGGAGAGCTGGAGAGCAGGCGGGCTGGAGGACTGCCCGGCTCCCGAGCTTCCCGCGCGCCGAGTTCCGCGCCTTCCCTGCGCCCCGGGGGGATTAAGGACTTTCAGCCCTGCTAGCTCCGTGTGCGCTCCCCTAGACGGCCCTACGGACAGCTAGGCTAAGCCAGCCGCACCCAGGGCCCCCACGCGGACCCGGTCCAGTGCCCCATCCCGAGTGGATGCGCCAGGAGCCCTATGCCCGGGTGCCGCTGACTGGCGAGGAGGAGACAGTGCATAAAGGAGTTGGTTGGGTTTGAGAAGTCTTGCAAGTCAGAACTGGCAAGACACGTTTCCGGAGGAGATCCTATCACCACGCACCCCCAAACCCCCACACTCCCACACCCCTACGCCCCAACACTCTCACTCACTCACTCTTCACAAAGTTTAGGAAGTTAAACCTTAAGTGACCTGGTAGTGAATGTGTACAGCTGTGAAAGACTGGCTCCAGCTGGGTGGACCAGTTACGGTTAGAACCTTGGGCCAAAGAGATTTCTAAATTAGTTTTGCCATGTATTCTATCCCACACACCTCCAGTTTTCTCCCAAGGAACGCATCAAAAGCAAAAACTCAGGAATGCACAGAAGATATAATCAGGATTTCGCCATCGTTTCCAGAAATTTAAAATTATTATATCGGACAGCTTCAAGTAGCAGGGAGCCAAGAGCGCGATGCTGTGACCAGGACCTGGAGGGCCAGAGGTTCGAGACACTATCCTAGGTGTTTTAACAAGCGCATCATCTGGGAAGAATTTCAAGGCCGACCCCGCGGCCCTGAGGTCTGAACGCAGTGGAAGTAATCCTAGGGGTGTCCCTCCAGTAGGCTAGGAAGGAAACAGACAGGGGTCTCAGCGCTCCTGCCACAAGGCGGCCCAATGAAGGGTTGGAGCCGGTCCCGACTCTAGGCTCACCATCTCCAAATGATGCCCAGGTTTATCCCCCCCCCCCACTTCCTTCACTTTCCCTACCAATTTACTTACAGTTCAAATAGACAGCTGTCTCAGAGCAGAGTGCCCTCAGGCACAAACTCGGGTGCGAACTCTGGGTTGCTGGCGTCCCCAAAGACAGCTGTGCTGCGGGGCTGCGCGCACGCAAAGCAAGGGGGCAGAGGGAGGCACCCGACGTTCCCCTTTAACGGGAACTACGCCCTGTTTGCGTAGCTGCAGAAGGGTGTGTCCCGGGGTCAGCGTGTGCGGGAGGGCGGGCCTCCCCGAGGAGAAGGGGCTGGCGGGCGGGGCGCCGACTGCCAGAGACAGTTACTTGGATTTAAAGACACCTCCCGGGGAGAAAAAAAGCAGACCTCTGCCAAACCTCGACTTTACCCCTGGACTTTTTCACCTCCCACCTCCCCTAGCTCTGTGGTACTTGGGCTCTCTTGACCAATAAATTGTACCTTCGACATTCGCCCCCCTCAACCTACATGGATAAAGCTTGCCCCCCACCCCACCCCAAGCATTGCGTGCACTGAAGCGGACTGCGCCCACCTGGCACACCCGCTTGCCCTGGCTTCCTAACTGGGCTGGTCCTCTAAAGAGCTATTCTGGGTATCCTTGTTTGTACCTAGAAAGTGTGTGCTAGCTTCCTGGGATTCGGAGGACATATCTAGAGGGCCCTGCTGGGACCTGAATCCGTAGGTAAGGGGGGGGGGGGGGGCGGTAGGAAAAGCCAGGCTGACAGGGAGTCCTAGGATCCGGCTTCTCCTAGGCTTGGCAAAACCAGATTACAACTGCATATATGCTCCAAAGGAAGTTTGCCTGAGGCGGCCTGGCCTGGCTCCCAGCCTTGGCTGGAGTCCTGGCCACGGGGTAGGGGGTGAGGGAAGTGGCCATCTGAGGTGCTGGAAGAGCAGCAGGGAGAAACTAGCTGATTCACAGCCGCCTGAGTGTGGCCAGCCCAGAGTTAAGGAGGGAGAGGCTAGCCAGCTCCTCTTGGAAATGTGCCCAAATGGCCATCAGGTCACCTGTATCGGCTGACTGAGCAAGGAGGCAGTGTGTTAAAAGTCTTTATCCACACATCCACACCCTCCCTACCTGTGTGTCATGAAGCCCTAAATGACTCAGACAGTTCTATATTATTTTGCTATTGGAAAGTAGCCGCTATGTCAACTAATGGTATGTAGTTGCTCGTTAAATAAAATATATATATATATAGTTGAAGAATTCATCAGACAACGATCTTTTACAGTTTCTCATCAGATTAAAAAAAATACTTGTGACATTTTTATCCAATGCCCTGTCGGTGCCAGGTGTTTTACCTGGTCTATGGCACCCAGGAGGATGAGAGGCAGTGTGGTGCAGTGGTTGAAGCATTGGCTCTGCACTCAGGGGCACACCTAATCAGCCAGATTCCCACCGCTGACAGCTTCAGTAGTTTTAACTGGGAAGAGCACCGCTGCCTGCATGGAATGGTGTGACAATCCTTAAAGATAAGCTCAGAGCCATTCGCAGTGTGTCTGGAACAAAATACAGGCCCAAACACACCACTATTACGAGAATACCACATCTAATGCTCAAAACCCTTCAAGGCAGGGTTTGTCCATTTCTAGTAGGGTAGAAAATACCCAGAGTTATACAACTACATGAGAGAGCATGTGGCCCAAGAGTGACCAAGGAAATGGAACTATGTCTTCTGTTTTATGGGTTGTCTTTGTAAGTTGGATATGTCCTAAAAGTCATTGCTGTGCCCTTACTTAAAGCCATGTCTGTTCCCAGCATATCTTGGTGACACCGTGTTTAACTCTGGATTCTCTTTCCTTTCTGTCTCCTAAGTAAACTTCCCCCTGGGGAAGTCTAATCTACACCTTGAAAAGCGCAAGGCTATAGCTGCGTTCACAGCCTGCTCCTCTCCTTTTTTTTTTTTTTTAACTCGGCACTTCGGTCCACAGTCACCTAGGTCATAGCCATAACCACAAGCTGCCAGAAAGGTGACCCCCCCACCCCCCACCCCGCCGCCTCTGTCGCTCGATGCCTCTTGCTTCCTGGCCAGCTCCCAGTGCTAGAAAGGAAATGCTACTGAGGGAATGCTGAGCAAGCTTGGCCACACCCAGAGCCTGCCGGCCACAGGTGGAATTGGCCAGTGTACCGCTCCACTAGCCAGCTGTGTGGATCTTGTTGCTTCCCGCTAGGGTAGAGCCATCTAGGTCCCCCTTTCCCCTCCAAGCTTCATCTATTCAGCTTCTGGATGCTCTCAGATCGCCCTCTTGCCTCCCCAGCCAAACACACACCCAGGTTTAAAGCAAGATCTTAAGAACCGAGTCCCTGCTCCTGTTTTTCAGGTTGCAATGGATGGGAACTGAGCCTCTCTATAAAGTACATACTACCCAGAGGCACCATCTGCCAATACAACTCACCAGACCAACGGTGTAACCCCCTTCCTCCACACGGATTTCTTTGCAGTCAAGTGCAAAGGAGGGAAGGCAAGCCCTCCCTGCAGGACAGCAGATGCTCACAGCAGACAAGACTCTGAGCTCGGCTGCTTCCAGCCAGGCTCCCTGAGATGTTCCCTGGTGGAGATCCCTGTAACTGAAGCTGGACTAGGCGTCTTTCCAGTTTATTCAGGGGCTGGTCCAATGCTGGGATATGTCATGGTGGCCTGAGAGGTTCTCAGCCTCTACTATTTAAAGAGACAGTGTCCAGCTTGTGCATCCTCCAGGGTAGAGTGATTCCCCAAGAGGCCCTTCAGGAAATGAAGAACTTGAAATGGATTTGGGGTGTTCCTGAACCCAAGAGACTAGAGATGTTCTCCCTGGAAATGCTAGCCTATGTACAAGCAAAGAGGTCCAGCCTGTTCTCAGTAGGCTCTCAGCAACTCTCTGTGGATTCTGCAGGATTGAAATCTACTGCGTAATGGATCTATACACACAGTGTTACATGGTGGAGGAAAAAAACCCAGCATCCTTGTACAGCATTCCAATAAATTACCCCCTCAGCATTATACCAGGGAACCAAATATCTCAGTGTATTAGCCAAATCAGGTCCATTTTGCTGTGCTCCCGGTTAGCAAGGGTCTGAGCTATCTGCTCTTTCTGCCTTGACTCCCCTCTGCCCCGGCATACCATGCTGGCAGGGTGTTAGAATGGGAGTTAGGATAACATGTCTCCCAGCTCTGTCTTTAATGTAGCCCTTCCTCAGATCACTATTAAGTGTTGGCCTTTGTGGGGTCATTCATTTCAAGCAAACAACCCTCTGAAGGTTCTGACCTATCAGGCTGGAGAGACTGGAAGTGCGATCAGGAAGTCATGAGCTTGGCAAATGATTCTCATTGCATTGTCTCAATTTACCCTATCCCTTCCAACTCATTAGACAGGTCCGCATCACTAACGACCGCAGATGCTCATCTAAGGGAAGAGATCTAATAGAATATGTTTCCTGGAATCCTGGCAACTCCGCAATCTCTTATGTCTGGAACTCCCACTCCAATCAACCCAAAGAGTTGGTGGAAGTCCTCGTCTGCCACAGAGACCTTACAGCTTGCTGGCTCCCTGGTCAGGAGAAAGGCTGAATGCTCGGCTCACAGCCAGTGTTCTAGTTCCCCTAAATCACTCCTTTCTCCCACTGCTTAGCCGTTTCTGCTTTCCCAGAACCTGGCCTTAGCTCTGACTGCTGTGCTTAGAAGCTTCTGAGAACTTGGCCAATCATCTCACTAAGGCCCATGCCAGAGATGCTGGCATTAGCGGTAAGGGCCGGGACTCAGAGGCCGGTCACTTGTCACACTCTGCTTCTCCAGCATGTCACACTGTCCAGCAAGGTGTTTCAGAGTTGTTACACACTTGTTTGTTTGATTTTTTTTCCCCCTAGCTTCCCTCTGTGGTTCAGTACAAACTGGGTCGAGACTAGGGGCGGGTTACTGCTTTATACAAGATATGGATTAATCTCACCAGGTGAAACAGAGTGGGGGTCTGTCCCAATCCTCCTCTGACATGGTCCGCACAGAGTTTTTGGAAAGCAGGGAGCGCAGTTCCTTTGATTTTTACTGACATCCCCCACCCCCGCCCCGCCAACCCGACTCCCATTGAGTGTTCCCACCATTAAACTGAAGACCGCAAGCCAGGGCAAAATGGTCGCATCAGAAAACAATAGTTATGACCTCAAAGCCCGGGGTTTGAGGAAGAGTGAGGGTGAGGGCTGAGGGCATGGGCTCTGCATCTGGGCCTATCGGGTCAGCCAGTCCTTCCCTCTATGAGCCATCCTTCCCTGGACCCGTCCATCTCCGTAGCTAGGCCCTGGAAGAGCAGCTAACGATCCATCCCATTCACCTATCAGAATTGGGTTGTCTGTCTCCTTCCCGGGGAGCCACCTGAGGAAAACGTCCTTCTGGTTCTTTCCCGCTCCTGTAAATCCCAGCCACTAAGAGCATCCCATTGAGCCACTCGCCACAACAAGCACACAGAACAGTCGCCCAATCGTATTTATTATCATGGGCAATACACACGAGGGGAAAAAAAAAAAAGACTTCTGTAACTTCACCAAGGAAACAGTGATGTCACCCTAGACTAATTTTACTAGCTGTTTCTGTTGCACTGAGTTTGAGTTTCTACTCAAGTAGCGAGTGACTACTCCACTCAGAAGTCACAGACTAAAATAGTAACATTGGTTGTTCATAATTTCCGGGTGCCTATGAAGACCAAGGACCACCCTGAACATTTCATGTGAATCACATCACCAATCTTTGCAATGACTACAGGAAATGATAGATACCAAAAGCACCATCTTCTATAAGAAGAGTGTAAAAGTAACTTTCACTCACCTGATGTAATTGTAGTCTCTGAGGCTTACTGCCTAGGCCTAGTCCTAGAAGCTTCTGGGCTCCATACAGTTTAATCTAGGCCTAGAATTTTTTCATCCTCTGAGACTTACTGCTGAATATGATCACCCTTTCTAGCTCTTTCTGAACTCTTGCTGGCTGGTTCAACTCAGCTGTCCTGACTCAAACTCCTCTCCTAGCTGACTGACTCAATCTGGCTTCTCTCTCAGCCTCTGACTGAATTGCTCTGTTCCGCCTCATACTGACTTTGGCAATCCGTTCTAATCTTCTGGCTCCTTCTCATTCTCTGGCTCATTCTGTCTTTACCTTGTTGTTCTCTCTAGCTTGTTCTCTCTACAACCTGTCTCTGTAAAACTGTCCCAGGAAAGCTGCCTCCTCTTTTCCAATCTCTGTGCTACTCTCTTTTAAGCTGCCTTTCTTTCCTCCCTGTCCTCATGAGTGTTGGGCATATCCTATTCTGTCAAATCTTTCCCTGATTCATCACTTTGTCTGCCTCTCAATTAGGCATCACTTTGAAACATGTCTGCTTTCTTCTACTAATTTTACCTTCATTATTTGGGATTAAAGTTGTGTGCTAAGGGCATGTCTGTATTCCATCAAGAGTAGCACGTTGCGGGATTAAAATCCCTCTACAGCAGGGGTACAACATGACACCTAGAGTCCATACTTGGGGAACATTCTGTCTCACTCCTTGCTATATGTAGAATATTCTTAGCACATCATTAACAATGGGCATCTTTAACTTTCTATAGTTCAATTTCCTTGGTTTTGGTTTTTTGTTTTTGATGAAAGATACAGTTTACATACAGTTAGTCACTCACATTTCTTTTCTTATTGAATGGGAAGATTATACCAGTCCCTTGGTACTGGCTTCCAGCGTCCAGCCTCAGGAGGTCCATATCACACACACCTGTCCAGCACCTGCACTGGGCAACGTCCAGAAGTAACAGTTGTTTCCATGAGACTTGTCACTGTTGTCTTTGTAGAGTAGGGTTCAAACAGACTCTGGAAGAGGAAGCCCTTTGTGCACTTGGCAGTTGATAAAATGCCACTGGCCACGGCATCCTATGTGGAGGTAAGCACTGTAACCAAGTCCATGTGAAGGAGCTGAGGCGGGCAAAACTCGCATCTTTCTCCTGGGATCAGCTCGCAAAGGCCAGGCTGGGACATAAGACCGGATCCCTGCTTCCCTAAGCTGTGGTTTTGCATTGTGCACACTCCCCAAGAGCAGAGGAGAGGTGAGCCTGACCTTGGCGTGTATCCACCCCGAGTCATGATCTGGACGGCGTTCACACAGCACGGGGAGCCTGTGCAGCCTCACAGCTGCCTGTGTGGGAGTTCTTGGCCCCACCTGGATGCAGATGGTCTGGAAGGGGTTTCAAAAGCCAACTCGCTGGCTCTGGATGCATCTATACTGTTCTGACCTTGTGCAAGAACAGCTTATTAGAAGAACAAGCAAAGGGGAGGCGGGTGCACAGAGAGAAGGGAGAAGGATGGAGGCAGAGATGAGAGAAAAGAAGGAACAAGGTAAGTTTGACTTCCACTGACTTCCATTCCCCTCTCTCAATACATAAGCTTGTAACTATGTCATGTCCAAGACTCTGGAGGATGTGAAGATGCCCCGTGTAAACAAAGAAGCAGGTAGAAACCAACCTAACACACACACACACACACACACACACACACACACACACACACACCATAACACATAGGTCACCATCACTACCACCACATACCATAACACACACAGACTACCACCATCACACATTACAACACACACACACACACACCCCACAATGACCACCATACACTATACCACACACACTACCACTACCATCAACACACATACACACACACACACACCACCACACACATCACACCACACACATACTACACCACATGCCACATACATACACACTACCCACCATGCCACACATGTGCCCATGCAAACATGTGTGTTCATAACCCATGCACACACCCCTACACCACACCACATATATACCACACACATGAACCCACACACGTATCACACACACACACCACGTGTACACGCACACATGCCACACGCACACGTGACCTAACTTGGCAATTCACAATTTCATCTCAGGATAAAGCACATCTTTAGCTCCTTCACCTGTGGGAGAGAGAAAGCACAGAATAATTATGTTGCAGACACGCACACAAAAACTACCGAGTACAAAAGACTCTTTGTGCCTGAATGTGTGTTGTTGCTTAGGAAAGCCAGATTCCAGGGATACAAGCGGAGGGGAGAAAGCTGCCTTTCTCTGATATCTCATGAGCTGGCATAGAGCAATTTGAGTGAGAGAAGGTCAGACACAGACACGTATTTGCAATGCTGAGGCTTTTCTGAAATTCCTAGTCCTAAGAGGCAGGCTTCTGCCCCAAGAGCGGTGACGAAAGTGGGCAGTCTTGCTGCAGAACTTACAAACAAGGGAAGGAGGCAACACTGCACTGCCACGGCTCCTGCAAACCAGCTGTGGTCCTTCTTAGAAAAGCAGCCTGGGCTTGAGAGAAAATACTGAGAGAGGTGACAGGAGAACGCTGCTAACCCCAAGAGGATGCTCGAGTTCACACGCCAAGAAACGGGCATATTCACCTCCACCAAGAAGACAACGGGGAACCTGGGAAAACGACCCCATTATGGTCCCAAGGGGTCTCATTCTCCTGGCACCCCTGAGCCTGAGGTGCTGTGAGCATGACCCTGAGGGGAGAGGCTCTCTCCATCTGCTTGTCCGGTATGAAGCCTTAGCTACACCAGGAAGGTCGCAGGCAGAGGTCAAAGGTCAAGCCCTCTTGAGAGGGTTCAAAGGAAAAGTGGGCAAAATTTCAAGCCTGTTTCCTCCTCATTGTTACAGTCCAGGAAATACCTAATCCAGGGAACTCCAGTGGCAAGCTGGAGCCTCGTGTGGAGATTGTGGCCCCTAAGACACTCACACAATTGGCAGGAAAGTGGTACCCAAATATAAATTTTATAAATTACTTTTGGCCATCAGACCACATTCTTAACCACTCAATTCCATCAAGTGGACAGGTTGGTTTGTTTTTGTTTTTGTTTTGTTTTGTTTTTTAATGGTATTGACAATTGAACTCTGGTCCTTTCACACGCTAAAAAAAAAAAAAAAAAAATACTCTACCATTTCCTTTTTGTTGGCTCATTTGTTTGTTTTAATTTTGAGACAGAGTCTCATTAAGTTGCCCAGGCTGGCCTTGAACTCACTCTATAACCCAGCAAGACCTGGGTTAGCAATCCTCAAGCTTGCAATCCTTCTGCCTCGGTCTCAGAAGTATCTGGGATTATAGGCCTGTGCCACCAGGCTCTACACATACACAGTATCACAGCTTCATGGTAACAGCAGTGAGGGTTAAAACCCGTGATTGGGCAAAGCCAGGAGAACACATGACACTGACCTCTATAATCAGTGTGTGTTGTGGTTGGGAGTACCCATTCCTTGAGACATCACACACTAAGACTTTGTCAGCGTGGGAACCTGTAGGCAGTCAGACCTAATAGAAAAAAAGCTAAGCCAGAGAGGCCTTGGAGGCAGTATCGGACCCCAGATCCATACTTTCTCTTTGCTTCCTGGCTGCCATGAGGTAAGCATCTTTCACCACCACGCACACCACACCATAGTACTCTGCCTCACCGTCGGCCCTAAAGCATAGAGCTAGCCAACCTTGCCCTGGGATTCTTGAATCCTCCCCATAAGTTGATTGCATCAGATATTTTGGTTCAGCAATGGGAGGGCGATGAACACACCGTGTTTCCACGTTCTGACTTAAAAGGAGCAAAGAAACTGTAGGGAGCCGAACACATTACCCGATTAATTGTGCCGACTAATCATACAGTTCAGCCTCAGGTCTCCAGCACACTGAATGTGTGGTTTTCTGGCCCAAGCGGAGGAAATACAGTCTACCCCAGGGTAGGATCAACAGGGCCACGAGCCAGGTCTTGCTAGTCTCACATCTGGACACATAGGTAGGAAATTAGTGTTGGGCTAGTTGTTGTGTTTCACAGTGTTGATGGTAAAATGCTAAGATTTGCATATGTTATGAGTTTGATAATCCTTTTTTTTTTTTTTTTTTTTTTTTTTTTACTTTTAACAATATATCAGGCAACTCTAAAGAAAGAATCAGCCTAAATCTGTTGTTGTTGTGGTTGTGGTTGTTGTTGTGGTTGTTGTTATTGTTGTTTTATCTTAAGGGATCCTTACTGAGCCCAAAATTCACAGCATTAGGTGCATGGCTTTGAATGTGAAAATAAGCCATAGGGTGTGGTAAATCACATGGTTTGGATGACAAAAGCAATACTGAAAATGGTGATGAGTTTGGCCTGTGTGGGTGCCAAGGTTTACCATGTACTACCATGTTATCTTTTCCCTCCGTTTCCTCCTTTCCCTTGCTCAGTGCCCTGTCTCACAGAATGTGTCCATACTGAAATGTGAAAGATGTTAACATCTGAATTCCTCTACTATGCAAGCTCCTCCATAATTAGGAGTCCTAGAACCTTTGTGAGTTTTCTGTCTCAGTGGAGTGTTTGCATGAGTTTTCCCCAGGGGGGATGCTGGGCCACACGATAGCCCCTCCCACCTTAGTCCTGTCTAGTCTAGTTACTATGCCACTGTGTCACAAGTCCTTAGACAAAGACTGGGTTCCAAAGCATGTCCTAAATGTATCAGGCTACAGAACTGCCCCCAGGGTATCTCCAAGACTCAGGATCACTGAATGTCACTGATGAAAACTTTGGTCTACCTGACTTTCTCTGGCACTGATGCTGTGGGTTTCGCTAATGGAGGAAATGGACCATGGTCATCTCAGAAAAACAAAAGGCAGACTTCAAGGCAGGAAGCATTGGCTAAGAAGTCTCAACCAGATAACTTTCTCAAGACAGAAAACAGGCAGCATCAATCACACCCAACACTGAGCAGTCCTGAACAGGTTTGTCACTGTGAACCTAAGTGAGGAATTGGGGAGGTACATCTGGGATCATGTAGTGATGGAGTGTTGGGAGCATGGAGGTCCGTGTACCCACAGACATCCAGGGGGAGCCAGGAACGTTAATCACTCAGGGTGTCTCCTCAGAGGAGGGAATACCTTTTCTTCCATCCAGAAGGCTGGGTGACGACCAGAAGGGAGGTGATTATCAGCCTGGTGATCTGCATTATTGGTTAGGTCAGGTTTTATCAAGCTCCTACAAGCAAGACTGAAAGTGGCTAGTAATCAGAATGATCCCTACAGCCGGGACTCTCCAACTCCCCAATACCAAAAACAGAGATCCCTAATAGGCTAAAGACCCTTACATTACCTGTAGTCAGAGGCTCCCCAAGCTCCTTCAACAAGGACCAGAGATGGCTAATAGCCCAAATGACTTCTAAGCTATCTCTATGACCAAGACCAAGCCAAACCCTTCCCTAGGCTCTTAAGTTGATGCAGATAACCTATCTCTAGAACCTATCTTCCTGGAAGAAATGACACATATCCTGAGTTAAGTTTTGATGTGATTATGCTTTCTTGTGCACTGGAGATTTTAATTATTCCAGGAAGCCTCTTTTCCAAACTGCACTGTGCTTTAAATATGCTAGCACTGAACCATGTAGCAGCAGACTCCCCAAGTCAGATCCAGGTTGATGAAGTCAATCTGAACTAAGTTTTCATCCTCACTTCTTCGTGGTTTACTTCCTTGCCTGGACATCTGCAGGGGCCCCTCAATCAAGACAGAACCACATTGTTCCCAGGTGGTTCAGGATCTTTCTACCCCTCCCCCGATACACTTCCTCCCCACTTTACAGTGTTTCATCTCAGGGGAGTGGTCTTGTTCTGGTCTTTCACAGAACCCAGCTAAGATGGTACCCAAATGAGCCAAGGATGGCCTTTGGGTATGGGTTGTTTAGCTCATTGTAAGCTTAAATTCATTGATTCAGTTGCCTACTGGTTTCAAGTTCAAATTTTCACACATTGCATTAATGTAAAAGTAGATCTAACAATCCTATTTTTAGTCATACCTTTGCATACCTCGGCCCAATCACTGACCTATGAGCAAATGGAGCCTTATGATTCTGAGACCCCTGGTTGCTATGGCCCTGCAGAGTTCTCTGACTCAGAGGACTGCTGAGTGACAGTGACATTACCTAGATATGTATGGCCCCTCCCTGAAATCCCCTTCCAAAAGACTTCCCTTTCCTCACCTTTTGTCCCATAGTCCCCACAAACCTCATGCAACGAAGCCTTTTATGCAGCTCTGTCCATACACTGCCGACAGAGTTTGTCACGTTCTATGGTCTCTTGTTGTCATGGATTTTTCAAAATCCCATCCCCAAAGTCTTCTGAGGGAAGCTTCACACAGGGATAGTAATGGTGGAACACAGAGGATCCCTAGATCAGAGCTCAGCGATGCCCCAAGGAAATTCTCCAGAAGAATTGGGTATTAAGGTGCTTCTCCTAATCACCCAGCAGAGGGATTCCTGAATTCAGCGCTGTGTCAGAAAAACTCACGAGTACTGTCTTTGCTTGCTTTCTATCGCTGCGATAAAACACTAAGCAAAAACAGACTTGGGAGGAAAGGGCTTATTCCATCTTACAACTATGAGGTCACACTTCATCACTGAAGGATGCCAAGGCAGGAACCTGGAGGCAGGAACTGAAACAGACACCATAGAGAGGTGCTGCTTAACGGCTTGCTACATTCCAGCAAGCTGAGATGAGCACACAGACTCCTCAGCTTGAGGCCAGGCAAAGGACGACCAGGAGCACATCCATCACACACATACACCTGTATGTAAGCTGGTGAAAGTTTGTGACACTGTAGGCACGCTTCTGCCCTGGGAACCCAGGAGCCATTTCTACTCTGCAGCTGCAGTGTGAGGTCTTCAATCCTCATTCCTTCACATGGTGTGTGAATTCACAGCCTTGCCATCGATTAGAAGCTGCACACTGAAGTATCGGTTTCCTGACCACACCAGTGCTGTCTTCCGTCAAGGAAATGAAAGCCACATGGTCCTCCTTACCGAGGTCCCTGGACTTTTGTGATTTCTTCCATGATGAGAGAGGCCTGACTCTTTCCAGGGGGTGACTAAGTGTATTTGGCATCCACGGCACTCCACAGAGCAGGCCTTAGGGACATGTGTGCTCTGAAGCTCTTCAGCTCAACTATGTGAAGAGAAGAGGGACAGAAGGCCTCTTAAGACAATAACCATTCAATAGATATTCATTGAGCAGCAGCTGGAATAAGGAACAACATTGTTGATCCCCTCAGTCTTCTTCAGAATGTAAAGATGCCCACCAATGCTTCCCAGCCCCAATGTGCACCTCCCTCAAGGGATGGAGCCTATCTTCCAGTCTTTGAATTGTCACTTGTCCATGCTAGTGTGATATTAACAGTGCAACCCAGGAGAGGCTGTGACAGGAAGCCCAAACAAGCTTCTGGAGACTAAGAAGCAACATGATAAGAGATTCTCAACCAACCACCCCAGCCACCTGCGCTTAGATTCTCCCAGGAAATGGCATCGGAGTTTGGCCTGGAGCAGAGGGATACCAATGAATGTCATGTGGAAACTGTGACAGCCAATCATGTGCCGTTTTTGGTCAATAGGTTTACAGGTGGTTTGTTACACAGCACAAAGTAGCTGATACATTAACAATCCTTGATCTTGGGCTACCTGCCAACCGTGTTACATTTAGAAGCAAGAGTTTATGTCCATGGGGACAGAGACAATGTCCCTGTAGTAGCAAACTGATTTCTTCTTGTTCCTGGGTCTCTCTGAGGCTTAGAAATTTGACTTTAAGAGTTGATTCAGTAGCTTGGCATGGTGGCACACAACTTTACTCCCAGCACTCAGGGAGGCAGAGGCAGACAGATCATTGTGAGTGTGAGGCCAGCCTGGTCTACAAAGTGAGTCTAGGACATCCAAAGCTACACAGAGAAACTCTGTCTCAAAAAGCCAAAAAATAAAAAATATGAGAAAGAGAGAGAGAGAGAGAGAGAGAGAGAGAGAGAGAGAGAGAGAGAGAGAGAGAAGAGAAGAGAAGAGAAGAGAAGAGAAAAGAGAAAGAGAAAGAAAGAAAGAGTTGACTCAGCTGCATCACCAAAGAAAGTCCTGTGGTAATTGCTGGGCTTATGGAACCTCTAAGACATTCCTGAGGGTCAGATTATTCTGTGGAGCCCCTTGTGAATCTGGTGAGTCAAGTGTGGTTGTGCTCTGCTCTGAGGCTCCGTGGAGAGCAAGACTTCACAGTGAACTATTATACTGTTGCTTGCTTTCTCGTTATTTCTAATTCACCATAGTTACATGAGCCTGTAGGGCATGAGAGGCAGACGTGTCCACTGATTGTCATGGGACATCAGAATGCTAAAGAACTGAAGAGGAGGGGAAGGAGGAGGGAGAGGGGAGGGGGAGGAGGAGGAAGAAGGGAAAGAGGAGGAGGAGGTGGTGGTAGCATTTAACATCTTTCTTCTGTATCTCTGCTTACATCTGGGAAAGCCTAAAACAGTCTGTGAACTCACACAGGTCTTGTGCACAGCATGCCTCTCGAGTAGTTTTGCTGGAAATGAGCTTAATCTGGTTCTGCATGTGTGTGATCTCAGGCCCAGAGTCAGGACACTACAGATATATATATGTCTCACACACTAGACTGTTAACACTATTCTTTGAAAACAGAAACCAATGCCATTTCTTCAATCTGCAAGGAACAGCCCTGTGAAAACCAAACCACAAAGGGTTGATAAAGAACAGAACCCTTACCCAGAATAGGTGCTTAAGGAAAAGAACAAGAAGTCTCAACACTTAACTCTTCACAGGCTAGAAGCTGGAACAGGAAAACTAGCTCTACCGTTATCCATAGGCCTTGGTTCTTCCCTTAGGATGCTTCTAGGTTGCTAGGTAAGATCTGGCAAGAAAATGCAGAACATACATAGACTGGACTTCAATAAATATGCCCCTCAGATGCTCCAAGACTGCAGAGATTTGGCATGAAGGAGATGGATACTCTCCCCCTCTCTCTCCCTACCACCCCAGCATGGCAGCACCAGGCTCTTGATACTTCTTAGCACCAGGAATCTGCTCATGGGTTTCTTCTTGCAGCACTGTAAACCCAGTGATGTTGTCATCGATCCATCCACCTCATCTGTGTCTGATCCCTCAGGGGTAACTAGTGTTCTAGTTGTTTTGTGTATTTTTGTCTGCTGTGTTTGTGTGGTGTGAGGTTAAATACTGTCTTGTCTCTATAACTAACTTGGCCAGAGTCGCTTTGGCTTTCAGGGTTGCAGGTCAGCACATGGCCCTGCTCCAGGCATCTGATCTGAGACACCTCCTCTGCAAGTTTGCTCCTGACATCTTCCACCTGGCATGGCAGATGATCCACAGACTGGACACTCATGAGAGATACTTTCGGAGCATGGCATGACTTTCTTCGTTGGTGCTCATGACTGCTCTCTGATCTTTCTCTCAAATGCTTCTCATTTCTGGATGAGAACAATTGCTGTCTCAGAGATCTTCATTTCTTTTCATGTCTATTAATATAAATTCCTGCTAGCTTTGTGTCCCAGTAGTGCAGAGGAATTTTCATTCAGAACATGGCTGCTTTGGCAAGAGATCACATCCAAAGACCTTCTAGGTCTGTGTGATCCAGCTGGAATACAAACACGCCTTTAATCCAGGAGACAGAGGCAAGCAGATCTGAGTTCAAGGGCAGCTTGGTACAGAGTAAGTACCAGGTAAAGAAAAGCTGAGGTCCAGGTGTTGTGATATATGCCTTTAGTCCCAAATAACGAAGATTAAGTTAGTTTGTAGAAGGAAGCATCCGTGATTGAAAGTGATGTCTAATTGAGTGACAGAAAAGGTGACGAATCAGAGATTTGACAGGACTGGATATGCCCAACTCTCACAAGAAGAGAGAGGAAAAGGAAGCTACTTAAGGGGCAATGCAGAGAGAGGAGGAGGAGGCATTTTTACCTGGACAGTAGTAGAGATATGGACTTCAAAGAGAGAACTCAGCCGAAGACCAAACCAGCCAGAGAATGAGAAGAAACCAGGAGATTAGAGCAGATTGCTGGAGTTAGTTTGAGGCCAAGGAGAGCGATTCAGAGGCCAAGAGAAAAGCCAGACTGAATAACTCAGCTAGGAAAGAAATTTGAGCCAGAACAGCTGAGTTGAAGCAGCCAGCAGTTTAATATGACAAGAAAGGGTGAGCTTATTAAGCAGTAAATCTCAGAGACTGAAAAGCTCTATGCCTAGGTTAGATTGTATGGACGCTAGAAGCTTCCAGGCCTAGGGCTAGGTTAGCAGATGGAGGTAGTTAGCCTTTCAGACAACAATTGAAACAGGTGAATGAAAGTTCCTTTTACACAGTAGTTCAGCTATGAGATGCTGTAACATTTAAGGTAACTGTGCTGGTGGCAGCCACAGAAAACCGAGCAGCTCTGCCATGTAGCAGTTTCTTCCCAGATTGAGACATCCAGGGGAGACTCCTTAAGAGAGAAAGCAAACAACTCAAAATAGCTTCAGGAAGTCCCTGAAACTGACCAGATTAATTAATACCCATCCATCCCAAGAGTAAATAATAAAGATTGCTGAGAGCCACTCTCAGACAAGCAAACCTACGAAAGAAAACCCTCTGACCAGCCAAGCAGTCTGGAAGAAGCAGAAAATCAGCCAAACTGTCTAGAAAAGGCTCCAAACAACAGGAAATGACACTCTCCAGTCTACGGAACTGCCTGCAGGCCATGTAGTGTGCTCCAGGTTCCAAACTGTGTGATCTGTCACCATGCGAGGGTGCGCTTTGCTGATGCAGCTGTCTTTGATTCATTTCTGCTCCTGCAAATAACCCCTCACCCATATTCCTGTAAGTAGCCACAATGAAACTCATTGGATCATCAAACTGGACTTCAATGGTATCTGTATTTTGGCCTGCTGTGGGCTCCTTTCCTGGGGTGAGTAGACGTTTCTTGTGACTCTCCAGGAAAAGTCTGTCACACAACTCTCCGAGGCATGGATGGTGGGATGGCTGTGGAACTCGACCCTCCAGAGTCCTGTTCTGCTTCCTACCCTCAAGTCCACACTTCACACTGTGCCCAGGAAAGCAGTTCACTGTATCTCAGCAAAATCAAAGTCTCCGAAAGTCACAGGCTTGTGAGCTCCTCACAGATTGCTGGCGACATGGTGAATGACAAGTGACAGACCTAATTATGGTCTACTGCACTTATTACTTTCTTATGTTCATCTTTCTAAGCTCATGGATGGCTGAGGCCTCTCTTATGGCTTGGGGGGATATACTATATTGAAGTGTGACTTAAAATAGGTCTTTGCCGAGTGAATGAATGCACCACTGGAAAAATGAGTCTCTTGAGCCTCCGTGTATTCTGCTGCGTGCCTGCGTGTAGAAAGGCCATGCTGCAGCCGTTCAACATTACTTCCAATATGATAGACATCTGGTACCCATTTATATTTCTAGACCATATGATGAGAGAGAGAGAGAGAGAGAGAGAGAGAGAAGAGAAGAGAAGAGAAGAGGAGAGGAGAGGAGAGGAGAGGAGAGGAGAGGAGAGAAGCATGTGTGTGTCATCAGTGTGTCATCACAGTACCTTGAGGTATTTCAACTATGCTTCATTGATAGGTCAAGAGGTCATCCCCATCATCCTCACTCCCCACCATCACCTCCACTGTTTCCTGGATGTTCCTGGTGTGAGGGGACTTGGCGAACGATCCACTATCTAAGCACAGTTCCTCCTTTGCACCTCAGTTTTAAAACTCAGGGTTCATGACATTGAAGACATCTTTGGTATTATCACCACTTTACAAGAAAATGAAGTTCAGAGTACAGAGACTGCCTCCTCCCCAAGCCCAGAAAGGGCCCATGAGCCCTTAGCTTTCATCCCATAAGTGAAAACACCCTGGTGTCTGGTTTCCGGGGCAGTAGATCTAACATTTGACTAGCAACTGCCTGGACCACAGCCAGGATTTCGTAGGAACTATTTGAAGGGTCCTGATGAAGTGCCGTGTGGCCGAATATTTAGTCATGTTCAAAACATCTGAGAGACTGAACTATGTTTATCCAGACCTGGCCATTCCTGCTGCTCTCAAAACGGCTTCCCTGGAGCACCCTGGAGGGCTAGTCCCTGCCAGAGAATGTTCCTTTCAGGACAGAAAAAGAGCCGGGCTGGACTCTGTATGTGCAGCTGGTGGGAACCAGGCTGCGCAGCCCTCAGCTCTGCACTCAGGGCCATGGGAATGTGGGAACACACATCTTTCTCCCAAATGCGTATAAACACTTCATTCACCACACAGCTCTCCCCAAACATGCATGGGGATGCTGTGACCACATGGATTCCACCGATGTCTGGCCTGCCTTCTGGACAAGCCTGGGTTATCCCATCTGGACTCTACTGCTACTTTCTTAGCCACAAATTCCAGCCACAGGCCGCTTGCCGTTCTGTGTCCCAGCCCTGGTCTCAGCACATAGGAGCCACATGGATCTCTGACAAATGGCATTGGCTGAAGTATAAGGTTTTCCCCTCTGGAGGCAAAGTCATGTGACTCCTCAGGCAGACCTTTTCATGTCTAGTTAGTATCTTAAGAAGACGAACTTACAAACCTTTCAATTTGTACTCACCTTTGCTCCCTCACAGTCTTTACACACGCCTGCTCTAAGCAGCTCACACCCCCATAGTAACAAAGTAAGAGCTGTTTTCCATATACCTGTGCCTGTCTCCTGGAGCCACAAAATAAAGTCCCACAGAGTGGGTGGGGTACTTCAAATAACAGGAATTTATTTTCCCATAATTCTGAAATCTACGTTTCAAACCCAAGGCGTCACTGGGCTGCTTTCTTCTGAGCCGTGTTGCCTGGGGACAAAAGCCCCTCACAGCTTCCTGCCAGATTTCCAGTCTTCTCTTTAAATGCTCTGTCTCCAAACTCAGTCACATCCTGCGGGACTGGCAGCCGAACTGTCGTCATGTGACTTCTGAGGTGACACAGCTCAGCCCATACCCCCTTCACAGAAAAGAGTACTATAGTCTTGGCAATGAATGAGTGACCCCAAATGGAGGGAAAAATTGGAAAGGAGAACGGAAGTTTCAAGTGCAGTCCACCTCCCAAAGTGACTCACATTCCTTTCAAAGAAACCCAGGAGCCTCTGATTTCCAAAGAGGCTTTTATTCGACTGCCTTACAGGACTGGAGGCTGGGTGATCGATCAACAGACCACCTACACAACAGAGATGCAGAGAACTGGTCAAGAGCTCTGCCTCTGAAGGAAGGGGACCAGTGCTGCAGCCACACTGTCTTCTCCATAACCAACCTGTCTCCATCTCACTCACTATTGAGACTTCACAATGTGAGTCTGCAGACTTCAAATATCCGGTCAGGACCAGGAAGGAAGCTTCTACCTCTCGTTCTAACTCTACAGACTCTTCTTAAATCCAGATAGTATCTGAGCTTTGCATCGATGCATCAGGGCTGTTGTCAATTGTGGTACCCGTGATCTGCTTAACAAGAAGTATTGGAAGTGGGTGACAAAATATATAGGTGATCTGAGTTGTACATGAAATTTTCTGAATAAGGTATAGAGAGCTCATGGTGCTTGCATATATCCATGGTTGAAGCAGATGGGAGGGAGAAGAGTTGTGAGTTCAAGGCTAGCCTTAGATACAAAGATTTGGGGATTGTTATTATAACATAACTTAGCATAACCTGAGTGATGCTAATATAATTCTTTAGCTGTTTGGCATAAGTTGGAAACTACAGAGTATTAATAACATGATCTGTGTGCCTATGCATAGTACATAATGAGCAATGTCACATGACATAGAACTGTTTGGGTTCATGGTTGACTAAATTACTATCTCACTCTATTTGTGTTGCTATAACAAAATATCATAGACCTGGCAATATATAATGAACAAAAATGTCATGGCTTATGATTCCTCAGGCCAGAAAGTCCAAGAATGTGGTGCCTCAGATCAGGTGAAAGCAGAGCCCAAGAAAAGGGTAGGGCTTACCTTTAAAACAAACCCACTTCTACAAAAATGGCGTTAATCCATCCATGACTAATGGTCTACTCATGCCTCTTAAAGCCGTCACCTCTCAACACTGACACATTGGGAACTCAGCTCCCAAACATGAACCTTAAGGAACACATACGTCGCCTATTGGTGAAGAAACTTCTAGAATAACTTGGTGACATTTTTTTTTCTGCTGGAACCATGGTGTAGGAAAAGATGTGTTTCCTCTAGTGAACAACCGTTGTGTGACCCGTGGCCGGGAGTGGATGGTGGGCCTTGCGTTCGGATGCTGGGAACTAGCTACGTGGGCACTGATGAAGGGCAGTGCCATGAAATGAAGGCGCCTGCTCCCCCACACTTCTTCTCAATACTTGGTGTTCAACATTCTTCACACTAATTATGATGCAGAGACGAAGGATGCACGCTCCAACTGAAAACCAGAGTCAAGCGGTACCCATTATTGTCTACTGATTAGTTTTGCTGTTTGCTTCATTTTGTTTTGTTTTTGAAGCATTACTACATGCCATTAACAAGGTCAATTATAACCCTTTAAATTATGTTGGTTTGCCCATTTGGGTGAATATTTAGCAGTTTTTAGATAAAAATGAATTAATTAATCTCTCTGTGAATGTGTATGATGTGTGTGGTGTGTGGTGTGTGTATGTGGTGTGTGGTGTGTGTGTGTGTGTGTGTGTGTGGTGTGTGGTGTGTGTATGTGTGTGTAGACCAGAGGTATAGTTCCTCATGTGCTGCACACATTGGCTTTCGATACAATGTGTTTGTTGGCTTCAGGCTCACCCATTAGCTTCTCCAGCCAGAGAGCCCTGAGCTCCGCCTGTCTCCACCTCGTTAGTACTAAGACAAGCGTCCACCAAGCCCAGCTTCCTTATGTGGGTTTCTGGGATCAAGCTCAGGTCTTTATTCTTATGGACTGAGCAATCTCCCCATTCTCATCTAACAGGTTTTCAAAACTTCTTCAAGAGGTGAACATTAAGGACAAATGCTGAGAATTTTACTTCCTCTCAATACTTGCTTCTTTTCTCTAAATAGTAGAGAAAGAGGTAGCTGATTTTCTTGACAAGGGGGTGGGGTAGGCAGCACCTGAATTATATCACAGAACTTGACAGCATCCTGAAGTGTGGAGCAGAGGCCATTCAGTGCCTTAGCTCAGCACCTCGTCCCCTCCCTCTGGGTGTTTATTTAAATGGACAAGGAACATGTAGAAGGTTCCCTAGCAGATGCTAGCCACATGCCCTGTAGCATTTGCTTCTGCTCTGTGGTTAAGCCCATACATTCAAATGTTAAGTTTTTTTTACCTGCTCAGACTATTATGCCATTTTTACATTATCTTATGGGTTTTGTTTTTGTTTTTGTTTTTATTTTTTAAATCTGCAGTTCTTACATTCAAACACAACATTAAATGCAGTCAGGATTTTTTTCCTGTTTTTCTAATATCCAATTCTGGACTAATCCACCTTTCCCTGACTGTTGGGAAACCATTTATTGGCTCTGCACACATATGTGAGACTGTTTCGGCTGGGGGTGGGGGGTGGGGGAGATGACTTCCCATTACATTGATTGACCCACCCACCCTAAGTTTAATTTCCATAGTCAATGCATATTGTCTCTGGAATAACCAAATAAATGTGGCCAGACGTTCCCTTGGAAAGAGAGTGGAAGCTTTATCTTAATAATGTTCACCCTATTACCAAGGTTCTCATCTCTGCCCAGCACAACGACTCCTGCAGCATTACTTAACGTCTAGATCTGTGTTTATAAGGACAGGGCTTCTCCTTGTGGAAGAAACTTCATCGACCTCTTTGTGTGTTGTTCTGGCTGGTTGTTTGGGGTTTTTTGTTTGTTTGTTTGTTTTTCTTTCACAGCCCATGAGTCTATAGCCCTTGCAGGTCTCCCCCTTCCCTGAGTTTCCATTAACTGGCTGCTCTGCGCTACCTAATGAAAACAGTTAGGAGTTCTCAGTGACCTTCTTCATGTCTGTTTCTGACCTCCAACTTCGGGTGACCCTTGCAAGTGATCCCTATCACTGCACTGCCCGGACCCACCCATGTCCCTCCCTCCTTCCACTATTGCCTTGGGCCTTTCTGCGTTGTATCTGGAGGCAGATTCTGTCTTTTGCTCTTGATTAGCACAAGCCTTCTGTGCACTCTTCTCCCCTGAGATGTGACTGGGGGACCTTGCACACGGGCCTTACTTAGCCATCTTCTCTCCAGATCTTCACAGCATGAGGAAGAGGTCAGTTATCTCACAGCCCACATCATTTAAAAAAATCTTCAGAGCATTTGCAGCTGTGCCTGCTGCAAACCAACATCCTCCCAGGCTGAAATCAATCACCTGCCTCCCTGGGCACTTGCAGAAGAGTTCCTCTCTTTTATATCACGAGGCCACCACTGTCCCCAACACTCCTGGCTCACTGCTGGTGTGAGACCCTTTTTTCTACTCTAACTCCACTAGGAGATCCTTCCTTCCTACTTCCTGTTTATTAAAAGCTTTCTGCCACCCACTGGGAGAGTTCAGATGTCTCACTGGTGTTGGTACACAGCACACATCCTAGCCCTGTGACCCTAACTAATGGTCAGGTTTAAAAAGACTGGATTTTAATCAGGGAGGTCATGACTTCTTAGTAGCTGGGTGGATTCAGACTCATTATTTAGAACCACTCCCACTAAACCTGAAGACTCAGAAGCATCAGCACTGGGATTTCCGGTGTGTGTCAATTACTAATGACCCTTCAGTGATCAATACGCAGGACCAGCACTGCATATTGTACAGTGACAGCAGTGGCACCTGTGTGCTGGTTAGTGGTTTTTTTGGTTGTTGTTGGTTTTTTGTTTATTTGTTTGTTTGTTTGTTTGTCAACTTGACACAAGCTAGAGTTAGGAAGCAGGACTTCAACTGAGAAAATATATGCCTTCACATTGGCCTGTATGCATGTCTGTGGGGGCATTTTCTTGGCTGATGATTGATACAGAAGGTCCCAGATCATTGTGGGAAGTGTGAACCTTGGGTAAATAGCCAGGGCACACTGAGCAAAGCAGAAGGATCAAGCCAGTAAGCTGTGTTCTCCTATGGTCTCTGCTTCAGTTCCGGACTCGAGGTTCCAGCCTTGGGTTCCTGCCCTGACTTCCCTCGGTGATGGACTGTAAACTGTAAGACAAAATAAACCCTTTCCTCCCCCCAAGTGGCTTTGGTCACAGTATTTTATCAGAGCAGCAAAAAAGCAGAGGCCAGCACCGGGGATGTGGCCTGAAGGGCTCTCCCTTTGTACAGCAGCTCTCTCGAAGGTCAACACAAGAGCTCTCTTGTCTCCTTGGCTTGTGGATGTCATCAAAGTATTTCTCCTTCTCTTAATGATCATGCATTTGTGACCCAGTGGAATAATTTGATTTCTTGAGGTCACCCAAATATTTGCTATATTTACTTGATATCCTATAAAAAACATGTTCAAATAAAGCATCGTATGAGCCCTACTCCTCGTATAGAGAAAATATCATCAGGAAGCAATGAGTCCAGAGTCATGCAGGAGCTGTCCTATTTGGGCTCTAGGACCTTGAACTACTGCTCGGCTTAGCAGGGCTTTGTTACCTTAAGCTTCTGCATAGAACCCTGATGTGCCAATAACTACTCATGGCTACCGTTCCAGACAGAAAAGGTATAGAACATTACTCTCGGTGCAGAAAAATGATGGAGATCACCAAGGGACGAGGCCACCACCACAAGCACTATGCTGCTGCCAATGACATCATTGCACAGCGTTTATGGGAAATACACAGAAGTCGTAGCTCACAGACAATAGAGATGCGACTGAAGTAAGTGGAGGAGACAGCCAAGCTCCTCTGGGATGCGCTCCAGTGTGCCTGTGAAATTAGATTAGTGGGCTGCAATAAGTAACAGAAGCATCTCTCACTGCAGTCAGCTGGGCCCATGGATGCTAAGAAGGAAGAGGGGAAAGTTTACTATTAAAAAGTTGCCCTTTTTGATGCAAGAACCTCAAAGGTTAAATCAAAAATAAAAAGCAATTATAAAAGTTGTCTTGAGGCTTAAGATTGAAGGGGTGGGTTTAAGACCTCTATGTTGAAAAGGAAAGATGGGGGGGGTGGTATTTAGCTCGGAGGACAGGGGGAAGCATTAAGGTAGCACAGTTTATTCCAATCAAGGCACTTTATTACAGGAATACCCATCTCTCCGTCCATTTTGCACTGTCCTCTTCTAGATATTTCCATCACGTTATTTGCAATAAACCCTTTGGCTGGATTCGACATTGGTAGCCATGCCCCAGGTTTCTTGAGGGCAATCGACATGTCTTCTGTTATTCCCATCCGGACCTCTGTGGTACAGCTAGAGAGACGGCTAAGCAGTTAAGGGCACTGGCTGCTCTATGAGAGGACACCGAAGTTCGGGTCCCAGCACCCCCATCAGGCAGCTGGGAAGAGTCCATAACTCTAAGTTCAGGAGAGTTGATAGCTCTGGCCTCCAGCTTCTCAGGCACCTGCACTCACAAGCACGTATCCACATGCAGACACGCACCCACACACAACCAAATATACTAACAGATCTTTTTAAAAAGTGTTTTTAAGGAGTTTAGATTTATGTCAAGATCAGACGCCTATGTCCAGGATCGGCTATACTTGAGGGCAGTATACAACAACAAAATGTGGCTCTCTTTACTCAAAACCCACAAGACATTTAGATTGTGACAACTCTTTGTGAGTCCAGGGTCCTGCTCACCTGTACAGGGACCATGCTCACCTGACTCATGGTAATAGTTATACAATATGATGCATCTTTACAATTGTCTCTGCCTAGATTACCCTCCGGGGCCGTCCCTCTACCACCATGTCACATATTGACTTGGTACCCTTCAGATAGTCATTTAAATGACAATTTCAGAAAAGCACCCCAAGATGCGATGTCTCTTACACGTTCTCGTAATTAATTTAGCTCTTCACCAGCCTGGCTGGCTGACGTCAGTCTCTTCCACTGACTGTAAGCTCCGAGAGAGCGGGGTTCATTCCACCATGATGTCATCATTGTTGTCCCCGAGGTCTAATACCATGCTAACATGTAGAGCATAGCTGATAAAAAAAAAAATGCATTTATTGGGAGAAAAGAAATAGCTGAAATATTTTCCACACAACACATCGTCAGAGAACTAGCTAGTGTGGACAAGAGGAAGATGACCCTGGAAGGGAGCACACCACAGTTCCCCCATGCAGCTCAGCTCCACCCATGGCATCTGACTCAGCCATGCAAGAAGATGAGACCTCAGGGTCTCAGCAGGATGGTCTCCTCTGTCCACCGGATGTGACAAGCATTATGCATTCTTGGGGATCTTCATTGATGATTAGCATCTTTCTCAAAGTCCTACTAGTTTTTAATCTCTGAAAGGCATAGGGTAGATGCAAAAAGTAATAAAAATGGGCTTTTAAATCATATTACTGTGTGTGTGTGTATGTATGTGTGTGTGAGAGAGAGAGGGAGAGAGAGAGAGAGAGAAGGGGGGGGGGGAGATTGATTTGATTTAGGGGAAGGTTGTGTGTGTGTGTGTAGATGTAGGTGTGTACCTGCCATTAAGTGCTTGTGACAGCCAAAGGACAACTTACACAAGTTGGTTTCTCTCTTTTCACAATGTAGGCCTTGGGCTCGAACTCAGGTCAAGCTCAGCGGCAAGAACCATTACTCCCAGAGCCATGTCCTTGGTGTTAAAATAGTTTTTACAGCAAGAATGTCTCACTAAGTAGTAATAGTAATTAACTTGGAGGAAAACTATACAGGGTGGGGTGAGAGTGAGGCGAGAACTGAGCCTCTGCTGCAACATTTCTTGCTTGTCTGTATTTTGGCTTATTCAGTCAAAATATTTTGTAAACTTAACTTTTATCATTATTATAAGCATATTCTAGAAAATTAAAAGCACATAAGAGCAAAGGAAAAAAATCCCAGCACACCACCTTCTGAGATAAGCCTTTGAACTCTGTGACATTGTCTTTCAGTCTCTTTGCTTTACCTTTGTAGTGCTTAAAATACAGTCCCTAAATCTAAAAGTTAACATAAATTTTACCTAAGACCATCGCAAAAGTCATTTATCTTATTAAAAATTGTTCTTAACAGTAATTTTTAACATCTATTCTGTTGTATAATTTGACTAGTTTATTTTAAAAGAAAAGCATGCTTCTGTGCTATCTATAGCTTTCCATACTACTAAAATACAAAACATAAGTTACTTGTCTTGACCGTAAAATGTAACGCTCAATTAAAAACCAGGGTTTCCAAAACCAAATGCACTCATAGTATCTGTTTAACATTTAAGATACAGAAATATACACTCATATTTTAACATTTAAAAGTTGACCATAAACAGCTGGCTGAGTGACATCCTTCACGAGCCCACTCTCCTGAGCTTGGACTTTGTGAACCAGTGTAGTTAACCACCCCTGGGCTGGTTTGCTGACCAGATGCATGTTTTGCTTTTTCCCTGTCAGTGTGTCAGGAACAGCAGTCTACCGTTATTCATCCCCAATTATCCTCTCGCCATGGATGCATCTGTACATCATAGCATCCTTCATTCATCTGTCAGCACTGCTGGCTTGTGGCTTGCACACAGCCCTTCACACACTGTGGTTAGCCAAGGACTGCAGCTCCCTGGTCCCTGCATTCTGTTGTCACCTCAAAGTTTGTAAACCAGAGAGTCGAGCTTCTTTCGTCTCTATAAATAGAATTAAACTACACTGTGAAGCATTCCTTCTGCTGTGGATGGATGTGTATGGTGCTACAGGCTAGGGCATATTTCTTGATTTCCAAGAATCATACACTTTAAATTGCTTTTATAAAGTTAATTCACCTAAATGATCCAAGACCCTGTTATCAACGGCACCATTTTACTTGTACAATGAATTAAGAGCACATCACAGTACCTTTCCCACTGCGTACCTGTGTACAATTTGGCCATGAGTGGTACAATTTGAAGCGTGGATGTAAAAAACATGTGCAACAGATCTAAACTGGATCCCTTTGCCCCACCGTTATGCTTACGGTGCTTTGTAAAAAATAAGCATCTGAAATGATCACAGCTGTAGTTCGGTCTTGCCCCGCCTCCCCCATCTTTCCTCGGATCTCTTGTCTCTCTCTTACTAGAGCTTGAATAACCTCTACAGTGGGGGTACAGATGTCCCAGCTGCACAGCGACACATTCCCACGTGGCAGTAACTGGCTGAAGCAGAGTGGCTGCAACCTCCTTCAGTGTGGCCAGACACTTGTGCTTACTCTAAGCCTGCTCCCTGTTCCCAGGCTCTCTCCGGTGTTTCCCCAGCTCCGAAGCTGGCTTCTGTCTGCTGTTATTTCTTCTTGACTGTTTCCAGGACAGCAAGTCATAGTGAGGAAGTTAAAGGAATGTCTCCTGGCTCAGCTGGTAAGCTGGTAAGTGTTCTGAGTCCCAGCTCTCCAGCTTTTAAGAAGTTTAGCAGTCAAGTAACTCGCTTAGGCTCTCAGACCTTAAAACACTGCCGCTAATGGGCTGGGTGTTCTGTGCTTTGAAGATCCTAGCTTGTCCTACGACCTAAGTAAGGGCAAAAGGTTTAGTCTTAGCTTACTATTTCGAAGGCTAGAAGTAGGCACAGGCTCAATTGTTTAGTCGCCACTACAGCCTGAATCTGGGGAAGTAGAGTTTAAAAGTCATGGTGAAAATGATAATTCACAGTTCGGTTCCTACCCTCAGCAGTTTTGTTTTTGTTTTTGTTTTTGTTTTTTTCTGACTGCCGTATTAGTCAGGATAGGTAACAAATAGCACAAAAGAACCAAGTGCTTAAAAGTGCAGAGATACACTTCCTTCTTGTGTTACACAGACACAGATCTGGTAAATTCAACTTACTGTAGTTACTCAAGACATAGCTCAAAGGTTCCTGCTTCTATTTCAAAAGGAGTAGAATTTTGGAGGGTCTAATGCTGGTGATTGAATACATTCTCCTAAAAGCAACCCACGTTCTTTCTATTCAGTCACATGGATCTACTTACCCACAAGGAACAGGAAGATAGAATGCTGGGAAAACTTGATAGGGAGCAGTAATGACTGTTCGAATCGGTCCCAGCTGACAAAGTTTAATACACCCCCAGCTCTTTCCCTGGCAAGCACGGATATGTGGTCACCTCATGTCTGCATTGTGAAAAGGCCTTCTTAGATGAAAGTTATTTTATATTTTACAGACTGCCTGCATCCTGTGCTTGTGAGTTCTTCATCTGTGGAATCAACCAACCACGGACCGAAAACATTTTTAAAACTGCACCTGCACTAAACACGCGGACCGCTTTCTTGCCCTTACTCCCCGCCACACACACACACAGTGCAGCACAGCAGCTGTTTACCGTCTTCACACTGGACTGGGCATCGTGTCTCCCTAGAGATGACAGTACATGGAAGGATGCAGATGAGTTGCGTGTAAATGTGATGTCAGTTCAGCATCCATGAACTGATGTCTGCAGAAAGCCATGGGACCAGTCTGCAGATACTGGGGTATCTATCTAGCCTGACTTGTGCTCTCAATTTTTTTCTTACAAAAAAAAAACAAAAAACAAAACAAAAAACCCTCAACAACCACAAAAACAAAACAATAGAATCAGTCACTTGTCTTTGGTTAAAACATCTCAGTTAAGAAGACTGGATTAAATCGCCATTTTGTGTAGCTCAGAAGCACACACCCAGCGGGTGACTTTTTTGCTCTCTCTTCTGAGGACCAGGAACAGCACTGCTTCTGCCACCCATTCCTTTATAGAGCAGAAACACCCATGGGTGGGGCATGTGAGTCTTAGTGAAAAGAAATGTGGTGCACTGTCTCCAGCTTGGCCAGCATCTCCATCCACATCTTCCTTTCTGAACAGTAAGACCCGTAACATCTTATTTAACCACTGTATTCATGCATTAGAAGTTTCTGCCCCACACAGCAGTGTCACATAACATTGGCACTTTTCAATATCTCACAGGGCCACGTACCCGAGGTGCTCTTGGGTCTTCAGCTAAATCCTTTTCCACTCCTTTAAGTTTTCAGACTCTCTGTCTTCGCATTACACGTGGAATATGCTGGGGTCAGGAAATGAAGACAATTGTCTAGTAATAAGAGGACATTTCTCAAAAGCAGATTTTTCATATTAGAAAATATGTAGGTTTTTCTAGGGATCAGGTTGCCAGGCAAGCAGGGCCTCATTTTTGTGGAAATCAAAGAGATGTCCTGTGTGTCAGTGACCAGAAGTGACCAGAACCTAGTACAAGATATATCACTGCAAAATTGGCCTTCACATTATAGGAAGGGGAAATGTTTGAAAATAGGTGTTTGTTCTTTTTTTTTTTTTTTTTTTTTTTTTTTTTTTGTATAGTCCTCAGTCTACTCACACTTGGCTGGGATCTCCTGTAGTGCTGTTGGTCCCCAGCAGGCCACCCATCACACAGTAGAATCCTTTACAGTTGACCAGTAAGGACCTGAGCTGAGCGAGAGTTCAGAGCCATTTAGAGAAGGTGGGTGACTGTGTGGACAATCCACCCTCCAGGACCCCCTGCGATGACACTCTCGTTTGGACCTCTGGATTCATAAGGGCCTGAGTTCTTACATGACCTCAAGATCTTTCTCAATTCAATGACACAGGTAATTAATTGTTGCCAGTGAGCCAGGGCTCATCAGCAAAGTGAAGTCAATTTGCAGTGTCTGAGCCTTATCTCCCTTCCCCAAGAGTGCACGAATAATTGTCAGGCTAAGTTTCCGAATTCATTATCAGTACTAGGCGGAAGTGGCTAGTCTCGGCAGTGAGAGACAGTGGTACATACAGCCCAGCTAGGACCTATTAAGGGCTGAGGTTTGGAGAGGGGAGGCTGGAAGACGCGAGTCACAAGATGAACAACAGTTCTACCACTCTAGATTAGCCCGTACACACAGGGGGGAAGTCCATCCCTGTTCTCAATGCAAAATAAAAAAAAATAAATAACCTAACTTAAATCCAGCCCCCACCATCCACTTATTTATAGCAGGAACTCAGGAGGCAGAAGTGCCAGGTGAGAGGTGATTATAATAACATTCTCCAGAGACATAAGTGGAAATTACTAAAATTATAGGCAGCTTGGCTATTTAGGGGCAATTACACACATTTCTAAATTTGAATGATGCTGGGGTAAGTGGATGCCTTTGGCAGGCCAGGGACCATTCCAGACTCCCATCGTATTAAAGACAGTTTTAAACAGATAGAGGCAGGTCATGTGCTGATCTTCTCCAGCCCTGAGGTTCTTAACCATGAGAGTATACTGGGAGTGGAGGCTGCCTGTAGTCTTCAGCAGTGCTTTGTCCGTTACCTTTGTCATGAAGTAGCTACCATGCTTCAGGCTAAAACCCAAATGTTTATTTACAGAATTTAGTCTTGCCCACAGTTTGCCAAAATAAGAAAACTAGGCCTTTTTCTGTCTGAACTACATTTTTTCCTTACCATCACATTCTTGTAATGCCAGGAATATCGACCTAAGTGAAAGGACTGTGTACATCTGTATTCTTCAAGTTAAAAAAAAATACAGCTCATAAAAAAAAAAAAATTTTGCCCCAAACACATAACAAATAAAAGATATGTAAGTTTAAGGCTATAAAACTCATAAAATTATGACATTTTGTTTAACTCTCACTGTGAAATATTGAGATATCTAGTTCCACCAGAAGTAGAAGGAACAAGATAAAAACCTATAATTTGGTTCTAAAATGTTATTTTGAAGCCACAAAAATAGCCAGTGCACAAGCTTATTGTCTGTACATCAACCCTTCTGGAATCTGAAAATGTTTTGTGAAATTGACTAGCTGATATTCTAAGGAGAGAGGGCATGAGCTAAGAAAGGCCAGGGGGAGGGGGAGAGCATGAGCTCTGGAGTTGATGGTCAATGTTAATGTTAACGTTAATGTTAATGTTGATGGACAATGCCCTCAGGGCAAGCACCTGGAGATGCAGAGAGA
Source organism: Acomys russatus (assembly GCF_903995435.1). Taxonomy (NCBI): domain Eukaryota; kingdom Metazoa; phylum Chordata; class Mammalia; order Rodentia; family Muridae; genus Acomys; species Acomys russatus. The sequence continues at coordinate 43,853,451 of NC_067161.1, read as the reverse complement.
GGCACCAAGAGAAGGAGGAGAAAGTGAGAAATGAGAGAAGAGGCCGCTTTTGGCTGTGGCTTCCCATGTCAGAGTGCCTGGTGATGCTGAGAAGGGGCTTAGAATTCCTGGGCAGGAAGGACATGATGAGGAAGGGATGAGGAAGGGATGAGGTTGGCGTCTCACAATCATTTTCCAAGTCTGAGGCTCGCCACCGCACTCTATCTTAAATGTCCCACCAAGTCCCAACTGCATCATGTTGGGGACAAGGACTTTAACACACAGGTCTTTAGGAAACATTCAGCGTCAATTATACCATTATGACCCCTGATCTGGTCACCCCAAGGATAAAACGATCTTCATTTTCAGCTCATTCATATTACATATAGAATGTTGAGACTCATTCAACCCCTATTTGCCTTCTCCTGTAGACTGACAAGGTTTCCTTATTTCATTTCCAGAGCCCATAAACCCAGTAAACACAATATTAAGGTTTAGACACATATGAAAGGCCATCCAAGACAGGCGTGCTGTCTTTCTGTCAACACAACCCTTTAATAGTGACTACATTAGCACTCATTTAGATGCTGAGGTAATGCTTTTCGTCTACCATTTTTTTTTCTTTTTTTTTTTTTTTTTAGGAGTTTGAAAACCCACTCTTCCCAGGAGGGCCCTAACAGAAGCCAATCAGCCGGAGGGTGCTGGGGTAGCTCCTGCGCATGCTCATGCATTTTTCCTGGTCGATGTACAGGGTGTTGGCTTTCACGGCCAAGTCATGCTCCATGGCGGCCTTGGTGTGGACCAAGGACTGCAGGCTGTCCTCAGAATCCCTCAGGCGCTGCTGCAGAGTCTGGATGGTGTCGTCCACCTCATAAACCTCATTCACAAGGCTGCGGGAGGGAGGGAGAGCATGGTTAGGTCGGAGGGCACATGCCTGCAGCCTGTCCTCAGCTGTCTCAAAGGCTTGCGCACTCGTGGAGTTTTACTGGAGATGTAGGGGATGCAGAGGGACCATGTCAGAAGTACCTATTACAGCAAGGAAATCGGCATCTTTGAGTACTTCCAGTACCATGCCAGGACCACGCCCATTGCCTGCACCCTGTAGTCCATAACCCAAAGACTAAGTATAATCCTGAGTTACCAGTAAATTCTTTCTCTCTCTCTCTCTCTCTCTCTCTCTCTCTCTCTCTCTCTCTCTCTCTCTCTCTCCTCTCTTCTCTCTCTTTCTCTTTCTCTCTGACATAAGTATTCATATGTACATACATAAATGTATGCCAACTACAATATTTTAAAGGAAGAAAAATTATAAACACTGGTATTTTGTCAAAAGCAAATGTGAGGGGAAAAAAAGTCTCTTGACTTAGCTAGGACTTTTTACCTTTTACTTTAGTCTTGAGAATTACTTTTTAGAGTTTAGGAAAGAGCATCTAGTATCTAGGATTCCGCCCAACCTGCTTCCATAGCTCAGTAGGGGGCATTCACCAAAATAAAACGTCATCTCAAGGCTCTAGGCGAAAAACCTATCGGGTCTAAAGTCAGAACACTGTAATTTTCCAAACCTTAATGAGACATAAAGACGATGTCATGTGACACTCGCCATGTAAACTGTGACCCTGAAACTGTCGCAGACGCCCTTTCTGGGCACTGATTTAAAAAAAAAAAAAAAGAGTCAAGAGAACAGAAAGGAAAAAATACAGTATCATCGCAAAGTGGAGGAGTTCCTCTTCATTGACCCGTCACTGCAGACTTGGTCTTCCTGGTCTTCTATGTTCATAGAACATGCCTGTGTGTCATTTTGCATGCGGTCTTCAAGCTGCCTGTCTTTTTGCTCATCACGCTCCCAGAGCACTGCTACCTAGCATGTCATTTGCATAAATAAACATAACTATTAGGCATGCTTCTGGAAATAGCAGCTGTGCGTGTCTTCTCTGTTTGCTTGTGGAAACATTGCCCCTAAATAACTGTTTGCTTCTCATTTTGTTTCTGTTTGGCTGGACATAAGATGCCAGTGTTTAGTGTACCAGTTTCTTTCTTCCCCTTTGAGATTTCTTCTACCATGTTTCTGTTTAGAAAGTTGCTTTTCCCAAGAGCAACTACCCACCAATTTGACCAATAGTATCCCAAGGATTTGCCTCTGTGGTACTCAAGGGTAAAACAGGGAATAGGTTACAGAAAGGCAGGAAATCATTATTTCAACTGGCTAATGACTGCTGTCAGTGTAAGTGCTGTTCTGAGTGCCATACTGGGCCAAATATCTACCACACAGATCCCGGAGACATCGGAAGTTACCTATCAGCCACTTTTAATCACTCTCCTCTGATCCCAGCCAGTTGAAAACATAACTTTGAGTACAGTCAACCCTCTATATCTGGGAGCCTGCAAGTGCATTTAGTAAGTCGCAGATTTAAAGTATTCAGGAAAAAAATATATTCATGCGAAACACATACTCCATCTTCTTATTCCTTAAACAATAAAGACAATGTAACAACCATTTACATTGCATAGGGTTATAAGTAATCTATTCATGAATGAAAGGTACATGGAAGGATATGAGTGGGTTATATGCAAGTGTCGAATCATTTTATATAAGGGATTTCATATTTGTGGATTTTGATATCCAAGGGAAATCTCAAAACCACTCCCAGGGATCTTGATGAATGTACATAAAACCCTAATTGGTGATGCAAAAATGAAGCTGTATTTTCTTCTAAGTCCCATTTACCGGCAGATTAAAGGGGCATATATATACATATATATACACACACACACATATATATATATGCAACTGTTTTAAGCTGCCTATGACCAAATAAGTATCTAGGCCTCCCTAGGGGGGAAAAGATTTTGCTATGACAGAAACATATCCAAACCACGTTAATACCAGGACACAGTGCAACAGTATAGCTTCACAGTGCTTTGCAACTGGAAAAGGAAAGTCAGGGGTCATCAATGAGGAAACTGAGCCCAGAGGATTGATGAGCTGTCCTGTCCACGGGCACACAGCCCACATGTGTTTATAAGGAAATACAGAGCCTGCCTGGGTGGCTGCACTAAGGAACAGGGTCTCATTTCCTGTCCCCACCCTCTCTATTCCTTGTAATGAAAAGGCAGAAGCAGAGACCCAAGAGGGTGGCCTCAGGACACAGGGCTCCTTTGAGATGACCCATCTTACTATTTCGTTTATTTGTAACCCCTGCAAACAGTACACAGGACGCTAGCCAAGTTGAACTTGAATATCAAATAAACAAGTAATTTTTAGTGCCAAGTATTTTTTTTTAATCCCAGTACAATACACATACTGCAAAGTGCACCGTCTTAAGCATATTCATGTGTAGCTCGGGACACTGAGCACATTTACATTTTGTAGCTGTCTCTACTATCTAGATGAAGATCACCGCAGACCCACAAGTGACCAAAATGCAGAGAATAAAGGACCAACTAATGCACCCATAGTGCAACCTCTACATCTATGGCTCAGGGAAATCCACAGAAAATGGAGAAAGATGGAAAGAGCCAGAGGCCTAGGATTCTAGGGGTGGGGGTGACCAGACAACCTCACCTAGGTAGAGAAAACACACCCATGAGATCTCAATGATATGAACAAGACCAGCATGGCAACACCGGTTGGCATGCCAAGGCGGACTGGGAAAATTCACATGGCTCCACCCCAGATGAAAAACTACAGGTGATGAGTGGCTGCCGAAACAGGGTGGATCAATGGTTGCTAATAGAGGCAGAGTTAGTTTCCTCCAGGGATGAGCTCCCACATAGGATGGCCCACCCCAATTGGTCAGCCCTGGACATGTGTACATATGAGCAAAGCTAAATGGACTTAGTAGGTTGTGTATGCATATGTGCATATGTACTTGTGTATATTCATGCAAAATATAGGCATTAAAGAAGATAGCATAAATCTGGGGAGACCTGGGGGGAGTCTGAGGGGGAGAGAGGGGTGGGGGTTATGAAGATACTGTGTTCATGTATGAAGGAAGTTCTCAACAAAAATGTTGAGCTTTTGTTGTTGATGATGTTATTTGGGGTGTTTGTTTGTTTGTTTGTAAGAATATGCACTGGGAAGAGACCCACGCAATACGCTTCTGCTTGAGAAAGTCAGAATCTAAACCTCTCCTGCTGGGTTTTGTGGTGCAGCAGACACAGCAGCTAAGATGGTGCGGGGAAGCTATTTGTTTGCTGTTTACTATTTTACTTTCTGTATTATTCTGGATTTCTACCACACCAACAATAAAAAACCCCACCCCACCCCACCCCCAATAAAACAGAAAGACAGACAACACTCGGGAATCAGTGGGTCAAACAACCTCAGACAGGAAGTGTTGTTTTGATTTGTTTTAATTTGCATCTTACTGAACATACACACCTCCTTTCTTGTCCTTAGTCCCTAACAGCACAGTGCAGTAGCTGCTTGGCTTAGTGGCACTTACATTGGATTATGATAATCTACAGTCGACTTCATGTACATAGAAGGAAGTGCTCATAACAATATGCTATTTGATATGCAGGACCTGAGCGCCCATGATGTTTGACATCTCTGAGGGTGTCCTATAACAAATATCCCCAAATAGCAAGGAGCTGCAATCAGGAGAGATTTTTTTTTCTAACTTTTTTTTTACTTTTTAGAGGTGTTACCTGAAGGGGCTGGATTAAGATGCTACTCTGACATGTAGCATCTCCATGTCCAATGAAGATGCTCCCACCTGAGGCAGCATCTGAGTTCCCCATCCCAGATGGCCACAGGCTCTGTGGCTGGCAGAGGAGGGGGTGTAAAAGACATAACCAAAGCAGGCTGGGCCGCATGGGCTCCACTTTCTTCTGACTTTACCCCTTCCTCATGACCTCACAGTCCTCAGGCATAAAAACTAGCCATCTTGTCCTCTAAAATCATCCACCAGCCCCCCCACACACACCGCTGCCCTCCCCCTCCCACCCTGCCCCAGCCCGCAATCCTTTCCTCATTCCTCTGCAGACCTGCCCTCCAGCGCACTCCCACAGTCCCTGACCTCAGAGGATTCCTTTGCTATCTTTTCAGCCAGGGTATCTTTTATCTCTCTCTTAAGCTCTCTAATGAATGCCATCCTCCAATACTAGGGGAAGAGACACTTCCAGTCCTTGGAACTAGTTTGCTGAACAGTTACATAATGCATGCCAAGAAACCAACCTTCCCGTGGCCCTTGGGCACTTAGGAATGCCTTCCCTACAGAAATCAGGAAGCAGCCTCATTCAGCCTTGCATACGGTTCCTTCCTGCAGTCTCTCCTGCAGCTTATAGGCATGACAAAATGTACGCATTGGGTAAGAATCAACTTCTACACTCTAGGTTGGAGGAGGCAACCTTGGGAGGCAGGGAGCTGCAAGAAGTTCTAAATCCAAGGGGGCACCAAGAATAAGATCCAGACCCAGGACAGCGAAAAGAAATCAAGGCGCAAGGACAACAGAGGGACCCACTTTCATCTGATCTGCCTCCAGTCTGAGACAAGGAGGACACCAGTAAAGGGTGCCCACCAGCAGGCACGTGGGTGCACACCTCTAATCCCAGCTCTATGGAGGCTGAGGCAGAAGGATCCTGAGTTTAAGGCTAGCCTGAAATACACAGTGAGCTATATCTCAAAAACAAAAACAAAACAAAACAAAAAACAAAAACAAAAAACAAAAAACCAAACCTATATGGAGCTCTCTAACGCTCCATAGCATTGGAGTAGGGGGGCTACATCAGCTCAGCCATGACACATGCTAACATCTCACATCCCCTTCACCTAGAGACCATGCTGTTCTTACTTCCAACAGCACGAAGTCTGAAAGCTCACCTGAAACTATATGTTTTGATGTTTACAGCAAATTGGGTTAAAAAGAAAGTTTCTGTTTGTTTGTTTAAGATTCTAGAATATAAAATGTTGCCAGCTCCTCAGGGTTGCTGGAGGCGATTGCTGGTGGGACTTGACTGCTGGTGGGACCTCTGTCGATACTAGTTCTTACTCCCAGGACCCACCTCTCCTCTCCCAGTCTTCCCTAGCTTAGAAGGAATCCTGAACCCTCTCCGCAGCCAAAGGCCAGTCTCTGTGATAAACGGTGGACCATGGAATAATGCCAATGTATCGATGTCACAAGATCTGGAGAAAGCAACCTCAGAAAGTCCACTGTCTTGAAGCTGTGTGTACACAGCTGGGGAGCACCCCTTCTCCCAACTGCAGCCACCCGAAATCAACCAAATCAATGTCACCATCAAGGACACAAGTCACTTCTACTTTCTGTGGTATTCGTTGATTTTTTTGCTGAAGGCATTCCTTTTTTTCTTTTTCTTTCTTTTTTTTTTTTAATTACAGATTTGACTTGAAAACCATTTTGCATTAAAAACACAAATATGTCTGCTATGGTTTACTTGTTTTGTGTTAGAATCAAGATTTAAGTCAAGGAGAGCCTTCTCTGGACTTCTACCAAAGATGCCAAAAAGGCTTAGACATGCTTTTGAAGGAGCCCGTTTAGAATATTTTAAGTGGAAATCGGTCTTGAAATGAAAACAGCAACTTTTCTCCATTCCCAACCCCTCCTCCCGCCCCAAGTTTATGATCTCTCTCAATCTAGACAGCCCAAGGGTTGCTTTCCAACTGATCAATTTTGAAGAAAACATTTTCTCCCCGAATAGCAACAACCCTAAATACCCTTGGTAGGGAAAGACTAACAAGAAACAAAAACAGGTTCTGTCCCAGAGTCAACACAGAAGTGCAGGGAGGAAACAGGCACACTAGAGGGCTGGCAGGGAGCAAGTAAAATGGCAGAGCATTGGCTGGGAAAGCAGAGCATTCTAAAGAGTGGGGGAGGGGTCATCCAGCCTCTCAGGGGGAGCTGGGAACACCTCTCCCTTGCTTGGTGACTCCAGAGTCACATTAGGTTACCACTCGAAACCCTTTCATGGGTGGGAGACATGGCTCAGTGGTTGAAGTGTTGTCCTGCAAGCACAAGGAGCAAAGCAGAGATAGCCAGAAGTCACATAGAGGCCGGGTAGGAGGCATGGAAGCTTGCTTATAATTCCAATCTGGGACGGCGGAAAAAGCGCACTGGGCGGGGGTCATCAAAGCAACTTGTTTAGCCATATGGGAAAGCTCTGGGTTTGGTTGAGAAACCTTGCCTCACTGAATAAGATAGAAGAATAGTTGAAGATGATCCCAGACATCACATCCACATGGGTACAAAAACACAACATGCAACACACACATGACAAACAGGTCACGCATGCACATGCGTGCACGTACACACAAACACACAGAGGCATGCACACTTGGAAAAAGAAGCTCTTATGGGCTAGGGTGTGCCTCTGTGATAGAGCATTCCCAAGGCCACAGGTTCCCGTCACAGCATCTTTGATGACTCTGCAGACACTGCTTCATATCACGAAACTTCACCTCACCTTGTTCTAATGGTTCTTGCATAAAGAGGCCCCCCCAGAGGGGGGCAGGGGGGACAGCTTGGCTCAGCAGGTGAAGTGCTTGGTGAGCCTCTTACCATCAGGTGTGTGGCGCTGTGTGCCAGCTTGTTATTGTCACCCTGACCCAAGCTAGAGTCACCTAGGAGGAGAAAACTTCAGCTGAGAAAATGTCTCCATAAGACCCTGCTACAGGCAGGCCTGTAGGGCATTTTCCTAATTAATGATTAATTTATTAATTCACTAATGGTTGATAGGGGAGAGTCCAGTCCACTGTGTGTGGGGACACCTCTGGGCTGGTGGTCCTGGGTCCTATAAGAATGCTGACTGAGCAAGCCAAGAGGAACGAGCCAGTGAGCGGTACTCCTCCATGGCCTCTGTATCAGCTCCTGCCTCCCGTTTCCTGCCCTGTTTGAGATCCTGTCTCGGCTTCCTTCCATGATAAACAGTAATGTGGAAGTGTAATCAAAATAATTTTTTTTCCTCTTGAAAGTGCTGTTAGCCATGGTGCTTCCTTACAAAAACAGTAACCCTAAATAGGACACTACGTAACCTGTTTAAGCCTCTGTTCCTCATTTACAAATTGAAGGTCATGCCTGAAATACTGCACAGTGGGCAGACAAGACAGGGCCACACATGAAGCAAGAACGTGGCAACGATTTGCATTACTTTGTCACCATCTTCATTGTCGTCATTATCATCATGGATGACAACTGACCTTACAAGGATCCGCCCCTTTACTTTCTCTCTGAAAAATTACCCTTTTGACACTACTGTTGCTTTCCTTGGTCCAAGTTTGGGAGGTTCATCTTTAGACTAAATCCTTCGTGATAATGGAACTCTACTACGGAACTGAATACAAGCAAAGGTCCATGGCACCACCACTCCCACCCCCCATCCCCACCCCTCCCCCGGCTGTCCACACCACTGCTACTGATTTGATTCACTCTGACAAGGAATGCCCCATGACCTGAACTAGCAACAAAAGGGGATGGGTATTCAAGGGGATGTAACAAGGAACCCAGAATGTGGCTGCGGAGAAAAGAATTTTCCTGGCTAAACCATCCTAAGCCTGCCCTAAAATACATTTTTTTTTTTCAAAGTTAGAATAATAACAGCAGCCGCACAGTGTGGCTGAAATCCTTCCTGATGCCAGTGAGGGAGCTTGGCTTGATGAAGAGCAGCCAGCTGATTGTCCTACATCTGAACTAGGCCAAACCCGTCTCTTGGGGCTTCCTGGAAGCTGAGGGTGGGCTCCACGGCAAGAGCAGATACCAAGGCCAAAAGATGCCACAAGCAGCCGCTGAGTTTAGAAGGGCCATTGGTGTCGGTACTGGGAGTTTCTTTTCTGATGAGTCCCACCGTCCCCATGCTGGGGAATCACAGAATGTCGGAGCCTCTGCTGCTTCCAAGAGCAGCGTTCTGGAAACCGAGGGTTCTACGGAAGTGCTCAGAAACCCAAACCTCACCTAAGTGCTAACGTTATGTGATGTGTTGGTTTCCTTCCAGTTTTTCACAAATATAAGGTGTCGTACGCACAATCCCACGCTTACCACTGCAACCACCGGGGACATTCAACATGTCCACACCGCCAGGCAGCCGTCACTACCACACCTCTCAAGACTCTATTCCTTCCCAGAGTGAGCCCACTACCCACTTCACAGCTCCCATCAGCAACACTTTTCAAGACGACTTCCTAATGACGCTTGTCATCCGAAAACACCCTTAGCCAGAGGTCAGCTGTATCGAGGACGGGGTCCCCCCAGCTCTCCCCTTCTGCGCACCCCATTCCCTTACCGTAACTGAGCCATATCCCTGCACAGTTCTATGTTTGGCCTCCGCGTTCTCTCATCCAGCCGAGTCTGAGCCACCTTTAGGAAGGCAGACTTTTCCTTGATGGCCTTTTTGATGGATTCTACGGTCATTTCTGTCTGGAAGATCTCCTGCAGGGTCTGTGGCAAAGAGAAGCAACTGCTGACATCTTGCTGCTGTTCCCTGAACAACCTGTGAGACTCCCACCTCTGGCCCATGTGCCTCCTCCACCTCTGGGAGAAGGGAGCAGATCACGGAGGATCTTGCTCCCTCCGCATTCTTCGCCTCTTGTGCTTGGAACACCTTCCTTCTGTGGCCTGGCTCCCTGTGGCTCCACAGTTCCAAGCCCCCCCACACACACACACACTTTGGTCCCTTGGTTGTGGCCCCTTTCCTATGGCCTGGACACAGCCCAGGTATCACTAGCACATTTTCCAAACCTGATGTGTTTTCTGCCACTCTCCAGTCTAACTCCAGTGTGTGTGGGGAGCGGGGCGTGTCTCTCCAAACCCTCCCCTGGTCCCTGCCAAGTGTGCTCACCTGTGGCCGGTGCCCACTCCCTCTGCCTCCTACCTACCTACCCAGCATCCCAGAGGTTCCTAGATTCTGTCTCCCGGCACTCACTGCTCCCGTGAAAATGGCTGTCCAGGGGATCATCCAGGCCACTTGGATGTTTCCTTCTCCTTGAAACCCTGCCTCACTTGTCCCCTTAGCCAGCTGCTAGGCAAATTTCTGGCTTTCTAATTGCTCTCCACCCCACTGCCAAAGCTTCATCCTCGGAAACCCTGCTGTTATGGCCTCCATCTCCTACAGAGACCTTGCAAGACCACACTTATTGAATGCCCATGTGAGCCAAGTGCAGCTAAATCTGTCACGTGGGCTTTGACCTGTCTCCCAAGCTTTTACCAACCTGTCAAAAATAGCCATGTCTGTTTCTCACCACAAGAGACAACGTTTCCTTCTGTTAAACATTTATTTCTTTGGTCCCAAGTGGTTCCTTCTGTGCTTTCCCAACAGACTACCCATTTTCTACTGTGGGGTGTGTGTGTGTGTGTGTGTGTGTGTGTTGTGGTGTGTGTAACTTCATGAGACAGCAGGATCAGTGTGTCTACGACCCAACATGCCTGAGTGGAGCGAATGTACCTATTATAGGTTGAATTGTGTGTCCTTCCCTTAAATGTTCAAATCTTGAAGTCTCACCCCTCAGGTCCCAGAATGTGCTGTGAATTTATTTGGAGACTGAATCTCTGCAGTGGTGAAGTTAAAATGAAGTCAAGAAAAATGGGTCCAAATCTTGTAAAACAGAAGCGCCATGGACACAGTGGTTCTTAGCTTGACTACATCTGAAGTTAATTAAAACCCAAAGACCGTGGGCGTGGTGGCGCTCACCTTTAATCCCAGCACTTGAGAGGCAGAGGCAGGTGGATCACTGTGAGTTCGAGGCCAGCCTGGTCTACAAAGCGAGTCTAGGACAGGCAAGGCTACACAAGGAAACCCTGTGTCAAAAAACAAAAACAAACAAACAAACAAAAAAACAAAAAAACACCTAAATGTTTGCCGGGCGTGGTGGCGCACGCCTTTAATCCCAGCACTCGGGAGGCAGAGGCAGGCGGATCGCTGTGAGTTCGAGGCCAGCCTGGTCTACAAAGTGAGTCCAGTATGGCTACACAGAGAAACTCTGTCTCGAAAAACAAAAACAAAAAACAACAACAACAAAAACAACAAAAAAAAAACCCGAAAGGCCTGGGCACATCTACACATCTACCTGTGAGAGATTTTTTTTTTTTTTTTCTGAAGTATATAACTTGAAGTGGGAAGACCGCTCCTAATCCAGGTCTTTGAAGTGGGTACATCCACCTTTAATCTGGGCCACACCTTCTGTCCTGTATAGAACACGGAAGAAAGAGGACAGCTCTCTCTTTGCCTGCTTGCTCTCACTCTCACTAGTAAGTTCATTCCTTCACTGGCATTAAAGCCTGCTTGTTTGGAATTCTGAGGAGCAGCTGACACAATCCAGCCTTGTGGACTGAACAGCTACTGGATTCTTGAATCTTCTGGCGGCAGACAGCTTTTGCTGGACTAGCTGGACCACAGCCTGTTAGCCATTCTACTAAAACCTATACACACACACACATATTATACATACACGCATATATAGGTTACATATGAGCTATATATGACATAATTACTATATATATGAAAGAGAGGTTCATTCTGTAAGTTCTATCCCTCTGGAGAACCCTGACTAATGCAGACACAAACACACACCAGCCTCCTTACAGATCTGAATTCTTCCTCTTAAATATTGCCTCCTGTGCCCTGCTCAAGATTTTGCCCCGTCAGAACGCTTGTTTCTCCTTCCACCCCCTGGACATGCATGCTGTCTGTATTTGTCATGGGCAGTCACAGTGCATGATCTACTATTATCACCAGCTGCTGGGGGAACAAACCTATGTTTTATACTTTTCTCTGCCTGCACAATGTAGGATACCGCCTGGTGTAACTGTTGGTGTATGGAGAAGTTGGGCGTCATGAGAAGAAAATGTGAATTGCTGCTGCTTTGGGGGGGGGGGGGGCTTGGCACCATCTACTGTGAAATACTACCTTAGAGCAACAGTGCAAGGTCTTTCAACAGGAGAAGACAGGTCAGGGAGATGGCTCAGCAGTTAGGCGCTCCAGCTGCTCTTCCAGAGGACCCTAGTTCGATTCCCAGCATCCCCGTGGCAGCTCACAACTGTCTGTAGCTCCAGTCCTAGGAGAACCTGACACCCTCTTCTGGCCCCCAGGAGCACTGCATGCACATGGTGCACAGGCATGCATGAAAGATGCATAAAATGAACGTTTTTTAAAAGGAAAAAGAAATGACAAGTGATGGGGACCACATTCCAAAGTACGTACAAGTGGAGGCAGCAGCTCTTGTTTATCTTGAAATATGACTTCTGCATCAACCTTTCATTAAATTTTCACTTAAAACCCCTATACTTACAGCACAGAACACTTCACAGACTCAGGGACACTCAACCTTTTTGCTTCCTATCTTTGGTCCTTCAGTCCATTAAAAGAGGTCCAAAATGACTGACCCAGCCCTACACCCCGCACCATATGTTCTACTAAATTCCCTTCCTAGTCATTACAGTGACTCGTTAAGCTTTACCATAATATTTTTGTTTCCATTAAATACTAAGAACCTTTCTCTATACAGTGTGCTCTTTGTGTTCCGAATCCCCATGAATTCCCTCTTCACTTTGACACCTGGCTTCAGACTGAAATAAACGGCATGCCTTGTGCTGCTTTTAATTTTCCTCAGGCTGGATGGCCAGGAGACCGTGTGACTTATGGCGCTTTTCTGGGGGGCAGTGAGAGATTTGTGCTCTCAGAGTATCCTGCCTTGTCCATGGCAGCGATGGGAACTCATGACTGAGTGACTTTTTAGTTTTATTCTTTCAGTCCTGCTGGTGGAGCCAGGGGCCTTGCATGTGCCAAGCAAACTCTTTGCCTCTGAACACCACCCCTCTCACTTCCCCTCCCCTCTCCCTCCCCCCAGACCTTGGTACAGCTCTTGGGCCAAGCAAGCTCTTTGCCTCTGAACACCACCCCTCTCACTTCCCCTCCCCTCTCCCTCCCCCCAGACCTGGGTACCAGCTCTTGGGCCAAGCAAGCTCCTCACCTTCGATAAGTGAATGTGGATCTTATTCTTAGCATCTGCAGTCTCAGCGATGCGATTGGTGAAGGCCAAGTTCACCTTGTTGAACTGATTCCACATCTCATTGGCTGTCACAACCAGAAGGTTCTCAGTGTCCTCTCTCAGCTTAGCAGAGGCCGCCCTCTCGCTCTGGGAGCGGAGAATATTGTCATCTGTAAACTTGGCCCATGACTCAGGCACTGATACCCTGGAAATGGGAAGAGAGCCAATGGCGACATGGCACATTAGCCTAGATGGCCTACAGGGACTGTTCCTCCAGAAAGAGAAAGGCCCCATGTCCCCATCCTAGACACACCTCACAAAATGAAAACAAGCAACACAAAGCTAATTTAATTTTTGTTCTCAATTGTTTCTTATTTTACTGTTAACCAATAGTCTACTGACAGGCATAAAGTAATTCTTCTGCCAGTCTGGGCATGGATTATTGAAAGGCAAGAGCATGCAGGTTCTTTACAAAGGTGTCATGACCAGCCCCATACACAGAAACAAAATTATCAGCCTTGGGGAGTGGGGGGGGGGCAGCCAGGGTAGCCAAAGATGTTCCAACGAACAGCAGCTCACTGAGAAACCTTCCTGGAAGAGTAAATTGAGACATGTTAACTTGCAGCTGCTGACGGCTTTAGGAATGTCAGGCATCTTGCAGCGAGAACGTTGAACTGGTATGATCTTGCTGGATGATAGAAAGGCCACACAGACTAAGAGTTTACCACTTAAATGTTTGTAACTCATAAATTCCACCCACGCTAAGAAAATAGTATTTCCAAAGATGGATATGGAAGGGTATTCATTTCAGCAATACTCATGTAAAGGTCTGAAAGCTTAGAAACAACCGAAATGAATGAAAGTGCAGGTTAGATTAATATGTGAGAAAAATCTATGTGGCACGCAAATTCACACATATTTATTTCATGAACCTACGTTAACCTAGGGACAGTAGGCTAACAAGCAATATTATTGACACAGTGTGCAGTGAGAAGTTGGATATGCTATAGAGATGGTGTGTGGGCCACATCATTCTTTAAGATTAGACACTAGCATCTGTTCCTTTGGGGACACTTGGAAGGCCTAAGGACCAGTTGTCAACTTTGGGTGTCTCTGGATGGTAGATTTTTTTTAAAGATTTATTTATTATTTATACAATAATTTGCCCACATGTGCATCTGCCCATCACAAGAAGACACCAGATCTCATTACAGGTGGTTGTGAGCCACAATGTGGTGGCTGGGAATTGAACTCAGGACCTTTGGGAAAGCAGATGGTGCTCTTAACCTTTGAGCCATCTCTCCAGCCCCTCTGGATGGTAGATTTAACAGGTTATATCTGTTTGCTTGTTCTTTTAATAAGCTATTGAATGGGACTCAATGTTGACTAGACCCAAAGCAATGTCATGTTTGCTCCATATATTTTGAAAGGGATGGAAAAGTACTTGTGCTGCAAGTGGAGGCCTTTGAAAAGGACTAGGTCTCAGGCCACTGTCTATCCTCTGGGGAGGCAAAAAAAAGGATGCTCTCTGCTCACCTTGACTCAAGTTAAGAGGCATCATGTGGCGACTACATAGAACACAGGATCTGGTTCTGATTCACACATGAACATTAAAACCCATGCGGTGCTTGGTAATGTGGCTCTCAAGGGAGAGAGCTGCTTTGTGGGATGAGGCACCCACATGACAAGTCAATTTTGGAATCACTTTAGGGGTAAAGTGTAGACACAGGGGTGGAGGAAACCATAAGACCTTTGCAGAGTGATGACAAGTCTCCATTTGATGTGTGGCTGTGGTTATACAGACATTCAAATATGTCAGACCCACCAACACACATGTGCAGTTTTGTCACTTTATTCTATGCAAACTTCACTGAATCAACTTGGTTGATTTTTTGAAAGGAAGTGGCTGGTTCAACTTGTAAACCTTGCCCAAAATGGCATCCAAAGGTCTGGCAAAGAGCTACCAGTAAAGCAAGTGTGGCAAGCAGTGGTAAGAAAGGCATTCACACGGGGCTCAGGGCATCTAGGAATTGGCAATGTCTGATTTCCTTTCTGTATGCATTTTTCTAAGCTTTCTGCACAAGAAGGTGCCATTTTCACATTAGGGAATTTTTTTTTTCTTTGCTGAAAGAATGCAGGATGGTTCAATTCTCAAGGCCTGGCTCTACCAGAATAAAACCTTATTGAAACCTGGTCAAGGCCAAGTGTGTCTCTCTTCTTCAGGCACCTGACCATACTTTGAACATTCCATTTTAACTCTTATCAACAGTGATTACCATCAGTGCATGCATTGTTAGGATGAACAGCCTTTAAGTCAGTGGTTCTAAACCTGTTGGTCATGACTCCATTGGCAAATCCTTATCTCCAAAAATATTACGATTCAAAGCAATAGCAAAATTACAGTTATGAAGTAGCAGCACAAATAATATGGTTGGGGGTTCACTACAACACAAGAAACTGTATTAAAGGGTCCCAGCAGCAGGAAGGTTGAGAACCACTGATTTAAGAGCATCAGTGCCCTTACAAACACTCTTCACTTTGAGGTGCTAGGGACAAATCCAGGCAGATGTCCCCCTCACTAAGTCACATCCACTGCCTACATACATGCCTCTCTGGGGAGCGTGAATTCATTCTCACTGGAGTTGATGAGTTTTCCCAGAGCGAGCTGTTATGAAAGTGAGTCTGTCTTTTGTAGGCATAAGGTTATTGTGTAATTCAAATGCTGGTTGCTGTACTCCCCACCCCCAATAATCTGGTTGCAATCCTTGTTCCGAGAATCTCCTGGCTCAGTGTTATGTAAACACTGCTCCCCAATTATCCCCTGGCATGCCAAGAAAGCAGCTTCCAGCCAGTCACTGAGCAGAGGAGAGAATAGGACTGGACTTCCTGCCTTGCAGGAGAGGAGAGGTTAGAGGAGGAAGTAAGGCATTGAGCCATGGGCAGAGGTCTAGGGGACATCAGGAGAGGAGCTGGAGCAGGAAAAGCTACAATGTGCAACCATCTCTGGGATGTACACTGGGAAGAAACCAGGTTTAGAGAGTTAAGACTAGAATAATAACTGCTCAGTTATTGTGTTGCGAAGCTTATTATTAAACAAATATTAAAATGCCATTACATTCACAGAATGGCACGTGCCAACTTACGTTGCATCCACTCTCTCCACTCCCCGGAAGTAGCCGACGCCCTCAGAAGTGTTGCGCAGGTGCTTGCATTTATCGTCAATGCGGAGGGCAGCCTGTTTATCATTCAGATCCTTCTCAAGCTCATGCTGTGCAGCTCTGTCTGAGCTACAGTACACGGGGTGAGAAGAGAGACATGGTTCCAGTCAGGCAAACTACTTCCCAAGTGACTGAGCATTGCCCTTCTAAGTCAGGGCCTTCCACACTTCTCCACCAAAACAACCAACTCTCACTCTAAGGGAGCATCTGTGGAGATGGCCATGCATGGGAGCCATGAGGACCCACCCTTGCCCTGGCCTGCCCTTCCCCACCTTGACCACACTTCCTGTCCATGGGATGTAGGGACGTGTAGGAGAGGAGGCAGATGGAAAATAATGTCTTCTAATGCGCACCAGCTGTCCCAGACAGGACACTAGTTTGTGACCTATGTCTGTTTCTGTGTCTTCCTTCCCTCCTCCTCACTCAGCTCCTATATTCTCACCCTCTTCTCTTCTATGCCTTGACTCTACTTCCCCACGCCCCCAAGAACTTAGGGAACATATACAACAAAGGCTTCCCAAACCAATTGGTCACCTAAGTTTGTGGCCATGTTATGGCTCAGCTGTTTCCCAGGAGATATAAACGAAGAGTCTGAATCAACTTTCAAGAGTGCTTCAGGTGAGGTCAGGGAACTGGCAGTCCACCCCAGGACTGCCCCACCCTCCAGCCCCCAGCCACTGGAAGAGAAGAGAGCCTGGCAATCTCAAAGATGCATTCTTTCCTGAATGCCAAGAGAGAGGGACCACAGGTCATGCCTAGAGACTAGCCCTAAATAAGGGGTGACCATGGGAGAAAGGTGAAACGTATCCTCACTCACGTGACAGTTCATTCAACAACTGTTGTGTGACCCTAGAAACAGTGAACGCAGCAGAAATTTCTCCTAGAGTTCACCCTACTGTGGGCACACAGACAATCTACATCCTAGACAGGCAGCTGGTGTGTCTAAAAGAACAAGGTGAAAACCAAAAAAGGGGACCAGGAACCCCAAGTAAAGGCTGTGATTTTACACAGGATGGTCAGGAGGGCCTTAACAGATGACACGGAGCCTCGGCATAAGGACAGTTGGATCGCATAGGTTGGATGTCAAAAACGCACAGATTTCCTTCTGAGTGGAACTAGAGACTGCTGACTTGCTGCCTTAATTAGAGTTTTCATTGCTGTGAAGAGACAATGTGGCTAAGGCAACTCTTATAAACCTTTAACTGGGGCTAGCTAACAGTTTCAGAGGTTTAGTCCATTATCATCATGGCGGGAAGCATGGCAGCGTGCAGGCAGACATGGTGCTGGAAGAGCCGAGAGGTCTACATCTTGATCCGAAGGCAGCAGAATAGGACTGTGTTCCATACTGGGCGGAGATTGAGCATAGGAGAACACAAAGCCCGCCCCCATGGTGCCACACTTCCACCAACCAACAAGGCCACATCCCCTAACAGTACCACTCCCCATGAGTCACGCATTCAAATACATGAGTCTGTGGGGTCCGCACCTATTCAAAACACCACATTCCACTCCCTGACCCCCCATAGGCTTGTAGCCATACCATGATGCAAAACACATTTAGTCCAACTTCAAAAGCCCCCATAGTCTCTCACAGTCTCAACAATTTTTAAAAGCCCAAAGTCTCTTCTGAGATTCATGCTGAGATTCATACATCCCTCTAACTGTAATGCCCCATAAAATCAAAATAAAAAAGCAGGTCCCATGCTTCTAATGTCACATCACCATTCCAAACCATAGGGAAAGGAGCAGAGGGAAGAAATACTGGACCAAAGCAAGACCGAAACCAGCTGGGCAAACGCCAAACTCGGCATCTCCATGTCTGATGGTAAAATGCTCTTCAGATCTCCTTTCAGCTTTGCTGACTGCAACACGCTTCTTTCTCTTGGGCTGGGTCCCTGTGAGCAGCTTTCCTCGGTAGGTATCCCACAGCTCTGGCATCTCTAACTAACCTCTTGGGGTCTCCAAGGCAATCCGGGATTCACCTTCACAGCATCATACAATGGCCTCTCGGGGCCTCAGTGGACTTCCCTGACACATTCATGGCCTCAGCGGCTTTTCTTGGTTGCAGAGGGAAATTCCATCCTTGATTCTGAAGACAGACACAGACACAGATGCCTGAAGCTGCCGAGTTCTGCTGCTTGCTAGGGCTGGAACATGACTCCCCTCTTCCAATTACATCTTCATCAGCTTTCTGTCTTTGGTGGTTTCCTTCACCGCCTAAGCTTAGCTGTCCTGGAACTTGCTCAGTAGATCAGTCTGGCCTTGAACTCGGAGAACTGCATGCCTCTGTCTCCTATGTGCTGGGATTAAAGGCATGTAGCACCATACCCAGACCTAAACTTTTATTTAATTCCTTTCACAAGATGGAAGCTCAGCTGGGTGGGATCTTGCCCTGAGGCCATCCCTTCCCTAATCCCATTTAATATCTTTAATCTGTTTATCTCCAAGAACATGGGATTTAGCTCCATTCCACTTCCTAGCGCCTCTTTAATCCTTGAGCCATACATTTTCTATATTTCCTTGCTCTGCCCAGTTGATATAATTGTTCCTGGTCCCTTCATCTGGATCAGCTAATCAGATGCTTCTGAAAAATGTCCCACTGCCCAGCCTTTGACTAGCATTTTCAGCCTTCCTGGGGACCAACAGCTGATGCACCAGTTGCAGCTGGAAGTAATTATTACAGAACTAAGTACATGGTCCCTGCCCCCTTGACAAGCTGAAATGCTAAGTCGAAAGTAAATTCCCTTTAGGGGAAACTTAGTGTTTATGCCTCTGGGATGGTTCGAGACACCTTAGCAAAAATAAAATGAAACCAATTAGATAGGGAGAAACACAGGAGACCAATAACTGATTCCAGAATCTCTTTGATTGGCTACTCACCACCTTAGCAGGACCACTGGTCCTCTTTTTTTTTTTCCCCTGCTATTCATAGGGACTTGCAGTCTCAATGCTTTAGTTAAATTTAGTCAATCAAGAATTAACTCAGTTAAGCTCATGGTTTTAAGAGCCCATTACAACCCCCTATTTTGCCAAAAACCCTCTAGATGAAGATTTGTCTCATTAGCCACAAGACGAGGGGGCAATGTTGGGAGCAGATAAAAGGAACTTGTCTTCAGTACTGCCATTTTGACTTCAGATTCTGTTTTAGGTAAGGTGACCAACCCCGTCTCTAAGCAACAATAGTTTCCCAAAGCATAATGCCAATGAACAAATGGAGTTGATTGGTTGGGCAAAAACACATCCAATGTCAGTTGATGTTGGACGGAATTCTTTGGAAAGTCCCTAATCCCCGAGTTCTGATTGGTGATTATAACTGTAACTTGGCCCAGGAGCTTGAGGCTTTTGTGCTTATAAACCCAGCTTTAGCCCCTAATCGGTGCTGCCAGAAGAAACAAGGGTCTCAAGTCCTTGCTTGATGGCCCTGATCAATCAGCAACTCCACTTACATGGTGGGAATAATAAAAGATTTTGTTGTTTCACAGGCCCGATGGTTTCCTCTCCCATTCCTTGTGGCGCCAAATGAACACAGTGCAACAGTCATGAGTTCAGGTCAGAACTTCCCTGTCCATAGCCAAACCTGCTCACCTCAACAATTCCCAAGTTATAGAGCCTTCTAAGGCTACCTCCAGAGAGCCGCATGCAGCATGCAAACCTCGTGTCAGCCAGTGTTGACCCAAAGGCCCAGGTTGGACAAACTGAGCAGGTAGTAATTTGATGCCTCTCTGACACTTGCTACCTGAGGAGTACACTTGTCATCTTTGGTAACAGTAGGATATATGTAGCTATCGTTTCTTTGGGAGGCATTTTCAACACTGCTTCATTCTGTGACCATAGCCAACACAGACCCTTCAAGAACTATTAAACAATAGGCACAGCCAGCACTTTTCCTATTCTGACAGCTGTTACCACAACTTAAGAACTTCCCTGGTTGCCGCACTTCCTTCCAATTGTCTTTCACCCTTGCTGGAAAGAGCAGGTACCTGGGAGCCTATTCCCTTGAGGGCTTTGCATTCTGGGGGAGGACAGTGGGTGGTACAGAACCACAGTGCCCTGGGGGTGGTGAGTGATGATGTAATCAGGACAGGTGGGTCTTTAAGGAAATATGAAAATAAAAGGGAGACACAACCTACTCTCTTTCCAATTGCCAGGCCTGAACAAAGGCCTCAAAGTGAAAGATTCCCGAGTTTAAGGAAAACATTAGCCACCCTTCCCACAGCATCTCCAAATTAACTTTTAAATTAAAAAAAAAAAGAAGACAATATTACAAGCATTTATCCTAATGTCTGAATAAAAATTTGGGTGTGCCCATGTGTGTGTATGTGTGTTTGTGCCTCTGTGTGTGTGTGTGTTTGTGTTTGCGTGCATGCATGTGTGTGTTTGTGTTTGCATGCATGCATATGTGTGTGTGTGTGTGTGTTCTTATAAGTCTCTAAGAGAAATGTGCACAGGAGGCAGAAGCGTAGTCCAATGCTAGGCTTTAATGCCGAATAGAAAGGAAATGCTTACGCAAGTTGGGCAATCGCCTTATCCAGATGTCGCCTCATTCTTTCTTGACAACACAGAATGGTATCAACTTCCTACTCAATTGAAGAAAAATACAACACATTGAGTATAGCACTGAAAGTCAGCAGCGTTCAAAGCCATCAATAAAGGAAAGTTTTATTTGTTGAAAATCTGTGACATTAAGCGTTAAAATAACTTTACATTTACGTATTTACCGGCACGTACCATGATAATGCAAACCCACCCTCCCATATAGGACTATAGGGAAACTATAATATGGACCAAGATGGAACATGGGTAAAATTTTTAGTTTTTGTTTCTACTCCATCTTTATCTTTAGCTCAAATAAAACAACAACAAAAGTCCTAAAATTCCAGTAATGTGCACTATTGAACTTAACTGATACTTCTTTTCATAGCAACTTTCCTCCAAAAGAAAAGGAAACTAGTGAAAGTTGAGGGCCAGTCCTGAGAGCATCTCTTTGGCTATGCACACAACACTAGCAGGACCAGCTCTGTGTTTCAGACATGGAAATTGACCTCCCACGCTGTGCCCTGTGGTCCAGTCCCACCGCTTGAACCAATACCTGCGTTAGTTATGCCACTCACTTGACCAAATGTGTGGCATTTTGAGGCTACAATGACATATTTCATCGCATTATTATTTCATCGCATGTAAATATTAAAACCCCCCTGAAATTAATATTAACATTAGAAAATTTGCAAACTCAAATAATATCCTTTAGACATTTTTATAAGTGTGAACAATCATTTTTAACCATTTTCTAAAATAAAAAAGGATCATTATTAATATTCTGGTTTGTGGCATCTTGAGCTTTGGATGCTTTCCCATGACATTAAACAATGCTGCTGTGAACAATCAGAGTAAACATGTAGACACGGCCAAGGATCATGCTTGTTTTGAAGGCTTGGCAATTAAAGCTAAAATTTCCTTCTGGAATGTTCCATTTGTGTACAATGATGAACGAATCTGTCTTCCTTGGGCACACCAGGCAGTCATCTGCCCTCCAACTCTTGCCAGTGTAGCACAACATGTCCAAGACAAACAGCCAACCTACCTGTATTTGTAGGCTAATATAAGGATGTATTTGATGTTCTTAATTACATTTTAAAAGCAACCTTTAGTCACATGTGGTGATAGGCTACAAGGAAGGCTGAGATGCTGAGGAGGTTAAATCTAAGGCTAGGCTAGACTACAGAGTAGGAGACACCCCCCCCCCCCCCAGTCTCAAAACAAAATCAAACAATTACACTTAAGTTGTTTAGGATTTAAGAAGATGTTTCTAGATCTAGATGATTTTAGGTTGGTGATGCCGGTTATGATAGAAAATGATTCAAGTACAGAATTCTGAACTCACCAAGATAGGATAGATAATGGAAAATACTTTCTCCTAAGTTGTCAAATGCATATGGACTGGGCATTGTGAATATAAATCTACCTGATTATTTCGTAATTGTTTTTATTGTGTATAGTTTATTATTGTAAGAGAAAAAAGCCTTTTATTGGACTGAAGGGGGAAGTGTAGAAGGCATCTCTGTGTCTGTGTGGAAGCATCACCTGTTGATAAAAAGCTAGTGGCCTATAGTCGAGGCAGGAAATAGGAGGTGGGGCATCTGTCAGGCAGATTCTGGAATAGAGCCAGGCACAGGAGACTCACCCAGGAAGACGTGAAAGAGGACGGAAGCATTGTACCCAGTCAAGTGGCAGAACTAAGAATAGCATAAATAGGTTATTTTAAATTATGTGTTAGTCAGAGAAGAGCCTCGCTATATGGCCTAGGTATTTGTAAAAAATATTTTGAGTATCATGAGTTGTCGTTCCCAGAGCTTGGGGATGAGAGGAAAAACAATCACAACACTTCCCCATCAGATGCAATATAATTTTGTTCATGGTGCTTTTTATACTGACATTGATGATTTCTATGATGCTAAAATTTATCGAACAATTTTTTTATTTCTGTCTTTGTTAATCTGACGATAGTTTCTTCATTCTAGTAGATGAACACCTGCCAGCTGCCTTCTTCCTTTATTGTTTAAACTTAATGGTATTAAATAAGGGGCTCCAGGGAGTGGGGGGGTTCAATCAGTAAAGCACTTCTCTTGCAAGCATAAGGACCTGAGTTTGAACCCACACAAAGATGTCAGACATGATGGCCGGTGTCTGTAATGCCAGCCCCGAGGAGGCTGAAACCAGTACACCCTTGAAGCTTGATGGCCATCCAGTCTAACCTAATCGATAAGCTTTCAGGCCTATGAAAGGCCTTGCCAGGAAAGCAATAAAAAGCATTCCCAAGAATGACGACAGCTGATGCTGTCCTTTGCCTCCACACAAATGCACATACACATACACGTGCCCTCCCACACACATATGAACATGCTACATACATGTTTAGACAGTACTGAATATCCTTAAAATGTTTTTTAAAAATCTGCTGTGCAATTCTTAGAGGCTCGAGATCAGTGGAATCAACTAAGAGTTTTTTTCTGCTTCCATATCCTACTAAATTTCTACTTGTTATTACAAATAGTCATGGGAGGCTAGAAGAGTCTTAGATGTTTGTATTGTTTAATTTTTGTATGTCTCAATTATATGGAGGGGAGGGAGACGGGGAGGGAGGGAGGAGGAGAAGAAAGGTGAGGAGAGAGAGAGAAAGAGAGAGATACAGAGAAACAGAGAGAGACAGAGAAATAAAGACAGAGAGAGACAGAGAGAGAGGAAGGGAGGGAGAGAGAGAAAGAGGGAGAGGGAGGCATGGAGCCCCACCTAGAAAGCATCATTAGAGCACTTTACAATATGTGAAGTGCTTTCACATACAAGGCGCGCATTGGAAATTCCTGGGATTTCCACTGGGGAAAACGCATCTAATAAGACGTATCTTTTAAATCTTTAAACAATAGTTTTTAATTTGAGAATTCAAATAAATTCGGATGAAGAGCAGCAGATGGCAGAAGGCGGAGGAACTTACATGAATAAGGAAAGAGTAAAAAGGGGACCAGTAGCGCTGTCCAGTGTCAGCTGACCTGTCAATCTGCACTCCTACCTGCAGTGGAGATACATGTGGTGCAAGCCACCCTCTCCTCTGCCTGAAGATGAAAGCTTGCGGGAGGCAGGAGCTGTGGGGGTGGCCTGGGTCCAGTGAGCCCATGACTGCAGCTTCTGCAGAGCACAGCCATTCCTATAGGACCTGGGAGCTGGGCCCATGAGTCCGGACTCTGTCATGAGGAGGAATGACAACCTGTGCGTGTGTAGACTGGGAGAAGAGTAGGAGACTCCCCGGAGAGTCTCAAAATGTCCGTGTACTACATGCCGGCTGCGTGGTCCCACTAGCAGGACTGTGGGTGAACGCCAAATAGGAGCTTTGACTCTGTGCCTGAGGAACCTTGGATTAAGCCTCCTATTTGAGCTGGTGATACCTGCACAGGGCACCTCGCTCTACCACCCACCTCTCATGAACTGTATTCTTAGGGCAGTGTTGTGGAGCTGGGAGGTGTCAGAGTAGAGACTCTGTTGTCTTTTCTTTCCCTTCACCCCAAGTGAAAATGTGTTGCCCCCCCCCCCACACACACTCTCCTAGGTTTGGTGCAACTGTGGCTACACACCTGCTTCAACGTCAGCCAGTGATGATTCAAAAGCCAGCTCTGCCATTGGCTAATTGTGACCAAAGGTGACTTGTATATTAAATGTAAGGACAATGGACAAACTTTCCCAGCCTTTTGCAAAGATAACTGGATGGTTAGCCCTTATTTTTTTAAAAAAAAACATTTCCCCCTTAAAACCTCCTTTGCTTCTGGGCAGTGGAAGTGCACACCTTTAATCCTGGGAGGAAGAGGCAGGTGTGTCTCTGTGAGTTCAAGGCCAGCCCGGTCAACAGAGCGAGTTCCAGTATAGCCAGAGCTACACAGAGAAACCTTGTCTCAAAAATAAATAAATAAATAAATAAATAAATAAATAAATAAATAAATAAATAACCTCCTCTGCTTGTGTGATCTTGTTTCCCTTTGGGCACAGGCTTTCTTCTCTTCTTGGGTAGGTACTTGGAGTAGAGTTACTGGGTTACATAGTGACTCCGAGTAGTCATTTTCGAAAGCATATGCAACCTTTTCCATCCCCACCAACAATGTGCACGGATTTTAATCCCTCCACAGTCCCAGCTTTTGTTTTCTGTATAGAAGTCTCTATCCTAGTGGCTGTGAGGTTGAGGCTTTTTATGCAGGTGGTTTGCATCTTCTTGGCGGTTACTGATGATGAGAGGTCTCATGGCGCTATTGGTCTTGGCTTCTCCCGATTGGTGAACTGATGAGACAATTCAACCATTTGAGGGATGGTGGAGACAGGGTCTCTTTGTGTATACTCATCTGTCCTGGACTCAATTTGTAGACCAGGCTAACCTTGAACTCACAGAGAACCGCCTGCCTCTGCTTCCCAAGTGCTGGGATTAAAGGCGTGCATCACCATGTCTGGCTTGAACAACTCAACCATTTTTAAAATTTCAATTATTTGTTTTTCTCTAAAACAAGCCCATATCAGATATATGATATGTGAAGATTTTTGCTCAAGATAATCATCTTTGATGCACCATCTTTTTTTAGTTTTGTTGATGTAGCTTATTATTTTTTGTTTTGTTTTAGTAGTGTATCCAAAACACTGTCACCTACTCGAGTGTCAAAATTATTTATGCATACTTTTCCTAAGTAATTTGACCATTTTTAACTTTTATTCTTAAGCCTTCCATTTGTTTCAATGTGATGTCTTTATACGTCATAGTGTAGGGATGTGAGGTGGGTTTTTATTTGTTTGTTTTCAGATAAAGAACTGGACTGACAGTAGGGTTCACAGAGACAATGGCTGTAGCCAAGGCCACTCTACCATCTGTAGGAAGAGGTAGGCCACAGGGTAGGACAGGCTGGGAAGTGACCCAGAAGGCAGGACAAACAGACACTGGATTTGACCAGTACGTACTTGACCCTTATTATTATTACATGTTAACCAAACATTTAAAAACTGTCAGAACACTTACGGTGTAGAAGTAGTGTTTATTTCAATGTCTTAGCCAAAGAAAGAGACTTGGAGTAGCCTCAAGCACACGGAGTCTAAAACCTTAGCAGACTGAGAGTCGTTACTGCAGATAGTGCAGAAAGGTGAGAGACCTTAGGGGGCAAGTCGGCTTTAACAGGTGCAAAGTGCAAGTGAGCCTGGGAGACTCCACAGAGCAGCTGGGACGCATCATCCCTGGGCTGGCAGCTTGGCATGGGGACAGAACTTCCCCAGATGTTTACACCCTTTGGCTGCTTGACGCCTCAGTTACCATTCCGGAAAGGAACTGGGAGGAAGGAATCAGGAGTTGTGCGCTGTGACCCGCAGCGATGTTTCTGACACCATGGCGGCATCGAGCCATGGCGGCCTGACCCTGTGCCTTCATTGGGGACCAAGCACACACTGCCATGGAGTGTGTGGGATGAGGAAGCTGCCCAAGTGGTCGGGGAGGGAAGACTGAGCTGCTGTCAAGCGGCAGCATCTTCACATTATGAAAACCGGGAATTGGACAATCAAAGTTGTGTCCTACAAGGATATGCAGCGACAAGGAAAATGGCCTCAGTGTCACCTTTTGGGAGTTTTTTACATTCACAAATACAGTGTGAGTGCAGCCTTGTAGACATGTGTGGTCATTACTGTGTGAGCCAGTGGTATCTATCTAAACATGTTTGACAGAATGACTGAAAAACTCCAAAACTTACAATGATTTATATCTGACGGGGCTGCAAACATCTAATCGTCCTTTACTCCCTCCTGTATTTTTAAAAGTCTCAGTCAACACATATTACTCATAGAACCAAGAAAATGAACCTTTGCTAGGCACTATAAATTTACTTGTCGGCGGCTTCAGACCTCCCTGGTTTCTTCACTTAAACACACATTTGCGACAATAAACTTCTCACTGTTGACACATCCCCTCCCCCCCGCCCGCCACGTTTACCGTCAGTAGTTCTTTTTCCACTTCGTCATGAACTAGGTCAATCCCCATTCTCTTCTCGCGGTGAAAGAGACACTCTCGGGCAACCTAGAGATCCACAGAGCACAGGACACGTCACGACACACTGACCGCAGCAGGGCACAGGAAGGGCGACTTTGGAAGGAAGTCAACAGAGACTGTTTGGGAGGGCCTAGCACAAGAAAGACAACGACAAGGAAAGAAACCTTTGCTGCTGCTAAAAGGGTTGTACCTGCTCTAGAAATTAATATAAAAGGGGGAAAAAAAAGTCCTAATTTGGAAAACTGACAAAATGAATCTCCACCAACTAGCCACTGAATTACATACCTGGCATTAGCCTATTGAAAATAAACAGTTTGGTGACATGAAAGAGTTTGAGATATTATTTTTAAATATTTTATATTAAAAAGTAGAACATTTTTTACAAATAACTTTTACTATTTTTAATAAAAATTTAAGCCAGGCGGTGGTGGCACATGCCTTTAATACCAGCACTCCAGAGGCAGAGGCAAGAGAATCACTGTGAGTTCGAGGCCAGCCTGGCCTACAAAGTTAGTCCAGGATAGCCAAGACTACACAGAGAAATCCTGCCTTGAAAAACAAAAGAAAATTAATATTTATTTTCAAAATATAAAATATTTGTGTGGCCAAATATATCTAAATCATGTCTTTTAAAATACTTATTTTTTCTAATTATAAAAATAATATGCCTTTACCTACTAAGAAATACAATAGCACTCAGGGGGGCAGAGGCAGGCGAGTCTCTGTGAGTCTGAGGTCAGCCTACACAGAAAAACCAAAAGAAGAAGAAAAAGAAGAAGAGGAGGAGGAGGAGGAGGAGGAAAAAACAAAAATAATTAAAATATAGAAAACATGTTTCTGCCATACTCATCACTGCTTTGTTTGTTGGTTGCTTGATTGTAATAAAATGAAATAAAAAATGTCTCTGTAATTTTATACTGTGGTTTAAAACATTTTTTTAAATTTTATGTACATTGATGTTTTGCCTGCACGTATGTCAGTGGGAGGGTGTCAGAGCTTGGAGTTACAAGCAGTTGCGAGCTGCCATGTGGGTGCTGAAAATTGAACCCTGGTCCTCTAGAAGAGCAGTCAGTGCTCTTAAACCACTGAGCCATCTCTCCAGCTTTATACTATGGTTTTTGGTTTGTTGTTGTTGCGCTGCTGTTGGGATCAAATTAAACAGTACACTGAAGCTTTAAAATATTATTTCAGGCAGAGAATGTTACTGATAACAATGAATCATAGCATATATTGCTAACAATGAATTATGTGGAAGAGGTATGCAGCCAAAATGGCTTTTCAAAACCTTTTCCATGACATAAAACTACTGTATGGTGTTAAACTTTTATAAACATAAAATGTGAGCGCCGTTGAGATATATTGTTGAAATTTAACTGAGCAAATTTCTAATTTTTAAAAGTATAAGTTACATTTCTTAGATGAGGAACTAGTGGGTTGTGGGAACGCTAATTATTTGAGTGGATATCACCATACTGCCTTGCAGGACCCTTCTTCCGGTCCACGGTCCCACCAGTGACACATCCAGGTATACACTCGTCTGCCTTAGATGTTACAAGTGTTCATTATTGCAAGTTTGATAAGCTAAAAATGGCCACCTCATTGATTTAATCAGTTGTGTTAAAATTTAAAGTCTTCCTCCTAGTAAGTAATTATTTGTATTTTATCTTTTGAGGGTTTTTTTTTCTGTGTAACACTGATTGTAAACAGGATCTTCTGACTCCGTTTTAACAGTCAGTATTGTGACACACAAGAACACCCAGGCAGAAACTGCAGGAGAAAGTTCACAATAGAACCAAGTCAGGGCCCAGTCCTCATGAAGGGGACTGAGGAAAGCAATGGAGCACCTTGGAGAAAATAAGTACTAGGGTATGTGGTTGTGGTTTTAAGGATATTTTCAGTCACTAAGCTAGGTACCAGGGAGGCACTGGGGGCTTTCTGATTATTTTTTCTTTTTTAAATTTTTATTTATCTATTTACTATGTATACAGTGCTCTGCCTCCATGTACACCTGCAGGCCAGAAGAGGGCATCAGATCACATTAGAGATGGTTGAGAGCCACCACGTGGTTGCTGGGAATTGAACTCAGGACTTCTGGAAGAGCAGCCAGCACTCTTAACCTCTGAGCCATCTCTCTAGCCCCTTCCTGATTCTTTTGTTTTGTTTTGTTGGTTTTTGTTTTTCAAGACAGGGTTTCTCTGTCACTGTCTGTACAGTAACTGACTTACTGGACTTGTTTTGTAGACCAGGCTGGCCTCGAACTCATAGCGATCCACCTGCCTCTGCCTCCGGAGTGCTGGGATTAAAGGTGTGCGCCACCATGCCCGACTGCCTTTTGATTCTTAACAACCCAGGGTGAATTAATCCAAAAGACCGTATGTTAACACCTCCAGCCTCCCCGAGGGCACCAGGGCTTGTGTGTATTTGCGTGTTTGTGGCTGGCGGAGAGAGGATGGGACAGAAGTGACGCTGGAGGGAGAAGCCCAAAATACCCCTCAGATCAGGAGCCTTGCAGCCCCTTGGTCCTCACTCTTACCCTACAGATACCACATGACCTCCTGGGTGCTCCACAGGGAGACAAGTGGTGTCAGCTGCACTCACTGAGCAGCGGTACACTAATTTATATGCTTTCCTCGGCTTCAGAATGTTTTCCCTAGCTTTATACACAGAATGTCTCCTTTCTATGGTGGTAAGCAAGAACGGGTTGGAGGGTCCATCATGTGGTACAAGGGCCCCAGGTGGCTGGAGCCCATGAAAGCCTAAGCAGATACCAGCAACTTCCTGAAGTGCTGTCTATCTGACCAGGACAACTGGTCTACCCTCAGCCCCATTTCCGTGTGTGTGTGTGTGTGTGTATGTGTGTGTGTGTGTATGCACATGTGTGTACATGTGTGTATGCGCATGTGTATGCATGTGTGTAGTGGTATGTATGCATGTATGTGTGCATGGATATGGTGTGTGTGCATGCATGTAGAGTGTGTATATGCATGTGTTGTTCATGTGTACGTATGAGTGTGTGTGTGAAGGCTAAGGTCAGTCTTGAGAGCTGGGCTTTCACACATTCCATCAACCTCATTCTGAAACAGAGTTTCTCATTGGCCTGGAACTCACTGTTTTTCCTGGCTGTCCAGTGAACCCCTACCTCCACCTCCCCAGTCCTGGGACTGCCAGCACACACCACCATGCCCTGCTTTTTTATATGGGTTCTGGGGATCAAACTCAGGTCTTCTTGCAAGACAAATGTGTCACCGATTGAACCATCTCCTCAGCTCCTATTAAATTACAACTGTCTCAAAGAACGATTTTCTTACATTTTCATCTTGACCTAGAACCTGCAGAGATCAGTCCAGCCTTTTTAAGGGCTAAGAAGATGGCATGTTCAGGTGGAAACAGGGTGTAGCCTAATGATATTTCTTTAGTCTGCTTTGCTTTCAGAATTCGCCCAGAAACTCACTGTGCACGATATGTGTAAAAATGGCTAGCCATTACCAACCCCATTTACAAATTTGTTGGTGAATAGTGTTTCTATAGGCAACATGAAATGTGATTTGCTGAAAATGACCCATAATGGCTAAGCTGCAGGGTCTTCTACTCCAGCTCTCACGCTCACCTGCAGAGGGGCTTCCATCTCCGTCAAAGCCCTCTCCAGCCTTTTCTTGACATCGGTAAGTGCATTTGTCTCTCCAATCATTTCATCCAACTCATGCGTGATTTCAGATTTCCAAAATGATATGTCATTGACACGTTCTCCCAAGTTTTGGGTAGAGTCAGCCTGGATCTTTCGGATTTGCTGGTATTTGTCTTGAATGAGGCGAGATGTGTCCA
Source organism: Acomys russatus (assembly GCF_903995435.1). NCBI lineage: Eukaryota > Metazoa > Chordata > Mammalia > Rodentia > Muridae > Acomys > Acomys russatus. The sequence goes on along the minus strand of NC_067161.1, from coordinate 43,822,946 downwards.
CTCTGAGTCTCTCTGAATTATGCCGTGAGCAAGTGGACTCTTGGTAGTTCACTAAGTTGGACTGGTACCAATCATCCGGGGAATACCTTGTGAAGAGGGTGGTTCTGTTGGACACGAAGGGGAGCATAGTGCTCTCACACACTTTCTGAGCTCTCGTGCAGTATGGGGCCAAGTTCAGGTAGTTGGAGGCCGTTTTGTAGTATGTGTTTGGTCTCCATGGAAGGCTCAAGCTGTGTGTCAAATTGCGGTGGGGAAACTTGTCCCGATAGCTTGATGCCATGGTACCAATGGCTGGTAGAAAGCTGGCTGATGCTGGTTGAGGGCGGGCATAAGTAGCCGTTAAAGTAGAACCTAAAGGCTCCATGGCGCTCAAACACAATTTGTAAATCTCTCCTGCAAAGGAAGGAGGGAAGGAAGGAAGGAAGGAAGGAAGGATGGAAGGAAGAAAGGATGGAAGGAAGGAAGGAAAGAATATCAAATAAATTACTCTTGTAACATACATATAAAAGGCTACATCTGACATAGTTCCAGCTTCGGTGCCCCTGAGCTCATTAGACATTTTTTAATCATGCATTATCAGTACTTCCTGGTGATAAGTTTAAAAGTTTCCATCCCTCCAACGTCCCTCCCCGCCCCCATGTCTCTAAAATGTCTGAAAGTAGTGTGTATTTATATTGGCCACTTAAACTTTTGAAATCCAGATGCTTTAAGTTAAAAGACTAGGAATGTTGCACACAAACTCAAATCCCGAGTGTGTCTCCAGGTTTAAAAAGAGAGTTACTCACACACTTAGCAGATTCAAATCTTGCCCCTGCTGCATGGTGATCGGCAAATGACTTGAGCTTCTGCTGCCTTGTCTACAAACCCAAGGGATAATGCCAGCACTCTCTTCCTTCTTTGGCTTGCTTGAGCAGTACCCACCCTGCTCCATCATGTCCCACCAAGAGGCACGTGAGCCGATGGCAGTGGGGTGGCTGGTGTGTAGTTTCAGGGAGAGTAAGAGACACCACCCACCTCTGAGGGCCTCTGATTCAGAAATTGTTGACCAGCCCTGGGCCTAGAGGGACAGGCAAACGCTAAGTAAGCATTGGGATATCTGGGACATTGTCGGGACAACAGATGTGAGCCTTTTAAATTACCAGTTGAAAGGAGTAATAGATGTCAAAGACAAGCCTCCCTTCTCCCCCTAAAAGTGCAGTAACTACTCAGAAGGAGTCACTGTGAATGGCTCGTTAGTGGTCGTAACCTTTCACAGTGTTTCATTCACATGTAAATAAATGTTATTTATATAACATAGGCGTCTGCCTATGTGCTCCTTCTGTGTGCAGAGTTGTTTTATTTTTTTAATAAGAAACAGAGTTATCCTAATTGCAGTACATATCATTCTAGGACACACTGTTTATTTTTAGTTGAACGCATAGCTAGGACCTCTTAGGAAGACCAGGACATCACAGACTGTGACACACTTTTTAGGATGTAAGTATAATTCTGCTGGGGTGCTAATGTCTATAAACCTGTTACTGAAAAGCGAGAGAATCAAGTCATGTTTAATTTGCTGCACTATGAAGATAAAAATAAATAAGTCCATCAGTGATTAAATAGCTACATGAGGGCACCTTTTGACCAAAACCACGGAATCGCTGATTTGTAGAACTGTGTTCAAGTTCAAATCCACTCAGGCCACATTATAGAGTAGCTGCCCATGACAGAGTGGTCCAGGTAACACCAGCTCCCTCCCTGTTTCTTCCGTCCGTTTTTCCTTTTGCTCCGAGTCACTTTATAATGGCATCTTTCCACTTCAGTTTGAAACTTTAAATAGTGGTTTTCTTTCAAGCAAGCTTAAAACAACTTGAGGTGTTGGGGACCTTAAGTCTGCCTTCTTTCCAACCCGTTTCCCTTGTCAAATCCAGAAATAACATAGTTTTCTTCTAGCGAAAACCTTTCTACTTAGCTTTGGTTAGTGCCCAGTAAAGGATCCCAAATCCACAGGGTCACTTGGTACTGACAGTGGCATTTGAAGGGTGGCATGCCACCGTGGACGCTCCTAACACCTGCAATGCTGCCATCTTGAGACATCACAACCAAGGATTGTTAAACGGAAAACACACAGCTGGCTCACAAGGAGTAGGAGACCCGAGGACTGAGAAAAAGCCACCCGACAGGCGCACAGAACTTTGCTTTAGGGAAGGGATGGCGGAGGATCTGTTATAGCCATGCCCAGAGCTCCAGTGGCCCATCCTCTAAAGCTACCCAGGAAGATGGCATGAAAACCATCCCTTGGTGACCTTTTACCAAAGTTCTCCACCATCCCATATTTTGAGCTGTTATTGGTTAGGAAATCTGAAGGTATGATGGGGCTAAAAAAATGTTTAAAAACCCAAAACATGATTCCCACCTACAACCATGGTGGACTAGTCAAAACTGTTCATCTAAAAACCTGGATCCAATATACAGAACAGCTTCTCACACACGCTGGGCTACAGGTAACACAGACTGACCCCAGAGAGGAAGGAGGCAAAAATGGTGTACCGTCATGCTTGGAGGCAGCTTCCAGACAACCGTGGGGAAAATCCAGGAAATGGACCAGAGCTTGGCAGGCTTCACATGCCAAGAGACAGGCCAGACTCTGGAGAGTCCAGAAGTTGTAAGCAGAACTGGAGAAAATGGAAGCGACACAAACACAGCTTAGAAACCTACACCGGGACGCATGAGCCTCTGATGAGGCATGGCTGGCACATGGATCAAGGTACTCTCCTCACACTTTGCCAAACACTGGGCGTGGAGTTGTTGGAGAAACTATCTGTAGAGCGGAGAAGGTGGAGATTGGAGCGTCCCGGGAGACGCTCAAGGAGGACGTCAGAGCAGTCACACGTTTGAAGTACCTGAGCTGAAAGCACTTAGTGTGGGTTGAACATGAAAAGCCAGCCATGGGATCAGGCTTGCTGCTGCCTGGTCCCCAGTTTGGTGATTCCATTCTGGGAGGTTGCAGAAACATTTTAGGAAGCAGGTGCTAGCTGTAGAAAGTAAGCCACAAGGGGCAAGTCCTTGATGGTGTATTGCCCCTGGCTGGTTGGCTTGCTCTCTGCTTGCTAGTTGGCCGTGGACAACAGCCCTTCTGCACCATGCTCTTCCGCTATCATCCTGCACAGGGGCCAAGTGATCCTCTGAAACCATAAGGCAAAATTAATCCTCCGCCCCTTAATCTGTTCTTGTAATTTTAATAGTAATGCAAAGGTGAGACTAGCATGCTGAGGGTGCGTTTAGGCAAAGTATGACAACAGGCCTCAGGATGTTCAGACTGACCCACATCGTACACACCTAATAATAACAAATAAGAAATAACGTCTTAAGAGACATAGCGATCTTAAATGTCTATGCAATCACTGACATAAATACATAACACAAAGACTGACAAGATTAAAATCAGATGGGGCAAGTCCACAGTTACATCTGGATATCCAACACTGTAACTCACAGAAAAGACATCCTGGTTAATACTCAGTCAAACACTTTACACTCCCTGGACCCACAGTGTCTGCAGAGCACTCCACCCCAAATGGAGTCTCACACACTATTGCCAGCTGCACGGAGAATGCAGGCTATCACCAGCCAGAAATCTCAGTAGTCCTAAGCTACCAAGATCATGCAAGTTACATGTGTTTTCTGAACATATCAAAATTAAGCTTTAAGTCAATAATGGACACTTAAAATTTTCCCAAATAATAGGAAATTAAACAACACAATTTTAAAAATCTCATGAATCAATGGAGAAATCTCATGGGAAATTGGGAAGTATGTTTAGCTGAATGAGAAGAAACTACAAGCTATGAAAATTAAGGGAAAAGCAAAAATTAGAAAAAGAATTTACCCAAATTGCAAATGACACACCCCAAAGAATGGACAATAAAGCATTTTTAATTAGTAAGCACACTGAGCAACATTTAGAAAGTATTATATATCTTCAAAAAATGTGAGAGCCTAAGGTAGTATGTCACTATATTAAAACAGTATTTTCTAGGCATGAGATGGGTCGCTGCACACATGAACTCACAGTGGCTGTGACGGCATGCACAGGACCTCCATGAGACCAAGCCAGCTTGGACTGGTGGTGGGGCATCTCAGAAAGGCCCACTGCTAGCCAAGGGGCTATCATGACATCTAATGGATATAGAAATGGAGAGTCATTTTTCTTCGCTGCTAGAGCAAAGGGTGTATCTTCATTCTTACTAGAAAGTAATAAGTTCAGATGGATGATCTGTGGTGTTTTTGTTCTGTTTTATCTTTATTTTTCAGTTTTTCAAGACAGGGTTTCTCTGTGTAGCCCTGGCTGTCTTGGAACTCTCTCTGGGATTAAAGGCTTGTGCCACTGGTGATCTGTGTTTTAATCAAAGAAGTTAAAAGGTTAAAATAAAAACAAAGCAGAAGGAAGAAATAGGAAAGGAAAAAAAATCTCTGAAACAGAAAAAGAATAAATAGAAAAAAGAAAAACAATACAACTCTGCCGATAAAATTAACAAATTGGCTAGACTTACCAAAATAAAGAGAGGACAAATTAGGAATATTACCACCAGCAGAGCAAATATACAAAAGGTAATAGGGCAACATCACTCCCACCTAACTTTATGCTAACAGCAGACAGCACAGGACCAAGAGATGGTTCAGAGGATAAAGGCATTTACAGCCAATCCTGGTGAGATGAATTCAATTCCCAGAACCCACATGGTGGAAAGAGAGAACTGACTCCTGCAAGCTGCTCTCTGACCAACACACACACACACACACACACACACACACACACACACACACACACACACACTCGTACCTCAGCTTTAAGAAGATTTGGGATTAATTTGCTGATTGTGTCTGTTGCAAGTATGTGCAACGCTTACTCAGACTGTTAACTCAGTGTTCATCTCCCCTCTGCAAGGAAATTCAATCAGGTCTTTGGGAAACAACTGAAAGTACCTATGGAAATTATCCCCTAGACTATATAATTGCTTTTTGGATTTTTTTTTTTTTAATAAATTTTGGGCCAGGTGTGGTGCCTATGATTTTAATTCCAGGCTTAGGAGGCAGAGGCAGGTAAAGCTCTAGGAATTTGGGACTAGCCTGGTCTACATAGCAAGTTCCAGGCCAGCCAGAGCTCCACTAAGATAAACTAAATAGATTATATTTTTTCACTACCAAAGAGCATTCAAAGAAATGAGACGTGCTACAAAGTCCATGTTGGATTTTATTCAGTGTGTGATCAGCAGGTATTAACGTGCTGAAAGTGCTACAGTGCTCAACTATAAATATTAATTTGCTAAAGATAGAGCCAACCCCACAGCAAATACAAGTACTAGAAAGATCCATTTACAATTAAGATGATCTATTGAATGGTTGTATTTTATCAGCACATTTAAGTCAAGGTTTCAGGATCATAAATATTTAAAGGAACAAAAACCTATAGAACATCTGCAGAAAACACAAGTGATGTATCGCTGTTCTCTACACCCGGCCTCAGAGCAGCGGCAGGGACAGGTGCAAAAGCCTCACGCGCAGACCCTCATGTCCACTGGTTCTAGTAGCTACCACAGTGTCAGATTAACACCAGAAACATATGTTAATAAATACCACAACTAGCTAGGGCTTCTCCACAGACCATATAAATCTTTCACCTTTTAAACAAACACCAAAATTAGAAGCAAGGACCTGTTTCTCAATATGAAATATTGAAACTTCAAGGTTAAATAAGAACATAGGAAAGACTTAATTATCTGTAAATAAACAGATTTTTTTTTATGCAAAAGAATTCTTCTCCGTGGCAGAGCTAGTACACTGGAAACGACACTCCCCGGTTGCTTTATTACCACAGCTGTATACCCAGGGGCACCCAGAGACAGAAACAATTAGACTGTCTAAGAAGCCCTCTCTGGCATCTTTAAGAGAGCAAACCAAAAGCCTATGAGTGGGAAGATGTATAGGTGATGTGAGGTATAGCGATAGCACATCTGTTGCAGAGTGTCTGCTACATAACATTACATAAACTTAAAGTTACACCACGTGGCTGGTGTCTGGAGAGATACATCATGATAACAGTGTAAAATATGCAGAGTATAAGGAAATACTAAACTCTGATAAGTGAATGGATTTTCTACAAAATAGGCTTGTGCTTATAACCGTTTAAGGGGTGGACGGGGTGACTTGGCATACAGATGCTGTTCACCGAGTTATTTCATTTATAAGAAGGATAGAATATTTTACCAGATTCCTCAAATACTTTACCTACCAATAAAACAGCCTCCTTTCTGCAGTAACTAGGCAAAGAATGTTCCCGGTTTCTCACGTGTTTGCTTATTACGACACCGTAAGTGCCAAGGATGGCACTGAGGCGCTTTGGTTTTAACCGCCAAAATGCAAGGAACATTTAACCGAAAGTGGCCTCGGGACAGAGAGTGCCAGAGGACACCAGCCTTGGTTTGAATTTCGGAAACATGTTCTCCCCTGGGCCACTTAGAAGCCTAGGTTTAGAAAACAACTGGGAAGACGGACTGGGTTTCAGACACAAGCTACACCCTGGAAAAGTGAGAAACAGGATGGATGTCCCTTTCCTGGACCACAGGACTGGGCAACGGGCCTGGGCTGCCTGGGGACCCAGGGTGAGACATCCAGGACCCCTAGGCAGGTGCCGCAGCCCTGCGGGGCCAGAGCTTTCCTAGACCACTTACCTGTGTGCGCCTTCCACCCTCAGCCACCTTAGAAGCCTACTCGCCCTGCCTCTCTTAACATCAAACCATGGACCACTCAACCGCAGCCAGGGTCTGTCGCAGGAAACGGATTGGGCAGCAGCAGGGAAGCCCTGCCCTAGGCGGTTGCTATGGACGCTCACGAGCATAGTAACCGCGCTGGAATAGCGGGTATTGGAAGACTAGAGGGCCCCCCACCCCCCACCCGGAGGCACTGGCATTCAGGGTTCATCCCAAGGCACGTAGGCTGCTTTAGGGAATCTTCCCTCTGTTAAATTTTCAGTAAACACACACAAAAATTTTCTGCAGGCCCTGGCCACGTGTTTCCCTTACATGTCCATCGCTGCCACCTTCTTTCAAACTCTTACAGAGTTTCTTTTAACAAGGTGGTGGGAGCTGAGGCTGTTGGTGTTCACTGGCCTAGCAGCCACACCCAGGGGGAAGAGTTAGCCCTAAAATGCAGAACTAGAGGGTTTAATACTCCCTGAGGTGGCATCCACACGGCAATAGGCACACGGAGGGGAGCGGGTCCTCTGATTTGCCCATTCAGAAACCTGATTGTATCAGAGGCTGAGGCCAACTAAACTCCTAAGAACCTGACACCAGCAGGGTACCTGTGAAGTGACTCCAGCTTTCTGACAATGGAAATGAGCTGAGAATGCTCTCCTCGCAGTGGGCGGAGGGAGAGAGAGAGGGGTTGGGGGAGGGGGGAGGGGGTGGTAACTACAGAGACCATCTAAAGGTTCAGTACTTAGCCTGAATGCAGGACTGGATATGCCACATGGAGCCCCTCATATCCCATACAAGACTGTGAGGCCAGTCTTCTCTTTTTCCAGTTCTCCCTCCAGACCGGCAACTCCAGGTTCTGACTCAAGACGCCCTTCTGATCTGCCACTGGCCTTCTTTTCCTCGGAAGTGTAGTAAGCTTCTTTTTCTTGATGTTCGGGACTCAGGATGGGCTTCGGCAATGCCCCCAAGCTGCTGCCAAGATAGTATGTTCCTTCCTGGAGCCAGAAAGCTAGAGATTTCTGGACCAAATTTAACTGAGATCTATTGAGGACGAAGCAGTCTTTATGCTTTGTATTGCACCGTCTTAAATAGGTCCCAGTGTGATGCTAACTGGATATTAGTCACCCAGTGTCTGATTTTAAAGAAATCAGGTGAAATCATAGCACAACCTGGTTCTTGAAGAGATACACAAATTTTTGAATGTTACAAACTTCCTGGCTAAATTAAGTAAGTTGATCAACTCTATTTTCGGGGGGGGGGGGGGGGATCTATTTTTTAAAAACATAAGTCAGATACCCATTGCATGATTGTCAACTGTTTACCAGAATTAAAAGGTAATTATCACCTTTGCACCTTATGGTGCTTGCCTCAAAGAAGGTATTCAAGCCAATATTCGTGGTTTGGAAGCACACCAGTGATGCTTAGCAGAGAACACTTACCAGAAGTCTGGACACAGAGAGGGAACAGAGCTGACTGAGGCAGTTTACTACTTTGCCTAAGGAGCACACTGCTTGAGGCCAGCTGTATAACTTCCTTCCTCTGTCCTCCTGTCACCAGACTTCCTTTCTCGGGGTCCCCTATCACTCAATCATCAGCCCCCATCAGCCTTTACCCATGAGCCACCAGCCCTGTCCCAGCTGTACTGCCTCATCAAAAACCAGAAGCAGCTACTTCCTCTGAGTCCTCGGGGCTCCGCCCACCCATACCAGCCCAGTGGCTTGTTTGTGCTTCCTCCTTACTATCAGTTGGCTTATGTAGCTCTCTCGCTTGGCCACTCTTTGAAAAATCTCTACTTAGCTCTGTGCACCTTGCTAAGCACTCTTCTAAAACGCCTGTTACTCGTCCGACTCTCTGTGAAGACAAAGTTCAGCTTCCAACTACAGGGAAACAAAGTCACCTCCAGACTTTAGCATGCCCATTTCCCTTGTCCATGACCTTCCCATAGAAAAAGATTTCCTCACTAACATGTACTTGGAACCACGGTAAGTCCTACCACCTAGACGCCTGAAGTAGTGCCACCCCTCCACTCCAACACTGTGCCACCCCTCCTTCTCTCTCCCTAGGAACACCCACTGTTAGCTTATGCCAACCATCCCTGTTACACCTGCTTCTTCTCTTCTCCTCCCCCTCACCCTCCCATCCCTCTCCTCCACTCCCCTCCCATCCCTCCCACTCCCCTCCCCTCTCCTCCCCTCCCCTCCCCTCCCCTCCCCTCCCCTCCCCTCTCCTCCCCTCCCCTCTCCTCCCCTCCCTTCGCCTCCCCTCCCCTCCCTTTCTCTTCCCTCTCCTCACTTTCCTTTCTTTCCCCGTCACGTTTAAATACATGGCATCTGGTTCTGACCTCACCATGGATTCCTGCCTAATGTCATGAGAAGCCACCTGAGGTCGGTTAGCTCCTGTATCCAAGTGTCTCATCTATTACAACACTCAGTGCTCTATGAAGGACGGTCTACTGTATTGTCCTCCTACAAAATGACTTCCACAGACTGTTAGCTCCTTGGTCAGACAAACCACACGCATGCATCACCATCTTCCATGTGGCGAGGACCCAATTTTCAGAGCGAAACAGTGAAGCGCATTTGTCCTCTGCTTTTCTCATTTCCTGCTGAGGTAAAGTCACAGGCTCGGCGCGCCCACCCACACAGCCACCGTTTATTAAAGGCTTGCTACTGTGTTTTAGGACCTGGAGAGAGGGCAGCAAATGGTGTGTAGGCTCAGTGTTGCAGGAGCTATGGACCAGGGAAGGTCTCAGGTGAGCCCAGCTGCTCCTGCTCCTGGGGAAAGCATTGTTCAGGGTGCACTGAGAATGCCATCAATCAACATGTTTGTAATAGGAGAAATGAAATTTTAATGGGAAAGGGCGTTCCAATAGTGGCAGAGGCAGAGGCAAAGGCAAAGGCCCTTGGAGCAGGAACTACCCTGCTAGAAATTTGGCAGGGAAAAAAAAAGTTTGTGGCTTTGGGTTTAGTTTTCAGTTTCTCTTCTAAAACATTTAATTAGAAACAGTTCTATGTGTTTACAGACTGCAAAATGATGTTTTGAAATATGTATATGCTGTGGAATGGCATTCCGGTTGTGTAACGGACCACACATTTTGTGTCCACCCCTCCAATGACAGACACTACACCGGTTAGTTTTTTGTCAACTTGACACAACTAGAGTCAATTGGAAAGAAAGGACCTTAATCACAGAATTGCTTCCATCAGATTGGCTTATGGGAATGTCTGTGTGGGACATTATCTTGATTTATAACTGATGCAGGACACACACACACACACACACACACACACACACACACACACACACACCATAGATGGTATTGAGTTGTGTAAGGACGCAGGAAGACCAAGCCATTAAGACAAGCTAGTAAAGAGCATTCCGCCACCGTCTCTGTATTAGTCCCTGCCTCCAAGTTCCTGCTTTGAGTTCAGACCCCCAACTTCCTTCAGTGATGAACTGTCCCCTGGAAGTATTAGCTAAAATAAACCCTCCCCTCCCCAACTTGGTTTTGGCCAGTGTGTTATCACAGCAGCAAAATAAACTGGGATAGACACTTAGGCTGCTTTTATAGCTTGGTTATTTTTGGCTAGTGCTGCAATAAACATGGCACACAAATGGGTCTGTGACACCCTGACTTCAGTTCCTTTGAATGCATACATGAGTGGGACTTTGGATTACAGTTGTTCTACTTTTAGTTCCTGGGCAGCCACCATCCCATTCTCCATGATGGTTAGACTAAATTACATTTCTACCGACCCCACACCAAGGTTCCCTTTCCCCACATTCTCCCCAAGTTACCTTTGTCTTGCCCTAACAGCCGCCATAATAGATCTGGCTATAGGTTTCTTAGGTGTGGACTTGGCTCTCTAACTCTATAGGTTCTCCCCTGGGCAGCCTATATGTCCCAGACTTCATGACACTCTCCTGCAAAGAGCGGAACCAGCCTGCCCTTGCTTCAAGCTGCCCTTCTGGGAAACAGAGCACACTGCTCAAAGAGAGCCAACTGTGAGTTCCTTGATTCCCTGCCCTCCCTCATGTGTGACTCACTCCTTCCTTCTCTGACTCCCGCCTCCAAAAAGGTAGCTAAACGCATCCAACTCTGTCAGTGTCCTGTGCCATCTTCAGAGTTGAAGCCACCTTTGCCTGGATCCTGGCAAAGGTGTATATCTTTCTGAGACAGGGTCTCCCCACATAGCCTGGTCTTGCACCACCACACCCACTCTTTGTAGTGCTCTTAATAGACTATTCTATTGTTTCCATTTTCTAGACGATGCAGCAGAGCCTTGGAGGGTAGATGACTTGGACAGCATTACCCAGACAGCAAGGGCCAAGCTTTACAGTCTGGCTCTAACATCTGTGTTCTTTACCTCTGTCCTGTGAGTAACTATTACACTTGAATCGTTGATAAATTGAAAGCCCAGAGCCAATATGTAGATTTTTGCCACAGCAGGCACTGCCCTTTACGCTGGTGTATATCCTCTAACTCTGGCCACATGCCTGAATAGAAGGATTGCACTTGTAAACGCCGACAGTCTGTTCACTTACCTTCCTGAGACCAATGAGAGCAGTTCCGGCTGATTCTAGGACAAAGGTTCCCCAGTAAAAATGCTTTTCAGCACAGCTTTATTTAAGATGATCCCCTTTAGTAGGGCAGTCTTGGTTCAAAATGGGAACGGGCGGGTCCACAGGGTAGGTCCAATAGTTCATGTATCCAAAGGTTCATGTATCAAAAGGTGGGTCCAGCTGTGATACTTCTGGGATGTGATGGAACATCTAACCTGTTAGGCCTTGCAAGAGGAAGTCGGATCATTGGCAGCTACCATTAAAGGGGACCCTGGGACCCCAGCCCCTGCCTCCTGCTGCCTTTGTTTCTCATCACCCACAAAGTGAGCAAAATTGCTCTTCCTCTCATTTTCACCATGATGTACAGCCTAACCATGGGTCAAAAGCAAGGGTCAATGAATAAAACAATGAGCCAAAATAAAACGCCAACCCACTGTGAGTTGGTTGGTTAGGATAATTTGCTACAGCGATGGGAAGCTAGTACAGAAGGCCCAATGGCTGGTCCGAAAGATTTAAATAAGTCTCCCCAAAGATATAGGACTGGAGTCCTTCAAAGTCATGCCTGCTGTTAGCACAAAGTTGGATGGACGCACAAGGGCACGGACTTGGATGGCTGAAGGTAGTCCACTGCTACTGCTGAAAGATGATAGCAAGTCAGTGGAAGAACTCTGTTCCCCTTTTACAGTAGAGAACAGGGTAATGAGTCAAATATTCGTTAAGCATGAGTGTGGATAGAGATGTGAACAGGGAGCCTGTGGTAGCATTTTTCTATCATGAAGGGAACGCCTTAGAGGATGGAATAGACCCGCAATCCCTTTCTTCACTTCTTAAACAGAAGGGAGAAAAAGTGTTCATGTTGATGAAATGTTTCCCAGGAACCATGTAAGCATCAATCAATCAATAAGGGTTCTATATCTTAAAAGATTTGTGTGTTTCTAGCACAGAGAGAGTTAGGCAGGTTTCTTTAACCTGGTGTTCTTGGAATCTCTAATAGGCCAGTATATTTTTCCCGTAGCATTCTAACTCTGAAGATTCAAGTATTTAGAACACTGCTTACACCCCCAGGGACCCCCGTGTTCAATGGAACATGCTGTAAGAGAAGCCTGCTTCAGCCTGCTGCAGCGATTCCACGGCTCAGGGCTGGAATTCTGAACACAGTTCAGAACTAGGAATGTGTTTCAGCAAAAAGAGAAAAACAAATATGTTCATCCAATAGTCAGGCTTTTCCCCAGGGATGTAGAAATAACTGGCATTCTGACGTGAGGTTTGAGGATGGCTACACCGTTAGGTTTGTGGTCTGGGAGTGGGAGGCAGTGGTTCACGGGGGGAAAAAATGAAGAAAAAGTGAAAGAAGTGCAAAGCGATGGCTTGTTTTGGAAAAAAGAGAGACTGTCAAAGCAGAGAAAATAGAAAGCATCGTCTGTACAGCCAGCTAGCTCAGGATGCCTGTGCCACCTTAGTTTCTACTTATATTCTGTTATTCTGTATAGAGGGAAGTTGGAAATGTACCCACTGCCGGGGAGACAAAAGAAGTATTTGCCAACTGTATTTTAGAATACCGTGAGTTCTCAACACGTAGTCATTGTTAATGTTCTCAGAAATAAATTGCTTAGAAACAAGTTTGAAGAATTTTATTCAAATCTGTACCAGCAATACCTGAGGCTTTATTTCCCATGAGCTCTGAACTGGAACGCTACACTTTTTGTACATAGCGATTTCAATCTACAAATTGCATAGGAAATCAAGATGGATTTAAAATGCAGACTGGAACACTACTCATCACAGAGAAGGGCTTGGTGGAGTGCTAGACAGGAAATTGACTAGTTGCACAATGTATCCATTGAGAATTTTTATCATTTACAACAAGGCCAAGGTGGGATCTGCAGTCACTGCTGTGTTTGCTTATGTTACTAGGCTATTTGTAAGGGTGTGTGCTGCAGTCAGCTTTTTCAATTGGGTGGACTTTCTCATAGCATGATATTGCAGGGCACACCCTATTCGAGGGAGTTCCAGAGTCTACAGACCGCAGTCAAGATTCTGCATTGTCTAAGCCCTTCGTTTAGCAGATGGACTAAGTCGGGATGGCAAGCTCTTACAGCTTTGTTTCCAACCAGGTGGGAAGTAGTGAGCTCGACAGGGCCTGTTATTATCTGACTATCATTTGCACCCACGTTTTGTCTTTCCCATTAGACTGAGTCCCGTGCGGACAAGGACAGCGTTCTTCCAGCCTCAGTCACAAGAATTGCTGGAGGACACATCCACCATTCCAACTGTATGCACACCATCTCACCTGTACTCCTCACAATGACCCATAACATGGATTTACAGGTCAAGTAAATTAACTAAACTCATGTTAGATGCCTGAGCTGGAACCTAACCTAGGGCCGTGTAACTCCAAACCTGTGATGTTTCCTCGATACCTGATATACCCCACTCACACATCCTCCTTGTCAACCTCAGCATCACCAGGCTTGGCTCACAGTGTGCATCTAGCATGTGTTTACTGAATGAATGGGCACAATCCTTGCAGGAAGAGGGACCAGCATCTCCTTGATTCACATTCACTGGCACTATATTATGGGATAGAGATCCCCCCTCCCAGTTCACCTCCAGGTAAGCTAGAGCACAGGGTTAGTGGCATCTAATCACCCCAAAGGGAAGAGAATTAACCCGGTGCTCTGTTGACATTCTTGCTTCAAAACAGAACTTCGGATGTCCCTGTATGGCACCAACAGGAGAATGGCACAGGCTTTTGCAGGGCCCTGCGGTGAGACTTGTTTCCCCTTTATCCATGGAGAACTAGAACTCTGGGGGAAAGAAATCCAGGTTTGAAGTTGTCAAGCAAGATGTCTGAGGGAGCAACAAGCAACTACCTCAGAAGCCTTGGCTACATGATTAGTGGGTCTTCATGCTTGGAGATTTTCTTGTCTGATCAAGGACTACCCTAGGATTTTATCTTAGAAAGTCCTGGTATTCACTGATAGCCCCGTATCATAAATTAGTCACCAACGACAACAACCAAAAGTGACTCATCTGAAACCTGATGGAGGGGATCCAGACAATCTGAAAGCAATAATATGAGATACTTAGGGAGGGAAGAGAAATCATTTATTTTAATGTTGGGGGAAGTCATAAAGGGGTAAGTGTTGATTGTAGATAGTATTGGGTTGTATTTTGTTATATCTATTAAAAGTAAACAAAACCTCGGAACTGAGGCTGCATCAGCCGTGAGACATCTAGGGTCCTAAGGTCATTGTGTGATCTGCTGTCTAGGATTCTGTGGAAACTGTACATGGACATGTGTCTCCACACAGGAAGACACCAACTTGTTCTAAGAAGAGATGCACTGTGACTGATGCATCAGTTACAACAGAGTCTTTGGTCATTAGAAAAATTAGTGTCTGTGTTCAGCTACCAGTGGAAGGATGTTGGAAATCTGATAAGATGGAGACAGGGCATCAAAGAGAATCAGAGTTGGCATTGCCATCTTTCCATCACTCTGTGTCAATGAATGCTTTTGAGCCCTCGGCCTCATGGGAGGCAATGAGAGCCAGGGGCAGAGTTCTGGAGCTGGGCCCCAGTGGCTTGGAACTCGGTCTTGTTGACTGCGAACCACAGTTGCTATCAAAAACTAAATTAAATGAATTTACTATTTAGTCAATTATATTGAATCAGTGGTGATGAATACTTGACATGCCCCACTTCCTGATTATTTCAGCAGATTCTGCTGGCTTTTTAAATCTTTGGACTTATTTTTAATCTGTTGAGTCCTCTTGCTGGAAATACCACCTTACGGTGTCCTACTGAGTGCTGTCTCCAAACTCCGAATTCAGTGGCTTTTCATTGGTAGCTCAAAACTGAGTGTGGCAACAGTATTTGTACCAGGAAGCACATCAAGATCCACACATCAAGGCTTCGCAAAGTTTTCTCCACCAAGAAAGCAATGGACCCCATACCTGTAATCCAGTGCTCGCACTCTGAGACAAGAGGATCACAAGTTTGAGGCCACCCTGGGCTACAGAGTGACTCTGAAATGCCCCCTGATTTAAAGAGAGAGAAAGAGAGAGAGAGAGAGAGAGAGGAGAGAACACACATTAAACTAAGGGCTTCATGTCTCTAGCCATTGAGTAAGCTCCTGTGTGTGTTTGAAAGGAGTTCTCTGATTCTGCAGTCACTCACACCATCCCATCACACGTATCACATATCTACTTCATTTCAACTCAGACCCATTCATTCCAAAATACACCTCCATTTTGTCGTGTTGCCATGCATGACTACGCTAGCCCACTCATGTTAAGAGTTTCTTTGGGTCATTAGCTGCAACTACACATTGGCCAGTGACACAAGCAAGAACTAATAAGAATGACCTCTGAAAACCAAGTTCCTACATGGAATGTATAATACGGGATATTGCTATGTTTTATTATTTATAAATTATATACCATAGGATTATTGGTAGAATTTCACTGTGGAATAAGTGTCTGCTTGCATTCATACCTCCTCTAAAGGACACATTAAATGTTTGCATCACTGTACGCGGATCCCTTCGCTATTCTTAGATTCCTCGCTGGTGAGGAGTAGACAAAACGGACAGCGCAGGCTCCAGTGTGGACACAGCTATCAGAAAGAAATCCAAGTCTCTCAGGAGCTCAGAAGTGGAAAATGCACCACTGGCCAGGACCGGTATAATTTATGTGTTATGCAGCAAAGCTCGTGGGTTTTTAAGTTGCTAAGAGTTCCTGGAAACAAAATTGGAATCAGAAAGAGATGAGTAACCCATATTTTTTCTTACAAAATATTTGACATGACAGCTCTCGGTGAATTAGTGAGAAAGTTAATTGATTTTTTTTTTTTTTTTTTTTTTTTTTTTTTTTGCCAGCTTTGTCAAGATTACTTATCTGTTGTTTATAAACTGGGAATAGGCAGGAGCTGATTCAGGCTAGCTTGAGTCTGATTTGTGATGCCGGCCTTTGATGGGTCCTGTTTACTTCAGCCAACATTTTCTTCAGACTTTAACCTGAAGATAGTACCAACAGACCTCATTTTCCCACACCCCGAGCTGAGGCTTCAACCAAGTCTGTTGCTGTCAGAGTCAGATTACACAGAGGGCATTACTCAGCTTTAGGTGTCAGCCATGCCTGTGGCCCTCGGTAGAGGAAGCCATTCTAGCTGTCTCCAGTGGATGTAATCAATGTACTGATTGTTCTAATGCCTGTCCACTGGGACCTTGAGGTCTTTTGGGGGGGGAGCACCCAAAGTTATGTCACTCTTGACAGTTGGCACCTGCACCAGTAGGAAGGAAGATGGTCTCAGAATGTCAACATTTATTCTGGGGGCAGCAAGAGAAGCTGAAATCAGCTGGAGGTTTGTGCCTCAGGCCAACCCTTAAGCAAAGATAAGTGAGTCCGGGGCATAAGTACATTAGTTCTGTTGCCTCTGACTGGCACCACTCAGGGGCGTGGCAGTGTCTCTAGAGATATTCCTGGAAAGGATCCAAAGTCACCTCCTGCTTCTCCCTACTTCCCCTCTGTTTCTTCCCCACATCCCCATTGCTCTGTTTTCCTCACCACATTTCCTGATAAGTCACTTTCACAGGACTCCACAGAGTGAGCTTCGAGGGAGTCTAAGCTGGGACAGAGGCCATCGTGCTCCAAATGCCACGTTCTCCACCGTTTCCAGCACACTGACTGGTGAGCACCTGGCTCAAAGGCAGTTCATAGTTGGTTGGCCAACAGACGGAGGTTGCCCTGTACAAAAACAAATATAGGCAGATCCTCTTTAATCAGAGGTTGATCTTGAGTCAGAGAGAGTGGTTGAGTCATTACATTCGATGTTGCAAAACTCTCATTGAGAATCACAGACTTGTTCTGTCAGAGTCACGAGATAATCTTGTCACTGGGAACCTAGTTTACTGCAGCCTAATTGCCTTTCCAGTGTCCAAGCACCGTCCTGTTTCTTATGTGGGACTCTTCATCCTTTCTATAACTTTCACTCTCAAAGGTCATTGGCTGTCCTTAGTGTTCGTGAGTCCCAAAATACAAGCTGGAGTCACCTGCTTGGGGGGACACAATTGTCTGGCCACTTGCTGCTAGACTCTTTAGAAAGGGGAGCTCAAAATCACAGTTCGAACAGAAGCAACATGGAGCCAAGTTTGAATCCAGATGAACACAGAAGGAACTCCACATTAGCAGTGAAGACACTGGTGGGCAGAAGACCAGTGTATCCCCAGTGCCCAAGAAATGGCAGCTGTGTGCCCTTTTGCCTCCCACAAACCCTTGCGGCACCCAAGTTAAGGCTTTGAGTATGAACAGGCTGGAAGCTAAGAGTACTGCAGTAACTACAGAGCTAGGTTGAACAACATGTGGGTACTTAGACGGAGGAGGCTGTGGAGCAGCATCATACCCACTCCATACTAAAACTGAAGCCAATACTTTATAGACCCAAGCAAATGTCAGAAAACATGGTGTGTGTTTGCCTGCAATCAGCATCATCTCCCCCTCCCACACCTCAGAGGTCTCTAAAAGATTTGTCAAGATCCCAAGCGCTTCCCCAAAGCCAGTTAATTAGCTCATGGGAGTCACAATATGCAGATATTTTGCTCTGCTGACTTCCCAGGTGCAGGATACATCAGGATCTCCCAGAGAGCTATCTCCCCAGCACAGGGCACATTCACTGGAGCCTATCCCCCCACCTCCCACCGCTCCTCCCTGCCAAAAGTCAGTAAGTCAAGCTGGAGGCCATACAGATGCCATTACAAAGGAAAGGGTTTTGTGTTTTGTTTGTTTGTTTGTTTTTGTTTTTTTGCATTTGAGCAATGATACCAGGTCTGACATTTTTGTTCAGATGGACTTGGCTCACACCAACCTCGAGTTTATAAAGTCAAGGAAGCAAGCCTGTGCGTCTCCTTTGGGATGGCTACTTTCATGTATACTTAACCTCCACTGAAAAGAAATAGCAAGGGTTTGCCTGCAAGTGAAGATTTTTTTGTTTATTTTTATTAATTCTTATTTATAGGTTTAATTTAGTTTTAGATCTCTTCAATTCTCCAGAAGAGTGCTTCAAGACTCCCATGGAGTACATGTCCTTGAAAACAAGCTAATTTGGGTAATTGAGGTAGGTGGAATCACGTGATGCGGAAGGCCAGAAGGCGCTCCGTAGGTCCCCGTCCGTTTTCCTTTATTAGATGAGGAAACAAGGCCCCAAAATTACTTGTCCAGATTAACCCACATGGCTTAAGACAACCGTTTCTAGCATCATTTCATCACTATTCCCCTCTCCCCTCCCGCAGCCACCCCTGAGCGTTTTCATGAAAGCTTTCTTTTTTAGCAAACACCTCATCCTGGAGCCCACCCACCCTCCCCTCTGCCTGACCCCAGCTGTATTTGTTTCCTCCACGGCTGCCTATGGACTATGCTTAGGAAGCAATTTCCATCCCAACAACAAAGCAAAACACAAGATCTGGCCAACACCCAGAAAGCTCACATCATCTTCTCCCAAAATACCCTGATATCCTCTCAGTTACCTCAGTCTCTGGAACTTGCTCACACACGTGTTGCTAACAGATACATTGCGGCTGTGGTGTGGAAGTGTCTTTGCGTGGGGAGGTTGATCCTCAGCTCGCTGAAGGAGGCAGGGTTATCTTAGGTTTTCTAAGTTTTTTTTTTACTTTGTCACAGTGATGAAATGCTAAATAACATAATAGCCTATGTATATTCTTGATATTTATGTAGACGTATATACACTATGCTCATTTATGTACACATACTGTACTTACATATATAAACGTATGCTTATATACTCTCTACTTCCCTGCAGTTTGTTTGTCTGAGTTTGAAAGTGAAAGTTAAAGTTACAAACTATATTTCTTCTTATCGTATTCAGCACAACCTTTAGATTGCCATGCAGTTAAAAACGTAGAAACAACAACGCGGAGTGCTTTCACCTGCCCACTGAAGTCACGCATGCACTGAGAATAGTCTGCAGGCCCTTGCTGAGAATTCTGGGAGCTGGTCTGTTGTTCCTCCCCCGGAGGGCACCAGGCCTTCAGATGCTCACATCGCACTGTGGTTGTTCTCGTAAGACAACACGGGATGGGTGCACAGCCACAGGTAAGGAGCTCTCCTATAGACATGTCACCGTCATGTTCTTTGCTTTCAGAATCCTGCCCAACAAATGCTTCCTTTTTCCTTCTGTGTCATGAAATGCAAAGAGTTGAGGACAGCCTACTGAACATACCCATCTGCTCCATGATCTGGAAAGAGTAGTTACGCACAGCAGCAGTTTCCCCAGCCCCTATCTGGGGCCCCCAGCATTGCTACAGACATGCTCTGGCCAGGAGAATGACAGATGTACTTTTTCATCTACAGTGGCCCCCGTGGCATGCTGGGGAGATTATGGAATTAGGAATTGTGATGGTTAATGAACACTGTCAGCTTGACCAGGTCTTCACTCACCGAGGAGACATATCTGTGGCAGTGTCCGTGAACACATTTCCAATAGGTCCAACTGAATGTGGATGCCTATCTGAAATCAACATCACCCCCTCCCGCACCTCACATGTCTCTAAAAAGCTTGTCGAGATCCCAAGTGTCTCTCCAAAGCCTTCCTATAGGTCAGGGTCCCAGGCTGAATAAAAGGCAAAAAGAGACAGCTGGGCACGGTGGCGCACACCTGCAATCCCAGCACCCGGGGTGTCAGAGGCAGGCAGATCGCTGTGAGTTCGAGGCCAGCCTGGTCTACAAAGTGAGTCCAGGACAGCCAAGGCTACACAGAGAAACCCCGTCTCAAAAAAGAAAACAAAACACAAAAAAAGGGGGGTGGGAGAAAGCAAGTGAGGTACCAGCGTTCATCCGTCTCTGCATCCTGGCTGTGGACATGGTGCACCTGTTTCTCAGTCCTGCCGCCAGAGCTATGATGGTTTGCACTCTCAAACTGTCCCTTAAGCTGCTTCTGGGCCCAGCATCTTGTCTCAGGAACTAGTGAAGTAAATAATACAACAGCGAAGCAGATGTCGACAGCTGGCCTAGGCTTAGACCCTTACCTGAAGAGCACACTGAACACGTCACTGACTTCTCTGAGGTCCACAGTCCCTATGAAGCCTGGATACCGACATCCACCTCACGAGTTGTTACGCACATAGCACAAAGTCAACCACACCCCTCCTCCTCCCCACTCAAGTGTAGCATCACTCCTATGCATCTGGAGAAGGGTAATTACGGGAATGTCTGTGAACTTGCAAAGCCACACACATCAGCTGTTTCCTCCCAGCCTCCCTGAACCCACAACAGTGTGCAACGGAACAGATGCTCCACACCATCTTTTAGCAGAACCACCGCAAGTCAGAGCCTAGTTATGCATGGCAACGGTGCGGCCAACAGTGCTAGATGGCATCATCAGCTCTTACAGAAAAGAACAAGGGCTTCTGGGAGATGACAACTGTTATTTGTAAACGACTTTTGAAAAGTGGCTTCCTCTCTCACCTCTCAGTTTAAGGCAGATTGGCCCAAGTTCTAATTTAGGCCACGGTGTATTGCGACTCATGACTCACGCAGCTGACCTTCTGTAGTTCACACACACTGCCAGCCATGCAGCTTAGAAATTACAATAGGGACATAAGACTTTATTCCTGGTATATATACACGTAGGAATTTCATGAAATTGTCCATGTTGGTGCGGACATGGAGTAAAGTGGGGGGGGGTCTCATACACTGTTGATGGGGAAGCATATTAGTACCACCCTTAAGAAAATGGTATGGAAGTCCCCCAGAACATGAGGAATAGAACTACCGCTTGATTCAGCAATCCCACTGCTAGGCATACAGACAAGGAGTGTGACATCAGTATGTCAGACATCTGGAGTTACCAGAGATGCCAGCGGACAAACGAATAAAGGAAACAGGGTGGGGGGAGAGGCTACATAAAAATTGGAATATTACTCAACCGTTGGTAAGGACGAAGTGCAGTAATATGAATGGAACTGGAAGATTCCGTATGAAGAACTGTAAATGAGGCCAGGTGTGGTAGCACACATCTTTTTAACCCCAGCACTCAGGAGGCAGAAGCAGGTGGATCTCTGTGAGTTCGAGGCCAGCCTGCTCATAGAGATGCAGCTGAATAGAAAAGCATCTGCCGGTGCTGAGGAGCACATTTGGGGGACCATGGTTGACCACAATTAGTTGAGCTAACAGGGGAGTTTTTGAATAGCCACATGCCTTTATTAAAGTGACATATTGTGGCCTCTGAATATGTTTATTTACTCTACATTGGTTTAAAGTGTATTCCTAAAGCAACAATTATTTTTCTATGACTATACTTTGTTTGGAGTATCTACGGCAGAACTCCAGAGGAAGAGCATCAGTCATGGCCAGTGAAATGCCTTCTGGATGGTTTTCCAAAAAGTGAACAAAGTTAGAGTTCTGTCTATTGAATGTTTCACGGCAAGTTATCTTGTTATTTTAATTCACAGCTCATGAAAAGTCATATTACAAACCAAGGATAAAGAGCACTACTTCCAGGCCCACCTACTGACCTTCTGAAAGTGGTTTCTCAGAACCCACTTCTGTAAAATACAAGACATCTAGATGGAATTGACACTGAAACCTGCCTCCAGTTAGCACCAATATGAGCAACCGTGGCTCAGTAAGTAGATTCAGTAATGCCTCATTCATCTGATTAAAAAGTATGTAAGTAATAATATCTTACTTACGGGCTTTATAAAGCAATATATTTATTTTAAATTGTATTATTTTTCTATAATTATTTTATTATGCTTAAATACATTTTAAAATATGCATGTTTTATATAAAATGTTCAAATTTAACTTTTTATTTAGATTTACTTTTTTTATCCTATGTGTATGAGTGTTTGCCTGCATGTTTGTGTGTGTACCACTGTGCGTCTGGTGTCCAAGGCAGTAGAAGAGGATATTGGATTTCCTAAAAGCTAAAGTTATGGATGGCTGTGGGCCAATGTGGTGCTAGGTCCTGAATCTGGGTCCTCTGTAAGAGCAGCAAGCGCTCTTTACCACCGAGCTATGCCATCTCTCCAACCCACAGACACTCAAATTATAAATTATTAAATAGGAATTATTTAAAAGCTCTTGCCTAAAATTTTATATACAGAGCAGCTATTTAAATTTTCATTTACATGCACATTTTGTTCAGCAGAGACAATGTAATAGGTGATCAATGGAAAGTTTTTGAGACTAAATATTAAATTAAGATGAGGTACTTCAGGAAAAGCAGACCAAGGCCATTGATTCAAAGAATGGTGTGAGAATTTTGCTGCCACGGACCATCTCAGTCAGGTATAAGTCCTTGGGAACAGGAGTTTGCAAAGCATTGGTGGACAAAGATAGGCAAAGTGACAAACAGACCAATCCAGGGGAGAGTTTAAGTCTGAGCGTATTTTGCAGGCAAGCAGTCTAGATTTTTATACACATTTTTTGAATTGGGGAGTGTTTTTGTGGTTACATTTTTTTTTTCATTCAAAGAAGTCAGTGAAACAACCAGGCATATACAATTCAAAATACAGGATGCAAAGTAATAATGTTGTCATCGATCTTGAGTCACCATTCTCAAATCACTGGCTTGGTGTCAGTACGCATGTGCCCTCTTTATCAAAGGTCAATGTTCTCTCATTATGCCAAACATCTGTGTGTCAAGACAGTTTTTTTTTCTTATTTCTTCTTTTTATCTGAGCATCACTATCTGGAGCTTTCTTAAACACTTTATTTGTAAGTCATAATATAAACTATTAATTGATGATTAATCCTTAGCCATGTTTCCTTTAACAAGTGGAGCAGAACTTGGTGGTAGACTCTGGGTCTGAATGACCCTTGGCTGCAGTCCCAAGTTAGGAAGTTTTATAGCAACAGACTTATGTCTGAAAAGTTCTGATATGAGAATAGGTTAGGAGAAAAAACAAAGGCAAAATGTTCCAACACAAATGAGTAAAAAAAGGGGGGCTGCAATCAGTTATGCCTGGCAGGAACATCAGACCCGTTCCAGGACGCTCTCCCTGGGCAGGGCTCATTGCCTCCGGTTGTGCAGAAACATTTGTCACACAGACTCCACTGAAGGAATCATGGCATTTTGCCTTTTAAAAACTCATTTATCTTTGTGTGAATGACCACATATAACCTTCATTCAGTTATTTAGCCTGATGCATTAAAAACAATGGGAAGAATAAACAAAACAATCTTTTAAATATCAATGCTTGCAATGTGTGAAAAGTTATTTGCTTGCAACTACTTAAACTTATAATAATAATTCTAATGTGCCAATTTTAACAAGTAAGAGGTACTAGGACATTTTTCTAAAAATTATTTTAAAGTTGCATGAATCCAAAACTGTAAAGATTGTAGCTCCAATGCAACCCAGGTGATAGAGACTCAGCCCCTCCTGTCTGGCTCCCATGGAACTTAGAAGATTTTTGTCTCAGGGCTGTGGATCACTGTCCTGTGACATGAGGACAGCCCAGAAACACTCTGCCCATGCAGAATACACATTCTGCTGTTAATGCTGTTTGGTCAGTGTGCTGGTTAGATTTTCTTCAACTTGGCATAAGCAAGAGTGACCTAGGAAGAGGAGATGTCAGTTAAGGAACTGCCACTATCACATTAGCCTGTGAACATGTCTGTGGAGATGGAGGAAGGTCCAGCCTTCTGTGGTTGATATCATCCCTGGGTACATGAGTCTGGACTGAATAAAAAAAGGTTAGCTGAGCAATGCACGGGGAGCAAGGCAGTAAGCAGCATTCTTCCATGGCCTCTGCTTCCGTTCCTGCCTCCAGGTTCCTGTTTGAGTTCCTGTCCTGACTTTTCTCCACGATGGCCTCGGATAGAGATGTGTAAGGCTAAATGAGTTCCTTCCTTCTCAGGTTGCTTTTGGTCACAGTGTTTACCACAGCAAAAGGGAAACCGAGAGAGATGGGTCTGTAATTTTCTACAAAGGATGGTGATAGATAGTATAAGCAAGTGGTCATGTGATTCTGCCCATGTACTAGACAGGAGAAGGATTGACATGCTGTCCAGATACTACATGAAACAAGGGCAGTCCCCCAACACATACTGCATCTGAGGCAGGGAAGAAGGCAGCGACAACTACTAAAATTGTCAGGGAACGAAAGAGAAGAGAGCAGACAAAGGAGGAGGAGGCCCCAAGGCACACACGATCCCCCCGCTCCCCATTCCCAAGGTCCCTGGCATCTATAAATGAACCTACCCTGTCTCTGAAGTCATAGGGACCAAGATCCCCTTTTGACCCTTGGCATCAGCTGCACTGTTGTCCTCACAGATTTCATAACTGATGTGGTTGGTGACAGAAACATGGTTCCAGGGAAGAACTCTTCACACACAACAGGCCTGGGTGTGCTGTGAAGACAGATGACTGCTAGAAAGCTCATACTGGAGCGAACGCTGCAGTGTGAGAGCAAATCCATCTCAGGATCGAGAAAGGAACAGGAAGTCATAGATCGGAGGCTCTGAACCTTGTGAGGTCAGGGAGGGGCCTTCAGTGACCGAAATAGGCCGTCAAAAGCAGAAGCTAGGCCCGCTGGAAGAAAGCTTGGGTCAGCCGCATTGCTGAGGGATGGCGTGTCTGACTTCAACTGGGTGAAAGCAGATAGAAAGTGCACATGATAAGTGACGTCACTGGAAGCATCATGTGCATGTGACCTAGCACGTCCTCTTCTTGCACAGTGCACAGGCATATGTGTGTCCTTGTCATGCCTTCTGAAGAATTGTTGTTTTAACATGGCTGCCTTCATGATTAGAATTTTGTTCCCTGTCAATTCAGTACTAGGAAATACAAGAGTTCCAATGTTGGTATAAACGTCAGGGCAGATGTTTCTGGATGTAGTAGAAATGTCACGGGGTACCTGCTTACACCCTGGTGTTTAGAACAGCTGCCCTGTTGTGTTTTCACAACTAGACCTTTACTCAGTCCCATGGCTGCATCTTGCTACTCTGTGTGGTCCATAGCTTAATAGTCCTGTGTCAGTTTCTAAGATACAGTCTTACAGGCTCAGATGCTGGGTAGCAGGTCCGGGTGACCTGCAAGTTTGACAAACACCAGGCATCTCAGCACTGTTCTGCAAGGTGGACACGATGCAGCTTGTGCCTGCCCAACTCATTTGTCAGAAATTTTATTGAGAAACAGCAATGCTGTTGAAGGGAACAGGCCACACTCTTGGCACGGTCCTCCAGAAAAGAGTCAGAGTCCTGCTGTGGACTTTGGCTGCCATCCTTCCAGTATATCACAGTAGCAGAGTCAACCCTCTGCCTCCGAGGGTCCCACATCCGTAGAGCCAACCAGAACTGAAAATATCAGAGTAAACTTTGCCCCTGTACGCAAAATGCACAGAATTTTTCCTACCCATATTCCCTAAACAGCATTTCTCAAACTTTTTCACTCAAAGCCTCTTTTTTGTCTGAGAAGTTTTTAAATGACCTTGTAATAATAGTTATGTGAAATAGGTATAAGAACTAAACATTTACTAGTAGTCATAAAGAAATTTATTTTAAAATAACTTTTTGGGTAGTTTATATTTGGTTATTTTATATATATGTATATGTGTGTGGGTGTGTGTGTGTGTGTGTGTGTGTGTGTGTGTGTGTGTGTGTGTATACCATTTTACCATTTATTAAAAATGAAAGGAAGTCCAGCAAAGCTCAACAAGTTTCCCAGAGTCAAAGCATTGGGAGAATTTGGATCAGAACAAAAGTGCTCGGACCCTGTGTGCCATTTCCTGTTCCAAGCCCATATAATTTTCACACAGCACATGGGCACTTCACTAGTGTCACAGTTAGGTAGAAATTCATCAGCCATCACCTCAGTGGCACTAACTGGCTTTTTTATCGACTTGACACAAGCTAGAGTCATCTGGGAAGAGGGAATATCAGCTGAGAAGCTGCCTCCATCAGACTGACTTGGAGACAAGAATGTTGGACAATTTCTCTATCAATGAATGGTGTGGGCGGGCCTAGCCCACTGTGGGTGGTGCCAGCCTTGGGCAGGTGGTCCTAAGTGGTATAAGAAAGCAGGCTGAGAAAGCCGTGGAGAGCAAGCCAGTGAGCAACGTTCCTCCACAGGTTCTGCCTCAGTCCCTGCCTCCAGATTCCTGCCTTGAGTCCCAGCCCTGACTCCCCTTCATGATGATGAGCTGTAAGCTGAGTCATCCTCCTGAACGACTTTGGTCATGGTGTTTATCACAGCAATAGGAAGCAAACTAGGAGGACGGCTGGGTGTGCTTCTAGGGTTTGCTCTAAAACTAAAGACTCACCCAGTGCGCACACACAAACAAGATCAGCGTGCAAGCACTACACACAGCTGACAACGGTGGAGGCTGGAACATCCATCCACTCACTTTGAAATGACACCAGTGAAATAAGAAATTAGTTCCGAGAGACGACTGAAACTACACCAAGCAGAGCAGCGCCTGGAGTAGGCTGCTGAGGGGCACTTTCAGAACAGCTTCTCTCTAACAACATGCTCATATGACTCGTGGGATTTTTATTTATAGGAAATTAAACTCAAAGAATATGATGCTATTTTCCTTGCAGGAATTCAGGTGGCGCATGAGCCGTTTTACATCTCATCCCTCCTCTGCCTTCAACCTTCCGCAAATATAAACGCCACTAGCAGCTTGCTTTCTTTTTCTATGCCCTAAAAGTGGCTTAATGATATGGATGCAAAAAGCACTAAATGTAAAACATAGCATCTTCCTGCCTAATGGCCAAGCTGGGTAAAGAACAGCATCCTGTCAGTTCTTTTCACTCCTTCCGGATAACACCTAAATATTGATAAGCATTTATTTACATATTCTACAAAATATTAGTATATTCTGAGCTTGCTTTTATTTTCATGTAGACTGACAAGCTTGTTCTTATCAATATGTATAAAGCAATCTCATTCCTTTTATTGGTTGTGTAATCTACTTAACTGTCCTGTTGAAAGATAAGATTGTTTTTGAACTTTGGAATTGCTTTACAGACGCATACAAATATGGAATGTAGACTAAGTTCCAAGAAGTACATGGTGGAATATTATTCAGATTTAAAGAAGAAATTGCTCTCTAAGTTCCCATGGAGAACATTCTGCTTAGTAAAAAAAAAAAAAAAAAAAAAAGTAAAGGCAGTAAAGAACACGCAAACCCTGTGCGATCCTGTTTGCAGGAGGGGTGTACAGTAGTCACGTTAGGAAAGGAGGAGACAGAATGGTGGTTGCTAGGGGTTAGGAGAAGAATGGGGAGTTACTTAATAGATAATTTTAGGTTTACAAGATGTAGGCAGTTTTATGGATGGATGGTAATAACACAAAGTATGGCTTGATGCTACTGAACTGTACAGCAAAACTGTGTTTTTATCCTCCAATTTAATTGTTTAAACTTTAAGAATATCAAAGTTTTAAATGATCAGACTTATTGGTTTAACTGGGGATAGGGAGGGCCAGCTCACTCTATGTGGCCCTGGCTGGCCTGGAACTCACAGAGCTCTACCTGTCTCTGTCTCTTGAGTGCTGGGATTAAAGGTGTGCTCCACTACGTCTGGCTACTTTTAGTGAGATATTCTTACTTCAGATTTAGGAGTTTCCTGATTCTTTTTTGTAATGCCTGCTCTCCTTGTTTGGTGATGACGATCCCCCACGTAAAGCATCACAATATGTTAATGATATATCTTTTTCTCTGTCTCTGTGTCTCTGTGTCTCTCTCTGTCTTTCTGTCTCTCTTTCTCTTTCTCTCTCTCTCTCAGTCTCTCTTTTTCTCTGTCTCTTTCTCTCTCTGTCTCTCTCTCCCTCTGTGTCTCTGTCTCTTCTCTCTCTCTCTCTCTCTCTCTCTCTCTCTCTCTCTCTCTCTCTCTCTCTCTCTCTTTCTCTCTCTTTCTCTCTCTCTCTCAGAAGGGGTTTCTCTGTATAACAGTCCTGTTTGTCCTGGACTCGCTTTGTAGACCAGGCTAGCCTCGAACTCACAGAGATCCACCTGCCTCTGCCTCCTGAGTGCTGGGATTAAAAGGCATGTGCCACCATGCCCAGCCAATTTTTTTTTTTTAAATATTTTCTGTTCTCCATGTTTGCAGAAAGATGGAAGCCCATTTTCCCACACTAGTGGTTTCTGGGTGGCCCAAGGCTCTCACACTTCCTCTGCAGCCGGGATTCTCACTGAGGTTTCTCAGATCCCCCAAGAGCTCTTGGACCCCCTGAATCCTGCTCCGGGTGAATGGACATCTTACAGGGTGTCTGTGTGTGTGTGTGTGTGTGTGTGTGTGTGTGTGTGTCTGTGTGTGTGTGTGTGTGTGTGTGTGTGTGTGTGTGTGTGTCTGTATGTGTGTGTCTGTGTGTGTGTGTGTGTGTGTGTGTGTGTGTGTGTGTGTGTGTGTGTCTGTGTGTGTGTGTGTCTGTGTGTGTGCGTGTGTCTGTGTGTATGTGTGTCTGTGTCTGTGTGTGTCTCTGTGTGTCTCTCTGTGTGTGTCTGTGTGTGTGTGTGTGTGTGTGTGTGTGTGTCTGTGTGTGTGTGTCTGTGTGTGTGTCTGTGTGTGTGTGCGTGTGTGTGTGTGTCTGTGTGTGTCTGTGTGTGTGTCTGTGTGTGTGTGTGCGTGTGTGTGTGTCTGTGTGTGTCTGTGTCTGTGTGTGTGTGTCTGTGTGTGTGTGTGTGTGTGTGTGTGTGTGTGTGTGTGTGCTGGGGATTCTGTGGCCCCAGGGGCACTTTCTTTGGAGCACAAGCCTTCACTCTGTCATGATTCATTCCATCCATGCATCGTGATATTTAGCAGAACTTGAAGTTGGAGAAAGAAATGGAGGAGCCTATAAGGTGTAACCTTCCAAGTGGTCAGGAATACCACTGGGGCCTCCGTGCTCATCTGAAGACTCTGGACTGGGGCCTCCTGACACCCCTGCAGCAGCAGGTCACCTTGCCCTATACATCCTCCTATCTGGCTTTTTCCTCACCTCTGGCTTTTTTTTTTTTTTTTTTTTTCCTCCATCTTCAGGAACTGCCCTCCATCCTTCTTGATGAACAGTACCAAATCATACTTTTTAATGGGTTTATAGACTTACTATTTCAGGAATTGTTATTGAATATTCAGTCTGCCTATTCACCATGCCCTACACTCATTATTCATAAAGACTTTTAAAGAGCTATTCTGGGTAGGGCCACTCTTTTGAGGCTCTACACCCAGCCGTTGATTGCATGCTTCTGAATGGCGCTGAGTGGTTTGCCTGGAGAGGGACCCGCCAAGCCATTCACAGCTGCAGGCTCCCCAGCCAGGCAAAAGGAACCCTTGTGACCAGTGAAGGTTCCTTCTCAAGGGGCTACAGGGTACATGAAACCTGACACCTCTTGCATAGCCCAGCCTCACAAGTACTTCCCCTGGCACGTAGGATGCCACCACTGTTGTTCTGCCATGGCTGTGAGAGGAAACACTGGCAGTTTTCATCCCTGAGCCATAGAGAATCAATGCACAGCCCGTGGAGCAGAGGGGGACATAAGGCATCCTTTTGTTCCCGCAGCAATTAGTGCATTCCGGTAGAGCCAGTTCTGGGCAGGGGGCAGAGGGAGTCTCCACAAAATGGCCTTTGTCCGAACTCCCATAAAAAAATTCCAGCTAGTGGGAGTGAACACAGACATAGTCCAGAGAGTAGATTGTAGATTCCCAGATCTCGGCTTCTACAGTGAAACTATTTCAGGACTTTATGGATCGTGCTCTAGAGAAGGGGGGGGGGGAAATAAATACCTCCCCGAGTAAAGGCACCCCTTCATCATGGTGGGGATCTTACTTTCTAAGGCATTGGTCTCTACATAGTTCATTGAGTTGTTTTCCTTACTAGCTTACAGGTGCAGCTGGGAAAGGTATCTTTCTCCCCCCTTTCATCACACCCTGTGCCTATTCTTGGTCCCTGGTCTTTACTGAGAAGTGTGTGCTTGGACCCTTTGACTCACAGCTAAGTAATTGCAGATCTGGTTTATCATTCAGGAACTGTGGACATGTGAATAAAACTTACTCTCTAGATAGACATCATTTCCCCAGTTCAAACCTGGACAAAATGAAGACCTGTGACTTGGTGTAACTGAGTGATGTTCACCTGGCAAGATGTGAATTCTGCCCTAACTACGTACATCTTATGACATCAGCCAGGAGGCCCAGAGATGTCAGCACCATATCTGACTATGCTTACTTATAAGCTATCAGATGAGCAAGTTTCTGTGCTTTGATTTCCTCTGCTTTACAAGGGACACGATGACAATGCCTCCTTCATGGGGCTCTTGGGAGCATTAAGTGATGGAAGATGTGGCGTGTTCAGAACAAACAGTCCCTGGCACTTAGACAGTAAATGGACCAACTTCAGTTCTATCAAGGGCCACCGAGGGTGAGCAAACCCAGACTCTGAAAGGCTCCTCCAACAAGGATTTTCTCTGATACCCACAACTCTCACAGTGGGACCATGAGAAGGTGGTGGTCAGATGAGTGGGATTATTATATATTTTAGTATCGGGTCATAAATGTCTTAATTGCTAACTACTTGTGGACAGAGTAGAGCATTTTGGTAGGCAAAAACTCCAGTTTTGTTTTCAGTTTCTTCCAAGAAGACAGAATTTGTTCCATGAGTCAATGGAATACCTAGATGACACTGTGGCAGTGAGCACCTGAGTGAGTCGTGGCGCCCTGAATGGAAGTTCCTCAATAAAGGCAGAACAGGTTCAAGGCCTGAGACGCCTAGATCCTTCATCCACATAAAGGAGGAGGATAATTAAACTCATAGCAAGTCTAGAAATAATAGAATTGTGCAGTATGATTTTTGTGTGTGTGTAAAAATCAACCACCTGTCTCAAAGCCAGACTCCAGCCAACCACCATAAAAATGAGCACGCCTGCACCTTCGAACAATAAACTGAAAATGCTGTGAGCTGTCCACCATCAAACAGTAGAAACCACCATCATAAAAGGATACAACAAAATACAGTGAGATACATTTAAGCCTTCTTGGCACTTTCTGTCCAGTACAGCATGTCTTTTTTTTTTTTTTTTTTTTTTTTTTTTGTGTGTGTGTGTGTGTGTGTGTGTGTGTGAGTGAATCCAATGATCCAAGTCCACTGGACTTTGACTTATAGTTTAATTTTATGGAGGTTAAACTTTTGATTATTGTAAGGGTGTAGGTTTCGTGTCTACCCCAGAAGTCACCCCTCTCCCATAACCTGCCCGGTGTGACTCAGAGTGCCGTCACCATCACCACCAATGTCATTACTAGAGCTGCCATTCATTGATCTCCAGCTTTCAGGAGCTCACAGTGTCCTTACAGAGTGATGCCCACAGTGTCCTTACAGAGTGCTGCAAAGGAGAAGGTTCATAGGTGGATCCCAATGCAAGGAGACATGGTCCCAGTCTGCTTTAGAGCTTGAGTTCTGATTAAACATTTTTCCACACAGGGAGATCAAAAGCAGCATTCTCCTGAGGAGTGAGGTCCCTGGCCCCTGTGATATGACATCTTAATACTCTGACATTATTTTCACAGATGTATTGGTAGTCAGGATCTGGCCAAATCTTACTATTCACTTGTGATCTTCATCAACCAGTCAGGACTTAACCTTAATGGATGTGTATCTCTCCACCCCCCACCCCCACCCCGTTTATTTGTTCTTCCTCCATTTAGAGACAGGCCTTGGTCTACAGCCCAGTGTCCTAGAACTTAGGATTCTCCTGCGCTTATTTCTTGAGTATTGAGATTACAGTAGTGTGCCACGGTGCCTGGAGTTATGTCCCTTTTCAAAGGTTCCTCTCCATCCTTTAGCTCTGCAGGGTCAGCCAATTGGGAGGTGTGGTAAGTGTTCCCCAAAGACAGCTGTTTTCATGGGTATTTTCACAACTTTTCTTTTCTCATCAGACGTGAATGCTTTCGGTAATGAAAAAGAGACAGAGTGTAACAAACTCTGTAATCCCAGCACTCTTAACTTCCTTTGTGTCTTTCTTGGTATTATTCAATAAACGGTACAGCTTACCTGATGTTTCCACCCCAGTGTTATCTGATGCTTTAATGAACAGGAGAGGGGCTAGGGAGGTAGGAAATCTGCAAATTCCGTGCCATTTTATACAAGGACTCTGGCATCTGAGGATTTGGGTGGAGGAGAGCTCCTGAAACTAGCCCTTAAAGACATGTATCTGCTGATTGAGCCATACTGAATCGAACTCATGAGCAACAATAAAGGGTCACTTGGCAATAAATAATTGTGTTTGCTACTAGACAACAGTGTTCTTGCTTAATAAAGTTGAATTCACAGAATAAGATGAAGATTGGGGAAGAAGGAGCAATTAAGGAATTGATCCAAGAGCCCAAGGTTCAAGTAGATAGGAGTAGGTATTAAGATCTATTGTACAGCACGGTAGCTATAGCCTAGACTAATGTAAACCTGGGGCCAGCAAAATGGCTCCGTAGGCAAAGGCACTTGCTGAATGAACCTGCAACTCAAGTTTGATCTCTGGAAACCACATAAAGGTTGGAGAAGAGAACCAACGCCATAAAGTTGTCGTTTATCCGCATGCGCCCCAACACCACAGTTATAATAAATAAAAAGTTTATAAGTTTGAAAAAAATAACTAAAGGAATACAAACTGGGGTGGGTGTGGGGGTAGCCCAGAGCATAAATGCCTCACTATCATGCATGAGGCACTGGGGTGAGGGGGAGGGTGTCAGTCCAGAGTAGGACGGGTGGAATATTTCAAATAACACAGCAAATGAAGTGGCAGGTAAGGAGAGCAAAGGATACCATGACTAGCTTGCTCTAGTCATTTCTCACTGCGTACATAAATCAAAACATCCCACTGTATGCCATGAGTGTGCAAACATGATTTGTTAATCCGTGCGAGAAATAACTTACAAGACAAGATTATAGAAGTTAGGATGAGCCTACAGGTTTTTTTTATTATAGAAGTTATCTTCATTAGATCACTCGGGCCTAAGGAGAAAAACTGAACCTGCCTTGTCAAGCTCAAACCCAGTTGGCAGGTGGTCACACCCCCACCCCCACCCCTACCCCAAGCCCCACCCTCACCCCACCCAAGCCCCACCCCACCCCACCCCACCCCCACCCCAAGCCCCACCCCCACCCCCACCACCAAGCCCTGTAGAAGACTCCAAGACAGAGGACTTGCCAAACACCCTGAGTCGTGATTCCTCCGCTCTGGAAGTGCTGCTTGGGCTCCCCCTGAGCACCCTTCTAGCTCCCATTTTATCGAAGAAACTTGCACAATTGTTTGACAAACTGGTTAACAGCAAATGGCTTCAGGTACCGTCAAAGTATTTTATCAGCCGGAGCCCTCTGGCTTGGAAGATAACACACTTGTATGTAATTTGTTGTTGTTGTTGTTGTTGTTGCTGTGCTACTGGGTTGCCGTGGGACATGTTTTTAAAGCTTCTGGAGCCTCCATTTCCTCATCCACATAATGAAAGTAACAGGAGTCCACCTAACTCTGAGAGAGGGGCAGCGGGCAGGCGGGGAGAGCTCAGCACAGAGTGTGGCAGACCGCAAGCGCTCAATAAAGACGTCAGTTACTATTATTGCCACTATCGTCCTTCCAGATGCTTTGTAAGTGGCATGACTGATGCTGCACTCCCTGTCCCACCCAAAGAGTTCATGTCCAAAGTCCCTTCATAGGAAAATAATGAGGCTCGTTCAGAGGCAAGGAGCTAACTCTGTTGGATAAGTTTATATGAGACTGAATCAGACCTCATCAGACCTAGTCATCCATCCTCAGGGAAAATCATCAAACTATTAAAAAAAAAAAAAAAAAAACAGTTTTATCTGGTGGATGGCATCTTCTGTATGTTTTCCTTGGTGGCCTGCCAGCACCCATCCCAAACAAACACTTGCCGAGTTTTCCTGGGCCAGTGAGGTTGACATCATTACCACTGCTTTAAAAATAGGAAAGTTAACATTTTTAGTTGCTTAACCAAACCACCTGCTCTCCAAGTGACATGGTCCTGGTGCTACACTGCAACGTTGCAGTGGCTTGGCTGTGTGCCACCACATATACTGTGGCTGAGCTAGAATGGGACCAGTCTCCGGGTGTGTCAAGACTTGGAACATTGCCAGCTTTTCCACCTTTGGAAACATTAGTGGTATCTCTGTACATTCTTAGTTTATTTTCTTAGGCAAAGATGTAAAAATTGAATGGCTAGATCAGCAAGCTACATTTTAAGGTTATTGGGGGATTTACTCACCTCCAAAAATACAGTGCAGTTTGAAACTCCTCGTGATTGACAGTGTCTACTTCCCTTCCCTTTGCCTTCTATTCTTTTAACCAACAAATCTTTATCAGGAACCTATTGGATTCAAGGTGTTGGTTAAGTATAGCACATTAGTATTTGTTGAGCTTTGAGTGCATTTAATAGGTATAAATTACAAATTTACAAATTACAAATTAGGATTGATTCCCCCAATAATCCAAGAAAAGGACGTATGGGAATAGTCTACAGCAGAGGAAGTGCACACCCATGAGCTTCAGTTGCACACCCATGAGTTTCAGTTGCACACCCATGGGCTTCAGTTGCACACCCGTGGGCTTCAGTTGCATACCCATGAGCTTCAGTTGCACAACCATGGGCTTCAGTTGCACACCCATGAGCTTCAGTAGCACACCCATGGGCTTCAGTTGCACACCCGTGGACTTCAGTTGCACACCCATGAGCTTCAGTAGCACACCCATGGGCTTTAGTTGCACACCCATGGGCTTCAGTTGCACACCCATGGGCTTCAGTTGCACACCCATGAGCTTCAGTACCACACCCATGGGCTTTAGTTGCACACCCATGGGCTTTAGTTGCACACCCATGGGCTTCAGTTGCACACCTATGAGCTTCAGTAGCACACCCATGGGCTTTAGTTGCACACCCATGGGCTTTAGTTGCACACCCATGGGCTTCAGTTGCACACCCATGGGCTTCAGTTGCACACCCATGAGCTTCAGTACCATACCTATGAGCTTCAGTTGCACACCCATGGGCTTTAGTTGCATGCCCATGGGCTTCAGTTGCACAACCATGAGCTTCAGTTGCACACTCATGGGCACACAGCTGATGAGGTAAGAAGTTTCTAAATCTGGATGACACCTTCTGGTGGTAGCCCATATGAAAAGATGTAGAGGGAGGAAGCTTTCAGATTTTGCCTGTTTGCCCTCACTCTGGCTAACAAATCTGTCTATCCTGGTCCTCGGGCATCCCTTTGCTGGTGTTACAACCTACTTTTTCAGGATTTCAACAGAGACTGAAAGGCACTTGCTTTCTAGGACTCCCCTGGGACTCCAGCACCAGATTAGGACTGCTCAGGCATCCAATTTTGTGCATAGAATGAACAACCACTCAACCCTTGGCCTTTCTGTCAGGAGACAGCCCTTGCTGGACCACCCATATCATAGCCTGTAAGCCACTCTAATAAATCCCCCTCATAGATAGGTAGGAAGATATGGATATAAATATGGATGTTTTATATATGTATATATAATTCTAACAGCTCTGTCCTATTAGAGAATCCTGGCTAATACACATCCATACACAGCTAAGGAAAACTTACAGAGTTATTAGTTATATGTCAACTACACCTTCATGGTACTATGGAACAGAAAACCACCAGTATTGTTACCGTAGCTCAGTTTGTATGCCCTCGGCTTGCTCAGCTGTATCAATGGACTCCAGACTTTCCAGTAAGCCCTGGTTCAATCTTCCAGATTAGGTTCCCTGTGGCTCTTTTTCAGTTAGTTGTTTAATGGTCACTATTCTCCTGCATCTCCCTCTGAGGGTCTCTTGGAGTCTGACCCCAGGGCTGGGAATAATGTAAGGTCATGCCAACAGGCTCAGGCAGGGAGCACGGAAGATCACACTATGGCTCAAGATCAGAGTCACTGGGGAATCTGCATAAGATGCTAGGTCGGTGCCTAACGCATCCTGGTCCATGATCTTCCTTTCACACCTCATGGAGCAGGGATGTGTATTTTTTCTACCGCTATGTCCAGCCTCAGTCCCAAGGTCAGGAAAGTATAAAACCCCTAGCCTAAAGAAAGAAAAAAAAATGATTCCCAAAGGAGGTGAACTGACTGATGAGAGGCTGAGAGTCACTGTGTTATATTTGGCAGAAGATATTATTTCATGAGGCAGGGGGCTGTCCACTTTTGGCCCTTTCCATTCCTTCCTTCAGCCCCTCAGCTGGGTGAGTTAGCCCAGGCTCATCTGCTCTGTCCGGTCATCCTCCATCCTGGAACAGTAAGAACTGATGACCAAAGCTGCCTTCACCCATCTGTTTACCAGGGAGCTCTGCCTTGGCGTAGGGAAAGGAATTGATATTCCCCCACTCCCACCCCACTCCTCACATTCTTCTTTTCCCTCTCCCTCTTCTGGAAGGGAGCTAGGGTGGGCTTCCGAACTCAAGCACTAAAACCACTTTGCAAATCCCTGACACTACATTCCAGACATCCTGCCACAGTCTATC
This sequence comes from Acomys russatus, assembly GCF_903995435.1. Lineage (NCBI taxonomy): Eukaryota > Metazoa > Chordata > Mammalia > Rodentia > Muridae > Acomys > Acomys russatus. The sequence goes on along the minus strand of NC_067161.1, from coordinate 43,786,180 downwards.
TATCTCCCCAGGTGTCCCTTTTCTTCTTGGGATGCAAGAGTGATTAACAGGGATTCTCCAGGGTGGTCCAAGTGGAGTTACCATGGCAACAACTATTATCTCACTACACTGGCTGCTATGATTTGGGTGTGTTTAAATGCTTGGTCCCCAGCTGGTGATATTGTGTGGGAGACTGTGGAAACTTTAGGAGGTGAGGCCACTACTTCTATCCAGTGTTTGCTTCCTGGCTGACCCTTACGAGATGTTGTACCACAAACTCCTGCAGCAGACCTTACCACTCCAGCCATCGTCCTATGCTCACCCGGTGGACTTGACCCTCTAAACTATGAGCCAATAGAAATCTGCCCTCCCTCAAGCTGCATCTGTTGGGCAAGCCATGTCCTCAGCTCTCCCTCCTTGGAAGAAGAACCTTGACGTTTTAGCTCAGCAGAGGGTGCATCCGACCCCTCTGCCATGAGGAATGGCACAGAAAGAGATCTGTGACCACTGAGACAAGAGCAGGAACTTCCCAGAAGGAAGGCTGCTGACCCAGCTGCACTATGGGATGGAGGAGAGGGCCTTCTGTCCCTTTTGTTGCCTGGAATGAGAATGGCTTGGTAGTACTGCCATAGTCAAGGTCTGGGTGATGAGAAAGGCACAAGCTGAAGACTCTGGGCTGAAGGAGTGCTCAGATGACCTGATACCAGGAGACGTCCTAAGAGAAATTACAAACCTAATTTCCCTGAGTCACTTGACTCTGTTCTCTGGCCTCAGCCCTAGAGGCCTGGCTTACTCTCTTCTGTTCCCATGACCCCTCAGTGGCCTGCTGCGTTCTGCCGGGATCCTCTCCCTATGTTTACATTCTCCACTTGACTGAGAATTCAGTGAGAGTGGGGAACCGTGTTTGAGTCATCTCCAGATAGCTCCTACCTTCCTTCCTAGCACACAGCAGGCACCTACTTAATAGTTTTTTACACATTTACAGGAGACAATTCCAAGGTTAGATTCGGAAGCTACCTGGAGTTGGCACACCCTGTGCTCTTTGACTCCCGGGGTAGAGACACCACCACATGGTGACAGGCATTGGGACTCCCCTTGATGGCCAGTTGAACCAGCTAGAACCCAAAGTATGGGTGAAAACAGTCATTGTCGGCACTCTACCCACCTACTCAGGACCTTCCCCCTCACTCAGAGAAAACAAAAATCAGGGCTTTGTTTAGGCAAAGTGCAGCTGCATTTTTGAGTTCTCAGACTCCAACAAAAAAAAGTTTAGGAGTGGAAAGGCATGCCCACCCCTGCCCTGCCCTCTACTCCCTGCATTGCCGAGGCTGTGGTTACCTGAGGCACCCAAATTCTGAGCTCCAGCCGCTCTGAATTTACTGCTGGGCTCTTCTCTTTCCTGTAAACTAGCTCACTTAATAAAAAAAAATAATTCCTCCAATAAATGGCAGGCACTTTGTGAGGGTTGGGAATACAACAATACATTGTGACTACACATTGAGTTTCTGTGTGAGATGAACACAAAGAAAGTGTAATTTGGACAGTCATTGTGTGCACCCACGGGCCAGACACGGTAGTCTGAATTCTCTGAAACAGTCAATAGAGGTCTCATGGAAGTATAGGTTTGGGGCTGATGGCCAGTCCTGAAACAGACTTCACCTGGAGAATAGGGGCGGGGCGAGGCGGGGACCCTGTGCCTACGACAGTGGGATGAAAAATGCCCTGAAAGGTCTGAGCTGGTGTTGATATTGCTCCATGGGAGAAAGGGAGTCAGAGGTGAAGTTGTATTCCAGTTTGAACTTTTCTCCTGCAGACAGAGGGAGGACAGGTGAGGGGACTTGGTGCTGGTGGCATACTGCAAAGCCTGTGCCTCAGCTGCTTTAGGGTAGTAACTCTGGCAGGAACACGGGGGTGGGGGGCAGGAGGGCTGGGGAGAATGGCAGCTCTTGAAAATATCTGGGGCAAGAAGGTGTGATGGGCAGGAGTGGGGAGAGAATAACAAGAGGCAGGAGACCCTGGAGACAACAGAACCCGGGGCCTGCTGAGCTCGGGGTGATAGGGAGGACTCTGAAGCAGGGTGCATGGCTGGTAAATTTGAGATGGGAGTCACTCCACTATTCTCATTTTTTGTTTGCTATCTACTCTCTTGAGAGACAAGGTAACAGGCAGAAGGAGCTTGCTTCTGGGCTACAGGCAATGCCTAGCAAAGACTGGGCACAGGGGAGAGGCTGACTCCTTCATTTCCCACTGTCATGCCTACTCCTGCCCCATCTAGGACTAAGCTAACTCAGAGTCACCCAACCTTCCTTAGTGCCTGGCCCTGCCCCCTAGACCATGCTAACCTCCCATTTTCCTATGACAGCCCAGAGCAGAAGATGTGTACCATGCAGCTGACACTGTGTGAGCATCTCTGAGGTAGGAGATGGGTGCTTGCCTCCTGGCAAGCAGATGCCCCATCACATAGCGGTCAGCATGTTGAACACCCAAAGAGGGTCAGACCATGTAAATGCCAGGCCATAAGAAGAAGGGATGAGAAAGACGTCACTCTTATGAGCTGGAAGGGTCTCAGGAACTGGGATACTGTTGGCAGACAAATCGAGAAAGTGCCAGGCAGAGTCAGAGGCACAGATGTGTGCTATAACCATTAGGGCAATAGAGTCACCGGGGCCAGGTCCACATTTGGCCAGCCTAGCCTCTATGGTAGCTTTTAGCATGTCCATATTCCCTGGGGAAAAGAAGCTGGGTGGCAAATTGAGGTGCTTAGGCAGCAGCAAATAAAAGAGCACAGTTGTATGCTGAGATTAGTGGGCTTTTGTGCTGTTTCATGGACACAGAGCAAGAAGACCAGGTGTGAAATGTCTTAGGGTTATTTTATATTTTTTTTCTCTATCTATCCATTTGTGGAAAGTTCCAGTCAAAATCTATTTAACAGTGAAGGAAGAACCTCAGAGACTCCTGGAATCTGGACAACTGGGCTGATACCCAAAATCAAGGAGTACCCTGGCTGTGGTGGCTAAAAACACTGTCCTCACTCCCAGGAAACTGTCAAAGTGGTGGCTGCCAAGGGCATCTCCTGGCTGCTGTGTGTCTGAGCTCAGAGAGAATGGGTTAAGGCTGGCTCAGCTCCCTGACTCTGGCCTGTCAGTGCCTGGTGCTCCTTTGAATTCAGAACTGGGCAAAGGGCACTTTGTCTGGGAGGTTTTAGGCACTAATCCCCACTAGAATGCTAGGACTAGAGTGGACTTCAAGATGAAGTGGCTTGGCCCTTGACTACAGAGGAACTGTCAACCAACCCAGCTCAGCAACGTGACTCATGCTATGAGCTCAGGACTGTGGCCCAGCCAAAGACAGCTGCTGTAGCCAGAGACGGGTGGTCCAAGGAGCGTCTAGAAAGTCTGTCTGTATTTTACCTGGAAGTGTGGAAGAGATGCAACCAATAGACAAGTACCCCAGTTCTCCACTGGTGTGGCAGTGGCCCAGAGGCACACCTGTTGGTCAATGCAAAGCTGCCAGCCAGGCTAATTCTCAACAGTCTGAGTTCATGTCCACAAAAGTCCCCTGACCACTAAAGATCCCAGGGTCCTTGAACATAATGGAGAAGCTTCATGGAAGATGCCATGGGTCTTCAGAGGTAGGCACACAGTTCTAACAACATTTTTCTTGACACACCAGGCACTCTGAGACTGGCCAACATGAGTCACTTTCTCCCAGCTGGAATGACTTACATCTTTCTGCAAGATTCTTCTGGAAGGGCTCACTGGATCCTCTCACCTTTTGACAACAAGCATCTCTCACCTGATGAGTTTGGGTCAGTATTCTCCAAATTTGTTTTGAAGTAGGAAGTGCAGGTTTACGCCTCACAGGCCACCAGCCATGGATACCAATCACGTAGGAGGGGTGAAACCATAGAGTACCTACTGCTTGTATGATGGTAGAGTGTCCTCGGGTCACCACTTCCTCTGTCCTACCTTCTTCCAGGTGCCTCCCCTCCCCTTGTTCAAGGGCCCAGGATCTAATGGGCCCATTTCCTAATAAAATGCCTCTCAAAACTCTCTTCTGGGGAATATGTTGAAGCAATGACGGGGGGTGGGGGGTGGCGGGTTAGCTGTCCCTTTGTCCTCTTCATGCAACACATGACCTGGGAGGGGGTGAATTTAAAGACCGCCCACACAAAGTCACCTTCCCTTCCAGCAGTTGCAGGTAGCATCACTGCCCTCTTATTTGGCCCCTCGTGCCTTCAGAGAAGGCCCCCTCTCAAGATGTCCTTTTGATACATCTGCCTTCACCAGGGCCCGCCCCCTCCTCATGTCTGGATTCCACCTTGTCCTCGGAAGAAGTTGCATCATTGTGGGCCGTCACATAAACACTAGTAGACTGTACTATAAACAACACCCAAAGCCTCTTGTTCTGTGCAAATACAGAGTGTGATAAACATTGGATGGATGGATAATGATTGCTTCCAATTTGCCAGCTGTCTGGGTCTTGGGTCACGAATTACCGCAGAGCAGTTTTTGACATATAAAGCATGGATTTTGAGTGAACTCACGTCTAACGACAGCAGAGGGATTAGTTGGTTCTATCGTGCAAATAGAAAGCTCCCCCATGAGGGAAGTTGAGGAGCAACGCTGACATGCAGGCAGGGAGATCATTCCTGTCTCTGTATGGAAGAGATTCCCAGAGTCGTGTGAACTCCATGAATAACTCTGGGCGTGTCTTGGGCATTATTTCTCAACCTCACTGTAACTCCAAGATACGATGCCCATTCTACCGAAGAGGAACGAGATCAGAAAACACAACTCCTTTCTCATATGCTTTTAGGTCTGGCCTCAGATCTGTCCGCCTACAGCACCAGATGTATTTCTGCTCCTAGTAATCTTTTCAAGGTCCAATAACTTTCCTGTGAAATAATAGCAAAACACCTTCTTGAATGTGCCCAGCTAGGCGAAGCAGGAAAGCTACCCAGAGGCTATGAGCTTCAGCAGCCTAGAAGTGGCCTGGGGTTCTCCATGCTATGTGAACATCAGGGGTCGGACTTTGGAGACCAGATGTCAGGAACCGAGATGTGAAATCTGATTGGAGGTTGGTTTCTAAGTTGCCTGGGGCCCCTGAACAACAACTAGGATGGTGGGTTTTTAGTCGATGAGATGTATCAAGCTGCGTTTAGGATTTCAAGTGGGACTAGATTGCACAGTGTGAATGCATTCCATGCCACTGAACTGTACCTTTAGCCGGATGTGGTGGCACACGTCTTTAATCCCAGCACTCAGGAGGCAGAGGCAGGCGGGTCACTGTGAGTTCGAGGCTAGCCTGGTCTACAAAGCAAGCCCAGGGCAGCCAAGGCTACACAGAGAGACCCTGTCTCGAAAAATAAAACAAACAAAAAAATTTACTAAGATGGTGCATACGTTTCACACCATGTGTATTGATCATGATAAAGCAAAATCAGTGCAAGAAAAGGTAAATCTGTAGTTGGATAAAACAACAGATTCAAACACAAGAGGCACCTGGTGCTATCAGAAGGGCCCTCTGTATTCTCCTTTAGATTCCGGTTGTGGGAAGGCACACCCTGAAATTTGAGCAAAGAGGGCTGAAAAAAACAAACAAATAACAACAACAACAACAAATCCACAGCATTCTCTGCCCATCCACTGAGCCCATTGGACCAGCTCTGAACTGCCAGGTGACTTGACAGAGTCAAACATTGATTCCCCCAGGCGCCAGTCACAACTATTAAAGATAACGGCTAGCATTTACTGTGCCCTTGCTCCTTGCAAGGCGCCATGGTTAGTTTTGTGCTTATCAGATGATGGGGCTGAAGTGCCGAGGCCAGCCTTAGGCAGGGAGGAGCCAGGACAGGACAAGGCAGCAAACTGGCTGCCTTCCTGGGTGGTCCCTCTCACAGCATACAGAGAGTCCAGGACTGTGGTTGGTTGAAGACTGATAACATTCTAGAAATGGCTTAGGAGAATATGTGTTTCCATTTAAAGTCCAGTTTGCTTTTTAACTAAGATTCCTCCCAAGAATTCAAAGCCCTGGGATGTATGTGGCTTTCGGGAATCTGGAGTTCTAACTTGCCTGAACTATTTGCATTGATGAAGAGCCACAGAGTCCTTGGAGAGGGAGTGAACAGGATTACGCAAATTGATAAGCCTTTGCCCTGGACAAGAAAGGGCTGTGTGTGTGTGTGTGTGTGTGTGTGTGTGTGTGTGTGTGTGTGTGTGAGTCTTGTTCCCACTGAATACTCCCATTATCTTAAGCCCCTCACTACCAGACCCCTTAGATAAAGACCCCAGAGATAAAGGCCAGGAGACACTGGGCTGCCTGGTCCCAGCTTCTGCAGACGTTCAGTTGCAGAGGCCTTCCTCAGGCATAGCATCTGGTGTTTCGTGCTCTGTCGTTCTGAATCTGAGGTCCCTGACCACCTCACTGTCCTCCCAGCCCTCTGCCTCTTCGTTTCTCATTCTTGTCCACTCGGACCATTTCCCATAAGCCCTTGCTGAGGCCATCTCATCGAGAACTGGCAGACAATTGGCCTTTTTTTGGCATCTGCCTTGTCATGACTCATGTCTCCCATTAATAAACCTCCATCAATGGTGGGGGTCACCACCTCCTGCAGGACACATAGCAGCTTGCCTTCAGGAAATGTTCCAAAATGGCCATTTGAATATTAGTTCATTGTACCAGTGTCCCTGAGTCCAGAGACCTGGAGCCTCTGTCAGAGGGACAATTTTCTGGTTCGCCATCAGCGTGTGGGCTGGGTGGTCACCTAGCTGCAGAGCGGAGGTGAGGAGAGAGAGCAGAGGATTCTAATGTCTTCTTAAATGGTTTCTCAGGGGAGTTCTCCTTTCTTGGATTCCCAGTTCTAGAGGTACATGGTACCACTGCACTACCAGAACATCTGGAAGTGTCTCTGGTCTAAAAGGCTCTTTTTTTCCCCCCCCCTGAAAGATTAGAAATCAGCTTGCTAAATTTAATGTTACTACTTGTCCATACATGTTGGGCTTTGTAAAACATGCTCTCCTCTCCCCCCCATTTTCTTCACGCTCCCTGTCTTCTACTAATGCAGGTGAAATGGGATGACAGATACTCACACTGCCCCTCCTTTTCTCAGTGCCGGGGTTGAACCCAGGACCTCATGGGTGCTCTGTAAGAACTTTGCCACAGAGCCGCATCCCCGGCTCCCACCTGTCTTTGAATAGATATCCCAGCGGGGCATTTGTCCTTCCTTGCTAAGGCCCTTCTCACCCAGTCATAGCTGTTATCCCAGCTATGTTATAGAGCTCAGATCAGTCAATCAATCACTGTGCCTGCCTGCTCCTGTGAAATACAGTTACCTGGAAGACACAGAATGAAGAAGCTAAAACCGTCAATGCATTCACGTGGGCAAGGCATGGGCTGAGCTGAACCGCGCTCCCTGTCATGTCATGTGTTTCCTACCAGGTCTTACCCTAGGTGTTCTCAGTCCCCCCCCCAGGAGAAAACAGAAGATCTTTTGGGTTATAACACAACAATCAGAGTCCCACACCACAGGACCTGCCCATAGCACCACTTCCCAATAACAAGGGAGTTAACGATCTCCACTGCGCCCTTAGCTGTCTTCATGGCCAGGCTCACATCTTTCCCCCGCATGGCACCTTCCAGAGAGGAAGAACCCATCCAGGCACATGGGTGACCCCTTCCTTCCTACTGGTAATTATTGGATTCAGTCATACAATTCAAATCACCAGAACTGTGGCCTTTGACCTTAGTTAGGTCCATCGTGAGTGTGAAGGGCTGTGTTCTCAAAGTCCAGCCCGAGAAGACAGAGCAGAGTGACCGCTCCTCGTGGACACATTTTCACAGAGGAATGTGAGACCTACTGCTTATTTGAGAGGAATGCACAGAGTGCCTTCTCTGTACAAACTCTGGGCTAGACTTGGAGATGCAAGGGTTGGTAGTAGGAAAGCAAATGGAGTGTGTCCTGTCCTATGGAATTCTGGGTTAGACTTGGAGGGCAAGGGAAAGCAGACAGTTTGTCCTGTCCTACAACGGCCTAGAATCTATAAAATAATGAGAGCGGGTAAATGGGTCCCAATCCCATGGCAGACATATGGCAGGCTGGGAAAGAGCAGCTTGGATCTCTGGATTGGTGGATGACTGCTCCTAAAGGCAGCAGTGTTTTGTCCTAGTTGACTTTCAGATGCTTGACCAAAAGCAACCTGGGGGAAAGGGGTTTGTTTGGATCACACTGACAGGTCTGTCACTGAGGGAAAGCAGAGATGGATGTAACTCAAGCAGAGACCACAGAGGGACACTGTTTGCTGGCTCCCTCTCTCTCTCTCTCTCTCTCTCTGGCCTGTTCAGCTTGCTTTCTTATATAGCTCAGAACCACCTGCCTAGGGGTAGTACAGCCCACAGTGAGCTGGGCCCTCCCCCATCCATCAGCAGACAAGAAAATAACCTCAAAGAAATTCCCATAGGACAAGCCGATAGAAAAAAAAAAATTCTTCAGTTAAGGTTCCCACCTCCCAGATGTCAAAGCTGACAACCCAGATTAGCCTTCACGAGCCTTTGACTTAAATGATGAGTGAGACTATGGTAAATTCACGGTCAGAGAGAGGCCCAAAACAGATGTAGAATTCTAACCCTGCTCCATGTGGCCAAACCACAGGGTGGCGGTGGAGTAATGGGAGGTGGGAGGGGCCAAGCCTTGCATGAGCTCAAAGGTCACACAAACAGCTGGACCTGGGACAGATTTGCTATTCCCAAGGGAACTGTCTCTGATGGGCAAATACAAAATGAGGTGCCTTGGAGGTCCTCAGAAGGAAGGTGGGCTTTCGTGGTTAATTTATCTAGGGTGAGGGGAAGGGTGGAGTGTGGATGATGAACGTGATTCTTGCTGGCATCTGTGTGGTAACCTTTGCTAAAACAGAACCCCGACGCTCGGCCAGATTAGCTCTACTGAAAATGCAGCAGAGAGAGACGAAGCCTAGGTCATGCCTTTCATCCCAGTAGTCAGGAGGTAGAGGCAGGAAGGTTCTCTGTGAGTTTCAGACCAGGGCTATAGTGAGACCTTGTCTGGGGGCGGCAGGGAGATAGACACAGCAGACAGACAGACAGACAGACAGACAGCACTCTGCAGGCCTCAAGGAAGGCACCAGCTGGGACTTGACTTCATCGGCCCTTTCTCGTCTCCTCCCACCAATACGTCACTATCCAGATCCTTTTTTTTTCATCTCCACAGTGTTGCTTCATAGACCAGAAGAAACCAAGCAAATCCATCTCTTCGCTGATCTCCAAAGCACGACAGACTACGCCTGGCTGGACCAATGGAGTGGGATGTGAGCCTCTCTCAGTGCCCTGGACTCTCACACAAGCATGTATTGGGCACCACAGCAGCCTGTAAATTCACCACAGGGCCCTTGCTTCTGAGACTCCGAGGGATCCAGTCTCCTGGCCCTCTCTTCAGGTCCTAGTTCAAAGGCCATCAGCCCCCTAGATACTGTTCCAGTCACTGAGCTGGCCGCCAGTGTCTAATTGGAATCCAGCTTCCTGTATGCCTCCAAATGATTGCACAGAGAAGGAAGGGACATTGTACCAGCCTCCTGTTCAATAGCCTGTGGGAGCTCAGAAAGGAGTGGGGCGTGAGGCTGACCCTCTAGCGTGCAACCTCCCAAGCGAGAATCACTCCATAAAGAAGTCAGACAAAGAAGACACAAACAGATCCAAAGGAAAGATACAACAAGGGTAGACAGGTGGAGTGCCCGGAGTGGTGTGGGTGGAGCAAAGAGCCTTTGATACAGGGAGGGGTGGGTGAGACCAGTGACAGAGGCAGTGACTTGCAGGAGGGCTGGACCACAGGGGAAAAGACAAGTTACCTGGAAGGGAAGGAAGTAGAGACAGGCAAATGGGGGTAGAGCAAGAAGGAAAACAGAAAACTGTGACTCTAGGTTACCACAGGAAGAGCAAACCTATTGTGATCTGTGATCATTGCACAATGTATACATGCGTCAAATTGCCATACAGAGCTCCTTGGGTGTCTGGGAATTGGGCGCGGCAGTTAAAAAATGAAAGTCAAAAGGTTTGTAGGGCAAGGAAGGGACCAACCAGTTGCTGAAAACGGGTGGAAGCTGGTGAGGGAAGTCGAGAGCAGTGATCACACGAGGGACCACTGGGCAACCCTGGCCCTTAGGACTGCTCATCTGAAATATTTATCTCAATATCTGAATGCATAAACAATGCAGGAGGCCAAGTGCAGTGCATCCTCTGCCCTACTCTCAAGAGATTCTCTGTGAAAGTGTTCCTGGAAGGGCCAGTTAATGCCTACACTCCCTTACCCTGAAATTGATTGTCCAGCAGCGGCCCAGCTCCCCGCCTTCTTGTGCATCCTGTGCTGAGATCTGGGGTTTCAGAAAGGACCACGGGCCTCAGGGAGGTCACCCGGGAGGTATGGATGCCTGCCCCTGTTCATCCACACAGGACCTGCTCTTTAACTAATTGTAAGGGGCTTTCTCAGGAGCCTTATCTTTATGCAGGCATGGAGGCTGAGAACATGTAAACATAGTTTTACTCTAGTTTACCCAGGTTATTCGCATAGTAAAATAGAAAAAAAGTCTGTTGTAGAGTGGGCTCAATTTTCTTAACAAGTCTTTTTCTCATCCTCCACTTGTGGTCTAAACAAAAAAAACATGTTTATCTCTCCTTCATTGTAGTATAGACATTGTATAGTTTAATGCTGCTGCTTTACAGACGGGGAAACCGAAGCCTTCTGGGATTCAAGTATCATAGATGACACTTGAACTCGAATGTCGTGACTCTGAAACCAGACATCATAACACAGCAGCCACGGAAGAATTCCCACCCAGTGGAAATATGTGTGCAGTTTTAAACCTTCCGAGAGCCACAAGACGAAAGTGGGGGCGGGGGGAAACAACAGCTAACATTGGCCCTAGTCATGCACGGCCCGTAACCCGCTGTGTGTGAAATATACCAGATTTCTCTGTGCACGCTTTCCAAGCTGCTAAGCTAAATGTTCTGTGTGCCTGCTAGGCTTGCTTGGGAAGAGACGTCTGGGCCAAGGGTGGGTGGGTAGGAGGCCGACTCTGCATACCACCACGACAGGCTTCTCCAAGGAGAGCCACCAGCTGTAGGCCCACGAGGCCACACATTTTGCAGAAACTCTACAATAGTCTCTCCAGAGTGTTACTATAGCAAGAAATGTTCCCACAATAAAAGTGTGGGCTGTGGTAGACATTGTCCCGGTCTGCAACAGACAGAAGACTCTGTATCCAGCCACCCATTTTTTTAGGGTGCTTTTAGCTGACATAGTATGGCTGTGGGCAGCTGGTATTCCATCTATCTGTTAGGTGGCTAGATGTGGGTGGCACTGCCAACCCCTGGGTGGAATGCTAGAATAGAAGTGCCGGGTGGTAGAGAGACTGTCTCACATTGGAGGACGTGAGAGGTCAGCCCAGATGACCCAAGTGGAATGCAGAGGCCCTTGGCTCAGGGAGTTAGAGCAACTTCAGAGCTGTCAAGTTCCAGGAATCCACTCCTTTCCAACAGTCTGGGGTTCCCTTAAACACTGCTCCCAGCTGATTTCGCCTCCATCTTCTCTATAAATGTTAACAGGCATCTCAGGGCCGCGTGCTCCTTCTCTGAGTCTCAAAGGCCGGTTTCATGGCAGCATCACTAAACAGGTGAATCTAACAAGGCTGGTGAGTAGGTTACCAAGGTAACAGCCCCTATGCAAAGTTGGTATATTTCCAACAACCAGCTGGTGTCTCTGAGTACCTATCAAGGCAGATGCTCACATTGTCAGCATTGACAATCTCCTCTCACAGAAAGTGGTCACATGGGCTAGGCCAAATTAAGTCATGCTGCAAGTACAAAATATGTGCCTAATACCCAAGCCGGAATAAAAAGAACAGAGCAAGAAACAGGCCAGTGAAATGTTTACATTAAAATTGAAATTGTTTACACATCGAGACGATAGTGTTAGTTTTATGCTAGATTTAACAAAGAAGACATTAAAGTTCATTTTCACTGTTTCTTTTTCCTATCAGACGTCACTGTTCTTGTGGAAGCGTTCCATTTAAGGAGCCACCCCCTGGGATTTGACTCCACTGGTGGTGTCTGTGATTGGAGTAGGAAAGTGGTGGCATAATTATGCCTCCTGGTTACTGACCAGCATAAGATGTGAAAATGTGTGGTCTGGAGATGCTGCTGGCATCCTACCAACCTCTTGCCTCATTTACCCTCTTGGAAGCCGTGGCTAAAGAGCTTCTCATGCTTTAAAAACAAAATATGAAATCTAGAGCTGAATGCATGACCTAATGACACAATGATTCCTTATCCTATGTCGTATTTCAGTGGTGGGTATATGAGCTTACACAGATGTCAAAATTGAATTGGACATATGAGTGTGTGTGTGTGTGTGTGTGTGTGTGTGTGTGTGTGTGTGCGCACATAACCATGTGCTACCTATACTATTATCTACAAATACATGTGAATCTATAATTATCTCACAGTTCAAGGCCATATTAGTGCACTGTACTCAAAGCAGCATTGCTTCCAGCAGCCGAAAGGCAAGAGTATCTAAGTGTCCAGCAACAGATGAATGGCCAATGAAATATTTATATGTGTACAATGGAGACTATTGTTTAGTATTAAAAGGGCGCAAACTGCCGCTGCACATTACAACAGAAATGAACCTTGAGGATAGGATGCTAAGTGAAACTATGCATAGAAGAGCAAAAGAAATGGTACATAACTCCATCTACATGAGATTATAGAGTAGCAAGATTCACAGAGACAAGAACTAGTACAGTGGTCACCAGAGTCTGAGGGCAAGGGACAGGGGAAGTGAGGGGTAAGGCATTAATGTTAATGATTATGGTGTTTCCACTGGAGAAGACGGGGCTGGATAGCAGTGATGGTTGCACAACAGCATGAAAGTATTTAATGCCACTAAACCATACAGTTAAAATGGCAACCATTATCATACATACAAAAATCAATAGCTCTTATATATACTAATAACATACTTGCCAGGAAAGAAATTGGGAAAATATCCCATTCACAATAATAATAAAAAAAAAAAACTAGGAATACATCTAAACAAAGAAAAACTTCAAAATACTGCAGAAATAAAGTGAGGAAAATACTAGAAGATGGAAAGATCGCCCATGCTTTAGGATTGGCAGGACTAATATTATGAAAATAGCTATATTACTGAATGCACTATATACATAGTATATGAGTCCTCATCAAAATTCCAATGGTGTCATTCACAAAAATTGGGGTAGGAGGATGCTAACATTTTTTTGAAAACACAAAGGACTGTGAACACCGAACACAAGAAGAACCATGCTGGCAATATCACAATAACTGATCTCAAATTATCGTCCAGCTCCATTCTAACAAAACACGGTAGCCATGCAAAAACAGACAAGATGACTAACAGAAGAGCACCCAGAACTAAACCAACACAGCCACAGCAATTAATATTGGCAATAGTGTCAAATACCAAAAATCTGTGTAAGCTCATATACACACTACAAAGTAGGACATAAAATAAGGAATCGTTGTATCGTTAAGCCGTGTGTTCAGCCCTAGATTTCAAGTTCTATTACTAAAACTGGAAGAAAAAAAATCACTTCATCAAGAAACGGTCCATGGAAGACTGGCTATCTATCTACACACAGAAAGATGAAAATAGATCCATAGTCCTCACTTTGCTTAAAATCAATTCAAACTGATTCATGAGTCTTAATATAAAGCCTGAGACTTTGAAACTGCAAGCAGAAAACGTAGAGAAAGCACACGAAGAAAAAGACATGGACAAGCAAAAAACCCCAAAGAAACACAAGATGTGACCTTGAAGACGTGCAAATGGAAGTATGTGAAGTTTACAACACGTGTGCACAGAAGAACAAAATAATGAGGCCACATCCAGAGTGCAAAAGGAGTCTTTTCCAAATAGACCCCAGACAGAGGAGTCAATACTCAGAAAACACAAAGAACAATAGAAATAATATACCAAATCCAAACCATCCATATTCTGTAAATGGACTCATGAACTGAACAGTCCCCGAAAGAAGGAATGAAAATGGCCAATAAATATTTTAATAGGTGTTCAACATCCTTAGTCATCAGGGAAATGCAAATCAAAACCACTCTGAGATTCCATCTCACCCCAGTCAATAATGGATGACATCGAGCTAACAAGTGACAGCAGATGATGCAAGGGTATCGGGGAGGGACACGCATGCGGTGCTGATACAAATGTAAACCAGTGCATTCACCGTGGACGTTAGCATGGATGTTCCTCAAAAACTAAACATAGGAGCCAGAGAGATGTCTCAGCAGTTAAGAGCACTGTTCTTCCAGAGGCCCCAAGCTTGATTCTCAGCACCCACATCCGCCAGCTCCCAACTACCTGTAATTCTAACTTCTGGGCCCCCAATTCCTCTGGCCTCTGTGGGCCCACACATTCATGTCCACATAACCACACACACACACACACACACACACACACACACACACACACACACACACACACAATTTAAAATATCTTACTTAATGCAAACTAAAAGTACACGCACTGTATGACCCTGCTATCCCACTGCATAGCAACAAGCCCCAACATAACAAAAAGATCTGCACATCCATGTTGACTGATGCACTATGCGCAATAGCTAAAAAATGGAGCCAGCTTAGACGTCCATCAACAGATCCTTGAACAAAGAAAGTGGGCCTTTATTCTCCCATAAAGAAAAATGAAAACCATGAGATTTTTTTTTTCAGGAAGGCAGATAAACCTGGAAATCATCATGTTAAGTGAAACGAGACAGGCTCAGAAAGACAAACCTCATGTGCTGATCCTAGATTTATATGTTTATCATTACAAATATGTAATCCTGTGTCATGAAACGTCAAAGAGGAGCATGAGACTAGCCAAAGAGAGATCTTACGGAAGTGGGGGAAAGAGGAAGAAAAAGTAGAAAGTAATGGAATACATGTGACGTGAAGGTAGGAGGAGGGCTAAAAGAGGAAGAGGGGGACCAGCAAGAGGCAGCAGGAGACAAGGAGCACAATGGGGAAGCGGACCAAAGAGCAAACCATAAGCCTGGCAGTGGTGGCGCACACTTTAAACACCCCCACTTGGGAGGCAGGAACGGGCAGATCTCTGTGAGTTCAAGGCCAGCCTGGTCTATAGCATGAGTTCTAGCACAGTCGGTGCTACACAGAAAAACCTTGTCTCCAAAAACCAAGAGAGAGAGGAGAGAGAGAGAGAGACAGAGAGAGAGAGACAGACAGAGACAGAGACAGAGAGAGAAAGAAGGAAGAAGAAGAAGAAGAAGAAGAAGAAGAAGAAGAAGAAGAAGAAGAAGAAGAAGAAGAAGAAGAAAATGTATGTATGAAAATGTCATTATGAAACTCATTACTTGGCACTCTAGCTCAGCAAATAATACTTTAATGGTAAATGTGTTTTATCACAAATTTTAATGTATTTGAAAATTAAAGCCACCCAGGCTTGAAGCTTTTATGGTTCACTCTATGGTTCAAAGACAATGGACCACCAATCTACTGCATGCTCTCTCCAGCTCCTCAGTCAGACACCTGTGAGGAGACAGAGGCTGGACATATACCACAGGCCCATGATCCTGGGTGCTAGGAAGGCTGATCTGCAGAGTCCGGGCCTCACCTTGAGAAGATCAAGTACCCGGATGGCACTCTCTCTTTTTTACTGTTCAAAGATGGCAGTATACCTTCTATCACAGACTTAATGTTCATCAAAACTGGTAATAGATCTAAAAGTCAGGACGCTCAAAGTTTGCGTGAAGGTGCTCAGGCCTAGAGGGGCTGGGACAGGCAAATTGGTTGTACTATAACAGAGAGAAATGAACGCCACTGGACATCATCCTCAACACCATTATGAAAAGGGCTTTACCACAGAAATGCATTCCCCACTCAACACAGAAGTAGTCCTAAATTTTCTAATTGATAGAAATCTTGTAAAAGAACCCCTTAAGTAGAATCGGGGAGCTGTCTGCACCCAGAAAGGTTGGCAACCCAAAGAAGATGACGTCAGCATGCTCTACTGAGTGGCTCTAAAAGCAAGGAGGCAAGCACTACATCAAACAGTGCAAGGCAAGGGTCCGTTTTGGGTAATGGGGTCATTCCCAAAGGAAACTATTTCTGCCCCTTTAAAGTCACATATTCAAAACACCAGCTACCTCAGCCATTGTTTCTGGCCACCAGGACATTTATTCAGACAGGCTCTGTACCATCCATTTGAGCACAGCTGCCATCAGCAGGCAGCAGCTTGAGGCTGTCTCTCTGACCCTGACAAAGAACATGCAGACCTCTCTGTAGGATTCTGCTCACTGGGTGATGTTCCTGCCACCACTGTCTCCAGAGCCAAGAGATTCAACTGTTTATGAGAAACAGCATTGTTTCCCTCTTGGCTGTGTAACGCCATGAGAAATTTTTGTGTGGTGATGTATAAATCCCAGAAAGTTTGATTTTTTTTTTTTTTTTTTTTGAGTTCCCTAAATTGTGGGTGGTTCCTCAGCTTTGTTAGTATTTGCTAAACAGTTCTTGTACATAAAATAAAACTGTTAAGTTCCACACTGAAACACTCCTCCTCAAAGACATCCTGGCGGTTCATGAGCACTCTGGTTAGTCAGTCGAGGTGGCTGACTCCTCTGTGAAAGGCTTTAGGGCTGGAAATTAACATGAACGACAAGCCTGAGCTGGCAAAGACAATAGCCTCTAAGAAAGCCATTGTAATTAGTGCCAAATTAATCATTTGTCCTTGAGAAAACGTTTTACTCTGTCCACCAAGAACTATTTTCTGAACACCTGCACTTAGGGATGTGGCAATATGCTGATTTTTAACTCCATCCTCAAAAATACATAATGTATATTTAATTCTGCTTTTGTACATATGTGTTTTCAGATGTGCGCGTGTCACATTAAAGCAAAGCCTGCAGGTGTGCATGCAAAAATGATAACAATTTCTAAGAAATAGTCAGTTTTCTTCCAGCTTCTCTATGCATATTTTGGGGAAGTAAATATGTATTGCATCTGAAAATGAAAACGAAAAGTGTCTTAAGGAAAAGCAACGCAACTGTCAGGAGCTTGTGGCAGGTCTGGAGTCACAGGAAGAGAAAGGTTCCTGTGCATGTGTAGTCTGGAGAGCTCAGAGTTCTGCCTCAAATTATGGGCTTCACCGCATGAACATCCCAGGCCTGTGCCGAGGAGAGCTCCCCATGGAGGGACGGGCCTTACATTGACTTGTGTGGCTGGATAAAATAACACATATGTGTACAAGTCTCTATTTGTATCAATTTTAATCTACAAATACTTTTTAATTTCTATTTTTGCGTGTTGGTGTTTTGTCTGTGTAGCACATGGGTGTCCAGTGCCTGTGGGGGTAGGAAGATGACATCAAAGCCCCTGGGGTAGGAGTTATAGATGGTTCGGAGACACCTTGTGGACACTGGGAAATGAACCCAGTTCCCCTGCCAGAACAGCAATGCTCTTAACTGCCGAGGCATCCCTTCAGTCGCTCAATCTATGAAATTTTAGATCTTTGTTTTCTTTTTAATCAACATGTAATGATTGCATGTTTTGTGGAAGATAGTGTGCTATTTCATTACACGCATGCAATGCATACTGGTACTGATGACATCAGGGCGGTTAGCACGCCCATCACTCCCTTGCTTACTTTGGAGCCTTTGAGAGCCTCTTCTCATTCTTCAGAACATATGTAATGGGTTACTATGGCCTGTAGACATCCCACCATATTGTAGAACACTAGAAATGTTAGAGAGGTGGGCAATAGATGGAGGCCATGTGGTAGCACGGATAGGTAGGCAGCCAGGCAGGTATCACCGCAGACTCACTGAAAGTGAGCAAGCGAGGAGAGTGCTACCTGGCCACTGACTCCAGGCCCCGCCTTTACTGTTCTTACCAGGATAAACAGCCTAGAGAAAAGAAAATGCTAAGAGGAGCTAAATCCACGCACACACGAAAGGACATGATGCTACTGAAATGGGGAACTAGGACATGGGGAAGGAAGTGATAGAAGTGGAGAGAGTCATGCAGCTGGGTTGTTGGATTGGTTTGGTTTGGTTTTCTTGTTCTGTTTCATTTCAAAAGGAGGGCGGACACAGAGCGAAGCTGCTTCAGCAGCTGCTGTGCCCTTGGGCAGGCAGACGCGGCAAAGTGGACAGAAGAGGAGGCCACATTTAGTCACGGACTTCAGCACCCCATGGGCTTGACTTCCGGAAAATGTTCGGTAAAAAGTGATATTCCTCTCCCAAGCTCGGGACCTGGGATTACACCTCTTTGGAATGGATTAGCTGAGAAATGCAACCTACCTCTAAAGGTAGAAGACCCAAATTTAGCCAGGAATTCTCCTGTTTTGCTAGATTGGTAGTCCAGTTGGCGTCGAAGATAAGGTGGTGCGGGCAGCGCCAGGCAGCAATCCCTTCTGAGCTAAGCATTGTGGGGCAGCCAGAATCAGCTTTTCCCAGAGGCCCCCAGGGCTCCACCATCTTCCAGGCAGCAATCCATTGTGTGCTAAGCACTGTGAGGCAGCCAGAATCAGCTTTTCCCAGAGGCCCCATCTTCCTTAAGAGACTCTGGATTAGTGCTTCAAATCGGCTGCCGCCCTAATCGCAGGTTTCCCCGGGGCTATTCTACAAAGATCCATGGAGAAAGGACCACTCTCAAGCAGGGGTTTGCCACACACACGGTTCTGAAGGCTGGAAGTCTAGACCAAGATGCTGGCATGGCTGCTATTCTAGGACACTGGTTCTCAGCCTTCCTGATGCTGCGGCCACTTAACACAGTTCCTCATGTTGCAGTGACCCTCCCCACCCCAGCCTGGACCATAAAATTATCTTCCTTACTACTTCATAACTGTCATTTTGCTACTGTTGTGGATTGAAATGTAAGTATCTGTGTTTTCTTATGCTCTTAGGCCACCCCTGTGAAAGGTCACGGCCCACAGGTTGAGAACTGCTGCTCTGGGGCTTGTAAACAGTCATCCTCCTGGTACATACACAGTTTTATTCATGATCACATGCTGTTTTCCCTGTATGTCTGCCTCAGCAGCCAAGCTCCCACTTCCTGTTAGTCACACATTGGTTTAGGGTCTACCCTTATGGTCACATTTGACATGGTTATCACTATAAAGACCCTGTCTCCAAATAAAGTCACATAACGACATCTCAGGGGCTAGAACATTGATATACAGATTTAGGGAAGCAAGGGACCCTACTGTAGTCTGTGTTCAACTTTGTTTCCACAGCTGTCACCTTGGAGGTCACTTCTGGGGAATCTGTTCTCTCTCTCTTCACACGTGCCTCTTGCAATCACTTGTAGCTGTCTCCAAGGAAAGAGGGAAGGAATGAAACAGAAGCAAGTGGTGCCTTGGCACATGCCAGCACCCCATCCTCCTTCAGCCCCAAACACAAGGACTCATCTTTCACCTAGTCATCAGAACAGATGAGCACATTTTCTTCGTTTGCATAAAATTTGCATAATTACAAAAAAGTAAATACATCTATTATATACAAATATATATATATATGTATTTAATGAGCTCTCCATGCATATAAAATCATTCAACATACAGACTTCTCTTGGTACCCACTGTTAATTAGTTCAGGGACATGCCAACAACACTAAAATTTATTAGTGTTCCTGTTTCTTCTGTAAGACAACATGGTATTGCACATAATTTGCATTTAATTTGCAACCTCTGTGCACATTTATCACTTATAGACATCTTTGCCTTCTGTGGCCATGATAAAGACTATAAACAAGAAGCAACTTGGGGAGTGTTTCATTCTACAGCTCACAATGCTTTATAGAAGGCAGCTAGAGACAGAACTCAAAGACCTGGAGGCAGGAACTGAAGCAGAGACCAGGGAGAGATGCTGTTTGCCTGCTTTCTTATAGAACCCAGGGCATTGCCCAGGGGTGGCACTGCCCCCAACTGTCCAGGCACTGACCTGATGCTGTAAAAGCCCCTCTGAGACTCACTCACTGGAGGGCTCCTTTGATTACTCTCAAGACAGGACACTACTACCCCATGAGAGAATTACTGGGCTCCCATGAGAGGTGTCTGTAATTCTGAGCCTGCTGCCAGCTCTGAGGAACGTGAGGGCTAAGGGGTGACATTCTATGTGTCCAGGTGACTCAGAATGCCTAAAGCTCCAAGTGTGGGCATCCCAGTGACTCAGATTGCATCTTAGTGGTGTGCCCAGGCAGCCAACTGCTATCAGTCCCTCTGAATACTCTCTTGGGGGACAACACTTACCTCTGCTGACAGAGACCCCATGGGTCAAAATATATGGTTTCCTCCACGGAGGAGTCTGTGGTCATGTAATCTTATCAGAGGCTCTGGGCCGCCTTGCCTCCATCAGCTCAGCCTGGACAGACTTTCATAAGTGAATTTTGACTCAGTTGCATTACTTTTTTATTTCTGCCACAGTCCAGGACTGTCCCCCATCAGGAATATGGGAGCTGTGTCTCTGATGATCTTCTCTCTGTAAAGTCACTGCCATCTTCATCCCCAAATGTGTCTTCCAACTCCTGTCCCCTACAGACCAGACGGCTCCTTTTATCAACTTCTTTGGCATTCATTTGCTTCTTACCAGTGAGTATTTCTAAGCACCCCACCCTAACTTGCCTTGGACTCTTTCTCTGATGTATTGTCCTGGTAGAGCCCAGCAGTGAGAAATCTGGCTTTCTCTTTCACAGGTTTTCTTTGAAGTGCATTGTAGTCTTCAGCGCATGCTTATTGAGTGAGGAGATGAGCGCATTTTGAGCCTTGTCCTGAAGTGTCTCGTCCACTGTGAGAGACTGGAAAGTTATAACCAATAGATGCTGAGCAATAGTATCAGTTGTACTTGTGTCAGAAATGCTTCCAATTTTAGATTTCTTAGGACTTTGGAATATTTGCATATAGGATAAGATATCTAAGGGATGGGGCCCCATGGTGGTTCAAATGAGAATGCCCACCAAAGGCTCCTGTATTTGAATGTTTGGTCCTCAGTTGTGGGACTGTTTGGGAAGGAGTAGGAGGTGTGGCTTTGTTGGAGGAGGTGTGTCCCTTGGGGGCGGGATTTTGAGATTTCAAAAGCCCCTGCTATTCCCAGTTATCTCTGCCTCATGTTTGTGGATCAATGTAAGCTTAGCTACTGCTCCAGGGCCATGGCTGCCTGCCTACCTGCGTACTGCCATGCCTCCCTCCATGACAGGCATGGACTCCAACCCTCTGGAACTGTCAGCACAGTTCTTCTGTAAGTTGCCTTGACCATGGTATCTTACAACAGCAATAGACAGGCCAAATTTATACATGAAATGTATGTATGTTTCTTTATTTCTTTTCCTCTTTCTTTCTTTCTTTCTTTCTTTCTTCTTTCCCTCCTTTCTTTTGTCCCTCACAGGGCCTAATATTTTTAGTGCACTTGTATGTTGATGGTAGTCTATCATATGAGGTCAGGTATTGAATTTTCTTCTGGCAGAGTCATGTTAACATGCAAAACATTTCCATTTGGTTATGTTTTGGATTTGAGAATTTTAGATTAAAGATGTCCAACTTGTAACTGTAGCCAAGCCTAAGGAATATGGGCAAGATATAGCAATGACACGGAAGTGGAGTTGATTAACCCAGATCTATGCTTAATGTGTATCTAAGAGATAGAGAATTTTGCTACTCTGTGTCAGGTCCTATATTCCAAAACCAGTACCACAATATAGATAATAGAAGATAGATAGATAGATAGATAGATAGATAGATAGATAGATAGGTGATAAACAGATGTGACTGATAGATTATATATAAGCAGATAGATTACCAATAGATATAGATGATAGATAATAGATAGATAGATATAGATAGGTAGATAGATAGATAGATAGATATGAGAGAGAGAGAGAGAGAGAGAAATGATAGATGCACTCCATAAACCTTTAATTGCTTGACAAACAACATACACAAAATATTTTTTTCTTTCTGTTTTTGATCTAGTTCATCCAAACAGCAAGTCACCTTTCATTTCATACACATCTTGGTTCTAGGCTATGATAAGAGAAAACATTGTCATGAAAGTCGTGACAATTACACTGGCGCAGCGTGCTACAGTCCAAGGGCATTCTGTGTACAAGCGCTTGTGCAGGACAGTGACGGGCGAGATGGGGGTCTTTGTACGTCGCACCGCCTCTTTTTATCACAAATAACAGAGCTTCCTGGTACCTTTTTAAAGCCCTCACAGGGAAGTGCACACAGAACTAGAACCAGAAACCAAGGAGACACCTGTTCTCTCACTCAAAGGCCTCTGCCCAGCAGCTCTCTTGCCTTGGCGTCTTCTGGGGTTGCTCCTTTCATCGCTCCCGCCAAGCGATCTAATTATTGAGCAGCATTTTTGTCTTCAAGGATTTAGTCAGAAAAGTGTTGCTTCAGAGTACAGGCAACTTCTGTCAAGTGACAGCACCCCACACCGGCTCGCCAAGCAGCACCCCACACCGGCTCGCCAAGCAGCAGCCCCACACCGGCTCGCCAAGCAGCAGCCCACACCAGCTCGCCA
Source organism: Acomys russatus (assembly GCF_903995435.1). Classification (NCBI taxonomy): domain Eukaryota; kingdom Metazoa; phylum Chordata; class Mammalia; order Rodentia; family Muridae; genus Acomys; species Acomys russatus. The sequence goes on along the minus strand of NC_067161.1, from coordinate 43,763,609 downwards.
AGCAGCAGCCCACACCAGCTCGCCAAGCAGCACCCCAGCATTCCCCAGGCTACCTGTCCATCATTGAAGTCCCTGCCTCCCTGACAAGGTTCTTGCAGGCAAAGTCCACTCTTCTCGGACTGGATTTTTTGATCCACACACGATGACAGCAAGCTACAGAGAAAGACATGATTTCTACTAGAGAATTTTGGAAGAACCTCTTCTTTTAGCATGTTGATTTTAGTAGAGAGGCCAAATTTTAGATATTTCTGTAAAAGAGGGGGGACAAAAAACACATGTATACATGCACGCAAACACCTGGATTGCAGTGAAGGCCAGTTTCTGAAGTGTGACTGGTCCAGCAGTGGGCAATTTTAAGCTACTAACATCGTGTCTCTGCTTGATGTGTGCAATTGCCACCACTGGTAGTGAGATTTTACAACGAGCTAGTTATCTTTTCAGACTCACTGAATTCCTAAACATCGCTGTGATAAAAGTGGGGATAATATAAACAGCTGTCTAACAGTGTTTGTGGGGCTTGGATGAGGTAACACACGCATCATGGTCCACAGCAGCGTCTGCCACTCAGTAAACAAACACAGCCGTTAGCATTACCTCTTGCCTGTGAAACAGATCTCCACGCGACAGAGGACAGAATCCCCTGCCCGGGTGGGCATGACTGTGGATGGAGCCGAGACCCCTGAGCCTTCAGCTGATCCACCAAAAAAGGCGATGCCACCCTCCATCTTTTCATCCTAGCCTGATTTCCCAGACTCCCCTGAGACCGATGCAGTGGTGAACTCTAGGAAAGATTTTTTTTTTAATGTTTCTGTTTAATGTAGAAGGGCCTTCTGCAATGGGAAGAGCATGACGCTAAGAGGAAGAAGGAGTTAGTGAGCACAGGGCACCTCAGACTGTCAGAACGCTAGCCCTGGACCAGATCTGCAGCACCAACACCCTTGAGGACATCCCACAGATGACAAGGCTCACTCCTGGTGCAGGCCCAGCAGGACACAAGCCATGGTTGACCTTGGGAGGATGCTGAAGTGGCACTGGGCTGATAGCAGATGACTTTCTTGTCACCTGAGCAGGACTCACTCGCCCAAATCAGAGAGCGCCCAGCCTCACGGCCACCCTTTGTTGCGTGTCAGCATGGTCTCTGAAAATAAGAGGCAAGGGTGCCAGGATCTGTGCATTGCCACAGGTATACGTGTAGCTGACTGAGCTCACCCTGGTCAAGAAATAACGTTTAAGCACCTGTAGTGCCCGTGGCATAAGAATGCAACCACATAGATGCTTGAAGGAGGGGAACAGGGCATCCAACATGGGACTCAAATGGTTCCCAGGTAAGGGTCCCAGGTGAGTCAGGCTTTTGTGTAGCCGCTTCTCCAAGAGTCTAGTTTTACTTCTCGGACCTCTCAAAGAGGCTCAGAAGGCCTCAGACAGGGGCACACAATGGGAGTCTGTATCCATGGATGCTTCAAGATTCTCTAAGAAAGAAGCAGAGAAGGGAAAATGTCTAAAGATCTGCTTTTGTTTCCTACACTCACCCACTCCAAAAATTAACCTCATACCAACCTCCCACTGCATCTGAGGACCACAGAAAGCTCTGGGCAATGCAGAAGAGTGCATATCTACACTAGCTAGGGCCACAGGGTGGCCCTGCAGCCTGCCCAGCATACAGCCTGCACAACATACAGCCTGCACAGCATACAGCCTGCCCAGCATACAGCCTGCACAGCATACAGCCTGCACAGCATACAGCCTGCACAGCACACAGCCTGCCCAGCACACAGCCTGCCCAGCACACAGCCTGCCCAGCACACAGCCTGCACAGCACACAGCCTGCACAGCACACAGCCTGCACAGCACACAGCCTGCACAGCACACAGCCTGCACAGCACACAGCCTGCACAGCACACAGCCTGCACAGCACACAGCCTGCACAGCACACAGCCTGCACAGCACACAGCCTGCCCAGCACACAGCCTGCACAGCACACAGCCTGCACAGCACACAGCCTGCACAGCACACAGCCTGCACAGCACACAGCCTGCCCAGCACACAGCCTGCCCAGCACACAGCCTGCACAGCATACAGCCTGCCCAGCACACAGCCTGCACAGCACACAGCCTGCACAGCACACAGCCTGCCCAGCACACAGCCTGCCCAGCACACAGCCTGCACAGCACACAGCCTGCCCAGCATACAGCCTGCACAGCATACAGCCTGCACAGCATACAGCCTGCACAGCACACAGCCTGCACAGCACACAGCCTGCACAGCATACAGCCTGCACAGCATACAGCCTGCACAGCACACAACCTGCCCAGCATACAGCCTGCCCAGCACACAGCCTGCACAGCACACAGCCTGCACAGCACACAGCCTGCACAGCATACAGCCTGCACAGCATACAGCCTGCACAGCACACAGCCTGCACAGCACACAGCCTGCACAGCATACAGCCTGCACAGCATACAGCCTGCCCAGCGTACAGCCTGCCCAGCATACAGCCTGCACAGCATACAGCCTGCACAGCATACAGCCTGCACAGCACACAGCCTGCACAGCACACAGCCTGCCCAGCACACAGCCTGCACAGCATACAGCCTGGCCAGCATACAGCCTGGCCAGTGTGTCCTGTGCAGCAATCAGGCACCAAACATACCAGCGTGGGACTTCTTTCTTCTGATTTACATTTTCTTCCTTCCTTCCTTCCTTCCTTCTTTTCTTCTTCCTTCTTCCCTTTTAAAAAAAAAATGCTACCTTGAGACTACTACCTAAGTTGGAAAACTCAAATTCTGGCCCTTCCGACCTAGCCTACTGGAGGCAACCACCATCAACGAGAAGCAGATATCACTTCCAATGTCCCCCTTAGGTAGGCCATAGTCCCAAAGATTTCATGGTCTCCCAAAACAGCCCTGCCAATGGGGGACCAAGGGTTCAAAGGCATGGGCCTGTGAGAGCCATTGAGAGCCATTTCACAGTCAACCCGTAACACCTTCCCATCCTCTGGATAGGAAGTCACAGCAGGAAGGCAGCGTCGGCCAGGGCACAGCTGCAGGGCCCTGCGCTCCACTCAGCAGTCCCGTTGCCTAAGAGAAAGGGGACAACAATTTTGCCACCTAAACTTGCCTACATCCCTGCCAAAGGACTCAGGGAGATGTGAAAAGAAATCTTCAGAAAGTCCCTTTGGCTTACTTCTTTCACATATCAAAAGGTTATAATGCAAACCAGGTGGTGGTGGTGGTGGTGCACGCCTTTGATCCCAGCCTGGTCTGTAGGGTGAATTCCAGCACAGCCAGAGCTACTTGGTGGTGATGGGAAAAGAAAGAAAGAAAGAAAGAAAGAAAGAAAGAAAGAAAGAAAGAAAGAAAGAAAGAAAGAAAGAAAGAAAGCTTATAATTCTATCTTAGTGAAGGAGGTTAATTCTGGGACTTAGATTAATGAGTTAAAATCATCTGAGACCAACCTAGAAAGCATAGAATTGGTTATGAAACAAGAAAGTACATCACAGTAGGAAAGACAGTTCAACAAATGGTGTTAGCAAAGCTAAGCCTGGGTTGAAGGAATCAATGGTGTTGTGCCTCCTATATTAAAGAATATTACAGGTGAAAGTAGATCTTCAAAAGAAAGAAGCCTACAAGCGCGCCAGAAGAAGAGTGAGATCATTTTCACCTACCATCTGGAGCAAAGCCTTTACAATGGAGTCAGAATTTAGAAGTCACAACTCGAAGTACTAACTAGGCTGACAGTAAAATATTTAAATCCATACACTAATACTAAAACATCAAAATACAAGAGGTGCTGGGTGAGATGCTTAAAAGACAGGTTTTAGAGAAAGAATTGATAAATAAAGAGCTTAATACAGAAACCGAACTTGTGGTCCACAAGGCCAAACCCCCAATTATGTTCATGAGCAAAACAATGAAGGCGGATATAAAGATGAAAAACAAAAAGAGCCTGGAAAAGCACTTGCATAATGTGCACAGGGTCCTTTCTCTGCACAGGAGGACAGAAGGAGGCAATGCAGGCTACAGGGCACTGCAGCACTGTTGACAACGGCGAGGGAACCGATATCTAAACATCCATCAAGAGGACCAATATTTCAACATTCACACCCTTAGGCCCTTAACATTTGGAAGAAGAAGATGACTCTCATGCTCAACAAGCCACAAGCTCTGAGCTGTCAAAGAGTTTGGAAAAGTAAGGGTAGATCGTATTACAGAACGTGTTTGTGTGTGGACAACAGGCAGGGTCATGTGTGCATTCACTGGTTTATGCTTTACTAAGCAACTACTGTGTGTCAGGCACTGTTCCAGGTACTGCGGACACAACAGTGAACAGAACAGACAAACCCTCTGCTTTCATAGAGCTTCATCCGATGAAGGGGAAAAGTAAACAGAAAGTGGAATCTATGCTGTGCCACATGGAGCAGAGATGTGGAGAAAATAAATGTGGTGAGTAAGAGAAAGAAGGCAGAGGCAGGCATATCACTGTGAGTTCAAGGCCAGCCTGGTCTACAAAAATGAGTCCAAGACAGCCAAAGCTACATGAGAAACCCTGTCTTGAAAAACAAAACAAAAAATAAAAACCAAGAGAAAGGAGGCAGCTTAGACGAAAATAGCTCCTCCGAGCAGCACGTGTAGGTGGAGACTTGAGGACAGTGGGGAAGAGAACCAGGCAGCTGGAGGGGAGGTTCCAGTCAGAAAACAGGCAGGTAGGAAGGCCTGGGGAGGGAGCCCATGGATGTGGGCGAGGCTCAGCAAGGTCACAAGGGCTCAGGCAGAGCTACTGGAAGGAAGCTGAGAGAGGTCAGAGAGAGGTGGAAAGGGCTGGCAGGCTGTTTGTTGGACTCTCACCTCGAAGGACGTGTGACAGGATCTTAAAGTTCTGAAAATAGACTAAGAAAATGTCCCAAAAAAGTGTACCAACCCATTGATGATGGTTGCCTATAAGAGACTGACTGTGGCTGCGGGCAGGTAGGTCGGGAATTCTGCTGTATTCTATTTATGGGACTGTGTGTGTTGGGGGGGGGGGTATTGTGTGATGTGGGGGATGTATTGTGGGGAGAGTGTGTGGTGTACGTGTGTGGGGTGTGTGTGTGTATGTGTGTGTGTGTGTGTGTTCATATGGGTGCACGTGTGTATAAATGCCTAAAAAGGCCCGAGGTAGACATATCTGTCATTCTTCCACCTTATCTTTCAGTAATATTTGTATTTATTCTTTGAATTTTTCATGCATATACAGTGTATTTATCATATCCATCCAGAATTACCTCCCCCTCCACTTTCCAATAGTACCCCCACCCATCACCCTCCCAACTCCACACCTTTTTTTTTTTCTTGTTATTATCTCAGTCCTGTCCATATGCACAAGAGTGTGAAACCATCCAAAGGGGAAGGGGGCTACCTAAAACTCTACCATGGTTTTTGAGACATTGCTCATTGGCGCACTACTAGGCTAGACTGACCAGCCAATAAGCGCCAGCCCTGAAGTTTCAGATACACATCACTAGGAATCCATGCTTTCACATCAGGCATTTGACTGACTGAGCCATCATCCCACTGTGTTTGTTTTACCAAGCATACATACTTGCCCCTCATGTCTGTACCTCAAATGAGCTGACCTACCCTCTATCTGAATTCTCTGCCCACTGCTGCTGAACAAGCTACAGACATTGAGCTACTTGAGATAAACGATGTTTCATTTTGTGAGGGGCAGGGGAGTTTGAGGCAAGGTTTCTCTGTGTAGTCCTGGTTGTCCTGGAACTCACTCTATAGACCAGGCTGGCCTCAAATTTACAAAGATCTGCCTGCCTCTTGTCTCCCTGGGTGCTGGGATTAAAGGCATGTACCAACACCACCCAGTTAAATGTTCTGTTTCTAATGGTAGCAGCTTCACTGAGTGTCTCTGTTAGGGACTGGAGCTGAAAAGTGCTCATAGAACCTCATGTTGAAGGCTTTGTCCCCCTGTTCCCACTGCTGCTGAGATCAGGAGGGCACTCAGCTCCATCAGTGGGTTAAATTATTGGTGAGTTCACAGTTGATTGGCCTGCTTGAAAGAATTAGCTCATTGGTTGTGTGCCTGTGAAGAATGCATCTTGCCCTAAAGATCTCGAAATCAAGCTCCTCCTCCTCTCCCCCTCCCGTTCTCTTTCCCTCTCCCCTCTTCCCTTCCCTCTCTGCATCTTGGCCATGATGAAGTAACTAATGCGCTTCCTCACACTCAGAAGCAAGGGAACCAGCCCACCATGTGCTGACACCCCTGAAACTGTGGGCAGAGACAAACCAATTCTGTTCTAAGCTCATAAAGCTATTTTATCACTACTACAGAAAGATGACTAATACACTGAGCTGAGGACTCCTCGTAGGTGCAGAGTTGTTAACTGGGGTTGCCGTAGTAAGCCACCACGTGGGTGCTGGGAATTTAACCTGCATTCTCAAAGGGTATCTGATGCTCTTAACTGCTGAGCCATCTCTCCAGCCCCACAGTGCTGCTTTTTTAAGTGTAATGCCTCCACTGTGCACACACACACACACACACACACACACACACACACACACACACACCAGACAGAATCTTACCCATCTGTGCAGAGAGGACTGTCTCCTTCAGAGCTCCCGTATAGTTGCAGATGTGGTGATCATACATCTCTAGAGGGCATCACCTACCTCATGTCACTTTAAATTTGTGTGTTTATGGAAACAATTTGCAGCCTATGGCCAAAAAGCCTTAATTTAGTACAGTCCAATTCAGAACTGTAATACACAGCAGTGTATAGTGAGAGTTTTGGTTTCTTTAAAAACCCAATTATGCTATATGAATATGTTTTTGTCTTAATCCCAGATGTGGGATGAAAGGCTGCCTCACAGCACATGACTATGATTCGCCTCGTGCACTAGCAGAGGCATGATCTTTGCCAGCTGCAGACAATTTAATTCTGGGGCCTCTGGAGAGGGTATAAATGGGAGATCCCTGAGAGGGCTGTGGCTGCTCTCCCTGCTGCTGCTGTGTTTGCTGTTGCGTTTTCTATTGCTGGATTTGCTGGCTTTGGTGTTTGCTGGGCTGCTGGATGTTCTGATGACAAAAATTGGACCTGCCCCAAGAAACTTGATGACCCTAAAAAGCAGAAGTAGCCTAAAGAGGTCTATGTCTCCTTTCCTCTCTCACCTTATTTCTTTCCTACCTAGTGTTGGGGTTTGGAAGGGATTGGGGTGGAGCAGGGTGGTAGATATAAGAACCTAAATAAAGTAGTTTTTTAAAATGCACTAACATCAGTGATATGTGAGATCAGATATGTCCCAACTGGAGCCCTACCTCAGGAGCCCCACTACCTGCTTTACACAGCTCACTACCAGTTCTGTGCCTCAAGCAGAGAGCCTCCCGTACCTGCCACACACACCCACACACACACACAAACCTTCAGTCCAAATCCGAGAGTTTGCGTGCTTCGGTTGCATGGAGCTTCCCAGCAACTGCAATGCTAATAAACTGAGTTCTGTTTCTAATCAGATCAGAATTCCATGGCTGCTTGCTGGGCACATATCCTGGGCGGTGGCTGCACCATGCCTTCTTCGGAGGAGCTGCCATCTGACAGCTTGAAGAGGATCCAGAGTGAGGACTGTGGAGCCGGGAGAGTGATAGAACCCATGTGGTGAGGCCAAGTGTCTAAGAAAGGCTGAGGTCCAGGAAGATGGTGTCTATTCTCTAACTGTGGGAGCTTGTAGTGTGTTTACCTAGGTCCCTGAATCTCAGAGTGGGCTTCCCTCAGTATCTGCCCCTCAGTACTGAACATGTTGTACGTCCTTCCATATAAACATAGTCCTCCATATCCATAGGTATTATATCCAGATTCAACAAACTTGACCGGCAACATTTTTAGGAGCATTTTAAGAAGTGTTGAACACACAGAGCTTTTTGTTGTCGCTATTCACCAACATACAGAAATACAGTCACATTTACACCGTCTTCACATTGTCACACCTATAATCTGTAAGTGATATAAACTAGATAGAGGACCAGATAGAGTCCTTTGCTCTGCTGCTATGAAGCCCCAGCTGTTCTTTTGTGCCAGATGGAACAAGGCAGACAAAGCACCCTCCTGAGTGTTGCCAAGTTCTTTTCTAGGCCTCAGAACTAGACATGACTTAAGGATGAGGCGTCAGTACTACCAGTGGCATTTTGTCTGTGATGGAGAAAATATTGGTAGGAGAGAGCGAGGTTCAGGTGGCTACAACATCTTTACGATTGACAGAGGAATTGCGGGGGTTGGAATTAACATGGATGCACTGAGATCCATGTTCAAGGTCAAGCTGACCCTCAACAGAGAACACAAACTTTAGGTTGTGGATCCCTGATGGTAACCCTGTCTAGGAGCAACTAGCAACTCTGCTGCCCTTCTCCCCAAGCCTTCAAGGTTTGGCCTTTATGCTCTAAACAGGGCTGTGCTTTGAGAATCTGCCAGAGCCTCAGTGGCCATGTTGAGGTAAAGGACAATTTTTTTTTTCTGGGATGAGACAGGTGGCCAGGGTGACAAGTGGCCGTTGAGACCGTTTTGTGGAATATGCAAGCATTCCTCGGAGCTCCTCCTCGGAGGAAGTGATTGGGAGTTTCCCATTGTGCTCAGGATGAAGGCTACTCCTGATAACTGAATATGAAAAGAACATGCCCTCCTAAAATGTGCAGAGGTTGGAGTCCTCTTTGACAGATTGCAAGAAAACGAGTTACTTACACGCGGCATCATTTTATTTTGTGATCACACACACAGACACACACACAGACACACACACAGACACAACAGAGATTGAAAGGTGATGAAGGAAGAGAAAGGAGGGCAGGAAGTAGACAAGGGGAGAAGGGAAAACAGGAAATAGACAAAGAGGAAGGGAAAGAAGGAAGAAAGGACGGGACAGAGAAAGAGGAAAGAACCACGCGGCAAAGAGTAATGTTAAGATTAAAGCGCAGCCTGTCCCAGCTTCAGAAACCTGGAAAAGCAAGCAGGCTGCAGAGTTACCCAACACAGAGAAGATGGCAAGAACAGAACTGGTCCTTTTGTGTGAGAGAACTACAGAAATGGAGGCTGGCCTCTAAGGGATACGGGAGGCCGGCGCCTGGCACCTGCTCAGATCTGGGAGAACACTCAAGAGCCCTCCAGGCCTCCTTTGTCACTGACCAGCCCAGTCTTCCAGGACAAAAAAAAAAAAAAAAAAAAAAAAAAAGGTCTAGAGTAAGCCCTGGGACAAACTGTGCAAAGGCTTGGCACTTCCTCCATGTTGTCACTAGAAGCAGAAACTGAAATGCGCTCACCGAAAGCCAGTCTGAACCAGAGATCAGCTCCATGGTGCTACAGAAACAAACATGGAAACTGGGCCTGAATATAAACTGAAGGCAGCCTTGCAGAGTTTTAAAAACTCACCCAGCCACGAAAATTCAATTTTGGCTGCAGCTTCGACATGACCTCACCCTCTTTTATGAGCAGCTGTCCTGACACTAATCCTGCCTCCTTCCATAATCCCCTCTGCGTGAGGACGGGAGGCCATGAGCCCTCAGAAAAGACACTCTTGCAGAACCTCGTGCTTCTGCCTAACATGCCTTATGATGCCCGGATGGTAAGCTGCTCCAGTGTCTCTACCACAAAAATAGAATCCCATGTCTTCCGTGTCCACCCGGGGCTCTGGCACGCGGCCTGGCACAAGCAAGCACTTGGTGAGCACTTGCAGGGTGCCTGTCAGCATGCTGCATTAGGGTTGTGAAATTATGTCCCTTTAGATAAAGGGCCAGAGGGGAAAAAAAATAAGCTTGGAATTTCGTCACAGGCTTAAATTGGTCCTTTTTAAAGGAACAGAATAACCGTATACTTTATGATTTTATGTCCCATGTTCCTTCTGTTTCTCCAGTGTCCTAGAAGAAAAAGCACATAAAAGCTGTCCATTGGATACTTTACTCAAATAATAATATTAAGACTAGGAGTAAATTCCACAGCAAGGCAGCCTATTCCTGCTTTTTAAAAAAGTGTTGTTTTCCAGCCTCTTATCACTGAAGAGTCTCTTCTCAGAACCTCTTGTTTTGAGTCTTAGAGCTTGCTCTTATAAACTCCTTACTCAATTGATACTTGAACACCAATTCTGGGCCAGACCACACACCACACTCCAGAGGATACAGGAGAATGTGGCCAGCCTTGTCCAACATCTGTTGGGCCACAGGCACAGAGCAAGCTGACCACATGAAGGAGGGTCTTAAGTAAAGCTGCTTTGCATTATACCCTGGGCTCAGCAATCACAGACCAAACCCCAGCAGGAGGATCATTGATAAAAATCTAAGGCGATCTGAGAGGAGGGAAAGTAGTGAGTTCAAAAGTGATCCTCCACTTGAACAGTTGGAGGGAGTCCAACCAAACGCTCTCCTAACCCAGCCATCATCCACTTACCCCAGGATTCTGCCCAGCACAATGGATACAGACAGGTTCCAGGGTGAAAAAAGAGCCAGCCACACTCAGGCCAAGATCCCTCCAGCTGCAGCTGGCTCTCGAACCAACTGCTCTCTACAAAAAAAAAAAAAAAAAAAAAAAAAAAAAAAAAATCCGCCCACCTGGCACATGTGCAGAAACAGTGCCAGGAGTCAAGTTCCCAACTTGTCTGAAGTTCTGTGCCTTCTCGGGTCCCTTTATCTACTAAAAATAACGGGTTGCTCTGGGTCACCGAAAGGTTGAGGTTGACTAGAGACAGGAAGTGAGCGCATGCCCTCAGTAAAAGGAGTGCCTAGAATTTTTATCGCCCCTGGAACATAAGGTTAAGGCCGTGCCACCTACACTCAGCTTGTGTACCCACAAGGAGGCAGCATCACATGGTTAGAGGGAGGCGCAGAATGTGGGGTGGTATAGAATACGGGGTGATGAAGCTCCAAGTATACTCTTCTTCTGTAACCTTTACCGGAAGGAACATCATCTCACACTTCACTTGTTCTCTTGTCCCGTGTCCACACTGTGCTGCCAGGCATCCCACTAATGTGTGCCCACTGTCAGGGCCCTGTGAGAACATGACACAGGTGTCCTGTATTGCCTCCTGGCTCTTTGCAACAACCCAGCCATTTCCTTCAGGTCGGGTGGTGTCACCTTGTAATTTCTAGGTAGTGGCCTGAGACTCTCGGTCCCACAAAAGGGGTATGGGCCAGGAAGGTGTAAGAAGTAGGAAGAGATTGCTCAACAAACAGAAACAGCTTTGCGCTTCAGTCAGATCTCCATTCCCTTCCCTCACGCCCCTCTCATAGCTTTGTCCATCTCTGCTCTCTCTGCCACAGATAGCTTGTGAGTTCTGAAAACCTGCCCTTTGGCCTGTACATACAGATGGAGATTCCTTAAAAGATTCTGGGGGAGGGGGGCGGGGAACTGACTTAAAAGCAAAAAGAACCACATGGTGCAGCTGACCCTGCTAGTTTGGACACAGCTTACAAAATGCAGCTTACAGTGCACTGCAGCTGCCGACACACACACACACACACACACACACAGAGAGAGAGAGAGAGAGAGAGAGAGAGAGAGAGAGAGAGAGAGAGAGAGAGAGAGACTAGAGGGCTAGAGCATTTAAGCCTTGTCCTCTGTCTCCACAGATGCATCACTAGCTGATAGGTCTAACAGTGCAGGGAGCTGGTCTGTCCTATGCTGGATCCTCAACTCCTCAGGACTGTTTAGCTACCCTGAAGGAGCCTCAGCCAGGCCCAGACATCATCTACCTCAGGGACCTGTTCTGTTCTCCCTCTCTTAAAGGAGGAAGCTATATAACTGGGTGACAGTTACCACCCCCTGCAAAAGGACACTGAACCACAAAAAAGAAAAGGCACACAGAGCAGGCTACATCTGCCTGGCCTCCACATGGCTCACACCCCGTCTCTCACATCTGCTTAGGCCCCACCCTTACCTCTCACTCCAGTTACAGAGATCCCAGGAGACAACCCCATCCCCCAAAATGTCTGCTTTGCCACACCTATACCAGCACCTCTGTTCTGAAAGTTGCTCTGAAGATCCCTGCAGCCTCTCATCAGTGGAGCAGGCCTCACCTCCATCAAGACGGTGCCCCAGGCCACAGCCAAGGAAGCTCCAGAACCTAGAACCGCTTGATGTTCAAAGCAGAACCGACTAGCAGCTTGGATATGCGGTGAAGGCAAAACATCAAGGGTCTGACACCTGCTTTGGAATGGGCAAATGGTAACTATATCGTGCACAGAAAGCCAAAGAATGTGCGTAAAACGGCTGAATGAATGTGTCAGAATCTGGCCTTGGTTACCAGCAACACAGAGGGGCTAATAAAGTGAATGTTTTGGTTCTGCACACACTACAAAGGCAGGAAAAACCATTGCAGCAGCAACTCTGCTAAGAAAAAAAAAAAAAAACCACCACACACAGAGAAGATAAGAAGTTGCCATTGCCTGTGAGACACCAGAGAAAGCTAATTCCTTCTTCAAGCTTGCCAGAGTAACCTGAGCTCCTCCAGGCCTCCTTGGTCTGAACAAGCAGATGAGGTTACGTGGAAATAATCTGCATTCCACTTCCTGCATGCCCTGCCTGCTCTGGAGAGATGTCAGGGCCCTGGAAAAGCTCCATACTTATTTCTGGAAACACTAGGGATGAACAAAGCTGGTCCTAACCAGACCTCGAGATTTCAAGGCCACACCTATGGCAGCGGGATCTGCGTGCTGATGGGCTGTGAAGCCACAATCATTTCCCCGACCCTACTTTGTCTTGGTACTCCAGGGCCTCCAGGGACTTTAGTCAAACCATCCTTTGGAGAGACGGACACATCAAAGCATTGCATACTGTAAGTCACTGAGGATCATCTTGCCAGACCCCAGTGTCCCTTCCTAGGCTTTAGCCGAGTTCTCCATTTCAAAAGGAACTGAATTTTTTTTTCTGTCTTAAAATTGCCCTTGAGACATCGCATGCCCCAAAACTCAGGCTCTCCTCCCTTTTCCATCAGGGCAGAAGGTACGATTGATACCTCTGCTTTGTGCCTATGTTGTTTCACTGGGCTGAGGATTAAATTATTCTAAATCATGCTAGCTAAAATCAATTACTATAGAGTACATATTTTTTAGAAATTATTAAGTACAAAAAAAAAAACCCAATACATACACGCCTATGCAAATTGCCACATCACTCTGTCCTTAAAGGAATTAGGAGAAATAACATTAACCTCAGACTCCTGGTAACATTCAAAGAGGTGCTGTAACTGTGAATTCCCAGACATACCCTAGCCAGAAATACCCAGAAAGAGACAGAAGAGCTGGGGCTGGTACTTGTTTTGTCTGTTTTGGCACAAGGTTTACATAGCCCATCACTCTTCCACCTCAGTCGCCTGTCCTGAGTATATACAGGTATATACTGCCGCACTCCAGTCTCCAGATACAGTCTCCTTAGGATTTACCATGTGCCTTACCATGTGTGCCTCTAGGACACACACTACACACACACAGTAGTTTCACTGAGAAATAGCTATGGTTTTACAGAACTAGTACCAGCCAAGGGCTAAGAACCCAGGATTGGGGGCTGAAGAGATGGCTCAGAGGTTAAGAGCACTGGCTGTTCTTCCAGAGGACCTAGGTTCAATTCTCAGCACCCACATGGCAGCTCAAACTGTCTGTAACTCCAGCTAAAATAAAAATAATTTAAAAAAAAAAAAAAAAAAGAGCCCAGGATTGAATTGGGAGCGTCTAATTAACAGCGGTGTTTGGACAGTACTACACAGGAGCCACAGACGGGGGGGGGGGGGGGGGTGTGAACACTACACCCATGAATGATGCCAAATGTTTACAATTGATGGAAAAAACACACTGCAAAGAGAATAAGGCTCTTCCAAATGCCATTTGCAACTATTAGTGCATTGCACCCTGTACACCTGGAGGTGGGGGAAATGGGTACCAACTGCCAACACAGAATCGTAGGGAGGGTCGTCCATGCTAGCAGCTAAACCCAAACAGGAGACTGCCTGTGTCTAAAGACAAAGTTTGCCAGGTTGATAACTGAGGAGAGTTCGCTTGCTTTGGAGCCAATGCAAAGCATGGATGAGGCCATTTCTAGCTCTTCATCTAACAAATAATAAATAATAACTAGTGTCCACCCCGGAACTCACCCCTGAATCCTCATCTTCCCCTATACTCATATCAGGTCTGCCCGGCACCCCCCCCCCCAACCCAAGCTAAAACAAAGAAGTGGAAGAGAGTGGCAGCAAGATGGCCCAGTGGGTAAAGGTGCTACCTGGCTAAGTATGACAACCTGAGGTCAGTCCCCAGGACCCACACAAGGAGAAAGAGAAAACCAACTCCCCCCAAAGTTGTCCTTAATGCTCCCCATGTGTGCCATGCACAAGAACTCTGGCACATTCACCGTGGCACACTTATACGTGTACACACACAGTAAACAAACAAACAGAGGAAAGGACCCCCTCCACTTCTCAGCACAGGCACCCAACACACACACACACAAACACACACAAACATACACACCATTTTGTAAGCCCTCTAAGGGAAAAGCTCTCCAATACCAGGTTCAGGTCCACAGGGAGCATTAGAACCACTCTGGTGGCTACTGAGCTAATTTTCTGTTGGCTTCAAAGATCATCCTCACGTTCTGTGCATGCCTGGAAGATGCTAGGGCTGGGAATCTGCCAACCACATACCGCCTTATCTCCCGCTAAGCCCTGCCCACAGAGGGCGCTAGCAGGAGCCTGCATGAGCAGAAAGGGAAGGAGTCAGCAGCTGCATCCTGTTGGCTCCTGCTGTCCCCCGGCATCCCTTTCTGTCAGCCAGGCAGTGGCAATGCCTTCCAGGAGCATCCGAATCCAGTGTTTACATTTTCTAACATTCACTCCACCAGCCTCACAGATGTCTTTCAGTGGTACCAAGTAAAGAGGAACCCCTTCTCAGAGGTGAGGATATGTTCTGAGTCAGAAGCACAAGCTGGGCAAACCTACTCCCCACCTCAGAAAGACTGAGCTTCGCCCCACATCTCCCTTCGGCAAGCATCTAACCTTCAATAAATCCAGGGACAGTACTTGCTTCCCCACAGGGGCTACCTCTGCTGATAACTAGATTCTCGTACCTTCCTGCCCTGGGTAGCTACCTGGTTAAAGAGACTATTAAATTATGTCAGGTAAGCCACTGCTACGGTTCCTGCCTGCTGTCTGGACGTGGGCAAGCATACCTGTAGTTAGACCTTGAGCAGCTACAGCTGCCCCACCCCCAACAGACTGCAAACACCCCCACAACAGTTTCCGCTTAGGACTCTGTCTGCCAACCTCTGTATAAATGAGAACAACCCAGTGTCAAGGACATGATGTAATTTGTAGCAAATGTACCATCGTACATTCTCAGGGGATGGCTACAAAGCTCTCTGCTAAACGTTGGCATGTGTCTACTTGCTGGCCTACGGTAAGCCATATGGGAGCTTCCTCATGGCAGGTCTCCTGGAGAAAATTATCTTGTTGTAGTTTGACGTGGGCCCCTCTCTGGCTTCCACCCGGAATTGTGCGGGATCTGGAATGAATGTAGGTTCCCACAGGGTCCCTGACAGGGCATCCTTCAGCATGAAGTCTCCTGAGGACCTGGATGGCTTCTTCCTCTTCAGATACATGAGGCTAGGTTTGCTCTGCCTCTTTGGCTTGCGGTTTTCCTCAGCAGCACGCATGGACTCCAGCTCTCGGGCTCTGCTTTTGTCAATGAGTCGCCTGACTGCTGGGGAGGTGTATGAGACATAGGCTGGCCAGGGCTCGTGTTTTTCAAACAGTGTCTGAGGGAGTCCGATGCTTTCTGTGAGTCCCACTAAAAAAGAAATGCAGCGGTTTAGAAGCATTTGCAGGCTCGGTTATCCACTCTGTCAAGGAATGCCAGGGGGCTGGGACCATGGCTTGAAGTCTTCCCCCTGCATCTAGTGAGAGTAAAGTCTAATCCAAAGATAATAAACAGAATGGTATTCTATAGGCTACATCAGTTAAAGAGCAGCAGAATACAACTAAAGAGAGAGAGAGACCTGGAATTGAGCAGGCTCGCTTTCAAATGTTTTTAATCCAGCTATTGGTTTCAGCCCCGAACTCTATTGTCCTCAACTAAATGTCAACAGCATAGAAGGCCTGTGAACTAGTGTGATCCCTGAGTGTTAGCAGACGGTTCGTTCCAGGGCATCCAGGAATCATCAAACCCTATACATGTTTGAGCTCCTTATTGAAGACTGCTGTATACTGGCCATGGAGGCTTGTAGCTGTGAGATCAACACTCAGGAGGCTGAGGCAGGTGGATCACAACAAGTTTGAGGGCAGACTGAGCTACATAGACTGCTTTAAATATGTTTTTCAGATGCAGTGTTTGTATAGGACCAGAGTGTATCCTCCTTTGTGCTTTGAACTCACCTCTAGATAACAAACTCCTACCACAACTAACGGCTAGATGAGTGGTTCTTATGCTGAATTTTGTAAAAGACAGTGGCAACTTTTAAAGTGTTTTGGATGCACCATTGAGTTCAAGGACACGTACTACCTGGATACGTCCTGTTCAAGATGTTACAGCTGGGAAGTACATAGCTTAGAGCACTGGAGTTTGCTGGTGGGATGCTCACCTTGAGTGCATGAGGCCAGTGTCTGAGACCCAGCACTGCCAAAAAAAAAGAAGTGTTGGGGGGGGGGGTGCGGTAACTTAGACCTAGAACCCCTGAACTTAGTACAAGGAAGATCAGGAGTCGGAGGCCAACCTGAGCCACATGAGACACTGTCAAAACAAGAAGAAAAACAAAACAAAACAAAAACAAAGAACAATAGCAGAGTAGCTTTAGGACTTGGACCATGGGCCTACTGACCCAAAATAGGATGAGCCTCACCCTTTCTCAACTCTGGTTGCCTTATTAGCAGCACTGCCTTCTTAGAATGAGGCCACTTCCCAAAAGCTTCCTTGAAGATGAGCAATATATTTGTGCCAAAACCCTAGCGGTCTGTGACAGGCAGTAATCATTAAAGAGCGGCTATTACCTTCCAGCTGTGTCTCCAGACACATGCTATAACTCAAGTCCTTACTGCAGCTTATAATGTAGACGCTCTTCCTATTTAATGGAGGGCAGGTAAGTTGTACAGCACGCTAATGCTGGGTCTGAACTCAACAATAGTGCATCTCTCCCTTTCGGCCACTGCCCAGAAGTTTTGATGTTTGAGGCCGTGGTGGGGAGCTTTGCTGAGAATTCTACCTGCCAGGTTTGCTTGCTCCTTTGCAGGAACCGAGTCATGTTATTAGTTGCTGTTGCTAGTCTCAGCTAGCCTAACTTTAAACTTTATCGTGGGTACTCATACATAGGAGAAAACTTAGTGGATACGGAGTTAGTGCAAACCACTGTTTCAGGCCTTCGTGGGTGTCTTGGGACACATGCCCTGGGGAATGGGAACCACTGTGTACAGAGATCCCCCCATGTTGCCTTGGGGATGTTGAGAAGGTGGAGTTTGTCTGAGAACAGACCTGTCAATAAAGTGCTGCAGAAAGGTTCCATATTGCTACAAGGGTCTTTATTCCACTGCCTAAGAAGACACATGACATCACCTCTCAGGAAGAAAGACCTATAAATGGATGTTCCAGGGACAGATTTGAATGTTGCTTCCTCTTTGCCCCCTCCTTGGATCCTCAAAGCAAATGCAAAGAAAAATCTTACAGGTCAGACATTCACGTGGCCATGGCTGAAGCTTAGCAAGCAACAGCCACGATGTCTGCTAAGCAGGATGGTGATGCATTCGGTGTGTGGACCACACTGAGTACCACCCCATCCCCAATGTGAGCACCACCCCATCCCCAATGTGAGCACCACCCCATCCCCAATGTGAGCACCACCCCATCCCCAATGTGAGCACCACCCCATCCCCAATGTGAGTACCACCCATCCCCAATGTGAGCACCACCCCATCCCCAATGTGAGCACCACCCCATCCCCAATGTGAGCACCACCCCATCCCCAATGTGAGCACCACCCCATCCCCAATGTGAGTACCACCCCATCCCCAATGTGAGCACCACCCCATCCCCAATGTGAGCACCACCCCATCCCCAATGTGAGCACCACCCCATCCCCAATGTGAGTACCACCCCATCCCCAATATGAGTACCACCCCATCCCCAATGTGAGTACCACCCCATCCCCAATGTGAGCACCACCCCATCCCCAATGTGAGCACCACCCCATCCCCAATATGAGTACCACCCCATCCCCAATGTGAGTACCACCCCATCTCCAATGTGAGCACCACCCCATCCCCAATGTGAGCACCACCCCATCCCCAATGTGAGCACCACCCCATCCCCAATGTGAGTACCACCCCATCCCCAATGTGAGTACCACCCCATCCCCAATGTGAGCACCACCCCATCCCCAATGTGAGCACCACCCCATCCCCAATGTGAGTACCACCCCATCCCCAATGTGAGCACCACCCCATCCCCAATGTGAGCACCACCCCATCCCCAATGTGAGTACCACCCCATCCCCAATGTGAGCACCACCCCATCCCCAATGTGAGCACCACCCCATCCCCAATGTGAGCACCACCCCATCCCCAATGTGAGCACCACCCCATCCCCAATGTGAGCACCACCCCATCCCCAATATGAGTACCACCCCATCCCCAATATGAGAACCACCCCATCCCCAATGTGAGCACCACCCCATCCCCAATGTGAGCACCACCCCATCCCCAATATGAGTACCACCCCATCCCCAATGTGAGTACCACCCCATCTCCAATGTGAGCACCACCCCATCCCCAATGTGAGCACCACCCCATCCCCAATGTGAGCACCACCCCATCCCCAATGTGAGCACCACCCCATCCCCAATGTGAGCACCACCCCATCCCCAATGTGAGTACCACGCCATCCCCAATGTGAGTACCACCCCATCCCCAATGTGAGCACCACCCCATCCCCAATGTGAGCACCACCCCATCCCCAATGTGAGCACCACCCCATCCCCAATGTGAGCACCACCCCATCCCCAATGTGAGCAGCAGTGCCAAGTCTGCCAGCTGCAACAGAGTGAGCCATGCTGTGACGGCTTGTTCCCATGTGGACTACCCACCTCTAACACAGATGCCACGTTTCCACACCTTTTGTTCTCCCAATCCAGGAATTATGATGGAATTTGAATATGTGACTGACAGAAACTTTAAAGTCTGGTGTTTTTGAAAAAATAAATTATTCATAAATTTCAACATTTTGTCCAAAACACCTACAAATGGCATCGCCTTGGAGATTTGTTCATATTAAAAACAAAAAAAAGAAGGGCGGCCTTGTTGAGGTAGGGGTGGCCTTGTTGAGGTAGGGGTAGCCTTGTTGATGTAATGGTGGCCTTGTTGAGGTAGGGGTGGCCTTGTTGAGGTAGGGGTGGCCTTGTTGAGGTAGGGGTGGCCTTGTTGAGGTAGGGGTGGCCTTGTTGAGGTAGGGGTGGCCTTGTTGAGGTAGGGGTGGCCTTGTTGAGGTAGGGGTGGCCTAGTTGGAGGAAATGTGTCACTAGAGTGTGAGCTTTGAGGTCTTAGAAGCTCAGGCAAGGAAAGCCTAGTGTCTCTCTTTCTCTTCCTGCTGCCTGCAGATCAGATATAGGACTCTCAGCTCCTTCTCCAGCACCATGTCTGCCTGCATGCCACCATGCTTCCCACCATGATGAAAATGGACTACATCTCTCTGAGTTATAAGAGACCCAAGTAAATGTGTCTCTTCACAGCAATAGAAACCCTAAGACAAAACAAAATTGAGTTTTTGTCAAACCTTTTAGTTCCAGGTCTTCTAAGATTCTCCTCAGAGTTTCAATGGCAGTATGCCACAACAAGGCATTTTAAAATACAATAGCAATACAGCTTTTCAAGGCTATAGAGCAAAGAATGCTCAAACTGTCCTCTAACCCAGAAAGTGATTGATACTTGAGATAATTTTAAAGTAAAATTTAAGGCATCTTGTTTTTACCAGCCATAGGTTCTCAAATTTTAAGATCATCCATTCCAAGCTCCCCCAAACAGAAGGCATCCAAGTGACCAGCCAACTCTTGTCTATCTACCTCCAGTGAGAGAAGACTCAACTTACCATACATGTTTGTGTAAAGCTGTTAGAATTTATGCTCCCTATGTAGTCCCAGATGGTGAAAACACGCACCCTGGGAGGTGGTAATATTTAGAGGATTGAGAATAACTCTTTTCATCCTTGCTTCTAAGTTTCTAGTTAAGAAGCCTAAAGCATGTGGAGAGGCCAGTTTTTAGTGTACCCTGTTCTAGCACCAGTGTGCTATGTATAACCTGGTACCTTGCACACTGTCTCACTGGTCCTCTGCACCACAAGCCCAGAGTGGTTGGTGGCCAACACCATAGAATGGTAGCTTTTTCACAGCCCTGCTACAACAAGCAAACCAGAGAAAACCAATGGTCAAGACAGTCTCAAGACACACGGGGAGGACTTGTTTGTTGAAAACGACAAGAGATAAATAGTTGACATAAGTCTGAAGACAAGCTGTGGCCTTTCATAATTTCCTTCAAGCCTAGAACAAAGGTTCTATTTTTGTCTTCCTGTAAATGAAATGCAAAGCTACGGTCTTCAGACAGAAACAGCATTGATGGGAGGGGTGGGAGGACACACTCAAGCAGCTTTCTTGTTCCACTCACAGACACCGAGGTCCATGTTCAAGCAACTGGGTATCCGAGGCGAGAGCTCTCCCCAGTCCCTACAAAATTTATTACACCATTTTTAGATTCTAGTCTAAGATTCTGAGCTTCAGAGTTAAAGGAGTGACAATGCCTCAGAAAGTGGCATAAGTGTGACAGGGATTCCTTAAATTGTCAGGGCCTTGGTCGTTACTTATGAAATGAAGACTGTTAGCATTCTGCTTCAGTCTGCCTGCCTGTGATGTCATTGCTTACCTGCCATGGGGGCATGGCCCTGTTCAGGGCCATAAAAAAGGACAAACTCTCCACGTGGCCTCTCTCTACTCTCTCTCTCTCTACCCACCCTCTCTCCTCCCCTCTACTCTACCTATCTCTCCCTCTCTCTCTCTCTCTCTCTCTCTCTCTCTCTCTCTCTCTCTCTCCCTCCCCCCTTTCCTTCTCCCACCATGCTCACTTAATAAACCTCATATAGTATAATATCTGTTGCCTGGCATCTTATTATCTTATCATCTTCTTTTCTTATTTTTTAAATCATAACAAAGACAGCAGTGAATTCCTGCCCTGCTTCTCTCAGGGAACATCTTAGTTGGGGTTTTTATTGCCTGGCATTTATTGCCTGGCATGAGAGGTAGAGCAGGCATGGTTGTTAAACCTTCCCAGAAGGGCAAGAGGCTGGATTTGATTAGGGCACTATTGTATGAACTATTTGTATTGAAATATCCTATGGAACCCCGTTATTATGCACAAAAAAAATATATGTGCATGTATTATGTATTGACCAAAACATTTTAAGAGAGTTAGCTTCAATTGTAAACTCGACACAGCCTGGAGTCGCCTGAGAGAAAAATCTCAACTGATGAGTTGCCTAGATCCAATTGGCCTGGGGGGAAGTATGGGGCTGGATGCTGTCCTAGCTGTTAACTGGTCCAGGGTCCCAGCCTGCTAGAGCAATGCCATCGCTGGGAAGGTGGTCCTGGGCTGTGTAGTAAGAGAGTTGGCTAACCACGAGCATATGACTAAGCCAGCAGCATCCTCCATGGTTCCTGCTTCCCTCAGTGATGGACCTGGATGTGGGAACCAAATAAAGACTTTTGCTTTTGGTCTTCATCACAGCAACAGTGATGGCGTGAACACCTGGTGATTCCAACATACACTACAGCTTGTAACTGGAGGCACATGACTCTATCCGTTCCCCCCACCCCCACCCCAAAAAACACTCAGGATTTGTAAGGATCTTTCACTACTTCGAGACAGGAAACAGGACCAGGAGGTTGAGACACTAGCTTTCTCCTGGTGTTTGTTCTGTGCTGTATCTTGGTGTCCTTTAAAACACTAATGGGGCCACATGGTGCTCTTCCACAACCACATACAATAGTGGATGGACTTAGATCAAAGGCAGAAGTCAGCCAGTGGCTTCCAGCAGTGCAGTGAGGGAACAGCAGTGTAAATGGGATTCTCCAAAACTGATTACCTCACTCTCTGTCTGCCACAAGCTGTGCCCTTATCTCAGGAAGCCATCTTACAAAAGGATTTTGTGGTTCCAGGCAGGATTAATGGATTAGTAGATTAGTACAAGTCAACTCCACTCAGGCTTTTTGCCTCATGCTGTAAGATGGTGTATACTCATGAGGTGCTCGCTTCACTTGATGTAGGATACAAGAATCTCTCAAGATGTTAATAGTAGTTGTTTAAGAAAAAGAGTGGCTGGAGAGATGGCTCAGAGGTTAAGGGTACTGACTGCTCTTCCAAAGGTCATGAGTTCAATTCCCAGCAACTGCATATTGGCTCACAACCATCTATAATGAGATCTGTTTACATAATAAATAAAGAAAAAGAGTGACAAAGTCCAGGACAAGGGCCACACATACAGCTAAATAGCTTACTCACCTCGAGCGTCACCATGTATAGGATCTACCTTAGATAAGATTGCAGGCATATTGCCAACCCAACAAAAGCCTTCCCAGCAGCATTTCTCGGGGCTTGTTATATGTTGACTAGCTTTGTAGCCTTTCAGTGAATGAGTGTACAGAATGGATGCACAGAATGATCTCCTTTGATGCGTGGATTACTCATTAGGCAGCGGATCTCATGGAACTAGAAATCAATGAAACACTCATGCAGATTTTTAAGCAAAGTCCTTCCCCAGCCTGTGGGACTGCATGCCTCAGAGACTGCTACAACGTAAGAGCACAGAAGGGTAAGGATGCTGGACGTATAGCCAGCTCTGTCATTACTCTCCCCTTCTAAAATCATTCTCAGAGGCACATGAGGGCCCAGTGCTCCCTTCTTCTGCCTCACCCCTCTCCTCTCCCCCTCCTCCCCCCCCCCCCTCCTGCTATTGTCTGCACACTTGTCTGGCCAGGCCCATTTTCATCCTCTTTCCCAGTACTGACCCTAAAAGTCTCCTCTGTCTCAGGAGGCTCCTATTCTCTGGGGAGGCCCGCTGCAAAGGCTCACTTCCGCTCTGCGTTTTATCTTCCTCAGCTGTCCATTTCCTTCCCTGCCTGGGTTCTTTTTCTGCTGTCTGGCCACTCCCCACTTACTTTTGGCAGAGGAAGAAGCTGCCATTAAGAGCAGAAGCATCTTGGAAAGTTGATCTCTGGAGTGTTCCAGGGTGGGGAATCAACACAGTGCAGAGCATACTTTCAGGGGCTGGTCTTCAGCCAGAGTGACCTTCTGGGAGCCCGCCTTTCTCCCCTGTATACACCAAGGGCCTTCACAGAGTGCCTGCAGTTCACACCTGGAGGAAGTACGAGTGCACACCCAACCAACCTCTGCCTCATTGCCCTCTCTCTGCTTTTTCACCCACCTCCCACGCCCAATGGGCTCTGGAGGAGGGGCACACAGGAGAGCCACGAGATACGCTGAGACGCACCAGAAACCCTGGAGCTGTGAAGACAGAGGGGTCAGGAGGGACAAGTTTATCTTTCAGGAAAGAAGAACATTGTCTGTTCCTCTCCCTGTGTGACAATCCATGGGCTACCTTCTCTTCCTCAACATACTCTCTCAAGAAGAGAAACCAAGTCTTTTACTGCACTCTCGTATGGATCAATTTGCAAATGGCGGACCACTTTGCTAGTGGTGAGTTCTGACACAGACCAAGCCTCTTCTGTGGAGACCAAGGATCCATTACTCTATCTGGGGTGTTCTCGCGAGAGTCTAGTCAGAGCTGTCAATCTTCTAACATAGCCTGCCATGATTGGATCCCACCTACTGTGTATGGGAGGAGCTATGCTTCCGGATAATATGGCTGTAAGGCACATAGGTTCTCTAACAATTGATGTCATAACTTTCAGGTAATTTGTTTTCAAGCATGGAAATAGTCTGTGTAACTGCAAACATAGAACTACCAGGAGAAGTTCTAAGCATTGCACAGCTCTCTGGAACCGTCATGAACATGAATATTATTATTCAAGAAGCACTCCTTCTAACAGTCAGTTTCTTCTGAAGACGTAACATGAAGACTTATTGGGCATAAAGCACATGTAGGCTGTGTTATTTATAAATCAAGTTCCAACTTAAAAGTTAAATTTCCAGAACAAACTAAATAGGCACGAAGGAGCCTTTTTACCTTTTCCTGCACGGACATTTAGGGTAGACTTGTACATTCATCTATCAGCTAGTCAAAAAGAAAAAATATGGAGAAACAACCCTCAAAGCCCATAACCAGGAAACCAAACATGAAAAGATTCATGCAATCTGTGCCCAGAGACCCCCTCACTGCCTGACAGGCGGCTCCTGAGCAATGGAGCTGTGAAAATGCATGGCCGCACAATGACCAATCAATCAGAAAGAGGAAGTCCTGCTCACACTGGAACAATGAGGGTATTGTGAACCTAGAGAACACATGGGGGAAACAGCCAGCATTTCCCAAAGCCAATCTCAATCAGCGGTCCTGGCAGCCTCCTCAACGCTCAGAGCTTCAGAAAGGAGGCCAGGAACCCAGGCTTTGAAGAAAGTGGCTGGCACTTGAGACTCTTCTAGAAGCAAGGAATTAAGGCAATCACTCGTTCCTGTAAGATTCTATTATTCTACCATTATTGACAGTTGGGTCCCAGCTCCTGCCAGAATGTGACAAAAGACTGTATCACAAAATACACTCAACTCTGCAGTCACAGGTGACTCCAAACTATGATTGAATCAAATCCCCAGTTTTCTGGGGTGAATGGCCCACAGTTGACCCACAATCCAAATTGTCATACTAAAAGTGGAAGAGTTTGCACATTGTCACAAATGCCCTTCATGCATACCCAGCAACAACTGTCACCCTAATAGAAACCAAAGGATGGTGCAGCACTTGGCAAAAAGGCCAAGCCCAGAGCGAACCTGAGCATTGTGCAAATTGGAACGTGGTGTCAAGCGCATGGGGTTCAAAGCTCTGTGTGGAGTTCTATGTTGTTCCTTACTACTTTTCACCTGCGGCCTGCCAGCGTGGTTACTAGAAAACTACGAAATGGAAGTAGAACAAACTGCCAGCCCCTTAGAAAAGCAGCTGGAGACATGCCCTTGGGAAAACAGTCATCTCTTTGTATACACTTCCCAAATTTAAGTATGTATTTGTCATACGCATTTTTAATGTGTTCTTATAATAGACATCATATGTCAGCATTATATTATGTTTGGATGCTAATTTTTTAAGTCCCACAATCCCAATGCCATCATGCACTTATTATCTCAGCCATCCTTACATACACCACTTTGAGCCCATCACTTTGCTCTATCACTATATTGCATCTGTTCATATTGCTAGAGAGTCCTCATAATTATTTTAGGGGCTACTCAACATTCCATCCAAGGAAATAACCATTATTAATGATGCCTCTGGTTGGGGACTTTAAGGTGGTTCCAGTTTTAGCCACTGTAAGTGATGAGCGGCATCTTTTGAATGTAACGTTAATATAATTCCTGATTGTTTCGTGGTTCTTCTTGCTGTGTGTAGTTTATTTTATAAATGTGTAATAATATAAATGTATCTGTAAAAAATAAATATTTCTTTAAAAATGCAAGACTCAAACAACTTTCTGATTTTTAAGGGGCTCTGCAAAGCTAATGCTACCTGCTCAAGATTTCTCCTCAACAAAGATGTCCACTTCCCCTCCACCATGAGGTGAGCTCTGTCCTCCTCCTCCATCATATTCATGGACAAAAAAAACAGGTGAGATGTTTGCCTGGTAGATTCTAGGGCTCTGAACTACCAGGCCCAGGTCTCCTCCTCACTGTAGTACAGCCTACGGGAATAAGAAGAGAAGATGCAGTGGATTCTGTGACCATCACCAAAGCAAGGCAGGGTCTCCAGGAAGGATCTTCAGGCTAGAGGGCCATGTGGCAAAAGCCCTCAGTGGCCATTCCTGTCACAGAAGGGTCAAAAAAGGACCTGGGAAGAATCTATTTAATCCCAGCTACTCAAGAATGTTACAGGAGGCAGGGGGACTACAACCTCAAGGCCAGTCTAATAACTGAGTAAGACATTGATTCTAAATTTTTTAAAAATTATATATAAATATATATTATATATAATAAATATAAATATATATATTTAAAGGTAAAAACTTCATGGAGGTTATAAGTCAGGATATGTTATAGCTCATGGAGGATATACACCCTGCCAATCATGTACAGAGAGCTACAGTCAACCTCTGGTACCAAGAAATAAACAAAACAAAATCAAATAAATAAATGAAAGCACCTCAAGAGTCAGCTCGTGTAGCTGTGTCTGCTGTGGAAGGGAAGGAGGAGAGAGAAGTGATGCTTTTATGAGGCCAGAAAACTGGATCCTTTGTGGTATGACAGGAAGAGGAGCAATAGGAGCAACAGTGAGAAAGTATTGAGAGCTCAAGCCTGGGGAGCAGCATGGGGTCCACTGAGAGCCATCTCCAAGCCAGTAGGCGCAAAGTACCCCAACCTACGGAAGTCTCATTTGGCAAGATAGCAGGCGATTGCTGAGCAAAGCCAAGAACCGTGAAAAGCAAACCAAAATGACAGTGGGCACAAGCTGCTTAGTGAAGAAGCCACCATCACTACACATCCCCACAGGAACAGAGGCCATCCCAGCACTGTCATGCAAAGGTGAATATCACAGAGGCCCTTACTGAGGTTTCTGAGTCTGAAAATTTGTCACTCGAGTTGCAGTCAGTGTCAAAATGACACTATAGGGTTCCACTCTCTGTTGTATAGGAAAGCCTGACTTATAGAAACAGTTGCCAAGAGCAGCGGGGAGAAGGGAAGTTCGTTGGTGGCCTTATCACTCCATGTCTTCAGTACCACTGACACCTTGAAAGTGACCAAAGTATATTCCTCCGACCCATCTATTTTCTGAGAGTAAATTCCAATTTCCTACTGCTCACTGCCCAAGCTCCTCCTGGTGTTGTTGCATTTTATGAAGCCTGTCTGGAACGCAGGTTCATGTCTGTTGGCACACTGTACCTGTGAAAGTGCCTCCTCTATCTCCATGCCAGTGAGCACGGCTATCCTCCCTGCTCACCCAAGTGGAGACTGAACTCCTTCACTCTTGCGCCTCACTTTCAGGATCTGCTCTCTAACCACGTCTTCCTGCTTTATTCTCTTTCTGGTTCATTCTCCATTTGAAAGCTACAAGTAGAAATATTTGTAAATATATTCATTTCCTTAATAAATATGTACTGATGGCTCACCGGTGCCAAGCACCAACCAGCTGTGACACTGCGAACAGGAAAAGAAAGTGAGCCAGACTTGATTATTCCACACTCCTATTTAAAATCCATTACATACTGCCTAATATATAGCAGGCAAGATTTCCAGCTTTGGGATACAAAACTCTTCAATACTGCACCCCAGTATCTCCGTGTTGATTATTTTTATGTCAACTTGACAAAGCTAGTCATTTGGGAAGAGGAAATCTCAAGTGAGACAATGTCTTCATAAGACTGGCCTATAGGCAAATTTGCTTGTGGGGTATTTTCTTGATTAATGATTGATGTGTAAAGGCCCAATCCCTGAGCAGGTGGTCCTGGGAATGAATAGGAAATCAGACTGAGCAAGTGGACTGAGCAAGCAAGCCATGAACAGCAAGCCAGCGAGCAGCATTCCTCTGTGGCCTCTGTTCCAGTTCCTGCCTCTAGGTTCCTGCCTTGAATTTCCGACCTGAATTTCCTGGATGATGAACTATAGTCTGTAAGATGAAATAAAGCCTTTCCTCCCAACGTTGGTTTGGCCATGGTGTTTTAGCTCAATAGAATCCTAATAAAAAGAATCCCCACCTTGGCTCCTATAGCCATAAGTCTGCCCTGCCCACACACAATGCATATGCATATAAACACATGCATAACACATGAAAATCTGCATATGAGTAAATATATGTATATGAATATATACATATGCACAAGTAGATGCAGACTTGTGTCCATGTATACACATAAGCGCATATACATACACATGCCTACTTATACACAAATGTACATGTATGTACACACAGGCATGTATACATACACACATGTCATTCATACTCTGAAAATCCATCATTGGTGGCAGGGGAAATGACTCCATAAGGAGAAAATCATCAGAGATCAAAAGGCTTGGGATCCACCTGGAGCCATGAGTAACCTGATCAAATTAAATTCTCTGGAAAACTGAGACTGAGGCTGAAATTAGCAAACACTCAACACACACACACACACACATATCATCATCATCATCATCATCATCATCATCATCATCATCAGAGATCAAAAGGTTTGGGATCCACCAGGAGCCATGAGTAACCTGATCAAATTGAACTCCAGATCTGGAAAACTGAGGCTGAGTCTGAAATTAGCAGTCAACACACACACACACACACACACACACACACACACACACACACCAATTTACAGAAAGTTCTACCAAGAGTACTTTGTGAAATCAAAGAACGCACCCAGTCTCTAGGCCCCCATAACACGGAGGCCTAAAAAGGAGGCCCAGGAAGTCCCCACCCCTGCTCCCAACCAAGTCCACAGGGTGGGCCTGAAAGCAGGTCTTTGATCTCAAGTCCTTTTCCTCCCTTGCTTCTCCTCTGAAGCCCATACCACCATACTACAGAAGCCTTTCCCTCACCAGGTGCTGGCAGCCTCCATGACCTGGCCCCTGCCCCACAGTCACTAGCAATGTTAGCTCCTGGCCTGCAGCTATCGCTATTGGTAGGTCTTCATCTCAGAGGTCTGTGAAAACTTCTGTCCTCAACAAGTCTGAGACTCCTCACCTCCAACAATCAATGTCTATCTACCGATCTATCTATCTCCACCGTGTCCTCACTTCCTGCCATACCCTGCTTAAATCCCATGGCTCCAAATGGTTATTCTTGGCAACCCATCTGAGAGGGTTAATCTGCATTGTCAATTTACTTGGTTTGAGAGTCACCATGGAAGCACACCTCTGGGTCTGAGGGTGTTTCCAAAAAGGCTTAGCCAAGGAGGGAAAACTCATTTTGAGGCCATAGGCATCATCATGCTGTGGCCTGGGATCCTCAGCTAAGTGAAAAAGAGAAAGCAGGCTGACACCAGAATCCATCCCCAACATACACTCACCCCCCCTACCTCTCCCCCAACACCATCACCACCCCCTGCTCGCTGGCTACAGGTGCGATGTGAACATCTGTCTCACGCTGCTGTGGCCATGCCTTCTCTGCCATAGTGGATGGTAGCTCTTCTTACGTCATGAGCCAAAGCAAACCCTTGTCCTGTTGCTTTTGTCTGGCTAAGAAAGGAACTAGCACACCATCTTGTCCCTCTGTCTACCACGTCTGCATGATGAACTCCCAGTACCAGTTAAGCAAAAGCTGGTCCTCCCAAAATGCCTCCGCCCTAGCCATCAGACCTTCTAAAAGATGAATCTGACTGCATGCTCAGCTTCCAAAAGAAATGTTAGCAGCTGACATTTCTATGCTGTCTACATCCAGCACAGTGTAAACATCTTTGCTAACCAATTCAGCCAAAATTCAATCTTATACCCATCTCACAGGCAAAGAGACTTAGAGCCTGTGGAGTCTATGGAAAAGCCTGTCCAAGGGCACGCAGCTAGCAAATGAGTGGAATTAGGATTTACACTAGGGCTGCCCCACTGCCAAAGGTTTCCTCTCTTATTGCCTCTGTCTCAGAAGCATGCCCCATTGCTCGCCCACCCCAGGGCATCCCCTTTACTGCTCTTTTCACATTCCTGTTTTCCAAGAAATGGCTCCAAACTCCTATCACCTGCTTCCCTCTCTCATGCTCAGTTACTTCCCACTCTAATTCCAGGAAGATGCAAAGATCTGTGATCCAA
This sequence comes from Acomys russatus, assembly GCF_903995435.1. Taxonomy (NCBI): domain Eukaryota; kingdom Metazoa; phylum Chordata; class Mammalia; order Rodentia; family Muridae; genus Acomys; species Acomys russatus. Next base: position 43,733,697 of record NC_067161.1, on the reverse strand, counting down.
GAATGCTCTCCTCTCCCTCTACCCACCAGGCCACCATATGCTCTCAACCACTCTGCCTTGATGAAGTGGCCCTATTGCCCTGGCTTTCCACTTACACCCCAGGCCTCTACCCCCCTTATCTCCCAACATGCAACAGTCTTTGGTAGAGCTGAGCATTTTTACATTTTAGAAGCATGTCCCCACTTAGCTTTCATGACAGCACGCAGGCCAAATCCCTTCCCACGTCACTAGGTGCCCTCCACCTCAGTCTCCATTAGTTATGTCTGCAGCCCTTCTCCATTCCGTCCACACACATCCCCAGTGTGACATCAAACAGTTACTTGGCTCTATATCTCACCAAACTTCAAGTATAAATCTAAATGCCCAGTGTACATCTTCATTTGTAGTAAGGTCCTATCCAAACCTTTGGTGGCCCTGACTTCTCCCAAATCGTGCAAATCCCTGGAAGTACAGAATGACAAATTCAAAGTGGGAAAAGATGTAATGTAAGTTAAATAGATAGTCCTGGGGTAACAGAAAACCAGGACCTCCAATTAAAGGCAAGAAGAGCGGTGCCTCAATCCCTAAAGACCAGGAAAGACGTCATTTCCAATGGAAAGAGATCTGTAATTAGTCATTTTATAGGAATCTTTCTAGGCATGAATATATACAAATTAGTACACAGCAGATCAGAACTGCTAGCAACATAGAAAATATGTATGGGTGCCAATGCCAGGAAATCTGGGAGTCCTGACAAAAGAATTTACTGTTGGGTCAGAAATCCAACTAAACAACAAAGATTTTTATGTGTCTCCTTGGCATGATGGAGGGATGCGTCAAATACTTTTTTTTTTTTTTTTCCGTCAAATACTTCTAGGATCCAGGAACAAGTCCTTTGCAGTGTCATATGGGTGTCCTCTCCCTGGCAGAGACTTGACCTTTGAGAGAAAGCCCTCTCCCTGGTGTTCTGAGGGGCTACTGACAGAATTCACCAGTGTTCCCACTGTGGTTATATCGCACATCGAGCAACTCATTTTGAATAAAGGGTAGCACAAAATTAATAATGGGAGTTCAAGAAAGGCCAGGAACATGGCTTGCAACAGAACCAAAATACTTAAAAATCATAAGCCCGAGCTCCTCACCTTTCACACAGAGGTAGTAAAAGGACTTGTGGATTGCCATGAAGATTTAATAAGCTAATTCACATTAAGTACTGAACACAGACTTAGCCGCATGCTAAGGACCTCTTGGTTTGGCTGCTCTCATCATAGTTAAAATCCAGGAAGGGGTGTCTCCCACAGTGCCAACACAACATGGCCCAATATCCAGGCTTGAGAACTTGACAACCAAATTGATCTCACCAAATGTGAGTCACTGCATGGGAAAAATGAGGGTGAGCCTTAAAGCAGTATATATAAAAAAGGAAAGATGAGCTTAGGGGACCCTTCAGCACAGCTGGTCCCTCTCCCATCACCCATCCTGGCTCATGAATTTTATTTTTCCAGGGCCAAAAATACTGTTTACACCATCTGCCTAGCAAAATAACACTCTCTGGGGCTGATCCCTGAGCTTAAACAACTTTGAGGTATCTGTGTTCACTTGCAACCCAACAGATACCCATATGCACTTAAACACACAAAGTTCTGAGCAGACCATACACATCGTCCTTGGCACAAGAATGTGTAAGCCATGCACATATGCACTCATGAGTGTGCATACACACATGCATATGAATACATACATACACACCCGTGTAAGTCACCAGTCAAGTGTGTAATACCGCACACACTCATATCTTTAACAGCCATCATCCCATCTCTTCTTGGGTATCTGTAGCCAGAGTCTAGAATGATTTCATAAGCAAAATTGGGCCAAGAAGCATCATATTCCTACTGGAAATAGTCTGGACTTAGGTATGAAAGCAATGCTAATGGAGTCATAAGGTCAAACAAACAAACAAAACAGGAAGTCAGGAAAGCATTCGGCTTTACCTCTTGTTCTAGTTTGTTTCAGATGCTGATCCTGCCTAGGGTCATCTGAAGGAATCTCAAGTGAGGAATTATCCAAGGGAGACTGGCCTGTGCCCAGCTCTGTGGGGTAGAGTCTCAGTTGTTGACTGACATAGGACGGTCCAGCCCACGGTGGGTGGCCATCCTTGGGCAGGTGTTTCTCCTGGGCTGTATAAGAAAGAAGGCTGAGTATTTGTCTGTTAGCAAGCCAGACAGCCAGACAGCAAACCACATTCCTCCATGGTTTCTTCCCTGAGGTTCCCATTTTGAGTTCCTGACCTGATTCCTCTCAATAATGGATTATGATTTAAAAATATAGACCCTTTCTTCCACAAGTTGCCTTTAATCAGAGTTTTTATAACAGCAACAAAAATGCAAACTAGACTTCCTTGAACAACTTCCTGAATATTTTTGACCTTCGGTTTCCTCATATTCAACACAGGTACATCCTCGCTGATGGCATGTGATACTAGCCACAGAGAGTTAGGTTCCTGGCCGACCAAACCCCTGAGTTACTGGAACAAAATGTACTCTCTAATTTATAACTGCAGTTTTGTTTCATAATAAACAAGAAGGCTCCTAGCAGTGCTGCCCGTGGGAGAGGACAAGATGAACTCCAAAGCACAGAGAGTATTGTGTTGTTCAGAGAGACAAAGACCACAGGCTAGTGTTGATGGAGTCTTGGGTTCATCTTGTTTTCCCAGAGTAGAAGCTAAGTGTAACTAGATTGGACACTCTCAGATAGTGGCCCATTGGGATGCTGCACCAATGAAGGAAGCCATCTCCCAGGGAGAAGGATGGCAAGAGGACAGCTTGTTCCTGTGCTGCTCCTAGCCTGTAGTTTAGGAGAAGTGCTATACGCACATGCACACGCACGCGCACACACACACGAGTAAAAACTCAATGGCAGAAGGAGGAGGTCAGAGCCCTGTGGTAGTGCACAGGGCTAAATAAACTCAACTGCAACGAGGCCCTGTACCAGACAAACTGCAAGATGGTACCCTAGTGACCTCAGCTCCCACTAGTCACATCTGTTTGTTTATCATTTGTGGTTGTTGTTTGAGACCAGGTCTCACTATGTAGCCTTTGCCGGTCTAGAACTTGCTGTGTAAACCAGGTTGGCCACAAACTCCCAGAGCTCTGCCTTCTGAGTGCTGGGTTTGAAGGCAAGCACCATTATTCTCAGCCTATAATGCCTTAAACATCAGTTATGTCTGGGGACATTTACTCCTAACAAACAGAATATAGTCAAAGTGAAAGGTTGTTACATCTGAGACTGAGTCATAAAATCTTTGGCTCCTATCTCTTTTTTTGTTTGTTTGTTGTTTGTTTTCCTTTTCCATTTTCAAGGGAAATGTGTGTGTGAGTGGCATGCTTTGGGGGGAGGTGCACGCGCATGCAAAGGCTTGAGGTGGACACCCTAAATCACCTTGATTACTCCTTCGTCTCATTCATTGAGGCAGAGCCTCTCAATCAGTCCCAACTCTTGCAGTGCTCTGGCTAGCCTCACTAGGCATCTTGCTCTGAGGGTCCTGTTCTCCTTGTCTTTGCTTTGCTGAATTACGGGTGGGCCTTTCTACCCACTAGTCACTACGTGGGTTCTACTGATCCAAAAATCTGCATCACTTTCATCTCTGCACTATCTCCCTGGCTTCCAGCTTTATCAATTTCCTGCATATGACATCTGTGCAGAATAAGAGACAGAAGCACCATGTTGTGTTGCTCCATGTGGTTAAGTTGCCCTGGGAGATTTCAACCCACAGCAAGCAAGGAATTGGCCCTTAGTTCAACAGCATAGAAGGAACCTACGCTTACCAATAAGAGTAACCAGGTGAAGCATTTGGAGGTGGCTTCTTATACTACTGACCAGTGGTGGTCTGAATAGGTATGGCTCCCATAGACTCACGTGTTAGAATGTTTGGCCCTTAGGGAATAGCACTATTAGGGGGTGTGGCCTTGATGAAGGAAGTGTGTCACTGTGGGGAAGGACTTTGAGGTCTCCTATACTCAAGCTCCACCCAGTGTGGCACACAGTCTCCTTCTGCCGCCTTTGGATCAAGATGTAGAAGACTCAGCTCCTTCTCCAGCGCCGTGTCTGCCTCTAGGCTGCCATGCTTCCTGCCATGACAATGATGCACTAAACCTCTGCAACTGTAAGCCAGCCCCTGCTAGGTGCTGTGCTTTATAAGAGTTACTGAAATCATGATGCCTCTTCACAGCAATAAAACCCCAGCTGAGACATGAGCTGCAGAGGAAACTATAACCCCAGCCAAAGCTGTAGCTCTGGCTTCATGAAGAGATGAGGCAGCCGGTGAAGTACATTCAGATTCCCCCCACCTACACACACTGTGAGGTCAAAGCAGACCTCACAGAGCAGACCTTCCTACTCTGGCAGCACTGGGAAAGCGCCGACCGGATAGTTCGTCTTTCATCTGCTCCCATCTCTAGGAGACAACAGAATTTCCTACCAAAAGAAGTGAACAAGTGTAAGTGTGACAGTGTTATTCTTTTCTGTCCACTTGACCGGGTTGTGACTCATCTGTGCACATTTGTAAGAGATTCCTCACATTCCCCTCAGTTAAATCATTTAGCTGAGGGACAGAGACCCTGAATGCTAGTGACACCATCCAGTAAGCTTGGTCACCATTGAACAAAAAAAAAGGGGAAGGGGGCGGGGGAGAAAGGAGAGATCAACGGGACACCCACACTCCTTGTATAGCCAGTCGCCTTGCTCTCTGGCCCGCACCTGATGAGCTGTACCCTCAACCTTGGGCCCAAATACACCCTTTTCTTATGTGAAGGAGAGATATACCTGTTTTTTAGGATCCCAGGTGTGGGATAGGAACGGTCTTGTGAGAGAACAGGTGATGTTAATCCACTCAAAGACCAACCACCTTGATTGTTGCCAGCTGAAAAGATCCCCTTCAACAGACTCTGGGAGGAGATATATAAATGAGCCCAGAACTGGAGGTGGGACCTTTGGAGACTTGGGATGGTTTTGGCAGTTCAGCACTCTACTTCGAGATGCTTCTAGAGAGAATCGCTCAAGGGAAGGCTTCGGGGCTCTGACTCCTGCTGAGGTACCAGGTTCTGGTTACTCCAGCTTCCAGCAGAAGAACTCCTGCTGATTACGCCAGGAGAATCGTTCCTCAGAACTGATATCCTTACAATTTTGTTATTATGTTCCTTAATCCTATTGTTTTGGTTAGTTGGGTTATAAGTGACGTACGCTCAGTTATTAAGTTGTAATAAAATATATTGGTTAAGAAAATTGAGCCTACACTTATGTACTGCTTTCTCTGGGGTAATTTGTGGCAGCAATGAAAAGAGTAGCTAATACGGTACGTGCGGAATTGAGGCCTACGGAATGCTCCAGAAATGAAGGTGCGATTCTAGCAAAGTTGATTTTGACAAGGCCATGTGAACACCGTAGACAAACTGATACTGCCAGAGGATTGGACAAAGGATGAAGGCAAGTGTGAAGGGAAAGCTCCGGATGGTCAGGCTGCGTGCCTCACACGTTACTTGGTGCACACAAGAAGTACATGCTTTGCAGTTTTTCTTTCTGAAGATCAAGCAAAATGTTCATGGGATCAAAAAGGTTTTAATCAAAGTCTCAGGACCAAAACACCAAGTCTTATCCCAGGACTATGTTCCCAATACCGCTACATAAACACCATCTTGGCTCTCCCTAGGCCTTCCGGGCCAGAGCCTATCTTCCTTTGATGCCTGTATATATGCGCGTGTGCGCAAACACGCACACACACACATCCACAATTATGAAGGCCATTCAAGGGATAGGTTTTCATCACCTGACAGCACAGCTTCTAGAACAGAGTGGGTTTAAAGGATACACCAGTCACATGCCCTGCTTGGACTTGGGCTGCTCTGGGCTGACGGGTACCCACCTGCCTGGAATGTGGAGCTCCACAACAGGCTCCATGCATGGAGCCCAAATCCTCGTGGACACCACGACAATCTTCCCTGAATTGCTCATCATCGCAGGCACAAGAATAAAGAAGCTGTTTTCTGCGCAGAAGGCCTGTGTCTCATCGCACCCCACCCCCAAAGGGTCTTAGTCAGCTGTGGTGGGGACCCACCCATACAAACCAGCTTTCTAACCCACATCACTTTGCCTCTCTGTACTTCCTGGATACCAGCAGTGAAAGCTGGGCTCCCCAGCACCTGTCTCTCTTCTATCTCTAACCTCTGTGTCCCTACCCCTCCTCACACAGCAGCAAGCCCAAGAACTGGGATGTGTTGTAGGCCCTTAACATCCCACCACTAGAAGCATTCCTTCTGGATTTACCCTAACCCAAGAAAATACTGCCAGTCCGGGCCTTCAAAACTCTCTTGTTCTCCTATTCCCGGATGCCACTCAAAAGGAGACAAAGCTAACTTTTGCCCTCTAGGGTGGGAAATGCGAAAGGCAACAGCATGCGTTCTGCTACCCAGACCGCATGCCCCTCCCAGCCACTGCGCCCACAGTGGCACTGATCGGCTTTTCCATCCACGGAGTGGAAATTCTAGGCGCAGAAGGTGTCCAGACCGACCCTGCGTTCGCCACTCTGCCAATGGCCATAAACCTGTTTCACTCCCGCTGGAGCTGCAGTATGGAGCCAGAAATCTGGAAGAATTTAACACGTAGTGGGTTCAGGCACAGGAAAACATTGTTCAAAGTAAACACTGGAATCCCTCCCTCATCATGCAGGAATGTGGAGCCAGCAAGGTCTGAGCTCAGCAGCTTCTCAGAAAAGCCCCCAGTTAAACCGGTCCAGGCTCTGCATCCTGCTCCACACACAGAGTCGGGCTGCTGGCACGGCTCAAACCTGAGGACCCTCTGCGTACCCTGCTTGCAAAGGCAAACTCCACCCCTGTCCTTGAGAAGCGGGAGCTCTTGTGAGAGGAGAGGGGCTCGGGATGCTCTGGGACTTTCCATTCCCTTCGCATCCAAGCACTGTGAAAGAGTCACTTTTCCTAGGGAAGAAAGGAGGCTCTGTGGCAGCGAAGGAGCGGGTCTCCTGCCCGTGTGTGTGTGTGTGTGTGTGTGTGTGTGTGTGTGTGTGTGTGTGTGTGTGTGTGTGTGTGTGTGTGTGTGTCTGTCTGTCTGTGTGTGTGTGTGTGTCTGTGTGTGTGTGTGTGTCTGTGCGAGCGCGCGCTCCCTAAGCAGGACAGCGCCACTGACATGCTCTTCCCTTAACTAATTCCATCTCTCCAAAGCCCTGTGCCAAGGTCCCCGCCCCACTTCCGCTGACTCTGGAAAGTGGAAAGAAAGAATGGCTTTATCCAAGGGCTATAAAATGGATTCCAGAAAGTCGGTTCATGTTTAATCATTTGTGTCACTGTGTCCCTCGGCCTCAAGCGCTGCCTACATTCCCCTCACACAGAGATGCAAAGGGCTGAAATAACTGGTTGCAAGATTTTTCACAGCCCCAGGAGGAAGGGAAAATCTGGGCGAGGAATGATTTGTGAGGGATGCAACAAGTCCACATGTCAAAACCCATGGCTGGGTAGCCAAGAAGAGACTTGATACCCTATGAGAATATATAGGGGGACGTAATCCCCCTCAGGAACAGTCATAGGGGAGGGGAATAATGGGAAAATGGGGGGGGGGAAGGAATGGGAGGATACAAGGGATGGGATAAACATTGAGATGTACCAAGAATAAATTAATTTTTTTTTTTTTTTTTTTTTGTTTTGTTTTTCGAGACAGGGTTTCTCTGTGTAGCCTTGGCCATCCTGGACTCACTTTGTAGACCAGGCTGGCCTCGAACTCACATCGATCCGCCTGCCTCTGCCTCCCGAGTGCTGGGATTAAAGGCGTGAGCCACCACGCCCGGCAAGAATAAATTAATTTAAAAAAAAAAAAGAAAGAAAGAAAGTCCTCAGAAAGCCCCAAATGGACTGATGACACACTTGGGAGGTTAAGACAAGAGGGCAGTCAGATAGAGGCAAGTCTGGACTCCACAGGAAGTTCTGGAAATGATGCTCTGTCTCATCTGAAGGAATGAGGGAGGAGGCAGGGGAGAGGAAAGAAAAGACAGGAGGAGAGAAGGGAGAGAGGAAAGGAAAGAAGGGAAAATTGGATTCCCAATATGAAGTTGTAATGGCCAATGTTAACTTGACAGGGTGTGGGACAGCCTAAAAGACAGCCTCTGGCACACCTGGGGGAGAGTATCTGGACTTGGCTAGGTGCAGAGCACGCCTTGAGGGATCCTCTTGGTTAGATTCATTGCAGGGGGCCATGGTGCCACATGGCCCACTGCCTCGAGTTCCCACAGCCATGACGTCTCTGCCAGGATGGACGGTGTCCTGGAACTGGTAGGGCACAAAGACAGCAGACACATCAATGGAATAGACTAGAAAGCCCAGCTATACAGCCACACAGGTACAGCCACCTGACTCCTGACTGCCAAAATACACCAGAAAAAAAAGGGAGGGCAGCCTCGTCAACATACTGTGCTGGGGAAGGAAACTGACTATCCACAATAGAGGAATCAAAGTAGATCTATGTATAAAAATATACATTCAAAACCGATCAGAGGCATTAATGAAGACTTTAGACTACCAGATGAAAACATGGTTGAGACGCCTCAGAATCGAGACAAGGACTATGAAAAGGACTCCAATAGAACAGGAAATAGTCCTGAGATTTGATGAGTGGTATTATATGAAATTAAAAAGTTGCTGAGCAAAAAGGAAACAATCAGAAGAGTAAAGAAATGACTACAGATGGGAGAAAATCTCCACCTGCTACATATCAGACAGGAGGTCCATAGAATATGTAAAAAGCCACAAAAGTAGTGCAAAAATAACCATTCCATTCTGTACCCAGACTAACGAAGTGAACAGAAAGTTCTCAAAGATGAGCATCGGCAACTTTAGGTGCCTGGAAAAGTGTTTAAAACCCTTAGCATCGGAGAAATGAGATTTACAACTGCTTTGCAAGTCCAGTCAGAATAGGCAACACCAAGGAAACAAATGGCAGGCAGAGCTGTGGGTGTGGGGAAGGAACCCTGGTACACTGCTGGTGGGGATGTAAGGTGTGGAGCCACTATAGAAGGCAGCATGGGAGTTCTAAAAAGCTAAAACTGACCCTATGTATGGCCCAGCTATAGAACTTCAGTGTATCTGCCAAGAATCCAAGTCAACATACAAGTGCACTGTTTATAGAAGCTAAGAAATAGAATCTCCATTTCTATCAACAGATGCAAGGCTAATGAGGACGTGGCACATAGACACCATGGAATTCTATTCATCCATAAAAACATGGAATTATGACATTCTCAGGAAAATGGATGGAACTGAAACTCCTCATGTTAGGTGAAATAAGTCAAACTCAGAAAGACAAATGTCTCATGTTTACTCCCATGTGTAGAGCCTAGATTTAAACTTAGATACTAGGGTGGGAAGATGGCTCTGCAGACTCAGCTGTTGCTGCCCTATGCCAAGAACCTACATAAAGCTGGATACTAACCCCAGAACTCTTAAAGCAAAACAGGAGGCAAAGACAAGAGAACACCCAAAGTTCATGGGCCGGCTAGCCTGGAGGACACAACGGCAAGCAAAAGCCTATCTCAAACAACATGGAAAATGAGGGCCAATACCTAGGATTGTCCTTTATTCACACACACACACACACACACACACAGAGAGAGAGAGAGAGTGACACACACACCCACAGACACATACATAGACACACACAGATACACACACATAGACAGACACAGAGAAACCGACACACCCGCAGACACATACACACAGACACACACAGAGACATACACACACACACAGACACATACACACAGTGCCACTTATACCTGTGCACGTGCACAAATGCACCTACATACATTGTACGTTGTGTGCTTGTGTGTGAAATGTGTAGAACCATACAGGCACAAAGCAGACCGTAAAAAGGAAAGATGGGATTTTAAGGGAAGGTGAAGAGGGAGAAAAGAGCAGGAACAGAATGCAGTAATTTGAAGGCAGAATGGAGGACTGTTTTCAAGGAGGAAGGGGACCACTGAGATGGAGGAAGAGGATAAGTAAGAATAAAGTGTGGTGTCATCTGTTTTTTTAAATCACATAATCATCTTAATATATGCAAAAATCCTTTGACAAAATCCAACGTGCTCTCATGTTAAAAGTCCTGGAGAGAGTAGGACCTGTGGGAGCAAACCTCAACATACTAAAGGCTATATATAATAAGCTTGCAGCCAACGGCAGTACATGTGAAGAAAAAAGTCAAAGCAATTCCATTAAAATTGGGAATATGACAGAACTGTCCACTTCTTTTTAATGTAGTGTACAAAGTGATAGCTGAAGCAATAAGGCAAGAGAAGAAAATTAGAGGGATATAAATAAGAAAAGAAGTCAAGGCATCTGCTTTTGCAGATAATATGATAATATGCAAAGAGACTTCAAAAATTCCAACAGAAAACTTCTAGAAACAATTATTAATTAAAAAGTTAACTTATAGCCAGCCTAGTCTACAGAATGAGTTCCAGAACAGCCAAGGCTACATAGAGTAACCCTGTCTCAAAAAACCAAAAAGAAAAAAAAAACATCGACTTAGAAAATTCAGTAGCTAACCAGGCATGGTGGTGTATCCCTTTAATCCCAGCACTCAGGAAGCAAAAGGCAGTCATCTTTTTTTAATTTGAGTCTAGCCTGGTCTATATAGCCAGTTACAGGACATCCAGGGCTACATAGAGTGACCCTAAGAAAAACAACAGAAAAAAAAAAATCCAGTAGCCTTTCTAGACACCAACAACGTACAAACGAGTGAGAAGATCATAAACACACTTTTATTTACAGACTCGAAGACAATTTGTCAAAAGATGAATATATTAGAATCAACCTAACCAAGGAGGTGAAGACCTCTACCATGAAAACTTCAAAGTTCTGAAAGAAATTGAGGAAGGCGTTAAAACATAAAAAGGCATACCAAGTTCATGGGTTGTAAGACATAATATTGTGGAAATGGCTACCCTACCAAAAGCAATTTACAGATTCAGTGCAACTTCATGACATTGTTCACAGAAATAGAAAAAAAAAAATCCTTAAATTTACATGAAACTAGAAAATACCACAGATGGTCAAAACAATCCTGAGCAAAAAAGAGTAATGCTGAAGGAATTGCTGTTCTAGATTTTAAGGTAGATTATAGATCTACAGTAATAAAACAAGAAACAGATGTGTGTACCAACAGAACAGAACAACGTCCAAGCACAGTATACATAAGTGCAGCCATCTGATATTTGACAAAGATGCCAAAACCACACATTGGAGAAAAGGCAGCACCTTCAGCAAATGGTGCTGGGGAAACGAGGTCCACTTACAGAAGAATGGAATTAGCCCCATATCTGTAACACTGCCCAAAAATTAATTCCAAGTAGACCAAAGACTTCTATTTGAAACCTGAGGTTCTAAAACTGCTGGAAGGAAACACATAGGCAGTAAACTACGTGACATCGGTGTAGGGAAGGACCTTCTGAATAGGACATGATTTGCCGAGAGTTAAGGCCAACAGCCGAAAAGTGGAACTTCGTAAACCTCAGAACTCTACTTGGTTATCCAATATCATGTGGTCAGCCCTGAAATCATATACACACAAGCAATACTATGGGACTCAGCAGACTGTATTTACATATTTATGCATATGAATATGACAATAATCAAAGTAATTTGAGGTCAATTTGAGAGGGAGTGAGGGGAGACTTGGGAGGGATTGAAGGGATAAGACTTGGGAGGGGATAGGACTTGGGAGGGGCTAGACTGAGGGAGGGGCTAGACTGAGGGAGGGGCTAAACTGAGGGAGGGGCTAGATTGAGGGAGGGGCTAGACTGAGGGAGGGGCTAGACTGAGGGAGGGGCTAAACTGAGGGAGGGGCTAGACTGAGGGAGGGGCTAGACTGAGGGAGGGGCTAGACTGAGGGAGGGGCTAGACTGAGGGAGGGGCTAGACTGAGGGGGGCTAAACTGAGGGAGGGGCTAGACTGAGGGAGGGGCTAGAACGAGGGAGGGGCTAAACTGAGGGAGGGGCTAGACTGAGGGAGGGGCTAGACTGAGGGAGGGGACATGGGAGGGGTTGAGAGAGTAAAGGGAAAGCGAGAAGTGATTTAAGTATGTTTCAATCAACAATGTCTAATGTCATAATGAAACCTTGTACACTAACTTAAGATCCTTGTAAATGAAAGTGCAGAATGGTCTGGGTGGGGAGGTCTCAGGATTGAGTTGCCTAGATACTCCAGGAACCAGAACAGTTGTGCCAAATTATGATATCATTGGAAACTCTTGGTCCAGTTTTAGACTCTTTCCATCTCCATTCAGCCGACCTTTATTGGTAATAATCTCTCAAATTTCAGTTTTGAAAAGGAGGCAGAAAGCTTTTCTTCACCCTGTATAGTAAAACGGGTGGGGCTTGCTGGCTTGCAGCAAGCTTGCCCAGACCAGTTGTTTCCAGCTTCCTAATGCTTCGACCCTTTAACATGGTTCCTGGTGTTGTGGTGGCACACACACACACACACACACACACACAAACACACACACACACACACAAAACCATATCATTTTTGATGCTACTTCATAGGTGTGTTTTTACCGCTGTTGTGAATCATAATATAAATATCTGTGTTTTCTGTCCCCACGCCCACCCTTGGGTATCCACCCACAGGTTGAGAACCGCTGTGCTAGACGCTTAGGCATCCTGTTTCAAGGCAGCTCTGGGACAGTTGCCTGTCCTCCTGTCCTCAGGGGTCAGGGACACCCCCTCCTCTTATGAATTGTTGGCACCGAGAAATGTACAGAAGCAGACTTTCCTAAGTGAGTGGTTTTAAGCACCTTAATCCACAAATGTCTTCTATGTTGCTGAGTTCAACGGTCTGCCTCACACTCACTGCTCACTGTGCAGCCCCTGTTGGGCACCTTTTGTGTTTCATTTCCCAGGTTCCTCGTTTTAGCATCCTAACTGGCTTCTTCTCCCAGCTTCCTTTAGAAGAAGGGACCCAACACGACCTTGGGCTTCCCTATCTGCACACGCTCCCAGAGGTGTGTCTCTGAGCCTTGACCTTCAGACCCATCCACCTGTCCCCCTTCCAGACATCTCAGAAGTCTTCCATGTCTCTCAGACCTCCCCGCCCCTTCAGATGACCTCCTGACAAACTTTATCCCATCACACAGCATGGCCTGCTCCTCCAATGGCTTGCTCTTTTTGGTTTGGTTTGGGGTTTTTTTGTTTTGTTTTGCTTTGTTTTTTGTTTTTTGTATTTTTGTTTTGTTTTGCTTTGTTTTTGTTTTGTTTTGTTTTTTGTTTTTGAGACATGGTTTTCTCTGTGTAGTCCTGGCTGTCCTGGAACTCACTCAGTAGACCAGGCTGGCCTCGAACTCGGAGATCTGCCTCCCAAATGAATGCTGGGATGAAAGGCACATATCACCATGCCCAGCATGGCTTGCTCTTATTAAACACCACTAATTAGTTGCTAAAAAACAAAGAAGTCTTTTCTCCTTCCCACCCCCCCTCAAGACCCAATATATTAATAAATTGTGTCAATTCAGCTTGCAACCATACCCTAAACTCATTAAAACAAGGCCAACTATCACTATGAACATAACAGCTGTAGCGACCCACCAAGATGGCCCTGTTTTACCTAGATTGGCTTACTGAGTCTTCCCAACAAACCGGGAGTTTGTTCCCTCTTCCAGATTATAAAGTTGAGGCAGAGGAAGGTTCAGTGACGTGCTCAAAGCCTATTACAATGGAACCAAGACTCAAATCTGAGTAGCGGGCACCAGGAGCATCTGGCCAAACACATGTCCTGCTGTTTCCGCGGTGCCCACCCCAGCATTCCACAGCCTCCACAGGGGCTTCTCCTTTCTGTCTTTGCCCTCCATGGAGCGTATCTTCTACACTCAGAGGCCGGAGTGACCTTTCAAAACTGGGCACCAGTGTGTGCATGTCACTCCTCAACCTCAACATCCCTCCCAGGCATCTCTCCAGCACACTTTGGGAAATCTAAGCTCCAAATTCTGTCCACAACTGCCTCTGTCCACTCTTCTCAGGTCTCCTGCTCGCCCTCCCCCAACTCACCAAACCCTGCGGATTTTAACCCGGGGCTGGCTTCGGATTGTTTGGCTCACTACCCTATTACCTCCTGTTATTGTCACACAGTGCGTATCACTGTCTGAAACTGTTTGGATGGATTTTTTGTTTGTTTGTTTGTTTTCTTTTTATTTATGCATATGTGAGTGTGCGGCATGGGTGTGCAGGTACCCACAGAGGCCAGAAGAGGGCATCAGATCCCCTGGAGTTGGAGTTAGAAGCAATTGAGAGCCACCCAGACACTAGGGCTGGAAACCAAACTCAGGTCCTCTGGAAGAGCAGCAACCACTCTCTTAGGGGCCAAGCCACCTCCCCAGCTCTTCAATGCATTTGTCTTTACTGTGTTTCCTGTCTCCCCTCTTAGAACTTAAATTCCTTAGAAGCAAGGGATTTGTCTGTCTTTTCCCCTCACATGAATTCCAGAGCCTAAGGCCATATAAATACTTTCTATGTATTGTCTCTGTGTTTGGTCATGGAAAGGTAAGTACCATAGAATCCCCACCCTTCAGGATGTCACTGTCTACCGCTGTACCACCTAGACATAAGGTCTCGTGAGTACAAAGAGGGTTCCTCACAGCCAGGGATGCTAAAAAGACTCCTGGGGCTTTAACAGATATTCTGAAGCAGACCTGGGCAGTCTCCGAGACAAACGTGACCCGTGGTCTGGTTCCTAGAACACCTATGAGAACACAGACTGCTGGGTCCCTTCCCCAAAATCTCTGATGTAATAGACCTCAGGTAAGGACCGAGAATTTGCATTTCTAACAGGTTCCCAGATGAGAACCAGTGTCGTTGATCTAAGCCCTTGAGGACCCCCCACAGCACACCATTTCCTCACTCTGGACCACCATGAGACAGCTGAGAGCAGCTCCCAATGTCAGCCATCTGCTCTGATGATATGAGGGGGCAGCGCCAAGAAGACACATAAGAGGTGAGTCCTTGAAGGAACAGGCACCTGGTTTACTTTTGAATAATGAACAGGCATGACTGAGATAAAGGAAGAAAAACAATGAGGAAAAAATCTGAAGAAAAGGACAAAGCAGTGAGTTCAAAAGTCACAGCCAGCACATGGGGACAAGCCTGCGCTGAGGGAGAGAGCTCTACTAAGAAAGTGGCTCGTAAACAAAGGAAATCAACCAGAAAGGGTCTTACATTGTTGGACTTTTGTGCTGATGTTTCTTCTGCCTAGAACAGTGGTCCTCAGCCTTCCTAATGCCTTGACCCTTTAATACAGTCCCTCACGTTGTGATGAACCCCAACCATAAAATTATTTTTGTTGCTACTTCATAACTATAGTTTTGCCACTGTTTTGAATCATGATGTACATCTGATAATGTAGGCTATTTGATATGCGACCGCTGTGAAAGGGTTGTTCAACCCCTATAGGAGTCGTGACTCACAGGCTGAGACCCACTGGCCTAGAACATTGACACTGAAGAATTCTGTGGCTTGCAGGCATCGGGGGACTGCTGAATGACTAAGTGGGAATAGCGTTATCAGCTCTCTTTAGCAAACTTCTTATAGCAGAGCTGCCTGTCAATCATCGAGGAGCGTGTGCCTGCTGAAATCCACCCCGGAACTTCCTGGGAAGCTAAGAGCTGGTTCCCAGCACATCCCCTCTGCCTTTCCTTTTAACTAGATGTAGAGTCTGTGTCTGAGTTCTCCCTATCTGCAAACCGGTCTTATTAAAAAAATCTTTAACCTCTCTCTCTCTGTGCTTCTTTCTCCATCCACAGGTTAGAAGCGATGGAATCCAAGGTCCCCAAAGGATCACGGAGCCACAAAATGAACGGTACCTAGATTCCCAAGTCACCTCACAGCAGCCTGTCACAAAGCACCCACATGAATTTGAGAATGACAGAGAAATTTCTCTTCAGTGGGTCCTTGAGATCTGGGAAGTTTTCACAGCATCTGTAGAAGATTTCTGGAGTCTAATAAAAAAAACAATGTAATCATAGCTTTAGCATACCGGAGGCTTCAGCAAGGCTGGGAGGGCAGTCACTGAAAAGCTACATCCAACCAGGAAAGGAGATTAAGTGAGAAGGGTGGGGGTCACAGTTGACCATAAAAGGGAGAGTGAGGTGTCTCGGAGGTCTCCGTCCTCTGACTTAGATGATGGAATAGGTACCAGAAAAGGGAGCGTGGGTTCAAATGCAGGATGCTAATGTACACATTAGGCATTGTGGAATATCCAGGCGGCACCCCCTGTTGAGCAGCTGTTCTACATGAACCTGGAGTCTCAAGATGGCGGACATAGTTTCAGACATGTAAGCTTGGTAGAAACCAAAGACTGTCCTATCTCTTGTTCTCATCAGATGAGTACAGTAGAAGGGCTATACACGGATGTTTCGGGGAGCATGAGAAGTGAAGAGAAGCTTGAGGAAGAGCAGAGTGGGGACCACCTGGGAGGTAGGAGAAGAATCAAGCATTTCATCTCAGGAAGCCAAGCAAAAGTGGTGCATGAGGAGATGGATGCTAAAGGCCACATATCTGTCAAGAAAACTAAGAACGATGTGTGCACCGAAGCTGATGATGGCGCATTTGTGGAGAGTGTGGCGAGAGGGCATGTGCCAGAGCTGAAGGCAACAGAGTGAAAGATGAATTGGAAAATCCAAACACCGAGGAGGCCCTGTGCCCTCACCTCATTTAGACTTCACGATAAATCACATTTTGCGGACTGAGAAACGGCCTTTAGAAGAAAACAAGTCACTCCCTCCAAGCGGTACCTTTAGAAAGTGATAAGATCAAAACTCAAACCCAGGACAATCCGATTCTAAAGTGCGGCTTTGACCTTGAACGCTATGATTGTCTCTGTGGAAATGCAGAACAATCTACAAATGGAATTAGTATATTCAGCAAGGCTAGCAGTCATATATACTTAAGTTAAAATGTCTTCCTTTTAAAAAATACAAGGATGGCAGAGAAGGGGGAAAGACTTCGGGTGGACGGAACAGAACAAAATTTGCTAACGGGAGAGAGATGGACAAGTGTATGGAAAAGCCAGTGTTATGTAGGGCCCATGGACCACGGCAGAGCTTAAGGACAGCGTTTCAGGACTCAAGGTGGGACTAAGTACGCTTAGCTAGCCTCATCATCAGTCAGACATCCTGGAATGGAGTAGGGAGAAGATCAGGCATGGCCACTCACAAGAATCGTCCAGGTTGAAGGAAGGTCCTTCGCAGGTTTGACAACTAAGAGTTCAGATGGACCACAGGCAATTTCACCAATCCAAAGGTGCAGACCATGGGCCATTGTCACAGAAGGGTCTCCAGCCCCACAGTATATTTCTCAACCTTGGACAAAAGCATTCTTTTCCATGGTCATAAAAAACTTTACAATTACAGAGGTAAAGCAAACATTTATTTTAGAAATCAACAATGAGAACTAAATCTAAGTAGGCAAATATTTTGCAAGCATGGGCCTGGCCAGCTGTGCATTCCTGCTGTCTGGCTTCAGTCAGGCACTGGCTGGAACTTGGCCCTGCTTTTCTTCCTGCTCAGTGACTTCCCAGTACATTCTGCACAGCCCTGCCCTCTGAGTTCTCCAGTTGCCTTCTCCATGGTGACCTTCCTTGGCCATCAGTGGCTACAGCCCATCAGAAGCTGTGTTGCCCGTTCCACCTCAGAATGCCTCTTCTCACCACTTGGGTCTGTGTCCTGCCCCTCTCCCTTCCAAAACTGTTCTTCCATAGGGGACATATGGGTGGCTTAAGAAACTGCCAGGACTGGGAAGCATCTGAAAGACAGGTGTCTGTCTAGCTAGGGGTGGTAGCTGGGTGAAGGCCTAAGCTGAGCTGCAAGGCTGGCTGGTTTGATTGGCCAATGAAACAGTTGGAAGAGGAACAGGCTGAGCCATATTTGAGGCTTGAGCACGCCAGAGTCAGAGGTCAAGCAGAGCACGGGATATCCAGATGTGGCCTAGAAGCTCCCTATTGGGGTGTTACTGTCAGACAGTGCTGGGTTCAAGTCCTGAGTCTAGCATTTACCAGCTGTGTGATCTTGGGCAAGGCACTGTCCTCTCTGTGTCCAGTAATGTGGCCTGTGAGCTTGGGGGTAGAGGGATAAAGTGGGGATGGAATAGTGAGAAAGAGGATGAAGGTCCAAGGCCAGGAAAACCTACAGGTTTAAGAGGGTGAATTCATCCGAGCCTTCCAAAGGCAGAGGCCACCTCCTGGCCTAAGCTTGGCCCTTGACACCCAGATGGAAATGAACATCCGCACACGTGTGCTATTTGCCACCAGCCTTCTGAAATGCTGGTTGCTTTTCTAAGCAGTTTCTGTTCCTTCCTATGCTGTTGGGATTATGGCAGTTATCCTGAGCGGCAGCCCTATTGCTGGTGGTATTAGCCAACTATGACTGAGGAACAGGTCCTTGGCAGAGAAGGAGCCACGAGCATCCATTTTCTGTTTCCTTTCTCTGCACTCTGAACCCAGGATCCTAGCCTTCCTCAAGCCCCATCCCTTCTGGCTCTCTCAGCAACATCTCTATCCCTCTCCACTTACCCATCCTTTCCACTCAGACATCCCCATGTGTCCTAGAAAACAGCCTCTTGGCTCCAAGCTTTCTTGCCATTTTTACCCCCCACCCCCCACCCCCGCTCTCTCTCTGAAACCTGCCAGTAGATGGCTATACCCTCTGCTGACAGCATGTTGCTGCCCAAACCAAGAGCATAGCCACTGAGGGCCTTGGAAAGCACAGATGGGAGCCAGCCTCTGGGCATGGGCCCAGGTCTAGAGAGGCTGGGGCAGGAGAATTACAAGTTCAAGGCTGAGAGAACTACAACATGAGCTTAAGGGTACCTGCCCAACTTAGACTGTCTGCAAACAGAAGGGAAAAGAGAGCCAGCCAAGGAATCAGCTCAACGGGAGAGTACTTGCCTAGTGTGCACACTTCAGAACCATTTTGAAAAAGTGCAGATGGGCACACACAGGCACACCATCACACACACACACACTGCTACACACAGACACACACCTAAATTATGCAACATACACGCAGGTACAGAAACAGAAATACAGACAGACTGACCCCCCAACACACACCAGACACGTGCACACATACAGACAGGCAGAGAATTCCCACACTCAGACACACACTGGAATGTGCACAGTCACACACACACACACACACACACACACTAACCGATTTACCAAGAGAAGTTGAGGCGAGAGCCCCCAGGGCCATCCACTAAGACCACAACCCAGATGCTGGCAGCAAAGCAGGAAATGAAGATCTCAGAATGACGGCACATTGGGGGAGGGGCAGGCTTCACAAGGCCCACAGATTGTTCTGTGTGTCAGAAGACCTCTTCCTGCCCAGCTCAGGTGCCCAGACAGGAGGTTCAGCGCTCACCAACAGTCTAAGCTCTTGGAAAATGTTCCGCATTGCACATCTCCAGGTGGGAAGAAAGAAAGGGAGCCTGCAGGGCTTGTCTTCCCCAGGCCAGTGAGGGGCACCTCCCAGACAAGCTCAAGGTCTGCATTCGAACTCAGAGCTCTTGGCCAGCTGTGCGTCCCACTCTTCTCCCACTAACACCGCTCAGTGTACACAAATAAGAGCTGTCAACCTGAGACATGGCTCTGGGGCACCTGGAGGCTCTGGATCCCTATAAACACTGCCCTGAAATAGGGCAGGGTACAAGAGCCTGCTTTACTCTAGCCCAAGCCTAGGTGGTCTCATCTGTAGGAACCAGAGTTTTTTGTCCGTCATCTTTCTCTATTCCGATCTACAAATTAAGGTGCTTAGTTCATCAAAAGGTTTTCTCACTAAATTTTTCAATTTGTTTTACTTTTTTATTTTTAGTCCTTTCTCTGAATTATTCCTAGGTAAGCAACTTGGCTATTAATTACAACTTTGAAGAGACTCTCTTAGATGTTTGACTAGTTCTTTTTTTTTTTCTATAGATTATCTTTGTGGGGGGAGGGGAGTAGAAATGGTGCCTTTCTATGTAGCTCAGAGTGGTCTCAAACTCTCACCATGTGGCTCTGCCTGACTTTGATCTCACTTTGTTGCCAAGGCTGGCCTCAAATTTATGGCAATCCTCCTGCCTCAGCATTCAGAATGCTGGGAATACAGGTGTACACCACCATGTCTAGCCTAATAGATACTTAGTAATGAAGACATGAACTAGGCCTGGTTGGACATTTTAGGGGACAGTCTATATTTTTTCCGGACTCAGTCACACATCTGTGGGGACATCACAGTGTATGCCCTTCCAAATAATAATAAAGTATAATGAGATACTTATGTAAATATAAATGTACAGACACAGATATACATGTATATGAAAGTATTATAAACCCATCTCTTTGTATTTTAGCCAAAAACTTAAAAATGAGTAGAAAAATAAATATTTTTAAATGACGGAAGCCCCCACCTCCATCCCTCCACAGACCATACACACACACACACACACACACACACACACACACACACGTTTTGTGGGTTTGTTTTGTTTTGTATTTATGTTTACATGCAGTTGTTGGTCCTAACTTTACACTACAGTTACTTGGATTTTTTTTTTTTTTCCGAGACGGGGTCTCTCTGTGTACCCTTGGCCATCCTGGACTCACTTTGTAGACCAGGATGGCCTCGGAACTCACAGCGATCCACCTGCCTCTGCCTCCCCGGTGCTGGGATTAAAGGCGTGCGCCACCACCACGCCCAGCCTGGATATTTTATTTTTGAGACAAGGTCTGTTATGTAGCCCTGACCGACCTAGAACTTTCTATAAAGATCAGGCTGACTTCAAACTGAGAGATCCACGATCTCTGCCTCCCAGTGCTGGGATTAAAGAAAGGTGTGAGCTAGCACACTTGGTTCTCACCTGGCCATTTTTTATAAACTTTAAGCCTCAGGCTGGAGAGATGGCTCAGTAGTTAAGAGCACTGGCTGCTCTTGCAGAGGACCTAGATTCAATTCCTAGCTGCCTGTAACTCCAGTTCCAGGGGATCTGACACCTATATGCATACATGCAGCCCAAACACAGATACACAGGGGCAGACGTTAAATATCAAGTGTGTGTTGGATAGAGTCCCAGGTGACTAGTGACAGGTGATGTGGACTGTGAACTGGAGGCAGTAAGGAATGCTCAGAACTTGAACTCCTTTAACCAAGGGGAAAAAACTATCCTTCTGAAAAAGGCATGACCCCTAGAGTTTGGGTATGTGCCTTTGGCTTTTTGCCTAACCTTCCCTCTGTCTTGGGAGGAGGAGCCAGGGCAATGGTACCGGAATGGCTTCTGGAGTTCCACATCTTTCTTGGGATGTCTTGGCTGCTTCCTGGCCCAGGGATTATTCTTTGTCCCCTGCAGTCCCCTGAACTCTGGGCCCGGGATCCCCTGTTGTCTTTTCTCTGTTGCAACAAGCCATGGTCTTGCTGCTGCCCTGAGGTGGTCCAGAAGCCAGGTATCCAAGGTGAATAAAGGCATTGTGACGTCAGCAGTTGCCGTGCTTCCGTGCCCTGAATCTTCTGCCTTCACTCTTCTCATCCCACTGACTGCAGACACAGTCATTAAAGGTGAGTGTTAGGGTAACTATCCCTGCCCCAGACAGGAAGCCCAAGGCCAGGCACTCTGTGTAAATTACTTCATTTAGGATATTCAGACTCAGAGAATAAAGAAGACATTAGCTTTTTTTTTTAATGATCTTTTTTTTTTTAAAGATTTATTTATTTATTATATGTATACAGTGCTCTGCCTGCCTGTACACCTGTAGGCCAGAAGAGGGCATCATAGTCACACTACAGATGTTGTGAGCCACCATGTGGTTGTTGGAAATCGAACTCAGGACCTCTGGAAGAGCAGAGTGCTCTTAACCTCTGAGCCATCTCCCCAGCCCAAGATGTTAGCTTTTATCTCACTTCCAACAAGCAACTACTCTGAGCCAGACCTGACCAGTTCTGAAGATAAGCGAGTCCAGGAGTCCACTTCCTTTGTGCCAGGATCAACTAGAAAGCCAATGAGGATGCATATGGCTGGGTCCTCCTTCCTCCGTCCCCCGACAGTCTGGCTCACAAAGAGTTGGCTGCCTTAACAAGGTACTTTGGGAGAAACTGGAGAGAGATTGTCTATCTTCAAAGACTTGGGCAACACCTAGGAGACAGACTGGCCTGCTCTGCAATTACTTCGCTAATCCTAGTCATAACTCCACTAAATGTCTTTTTGATGGGGCCATCCCTTTTCATCCCTTCCCTCTGCTCTCAGACCTCCCTCACCTTGTCCAGAAGGAATCGGAAGGCTGCCCTTTCTGAGACTCAAACAAGCACTTGATCTGTCATAAAAGCAAGTACCTGGCCTTCCTCAGAACCGGCAGCATTTGCCATTGCTGGCTTCTCTGAGTAAAAGCCAGCGCAGCCCTCTCATTGCTGTTCGGCTTACCTGTCAAGATTCTTGCCTCTCTAGACTCCAGCCCCTCTTCCGTGCCTTCTCACTTGGCAGCTCCTGGGTCAGCTACACCATTGATTCCCTGAGCTTTCTCTCCCACAGACTGCCATGTTCTAGTCCCATGTTCCTTCTTTACCCAAGCTCCTTCTCGCCTTGGGGAAGGATGTGCCAACGAGGGAAGGATTGTGCAGAAAGGTGGGTGTGGAGGGGTGCAGGGAGGCTCAGATGCCAGGGGAGAGATGGAAAAACGTTTACATCAAGACCAAGATGTGAGATGTGTGCTGAGCCAACAAAGCTGGGGGAGCTGGTGGGCATGCCCCTGTTCAAAGGTCTGGCAGAGATTGGATTGAAAGCACAGCACATGGGCAGGTAACTATGGTAGGATTCCTACAAAGTTTAAAAATCCCCATCCAAAAGCCTCCTGTAGAGTAAAGGACACTCAGAGGCTTGTATCTGGGTCCAGACAGCTATATAGATGTAGATCGTGGGAGATGACCCAGGGCCTAGAGATAAGCCCTGGAAAGGCTAGAGAGACATCTGCCTGGTCGTGTACATAATGCTGTGGGAGACCATGATGTTCATCTGGTCTGAGCCCATGTTAATCCTGGCAAGACTCCAAACCAAGAAAAGAAAATCCATAGCCTGAGTTGTTTGCCTCCCACGTGCTTGCCTAGCCTTTGACTGCTGGCTCCAGGGAGATGCATTTTTTTTTTCCTTGCCCTGTGGGCAGCAAATTCCTCACAAGTCAGATGCTGTGTATGTGGCCTGGCTGGTGACATGCTTCTATTGGCTGTGAGAAGGGTAGCGCTGAGGAGGTGTGCACTGTGAACTGGCCTCATCACTGGCCAGTCCATGGTGCACACATGACTTGATAGCTCTTTACATGTGTGGACTAGTTCACTCACAAAACCAGATCCGTATACCCAATTCACACCGCAAAGATTCCACCTCCAAACACCATTAGCACGCAGGCTGGAAGATCCAGTTTCTAGTGTGTCAATCCCAGAGGACATAACTTGCTAGGAAAAGAATCAAAGCGCAAAATCTGGAGGAACCCTAACCATGACAAAGGGGTACCTTCTGGAGAAAGATGTCCCAAATAAGGACAGAATGTTGTACAGAGCCATGAAGGGTGGCAAGGCCTGGGTGTGAAGGTGGGGGGCCCCTTTGAAATGGCTAGGCCAGGGCAAGTTCTACATCGGGCCCCTAGACACTGCTAAGCAGCAGTTTAGTGTAACAACCCCCCAAAATGCACAGAGAACCTGCTGAGCCTCCCACTCTATCGCTCCTACATGGAGGGCTCCTCCACCAGCCTCTCTGCCCCACAAATCATTGGCTAAATAGCATCAGACATATTTCGTTGACCTCCACACCTGAGTCATATATGAAAGGGGAAGAATGTCATGAGGGAAATGATAGGTCAGTTTAGCTCATGGGTAACATTCCCTTCCAGGATGTGACACATCAGCACACATCATTCAGCCTTGGTGTGGTTGCCTCCAAGGACCTGGGGCTCTGGCTAAGTATGTCAAAGGTGGACACAGAACCAAGTTGTACAGGTGCCCCTGCTTGCTTTGTTTCCTTGTGTATAGAAGAAGCTCATTGCTAACACACTGGAGTCACTAATTATGCCTCCACAGACCTTTTCACAACTCCCTCTGTCCCTGTAAGTTGGCATCTAGAAGCTTGGATAGATTTGCATTCATTTGCTGTGGTGGTTTGATTGAAAATGGCTCCCATAGGCTCATAGGGAGTGGCATATTTGGAGGTGTGGCCTTGTTGGAGTGGGTGTGGCTTTGTTGGAACAAGTATGTCACTGGGAAGTGGGCTTTGAGGTTTCAACAGCCCATACCAGGCCTAGTCCCTCCCCCGCCATCTCTTCCCCCTATCCCTCCCCCATCTCTCCACCCCCCTATTTCTCTCCCCCATCTCTCTTCCCCCCATCTCTCGCCCCCATTTCTGCCCCCATCTCTCCCTCCCTCCCTGTGGACACTCCTGTGCCATGTGTGCTCTCATGCTCCCTGCAATGGTGATAACGGACTAAATTTTTTAAAACCGTCAGCAAGCCCCCAATTAAATGCTTTCTTTTATAAGTTGCCATAGTCACCACGTCCCCTGGAAGAGGAGGCCTGGTGGTACTCAGAGGAAGGATAGCAGGCTACCAAGAAGAGACTTGATACTCTATGAGCATATACAGGGGGAGGAGGTCCCCCTCAGTCACAGTAGGGGAGTAGGGAGAAAGCAGGAGGAATGGAAGGATACAAGGGATGGGATAACAATTGAGATGTAATATGAATAAATTACTAAAATATTTTTTAAAATAATAATAATAAGTTGCTATGGTCATGCTGTCTTGTCACAGCAATAGAACAGTGACTAAGACTGGGCGGACTCTCCCTGTCCCAGCATTTGAAATGCTCCAAGACTTGAAATGTTTTTGAGAGGAAACATGTTACAATAGGAAAGTTTGATGCATGAACTCCTGTGAAAAGGTACAGTCAGAATGCAGGTGTATGAAACTACCTTTAGGCTGTCCTTATAGAGTGTCTATAAACACCGACAGACTTTGTACTTCAGTCTAGTTCCCAAGATCTCATTGTTCACACAAATCAGAAAAGAAATCCCAAATCCTAAATCCTTCTTGTTCCTAAGCACTTAGGAAAGGTGCAGTGTTCACCCAGCCCTGCACTGCTGCTTCCTGTGTCCAATGATACAGTTAAATTTGCAAGTTAGGCACTTTAGGAGAGTAAGTGCTCTCACACTTTTGGCCTTTCTTCAGAAAGTGTTGTTACTCAGGAACACTTGCCCACGGGTCATTTATTCGCTCACCTATTCAACAAACAATTCCAGGAACATTTTAGAACTGCATGTGGAAGGCAATTCACTTCAGCACCTTTACACTCAGCACAATCAAACCTGCGCACAGTGCAAATGGTAGTATGAACCTAGGCACATTTCCAAAGCTTTACATGGGGGCTCAAGGGATGGCTTGGGGGTTAGGGGTGATTCCTGTTCTTGCAGAGGACCAGTGTTCAATTCCCAGCACCCTCATGAAGGTTCACAACAGTCCTAAGACTTTATACAAGACGTGGAAGTTGTGGGAGAGCAGGGCTTTTTCTATCATTTCCCCCCTTCAGTGCTTGGCTATCTTATAGAAATCTCACAGCCTTTCCTGGGGAATACAGTGAAGTCCTGGGCACCTAATACCCAACAACAGGAGGCTGGCTTCTAGCTGAGTTCACAGCTACCCCAATAAAAAACAACAGCTCAGCAGGCCTAAGACTAAAACCCAGCCTTGAGATGTAAATAGAGCAACTCTTGGGAAGGCTCCTAAAGGCAGGGGGAGGGGTATGCTTTGTGTTGCAGGCCCCATGGCCAAACCTAATTCCATTTGTATTGTCCCCCAAATCTGTGAACAGAAAACATGGAGCTGAAGTTCTTCACACACGGAGGGCCGGTCCCATGCTGGACCACTGACAGATGGCTATTTCCACGAAAGAAGGTCCTACTATTGACAAGTGAGCACGGAGCTTTCTTCCCCCGCATCTCCAGAGCCACCTGCAAATAGATGCCCCAGTCTATAGCCGGGGTGTAAACCAAAGGCAGAAACAGAATGACTTAACTGTCAGGATGCACAGAAACCAAATAGGTGAGCCAACGCTGGAGTAACAGGCATCGGTAAGAAATACTGATTCTACCATTTAACCATCAAGAGAATGAGCACCTCAAACCAGCCTCGCCACATGGAACTGAAGGTATGTATGCTGTAGCCTGGCAAAACAGCCTCAAGATTCTGGAAATGTCCATGCTGTCCAAGGGGAGGGTGATTAAAATACGAGATGCCTACATAATGGAAATTCGATGTCTCTTTAATAAGGCAAAGCTGTCTGTGCAGGAGAGAAAAATATTAAGGCCTTAAAATACTACAGCCCCAAAGAAAAACCACTCTGGAATTAAACTGAAACACAAATAAAATCACGATTTTGAGTCTTTTTTATAAGTGTGTGTGTGTGTGTGTGTGTGTGTGTGTGTTGGTTTGTTGTTTTGTTTTTTAATTAACCCTCTACTTAATTTTTGGTGCTTGAATTTTTTCAGGACTGAGGACATGTTGCAGTGGTAAACCCCTTGCCTATCCCAAGAGGTTCAGGGTCTCATTCTCAGCACTGAAAAAAAAAGTTCAAAATATTTGCCTTATGAGCAGAAGGGTGACAAGTACATATTAAAACACTGGGAAAAAAATAAATAAAAATAAACACTGGAATGTGCCTTTAAATACGCACCTAAAATGTATAAGATGGCCCCTGGAAGGCGGACAGATCCCAACTGTAACTAATGAGGAGGAGATGGAGGGCCACTGAGATGGGGGCGGGCTTTTCACTTCTCGGTCATGTGTCCCTAAATCAGCAGGGCACACTCACTATGGAAAGCCTAACCTGAAGAAGAAGTCCCCCAGAAAGCCACACCAGACAGCTGCCAAGTGTGCACACCTTGAAGTCGATATGAGATTCTCTCTGCCCATCTCCTTCCTCACCTGATGCATTCTGTACCAACCTTTAAGTTCCAGGTCAAAGGTCATTTCCCGCACACAGCATAGCACGTAGAGAATGGTATCGATACCCCAAGCAAACTGGTTGGAATAATTAGGTAAATGGTAGAGGCTTCACTTTGCCTAAAGTGATGAGTTTCAAAGTCTTTGAAAGGGGGAAGCAGTGTCCCAAACATCCATAGTACCCTGGGTACGGATATAAGCTCTAGTTAAAATCCAAAATTAAAAAAAAACTCCTTTTCATGCAGAACTGAGGGTTGCCGCTCCATGGCCTTTCATCAAAGGCCTCCAGTGAACTCACAGTGTACTACAGTCATTCAGGTGCCTTCTGAGCTCACAGCTCTTTAAATAATTAACGGCAGCTATTGCCAGCCCAGATGCCAGTCTATTGGAAGTCGGGCAACAGGCCAAGAGTTTTGCAGCCATGCTCTTACTTGGCTTTCATGGGTGCTCTGGAAATAAGCTATGGATTTCTTACCTATTTTCCAGTGAAGAGACTGAATCTAAGATGGTAAAAATAATCTGCTTCAGCTCAGACAATGAGGCATGTGGGCAGAGCAGGATTCGAACACAGGTATTCTACCCACTCCAGACAGCACATTACTTTGGGAAGGCAGGATTGATGTCCTACCTCCTACCTCTACCATGCAGATAAATCTTATGAACATTAGGCTAAGAGAAAACCTGTCACCAAAACGAAGCCTAGGATTCCATTTGTATGAAAAATTCAGTGTAGACACATCTATAGGGCAGAGAGGAGGCAGGAATGTTGGAAGATGATGGCTGAAAGATACAGGGTTCATGTTGGGGTGACAAAAATCTCCTAAAATTGGTTGTGATGATGGTTGTACAATCTGTAGAGATATAAAAAGTGAAATAAATGTTCAACTGGTAGGTTGTATGGAATGAGAATTTTATCTCCATTAAGCTTTTTAAGAACCCTACTAGACTGTGTTCTAATATATGCCAAAGTTAATAAGAAAAAGAGAATAAATGAAAGACATTACTGGTAAGTGGTGAATAAAAGCTAGCCAGTGACTGTGGAACTATCTCTTATAGGAAGATGGGTAAACAAGTCACTGTAGGCCACACTCAGAAATACAAACATAAAATATGGCATGTTTACGAGACAGAGGCGGGTAAAAGACTATGTGGGAGACAGAAGAGTTCTAAATAGAAGGGACTGGAAAGGAAGATAATGAGGGAGGCAAAATATTGCATGTTTTCTCTCTGCGGAATCTAGATTTCACTATGTATATACACATAACATGAGCGCAGGCGTATTCAGGGGTGAGGAAGGGGACCAGCAAGAGGTGGGGAGGAGAAGTGGAAGGGTAGTGAAGGGGAGGGCTATGAGCAAGGAATGGGGATCGATACATAAAAATGAAGAAGTCATAATAAAACCCATTATCTTTCATCCTAACTTAAAATTGTTAAGTTAGATACTGGAACTGGAGAGATGGCTCAGCAGTAAGGAACCCACACTGGGCAGCTTACAACTGCCTGCAACTCCAAATCCAAGGGATTCAGCGCCCTCTTCTGGCCTCTTCAGACACTTGCACACATGCATGTATATGCATACATACACATAAATCTTTTTTTATTATTATTAACTAGCTAAGTATACAGCTGTCCAGATAAAGAGATGGGTGATGGATCTAGAGACTGGTGTTTGTTTATTTCTTTTCTTGTGTCCTGCCTTCTGTAAGTAGCAAGCTGGGAGCACAGAAGACTTTGCGCAAATGCTGAAGGTGACTAGGTTATCAAGACAACAGCCAACTACCACCCAGACATACACAACTGCTGCCTTCGCTAGCTGCCTAACACTTTATCATCAGCTCCGACAGCCATAATCTTTTGGGTTGTTTGTTACTTCTCTTGGGTATACACACAACACCCCCAGATCCAAGCCATGCAGTACTCACAAAGCCAATTCAGAGTCTTGGCTCCAGAAAGAACACTGTGGGGCTGCTACCCAGAGTTGCAGACAATCCCATAGGCACTGCTTTTATCTTTGGAACACATTACATCATTTATTTTGCAAGACGGTCTCATCGCTAATTAATTCCATTTTCCATTGGCAAGTTACTATGAGCATTCACTCCCAGGGCAGCTCTGAAGAAAGACAAGGAGCCCAGAGGCTGGAGGAGTCCAGAGAGTGAGAGACTGTTTTCCCTGGTGTGTCTGCAGACAGTGGGGATTGCACAGGAAAACACCAGGACAGACTTCCAGTCACTTGTACACAGATTTCGAGAAAGATCAAGGAGATTTTCTGTTCTCTTTCCCAAACCTATAAAGTGGCCGTGCAACCACATGTCATCCAGTCCAAACAATGTACATTCTCAAAGGAGACAGTGCCCTAGGCCTCAAATCTTGGACTCTGGTTTGGTGTTTCTCGGTCCTTTTCATTTGTTCTAACCTCAGGTTCTCAGTTCCATGGGATGGCCATGCAAATAGCATAAGGTGCACCCAGTTTTTAGAGCAGTAAAACAAGAAAAACAGTAAAAACAGCAATCAGACCATAAGGCGCACCCTAATTTCCCCATTACTTTTGGGGGGAAAGTGAGTCTTATGGTCTGAAAAATATGGTAACTTGGGAAAGTTACACAGATTTCCACAGGCTACACCAGGAATGGCTCTTGTTAGCCCTAGAACACAGTCTGGGAAGTTTTGTGCTTTTGTTCATTTTTGTTTAATTACTTTTTTTTTTTTTTTTTTTTTTGGATAAATAATTGTGTTGCTTGTGGGTACAATGTGATTGCTGGTTTTGATTTACATATACTCCATACAAAAATCCAACTGGATTGTCCATTAGTTCACCTGTAGTGAGAATTTTGTTAATTTTGGTTTCTTTAAAAAAAACATTGAAATGTTATGGGAATATGTTTTTGTTTTAATCCCAGAGATAAGGGGCTGCTTCAAAGCAGCTGACTATGATTTGCCTCATTCTCTGGCAGGGGTAGATAGTTTCTGCAAGTGTGCGATGTTTAGGATTCTAGGGACCTTTTCAGAGGATATGTAAGTGCTAGAGCTCATATATGTGGCTGGCTGGTAGTTGGATGCTGTTGGTCGTGGTTTTTCAAGCAGTCATGTGCAAAGAAGAAACAAGAAGAAATAAGATATCCTGACAGCAAAGATCAAACTCGCCCCAAGAAACTTGATGCCCCTAATCAGCAGGAAGTAACGATAAAGACTCCCTCTTTCCCCTCTGTCCTTTTTCTCTCCTATCTAGTGTTATGGAGTTGAAAATGAAGAAATAAAGAGGTAGAGAAGGGTGGGAGAGAGATAGAAGCCCGCAAAGCAGCAAAAGCCGGTTTTTGCAGTGAGAATATCTTTAAATGAGCCAAGGGTCTGAACAGCTATTTCTCAAAAAAAAAAAAAAAAAAAAAAAAAAGGAGAGGGGACAGAAATGGCCAGCAGAGACATGAAAAATCCTTAACATCTCTAATCACAAAAGAAGGAAAATTAAAATCACAGTGAGACAACACTTCCCACCACTGGAATGCTAATATCAAAGTGACAAATGATAACTGGCAAAAAGATGTTGGGGTGGGGGAGCCTTGGAAGCTATTGATGAAAATGTGCACCAAGACATTTGGGGAGACAATGAGGCTCCTCAAAAAACTCAAAACCAAACCACCATATGACCCAGAATTCTCATTCCTGAACACAAAGCCAATCAAAGGAATTGAAACTGGCATGTGGAAAAGATAGCTGCTCTTCTCTGTTCACTAAAGTACTACACAGGAATTATGATGTGGGATCAACCTCAGGAGTCCATCAATGGAGGAAATGTGGTCATGCACACACAGGTCCTTTCTACACATAAATGATAGATTAGATAGATAGATAGATAGATAGATAGATAGATAGATAGATAGATAGATGATAGATATGCATACACTTTACAACTCTGTAAAAAATTTTGTCACGACAAAATGATGAAGTTGAAAGGCACTGTGTTAAATAAAATAAGCCAAGTACAGAACAACAAATTATGAGCTCACTTAAATGTGAGATTGAAAAAACTTTCATGTGAGATTGAAAAATAATAAGGCCAGGCATGATGGCACATGCCTTTAATCCCAGCACTCAAGAGGCAAAGGCAGCAGATCTCTGTGAGTTCGAGGCCAATCTGGTCTACCAAGCAAGTCCAAGACAGCCAGGGCCCTGTTACATAGAGAAACTGTGTTTCTAAAAACCAACAAAAATAGTTTCACAAATAAAAATAAATGTCAGCTTCGTAGAAACAGCCAAAAGTTGGTTGCAGGTGGTGCAGGAGATGGAGGGGAGGACAAGGGGAAATCAAAGGGCGCAAGATTTCAGCTAGATCGCACAGGGATCATAATGTGTGCAGCCATGATCTGCGTAGCATTTAGTCAACAATAGCGCAGAGAGCAGTGGTTCTATAGACTCTCACCTAGTGACAGGGTATCTGTGTATCTGTCTTAGTTTGTATTCAGTACACTGTGATATTCATATAATGATAAAAATCACCTAGTGATTCATTTCTTGAAATATATCACATAGTGAGGGGCACGTGACTGACTGAAACTGCTAAAAAGAAGTTGTATTTGGGGTTGATTGACTGGTTGGTTGGTTAGTTGGCTAGTTGGCTGCCTGGTTGGTTAACTGGTTATCTATTAAACCAGACTCAAGATTGTCTCCAATTTACTAGGTAACTGGGCTGGCCTCAAACTATCCATCCTCCTGCCTCTGTGTGTTCTCTCTCTCTCTCTCTCTCTCTCTCTCTCTCTCTCTCTCTCTCTCTCTCTCTCTCTCTCTCTCCTCCTCCGCTCTCTCATCTCTCTCTCTTCTCTCTCTCTCTCTCTCTCTCTCTCTCCCTCCTGGCTCTCTCTGTGCTCCTCTCTCTCTCTGCTGGCTCTCTCTCTCTGTGTCTCTCTCTGTGTCTCTCTTTCTCTCTCTCTCTGTCTCTCTCTCTCTCTCACACTCACACACTCTCTCTGTCTCTCTGTCTCTCTGCTTTCTCTCTCCACCACCAAGAGATTCAAACCATACAAACCCCTGCCATACCCAAGACATAGCAATATCCTGTAACCATCATGAAAAAACTCCAGCCTGTCTCCTCTCCCTCTTTTCAGCTACTTTGAACAAGCTAGCAAAGTCTATGCTCCTCTTCCCAGAAAACCTCACGTTTCCTTTGCACCCCTATTGGTATGCATGACACCAGTGGCCACAACATTGAAACTAAATTTGGGTTGGCCACAGCATCTGACTCCCCACACAGCTTCTGGAATTCTTTCAAAGCCACAGCTTTGCTCTGGACCTGGTTTTACTACACAAAGCTCCTCACTCAGTAACAGTACCACACCCCACCTTAAGGCAGAACCCCAACCCATTAGCTTCACCCGCCCTCAGTGCTACTCCTGCGTGCCCCACACAGCAAACAGGCCACAGGAGCAGTGTTGGATTTTAAAAGTGCTAATTAGTTTGTTTCCTGCATATTCCCACAGGATGCTTTTTCATGTAAAGTGGCTCAAAGGAAACCACAAAAAAAACCAAATCATTTCCATAGTTTAAAAAGAAATCTGGAAGCAAGTCAAAAAGGAACAGTTTTCTGTCCACCAAGGCTCTGCTGGAGCCTAGGAAGTAGGGAAACCAGAGTCTGGACTCTCCCAAGGCTCTCTTCCCTCTCCGAGGCCTTCTCTGGTCCTGCTGGCATAGCTAACCTCCCCTTCAGGGGAGCCCCTCTAATACCCCTTTTCTTCTTATCCCATAATCTTGTGAGTGGGTCACATGTGTGCACCAGTGTCCTCTCTCAGTGACTTTATCTAAGGCTGATGCTGGGTCCTATCTCCCTCCTGCCGTGTGCTATTCAATGATCCATTTTTTTGATATCTTGCACTTTGTGTAAAATAAGGCCATTATATGACAAGACATTTTATTTTACACATCTTATAGGTATTACTTTTTCAATGTGAGCATTGAGAATACCACAAGGAGGGTTGGAGAGGACTTGGTAGTTAAGAGTGCTTCCTGTGAGTAGGCCCTGCACCTCGCCTGGGCAGCATAGTAGGGCTGATGGGGAGCAGGTGAGCCAGCCCTGAGGACAGAAGACAAAGCAAGGGAGCTGACCCTGCCACTCTTTTACTGTGAGATGGAGTGGAGGTGGGAGTGATGCCCCATGCCTTCACCACCTGTGACAGTTGGGAGAACTGGCCCTGGGGACATGAGAGCAAGAGAGCTAGCTAGCCCTGCCCCCTCACCAGCCATAGTACTGGGCAGTACAGTGGAGCTGGCCCTGATGGTCCCTCCCTCACAAGCGGCAGCACTTGGAAGAGTAGGCCCAAACCTTGACTGGGCATCACAGTGGAGCTGATGAGCTGCCAGTGAGCCAGTCCTGAGGGTAAGAGAGCAGGAGAACTGACCCTGCCTTCTGCCAATGGCAGCATTGAATGGCCTAGCCTGGGCAGTGCTGGAGAGCTCGCCCTGGTGGCTCAGATAACAAAGAGGCATCAGGCTGGCCAGCTCAGCTCCCTCCCAGGCCCAAACCCAGGGCTCTGAATTGGCCCTCCCCAAAATCTATATCACCTGTGAGCAGTTGAGACACATGAAAGGGTGGGTCCCGCTGATGCAGAGCTGCAGGAGCTCCGTCGCACAGGGCAACAACAGGATAACCAAGAGCCCTGGTGAGGATCCACTATTGATGGTGTCAACAGAGGCCAGAGATCTTGAAACAGACTTGTTGCAATGAGCATTTGCAAGTGAAGATGTGTGGACAGAGGGTTGGAGGTTGGTCTGATGCTATGTATTTGAAGCTAATTACAGGCTCCCAAGATCTAGTTGCTGCCCAGAGTCTTGCCTCCCTGATTGGCTGAATAAATGGCCTACAGCTGGGTAAGGCGGAAGGAAGGAATGGAAGAGAGGGCCAAGGGCTTTGAGCAGAGAGAATCTTGGGAAGGAGAGGCAGACAGGGCGGAAAGGAAGGAGGAGAAGAACCCTGGGATAGGAAAGGACCAACGTGGGGCCAGCGGAGAGACTCTGAAGTCCCACATGAGAGAAATGGCCCAGAAGAACAACCTCAACAAGTAGTTTGGGATTATGGATGGGAGGCAGATCAAATAGAAATTATTAGAAGCCAATGGCATGGGATGGAGGCTGGGAGATAATGGAAGGTGGCTTAGGAGTTAATATCTGCTTTGCCCCAGGTGATAAGGCTATGCTAAAATATACCAGGTATCTGTGTCTTTATTGATTATAAAAGCAGGTTAAATCATACCGTCATAATAACCATAGCCTATTAATAAATAGTTATTAGGCCATACTTACAAATTAACCACAATGATGAAGGGATATACTATAGGACACACGGTGACATACTACAGCTTTCACAATGAGATATTTTCTATGCTTTGTTTGTTGTTGTGTGTGTGTGTGTGTGTGTTTTACTTGTGAGGGGAGGCTGCAAGGGAAAGGGCAGATATGACGGGACAGTGCGATAAGTGAAACCGTGGTGCATGATGTGAAACTCACAAAGAATCAATTAAAAGTTTTGTTAAAGTGCTTTCTGCTCTCCCAGAGGACCCACACTTGGTTTCCAGTATCCACATGGACAGCTCACAACTTCTTGTAATTCCACCATTCTCTTCTGGGGCACACACACACACATACACACACACATACACACACACACACACACACACACACCACGGTTGAATGCATAACACATGTGCACACGTTACACTATACACTCTGTGGACACATACAAATAAATTTTAAAATAAACCTTTAAAAGAACACCACAAAGTGTTTTGAATTTTCTTGATTCTGCTCTCTGTAATTCCAGGAACCTGATGTGACCTGCTGTCCTCTTGCTTTTGTGAGCACTGAAGTCTTACACAGAACAGAAAACACTTGGGAAATAACTACTAACAAATTGTTAGCATATTGTAAAAACCCTTCAGGATGGCACCATGCCAGCTGCTAGTGGGCTTCCTGTGGGAGACAGGCTTGGTGTTTCTCCTTCCCTGCTGGCTTGACTAGAGGAAATCAAATGTCTGTATTTAGCCCAAAGAGCAAATCTCTGACTACTGACCCACCACACAGCAGTGGTTTTTTCTGGAATCTCTCTCCCTGAGTACCTGCTAGGCCATTTCATACTCCTGTTCCAAGCACTTGGCAGCAGGCTGCAAGGTTCCTCTTTCTTTTTCCCCTCTTAAAACCTCTGTGCCTTCCGAAAATCTCTTTCCTCTCTGGGGAGCTTGAATAACTGGCTGAACTATTTTTGGCAAGGATGCTTCTTAGTTGCCACTGGTGGCGGTTTTGGGGGATGCCATCAGGCTGCACAGATGGACAAGTTCTGCCATTAGCTTCCGCCATGCTCATGGAGCCTGACTTGGTGCATAGAACAGTGCGATTTATGTGCCAAAGATAGTCCACATGGAACATGGTCACTGCTATAGGAAGCAAGAGTTCACAGTGCACAGAGCAATAGACAAGCTGCTCTTATTGTGTGATGGGCTGGGCTTCTGTAACTTTCTCTTTAAGTCATCTTTCTTTTTGAAAAAAAAAGTTACAAATATAACTTATTCTTTTAATGCTATTTTGAGATTTCTTACCATTAAAATATTAAATATCATGATTCCAATATGACCTTCTGTTTGCCCTCTTGGGATCACAAGCTATTTTATTTCCAGACAAAATTATTATAATAAAAGCTAACATTTATTTAAAACTTCTCATGTGCCTTGTGCTAAACGCCTTACAAACCCCATCTCAATGACTGGTGACTCTATAAGAAGGGATGCAAGGCTGAGCTCCAAATCCCAGTTGGCCCAAAAGCCACCGTTCACCTTCCCACATTGCAGACAGCTCTGAAAGCCCAGGAGTCTGCCCTCCCCTGGAATGACCTTGCTCCACCCTGGGTGGGGAGCAGCTGAAGGCTCTGTCTCTGGGACAGGGCCGAGGTCATGTCTATTCTCCCGAAAGCCCAACTCCCTTCTGAGGAATCAGCCTCCACCCAGCCTGATGCCTCAAACACTTTCTAGAAAGCCTCAAAAATGCCCTAGACGAAAGCATTCATTACGTCCCCCTGTACATTTGTTCTACACTCACAGTGAAACCAGTTAAAGCTAAAGGAATTGGGACTCTCTTGGGCCACGCTGATTCAGGTACAGAAACACTGGAAATACTTTGAACTGTCAGGGACACAGGAACCATAGCAACGGAAGCTGAAGACTGAAAACAGTTCCTGGGCTTTGTGGCCTTTTGGAAAAGTGTCTGGTGAAATGAAATCCAGAGGACAGTGCAAGGTAGGGGAGGGGGAAGGGGGGAGGGACACCGGAGCAGCCACCCACCCTTACTCACAAGCTGTGGGCTCTCACAAAACACCTGAGAGGAGCTACCTTGAGGAGAAAAAGGCCACCTTGGCTTTTACATTTCAGGGGGAGCTTCAATCCATTATGTCAGTAAAAGTCTGGCAGTGGGGCAGCTCAGGCAAGGGCAGCAGGAGTATGAGGTGGTATCATCTTGTTGCCAGGGTAACAGACATGAACCAGAGAAAGAAGACCAATAGGAGAACAAGTAAAACCTTAGAAGATACAAGCCATGTGAGCACCTTGCAGACCTCACCTGCTAAAGCCTCCCCAGGCGATAATTATGTTATGCGCAAGGAACTAGCTATTCAAACCCTGAGCCCTCAGAGGATGGGACAAATCCAAACCATACCATGGAGTATCTCCTAATGTGCAAGTACTCCAGGTGGAGTTTTCTTGCTCGGGAAATTACTGAGACCAGCCTGGGACTATGGACCTGGAACTCTGAGGACAACGTGACAACCAAGGCTTTCTCCCTTAAGCCACGTGGGGACTGGGGCTCCTCAAGATAGGGCTGGCTTCTCCACACTGAAATAGAAATGAAACAAGTCCCCTGACACGCAAGCCTGCGCTGCGCCCCGAGCCCCTAGAACAGCGTTTCTCAGACTTCCTAACGCTGCGACCCTTTAATTCAGTTCCTTGTGCTGTATTCTTATTGCTACTTCCTAATTGTAATTTTGCTGCTGTTGTAAATCATAGTATTAAGATCTGATATATGACGTCCCGGGGGGGGGGGTGGGGTGGGGGGTTCAACCCACAGGTTGAGAACCACTGCCCTAGAATGAGGTCTGATCAGAAGCTACATATGCCAGCTCTTCTTTGGTTGCCTCGGAAAGAAGCAACTGTAAATACTGCAGAAAACTGTTTACCCAGTAAGTACTTGGACAATCAGTCAGAGAAGACACCAAGGGAGGAGATGAGCCCCTATGCAGGGGCAGCTGGAGCTGTGCATGTATGTGGATGTGACTCGCGTTACCGTCTCGCCAGCAAGAACGACGCTGCACACACAGGATCCTTCTGCAGTAAAGCTTTAATGCATCTTGAGAGGGAGAGCATAAGCTTACGACAAGTAAAATGGAGACCCCAAACAGCAGAAACCCATCCCTTATATAGGAAACTGTTCTCCGCTTAGGATGTGTCAGTCCCTGATTGGCTGTTACTCATCAGGCGATATGACGCCACGGGAGAGGCAGAGCACAACAAGTGGAAAGTTCCTTCGCACATGCGCAGATTACTTGTTTACCAGTTTGGGACACAGGATGTCAGCGCCATCTTGTAATGGCGAATGTGAGTGCGGCCTCTCACATGTGGAGACAAACACCGCACCGTCCTCCCCACTACATCAGTCTATTCTGCTTCTGGTCCCCTGTTCCCATGCTACAGGGGAAAAAAAAATTGTGTAGAAAGTAATGGAACTTCCCACGTTTTCTTTGCCATTCTGCAAAGTATAGGATTTGCTTTAGAGACCGGAACCAGTAAGTACAGAAGGCTCTCAGCGACAAAAGGGTGTCACAGGGTGGAGTGCCTGCGTGTGTGTGTGTGGGGGGGGGGGGGCTTATTTGCAAACTGTCTCTAGTAGAAAATGGACCTAAAATGAGACTCAAAGGACAACCCCAATCAGTGTGACTAGGACAAAAGGATGTTAGACAAAAAAGATGTGGCAGGGAGAAAGGGAGAGGACAGGGTGATACGTGTGCAGAGAACCAGAAGCAAGAGGAGAGGCAGGGCACGGAGCCTCCCTGGGAGCCCTCAAGAGGAGGGGCAAGGGACAGAGCCTCCCTGGGAGCCCTCAAGAGGAGGGGCAAGGGACAGAGCCTCCCTGGGAGCCCTCACGAGGAGGGGCAGAGGACAGAGCCTCCCTAGGAGCCCTCAAGAGGAGGGGCTTTTACTTCCTCCTTGTCTCTCTTTGATCCAAGTTTGCTGTCTTACACTGGAGATCAAGTCAACTAACTTGAACTTGAGGTAGAGTTAGCTCCATCATGCCAAACTCTGAAATCGATAGAAAGATTTTCCTATACAGCTAGCACATTTATTGAGTGTTACTGAGGTTCTGGGTTGCATATTCAGCACACCATAGCACGCACGCGTGCGCGCGCGTGCACACACACACACACACACACACACACACACACACACACACACAGACACTATGATGGCTGTTCTTGGTTGTCGACTGTGTCTGGAATGCAGTAAAGCCCAAGCTTCACTGCACACTTGTGAGGGATTGTTGCCGATTGGATCATTTGAGGTGGGAAGACCCACCTGAAACCTGCACTCTACATCTTGGTGGCAGCCCATGTAAAGGGTATAAAAAGAAAAATGTTCCTGCTCTACTTCTTTGAGATTCCGACACATAATCCAGACCAACTGAGACATCTAGCCTCATAGACCAAATGATTACTGGATTCTTAGACATTCCACTGTTAGACAGCCATTGCTGCGATAATAGGACCACAGACTGAAAGCCACTCTAATAAATCCCATATATAATATATATATATGAATAAATGTATTCATGTATTCATATATATTCATTCTATTGACACCTAACTAATACACATCCATATGTATACACACATACATACACACACACACAGAGAGAGAGAGAGAGAGAGAGAGAGAGAGAGAGAGAGAGAGAGAGGTGTATTTGTTTCCTCCCCCCCCCCCCCATAGAGAACCAAGGTTCCATTACCAAGCAGGCAATCAGGGAGAAACCTGAACACACTCCCCTTCAGCGTCCACGTGGTCACTAAGTTGTAAGTGTAAATCACTGTTCTAGACATATCAGTGAGGAGATGCCCAGACCACTGCACCTCTGGAACGTCCACTCCAGAGGAAGGAGAATAAGTCACTAAATGCCAGGAAGCCACGATGGCCAGTCCAGGGCCTGCCATCTCATGTGTTCTGAAGGTTTATTGGATAAATCAACAAACAGAAATGAGAACAGTGAAGGGGGTGGGGGTGGATTATAGGTCCCCAGTGCTCTGTAGATTGGGACATTAGTGAACAAGGAAGCAGCTGGCTTCTGAGCCTCAGAAAGGTGACTGTAACTTCACTCTCAGCAGAGACCCTGCTGCCTACAAACACGCCGACGAGAAACTGATTGTCAACTTGGATATGCAAAAACCTTATGACACTAATCCTTTTATGGAGCTAAAACTGGCTGTCTCTTGGATGCTGTTTTTCCATTCCCCTAGCGAGCGTCTTGCCCGGCTGCCCCGGTATGATGAGAGCTGTGTCCACTCTGAGGAGGGAAGCAAGAAGCATGAAGTCACCAGATTTCGCAATCTGGATGGTGCCACAGCCAAATGTGTTCAGGTCCAAAGTGCCCCCTCCCTGAATGAGATCACAGACGCAGTGAGTGCTCACAGCTGAGCTGGTAAGCTGGGGGCTGGGTGGGGAGTGGACTCTGGAACACAAACACCCTGTGAGGCTCTGAGCCACTGAGAGAGAGTCCTGTGCCAAGGCAAATGAGTGACATTGGCTTTAGGGCACATTGACCAACTTCAGAGTCCTCAGTGTTAACTGCTGTTTTCACTAACCCAAATATCCTTTTGTTGAGCTATCATTTCTACCCAAGACCATGAGGCCAGGAGAGTACAGCCTAAGCCCTCTGACACCATGAGCCAAAATAAATATTTCCTCACGTTGTTTCCATCGGTATTTGGTCACCACTATGCAAAAGTAACTAAGCCACCTAGTTACTGTTTCTTCAACCTGGAAAACAGCCTCAATCCACCTCATACAATTACAGATTGCATGAAGACCAAATGTGGGGACTTTGCTGAAGAAATGGTCACTACATGAAAATTTAAGGGACTGAGTTGAAGATAAGTTGAAGATAAAATGAGAGCCTTTCCAGGAGAAGGACCGGAGTGCACAGTGGTGAGTGGTGAAGACAGCAAGACCCCCAACAGGCTTGAGGTGTGCAGGATGGTGTGGTGGGAGCGAAACTGGAGAAGATGGTGAGACAGACCAGGAAGGAGCGCGACATGAATAGCTCTGCCTTCACCCTCAGAGCAACAGGAAGGGCAGCAGAGGCTTTAAGAGATGAAGGATGCACTCGTATCTGTGGTTTAGAGCCACAGTGGATACAGCATGGAGCATAAGGAAGGGGGCAGGCAGGCGTTGAAGAGGCCATAGCAGTGGTCCATGGTGGTGGAGGGCGTGGATATGGGGACAGATTACAGGGTTGCTCAGGAGGCCAGGCAGTAGCTCTTGCACCCTAATTAGCATCAGGGTTAAGTGTGAGGAGGCATCAAAGCTAGTGTCTAGATTGCAGTTGCCTAACTGGATACTTAGTGGAGCCGCTGACTGAGGAGGAGCATCCTAGAGGAGCAAGGCTGAGACATCTTTGTAAGTCAACAGGCTTTATATTTGATGAAGTTTAAATTATATAGAAAAATTTAAAGGCACAGAGTTCCTGTATACTTCTCCTCCTACTGACTCCCACAAACATCTGCCACAACAAGGGAACAGATGTTACAAATGACTGATCGACGTTGATGTATTCATGATCACCTGTGGTAAATAAGTTATATCGGGATTTGTGATGGCTGAACTTGGTTGTCAACTTGACGGCATCTGGAATCAACTAAAAAAAAAACCTGCTGGCCACACGTGGGAGTTATTTTCTTCATCAGATTTTTTTTTTTTTTTTAAAGCAGGAAGCCGCACCTCTGGCCAGATAAAAGGACACTGAAGAAGGAAACGGATTTTTGCCTGCTTGCCCTCACTCTCACTGGCAAGTTCATCGACTCCATCGCTGCAGGGCCTTAGCTGATATTAGAAGCAGCTCCCTCAAGATTCCAACATAAACGGAAGATCAGCATCTTGACATGACTCTTCCAGACAGCCTGTCAGCAACTCCAATAAATCGTGTGTGTGTGTGTCTGTGTGTGTGTGTGTATGTGTGTGTGTGTGTGTGTTTCTGTGTGTGTGTGTGTCTGTCTGTCTCTCTGTCTGTCTGCTCTGTTCCTTTAGAGAACACTGGCTAACACAGGCCTCACTCTGTGAAATTCCTAAGTACTATATATTTTGACAGTACATGATGTCATGTACCTCCCATTACACCACGATACAAAATAATTTCACTACTCCTAAAAATTGCCAGCTTCCCATCTGTCCATAGCTCCATTTCTTGCAACCTACTGACATTTCTTGTCCCTAAAGGGTTTTTTCTTTTCCACAATGTCACACAGCTAGGAAAAAAAAAAAAAAAACAACAACTTATGAAGCCTTTTCAAAAAAGCCTCTTCTACTTATCAGGCTTTTAAGATTTTTTCCCTAGATCTTTCTAGGGCTTACTGGTGTATTTGGTTTTATTGTTGAGTTGAATAGTACAGCATGTGGTTAGACCTAATGCTTGCTTATCCACTCTCTTGACAGATCATAGAAGTGACATAGTCAGGGAGTGGGGAGCTGGAAATGAGCAAGCTTAACAAGCCAAGGACTCTGTGTGAGCAGATGCACGAGGAAGATGGAGGCGGGTCAGATAAGCTCGGTGGTGGTGGGCAGCACTGCCAGGTGACCTCTAGGAGTCCAGGGTCAAGTTCACCTGAAGATAAGATCTGCAGAGTCAAAATGGCATGTTCTCCCCCACCATAGCAACTATGACACCCATCCTTTGTCAACCCCATCTGGCCAGAATTCTACTCCTGGAGCCCAAAGTATTGAATTCAGAATTTTAGAATTTTGTGTATTTGGTTGACTCCCAATACATCTGTTACCTGTAAAAATAAAGCCTGTTTGAGTTGCTACAGTCTTGAGTTTCATGGAAAATCATTAAGTGGATTTTTATTTGGAATTAGGAGAAAATAGCCAACAATTGCTGAAGTGCCCCTTAATATCCTTCTGCCATTTTGTGCTGTGTGCTCACATGAAGCAGCATTCTTAGCTTTGACAACTGTCAAATTGAAATATTGATCAACTATGAAAGTATTAAAGATGGACGCTTTGTGTCCTGCAATAGTACCCAGCCAGGATCAAATTCTCCATGTAAAAACAAGCAACCATATCTGTCTTATTAGTATGCAAATGCATTACCATATATAATAAATGGTAACATTATATGTATGGCAAACAATTATGTTCAAATAAATTTATTTATGATTTATTATCAATAAATGTTTGGTGTTACATATCTATATATCCTAGGTTAATAAAATTTTCTCAAGTTGAAAATGGTCATGAGTAAGAAAAGTTTAAGTGCCCTGATCCACAGTAAGATCTTAGCTTGTGATAAGTGAAAAGTTGGGTGGTTGATTTACATATAACAGAAATTAGTTTCTCAAAGCTATATAATTTGGAAATATGACTTCGGGGTGACAGCATGATTCTTGTGGAAACCTTATCCTAGGTGACAAACTGCTGACTTCTCATCGTACCTCCACATGGCAAACCAGGGGAGGAAACTCACTGAGGTCCGTTGTTTAACACTGCCGATTCCGCGCTTGCAGGTTCCGCTCTCATGGCCTAATGGCTCCTCCAAGGTCTCTTTCTAACCTTACTGGGCACTGGAATGTCAGCATGTGGATTTAGAGAAGGCAAAGATGATCATCCCATCCCACACATATTTATAACATCCGAGGAGATGGGGCTGAGGAGATGGCCCAGTTGGTAGAATACTAGCCGTGCAAGCTTGAGGACCTGCATTTGGATTCCCAGAAGCCCAGTAGAAAAGCAAATGAGGTGATTCATACCTTTACCCTTAGCACTGGAGAGGCAGAGACGGGGCATACCTGGAGTTAGCAGGACAGCTCGTCTTGCCAAGGCACTGCACTCCAGGTTCAAGGAAAAAAAAAAAAACGCAGTCTCAAAAGAGTGAGTGAGAACAATGATACAGGAGGCTGCAGAGGTGGCACAGGAGCAGAGGGCACCATCTGTCCTTCCGAAGAACCTGGATTTGGTTCCCAGTTTACAACCTTCTTTAACTCCAGTTCCAGGGGATTCAACACCTCCTCTGTAGGCACTTCATGCGTGTGGTGCACCAACGTGCAGGCAAAACACTCGTACATAAAATAAAAGCAAGTAAGTAATTATCAAACACCAAAGTGAAATGATAGAAGACACCCAACATCAACCTCTAGTCTGTGCACACCTGCACCTGTGCATGCATAGACACACATACATTTCACACACACATGCATCTGCACACACATAAACACATATACACACATACATTTCACACACACATGCACCTGTGCACACATAGACATATATACACATGCACATTTCACACACACACACACACACACACACACACACACACACACACACACCAGAAGAACCATAGGAGACTACTATAACCTAAGAAGTAAAGGTAATAAAGGGAAAAAAAAAAAAACAGGACTGAACCCTGAAACATTAGCAAGCCGCTCCACGGCACTTCTGTGTCACTTCCAGTGCTACCATCTGGCTCGACACTCGTCACCCCCAGCCACACCACACCCCCTCCCAGTCAGTCTCCCTGGTTTCACGCATGCCCACCTTCAGTGTTCCTATCATAGTAACGTCTTGTCCCTCCTCTGCTCAGAGGTCACCACGGAGGGGACGGGATGGCGGGAGGGGACTAGATATGATACATCATACAGTGGAATGTTTTTGAGCTCTGAAAATAAAGTGAAAGGAATCAGTAACAGGAGAGCCCACACCATATCAGACAACACTCATAGCGCTTACGTGAAATGACTAGACCAGGTAAGCCTGCAGGGTCAGAAGGCAGACATGCTTGCCGAGGGTTGGGCGAGGCAAAGCGGGACGGACAGTGCCTGCTGACAGGGGGAAGCTCTTACAATCACATCCCAGTGATGACTGCACAACTCTGTGGATGCTACACAAACCATTTGATGGTGCAGTTTGCATGAGTGCACTTGCTGGCAC
Source organism: Acomys russatus (assembly GCF_903995435.1). Classification (NCBI taxonomy): domain Eukaryota; kingdom Metazoa; phylum Chordata; class Mammalia; order Rodentia; family Muridae; genus Acomys; species Acomys russatus. The sequence continues at coordinate 43,689,467 of NC_067161.1, read as the reverse complement.
GTGAATTAAATCTCCGCTTAGCCATTTAAAAGTGTCACTACAGCACCCTAGCATATAAACAAAGCCTACTCCTGCAAGGCCCCAGCCTGCCCATAGCATCTCTCTAGAGTCTTCCGTCTCCACCTACCCAGCCCTCCTCAGCTATCCCAACCACCATCGTCCCCTCACTGTGATCCCTTCGGGCATTCCTAGGTGATTCCTGCTGAGCCACCAGTGTGCCCAGTCCATATCTCTTCTTTGCTGTGGCCCGAGTGTGCACAAGCCACACTTGGTCCTTTGCATGTATTATATTTTACATCCCTCAAGTCCTCATCTCAACCCCGTGCAGTTGCTGGACATTCAGTCCATGCTTGCAGTGAGACCTCCCCACCACAAGCCGCTCTCTCTCACTGTGTGCTTCTCTGCCTTTTCCTCATTCCTTGCTCATTTCGCCTGTAGTCTGTGCCCACAAGGTGAAGGAGAGCAGGACTTGGCATCAGCTGTGTTCACTATGCCCTGAGCAGGAGAGGCCCCCGGAACACACTCGACGCCTACATGCACGGTGGGTAGAGAATATCTCTGTGCCCTGCGTTATAGGGAAGCTCAGATTTCCTTTCTGAGGCTCTTTCCTTTCTTCTAACATTATATGTATTACTCACATACTATACAAAATGTTTGTGATGCAGGAAGTGGGTTCTACCACCACCATCATGAGACCCCAGGCTCCTGAGCAGGACTCGGCCTTTCCAAAATCATGCTCCCTCTCTTCTCTGTGTCCTGTCCTAGGCCTACAGAAATCCAACCAAGCTCCGGCTCCCGGAGTTGAAAGATCTTTTCTGACACAGAAAGAAGGAGCACCTCACTTTAAAATGGCTAAATGGCTTTGTCTTGGTTTCTTTGCCTCTATAGAGGCCTTCAATGCTCTTCCATGAATCTCAGAACTCTAAGAGAGACACTCTAAGAGAGACGTACTCTAAAAAATTTGACCTAGATTCCCTTTACAATGGCTCATCCCCAAGGATTAGAGTTCCATGGAACATGTCGTTAGGACATCGCTCTCACCAAACAGGACTTCTGGCAGTTCCAAACATGCCTCATGATCCCCAGTTCAAGCTTCTAAAAATCCTCTCCCTTCCCTGCCAGGAGAACTCACTCTCTTGCCTCAGAACCTAGTCCAACTTGTAACCTATCTACGAAGCCCCCCCCCCGACCTAAGCCAATGTCTCAAGTTTCAACAGAACTTTATTGACACTGTCAGCGCTCCTGCCACAGTCAGGGCAGCAACACTCTACCTCCAACACCAGACTGTGAGCCTTCACTGTACAGCGTTCACACACTTACACGTCCACTCGGATGAGCATCGCACTGTCTCAGGCAAGAAAGCTCCACGGACCCCACCACCATCAACCAGCAGTATCAAAGAGGGTCATGTATTTCACATGTCTTCCCATATGGTCTCTCAAGAAAGCTGTGTGTAGTAAGCCTTTATCCGGCTAAAGTAGAAGCCACTCATCCCAGGGACAACTTGCATGTGATTTGTACCCACCCTACTGTCTCCCTGAGGGCAAAGCTGATGTACCCAGGGAACCCATCCACACCTCAAGTAATCTCACGCCACCCATGATCCTCTACCCAGGAGGCTGCATCTTTAAGAGAGTTGCTCAACCCCTAGTCAGTTGGTCGGCAGCTTCTGAGCAGAGGAGGGAAGTACAAGAAAGCAAAAGAAACAGAAATCCCAAAGAGACAGTTAGTAAGCTCGCCCTCCTTCTTTGTCATTGGGCTGGTCTTAGGACCTAGGGAGCAATAAAGACTGGCCGATCGGCCCAAGAGGGAGTGGTCCTGCACGGGTGACTTCTTGGTCAAGGGAAGGCACAGATGTCTGTCTGGCAGAGATAAGACACTTTTCAGGAAGTGAGTCACCTTGGCCTGTCTCTCAAAGCTTAGAAGCCTCACAACAGCATAGGCAAAGCCAAGTCTTCCTCCTAACCTGGGAACCTGTGGTTTTCCTTTGGTGCCCTTTAACCTGGGTAACCACCAGTCCTTAGGTAGCTGGCAGCCACCCTCATCCATTCACTTTCAGTCTGACATTCATAGCTCTTTGTTTCTTTATTTGACTTGCTTTTGTTTCCTCTGGAATGTTCCAGACCCCCTGTATCACCTTGAGCCAAGAATCTGTACACTCCCAGGACGGGAACCAGCTTCAAGTTATTCACCCCTAAAGTGTGATTTCCGGACAGAGGAACCAAAACCAGAATATTGCTCCAGATTTCCAGCAAACTGAAAGTCACAGTAATAAACCTTTCTGTGCCTTTATTTTATCACATGCCTAATTAAGAGTGAAAGTAGCATAGGGAGCTCTCTGGGGCAGCTTTTATGACTGGAACGATATTAGCACCTTTGATGGCCCTCACACATTGTATGCTACTACCTGTTGGCTGGACTGTTCCTTCATCAGATAGAACATGGATGCCTTAAGCTGTTATCATTCATTTAGTCCAGGAGAAGTAAAGCATCTGAGTAGACTGGTGTTAAAGGAAGAAATAATGATAAATTATGCAAAGCTACTGGCACCCTAGAACGGCTGGGGAAAGCCTTAGAGAAGATAAGGGGAGGGAAAAAACACAGATGGAAGGTTGTACCTCATGTGTTTTAGGGTGTGGCCCAAGTATGAGGGCTTTCGGAGACTAGAAGGGAGTATTTATCAGAGCAAAAGTAAAGTGATCAGAAGTAGAAGTCAATCAATGCATCCATGATTCTCCAACCGGGGTGGTCATGACCTTTAACACATTAGCATAGCTCCAGGAGCTGAGAGTTGAAGGTTCATGGCAACTGGACGCCATAGCTCACAGCTGGCAAAACTTTCAGGTCTGTCTCCTCAACTGTCAGGTGGGGATGATAACAGGATTGTGAGGAAAAGAAATGAAAGAAACATATACTATATCCTGCAATAGTAACTGTACAATAAATGTTATCAGAACAATTTTAATGGTCTTATTGCTGCTACCACACTTCTGTCCTGCTACCTGGGTCTCCCATCAAGTCCTCCCATCCCAGAACCACACATAAATGCCATCCTTCCAACCAACACTCCATATCCTTCAGTGATAATTTTCAAAAATCAAATTAATATGGGATAGTCCTAAGGGAGTCTAACTCCACTTCTTCACACCCTCAATTTCTCCATCCTATCTGTGGTAAAGATGAAAAACCATCAGCTCACTCCTGCCTGTCAGAGTCCTAGGGAAAGAGGTCATTCAACGGAGCAGCAGTACTTGAAAGCCCCACACATGGACATCCAAACTCCAAGAGAAATGGGAATGGATATGATTGGAGCCACAGACTGATTTAAACAACAAGACAGGGCTGAGAATTATGAAGAGAAAGAGAAATGCAGACTGTATATGTTCCTAAAACTTCTCACAGGAAGGAGCAGACACAACCTTCCACCTCTACCCAACAGCTAAGTTAGAAGCCAGTCAGTTGGAAGAGGCACAGCTGCAGCCTGTGTCTTCTGGACAGCAGCAAGGCAGCCAGCCACGCTGTGCAGAGCCATGACTGAGCCAGCTCTCACTGCTGAGCTGGGCTATGTCCGGAGAGTGCCAGCTTTGTCAAAAGAGCAGATTTACAGAGCTAAAGCCCACAAGGCCTGGCCATTGTGAGCTTGTCTGTCTGCGTTTCAACTCCAGGCTTCACCATGTGGTGAAAGCGACCCTCCAGTTGTAAGGAGACCGGGGCAGAACCCACAGCATCTTCCATAGAAGTGTCCAGTCTGATGTGGGCCAGAGCCACATGCTGGGGGCAGTGGACAGGGTCACAGAAACCACAAAAGCCTCTCCTGTCCTCTGGAGGCTAGCTGTCTAGGCCCAGAAGGAACTATGTGGGATTTGAAGTACTGTCTTTCTTGAGATCCATCTTTCTCTTTAAAAAAAAAAAAAAAAAACCTTAAGAACAGTAACAATACCTTTCTGGTGTGCACTGAAAAGCTCAAGTACTTCTGGTATCTGGAGTGGAGTTCAGGAGGTAGTTAGGTCATGAGATTGGATCCTTACGAATAGGTGAAGAGGCCAGAACAAGTGTACGCACCCTTCATTTCTCTCTCTACTTCAGGAGGAAATGACTCCATGCAAAGCCAGGACACCTCGCCTTACAGTTGCCAGCTTGCAGACTGTAAGGAGTAAATGCCTGCTATTTAAGCCACCCAGTCGGTGTTTTCTGTTAAACTAGCCCAAGCCGATGACAATACGAGCCTAAGGACGTCATGACTCCAATTCTTCACTATATTTCACATGTCCTTTTTCATTGAAAGTGTGTTATTTTATGTGTATGGGTGTTTTGCCTGCATGTATGTCTTTGCACCACGCATGTACCTGGTGCCAGGGGAAGCCAGAAAGGGGCATCGGATCTCCCAGAACTGGAGTCGTGCGCCACCACCCAGGTGGGGAATCAAACCCAGGTTCTTCGAAAAAGCAGACAGTGCTCTTAACCACTGGACTCTCTCCAGGCCCATATTTCACATGTTTTTAAAATACAAGTATGTTTCTAGTAGTTATTAAAGCCTAGACTGTTAACCCCAAGCTCTAGGTACAAGTTGCATGAACCTCAGAGCTAGCATGCACTCGGTGAAGCGCAGGGCCACCAGGAGCCATTCCCTCATTTTCTTGCTGCTGCTTACACGGCTTAGGCTTTGTTTTACCGAAACTCACGTCCACTGCAGCCCCCTACTCACTGCAGCCTCATACTGCAGCCCCCCACTCACTGCAGCCTCATGCTGCAGCCCCCCACTCACTGCAGCCTCATGCTGCAGCCCCCCACTCACTGCAGCCTCATGCTGCAGCCCCCCACTCACTGCAGCCTCATGCTGCAGCCCCCCACTCACTGCAGCCTCATACTGCAGCCCCCACTCACTGCAGCCTCATGCTGCAGCCCCCCACTCACTGCAGCCTCATACTGCAGCCCCCCACTCACTGCAGCCTCATGCTGCAGCCCCCCACTCACTGCAGCCTCATGCTGCAGCCCCCACTCACTGCAGCCTCATGCTGCAGCCCCCCACTCACTGCAGCCTCATGCTGCAGCCCCCCACTCACTGCAGCCTCATACTGCAGCCCCCCCACTCACTGCAGCCTCATACTGCGCCCCCACTCACTGCAGCCTCATACTGCAGCCCCCCACTCACTGCAGCCTCATACTGCAGCCCCCACTCACTGCAGCCTCATGCTGCAGCCCCCACTCACTGCAGCCTCATACTGCCCCACTCACTGCAGCCTCATGCTGCAGCCCCCACTCACTGCAGCCTCATACTGCAGCCCCACTCACTGCCAGCCTCATGCTGCAGCCCCCCACTCACTGCAGCCTCATACTGCAGCCCCCACTCACTGCAGCCTCATGCTGCAGCCCCCACTCACTGCAGCCTCATACTGCAGCCCCCACTCATGCAGCCTCATGGTGCAGCCCCCACTCACTGCAGCCTCATACTGCAGCCCCCACTCACTGCAGCCTCATGCTGCAGCCCCCCACTCACTGCAGCCTCATACTGCAGCCCCCACTCACTGCAGCCTCATACTGCAGCCCCCCACTCACTGCAGCCTCATACTGCAGCCCCCACTCACTGCAGCCTCATGCTGCAGCCCCCACTCACTGCAGCCTCATACTGCAGCCCCCACTCACTGCAGCCTCATACTGCAGCCCCCACTCACTGCAGCCTCATACTGCAGCCCCCACTCACTGCAGCCTCATACTGCAGCCCCCCACTCACTGCAGCCTCATACTGCAGCCCCCACTCACTGCAGCCTCTACTGCAGCCCCCCACTCACTGCAGCCTCATACTGCAGCCCCCACTCACTGCAGCCTCATGCTGCAGCCCCCACTCACTGCAGCCTCATACTGCAGCCCCCACTCACTGCAGCCTCATGCTGCAGCCCCCACTCACTGCAGCCTCATACTGCAGCCCCCACTCACTGCAGCCTCATACTGCAGCCCCCCACTCACTGCAGCCTCATACTGCAGCCCCCACTCACTACAGCCTCATGCTGCAGCCCCCACTCACTGCAGCCTCATACTGCAGCCCCCCACTCACTGCAGCCTCATGCTGCAGCCCCCCACTCACTGCAGCCTCATACTGCAGCCGACACTCACTGCAGCCTCATACTGCAGCCCCCCACTCACTGCAGCCTCATGCTGCAGCCCCCCCACTCACTGCAGCCTCATACTGCAGCCCCCACTCACTGCAGCCTCATGCTGCAGCCCCCCACTCACTGCAGCCTCATACTGCAGCCCCCCACTCACTGCAGCCTCATGCTGCAGCCCCCCACTCACTGCAGCCTCATACTGCAGCCCCCACTCACTGCAGCCTCATACTGCAGCCCCCACTCACTGCAGCCTCATGCTGCAGCCCCCCACTCACTGCAGCCTCATACTGCAGCCCCCACTCACTGCAGCCTCATACTGCAGCCCCCCACTCACTGCAGCCTCATACTGCAGCCCCCACTCACTGCAGCCTCATACTGCAGCCCCCCACTCACTGCAGCCTCATGCTGCAGCCCCCACTCACTGCAGCCTCATACTGCAGCCCCACTCACTGCAGCCTCATGCTGCAGCCCCCCACTCACTGCAGCCTCATACTGCAGCCCCCACTCACTGCAGCCTCATACTGCAGCCCCCCACTCACTGCAGCCTCATGCTGCAGCCCCCCACTCACTGCAGCCTCATGCTGCAGCCCCCCACTCACTGCAGCCTCATGCTGCAGCCCCCCACTCACTGCAGCCTCATGCTGCAGCCCCCCACTCACTGCAGCCTCATGCTGCAGCCCCCACTCACTGCAGCCTCATACTGCAGCCCCCACTCACTGCAGCCTCATGCTGCAGCCCCCCACTCCCTGCAGCCTCATGCTGCAGCCCCCACTCACTGCAGCCTCATGCTGCAGCCCCCACTCACTGCAGCCTCATGCTGCAGCCCCCACTCACTGCAGCCTCATACTGCAGCCCCCACTCACTGCAGCCTCATACTGCAGCCCCCCACTCACTGCAGCCTCATGCTGCAGCCCCCACTCACTGCAGCCTCATACTCCGACCCCACCTATGCAAACTCATACTGCAGTCCCCACCATAAAAATGGATCAAAGGCTCTGAAACAATTCAACGTAGAGTAAAAAGCAGCTGTGAAAATGGTGATATCAAGCACATCTGGAATGGTACAATGAATGTAACAGCAAATCGGTGCGTAACGATCGACCCTGTAAGTACGGCCTCACTGAGAACACAGGCTGAGAACCTATGTGTCTATGGCTATCAAATACGAAAATTACTTTTCTACACAGCGCCAAAAGAAAGAAATGTGTGGTTGGAATTAAGATTGATGTCTTGGGGCTGGAGAGATGGCTCAGAGGTTAAGAACACTGTCTGTTCTTCTAAAGGTCCTGAGTTCAATTCCCAGCAACCACATGGTGGCTCACAACCATCTATAATGGGATCTTGGCCCTCTTTTGGTATGCAAGCAGAGTACTGTATAAGTAATAAATAAATATTTTTTTTAAAAAGGTTGATGTCTTGGGATTGAATTTCTTTAGAATTCTAATTCGTGTCAGACTCCGGAAGATTATAAGTTTTAAAAAATGATAAAGTTCTTATGGGAAATCAAGTAACTTTTTTACATTTTCCAAGAAAGACAAAACAAAACTGCTTTTTCACCCAAAGTAGAGACCAAAATGTAAAAGCAGCATCTGAGTGATATTTAAGTAGCAGAACAGATCACACTGTTTCTTTTTTCTTTTAATTATGTGTATGGATGTTTTGCCTGCATGTACCTGTGTGCGCCATGTGCATTGCCTGGTGCTGGAGAAGGTCAGAAGAGGGAATTGGACTGCAGCAACTTGTATTACAGATGGTTATGAGCTGCCAAGTGAGTGCTGGGAACCGAACCTGAGTCCTCTGGAAGAGCAGCAAGTGCTCTGAACTGCTGAGGCATCTCTCCAGATCTCACACTGTTTCCACAATTCTGAGGTGGAGGGCATCCAAATAATACATATTAGGCTTAGAAAAAAAAAACCCATTGGTTAATTTTATCAGTAATTTTTAATCATATGCTACTGTTAGACACCATAATATACAGCATGTAAAAGCAGTTACTGCTGAGACGTTTTTCACATTTGTAATTTGTCTAAACCAGTGTGGTTCTCAGCCAGGGTCCGTTGTACTTGGTGGGGATGTCTGGCAATCGTGGCACTGGTTTGGGTTGTTGCTTCTGGGGAGGAGAGGCAACAGAACAGAGCTACTGGTACTAGGAAGGCGGCTGAAATCAAGGACACCTGTCCCCTTGCCATGATGTTGACTGTGCAGGCTTAGAGACTGAGGTAAACCACTGCCGTGCACATGAGAACCAGCTACAGGGGAAAAAGGAAGCAGACAGCAGAGCGGGCAGGAGGGAAAGGGAGGAGGAAGGGTACATTAAAGACTTGGGGATTTTTTTTTTTTTCTGCCTTGTTTAAAGTCTGTGTTGTAGAAGATATGCTGATGCCGGGTCCTTGACTGTCGCCTGACTTAGGACTCTCTCAGGCACCTTGATCTCATGGTGAAGATGTATCCTACACCCTCCTATTAGCAGAGAATGGGCCAACAAGTCGGTGCTTGTTAATGTGAACCAGGAATGCTGTGAATCCAGCCAGCTTGTGGCCACAGAAAGATCACCCTTCAGCCCTCTCTCTCTCTCTCTCTCTCTCTTCTCTCTCTCTCTCTCTCTCTCTCTCTCTCTCTCTCTCAGACAAGAGCTCCATAGCAGGACCTTCCTGGTCCACTCTGAAAGACACGGGCCCTCAATGGCAAAGCAACTTAAGACAAGAACTTGAATGGGATGTAATAACCATTTCATCTGAACTTATTCTGATTCGTTGATGAATTCTTCCTTTTTCTCTCCCTCTCCCTTCCTGCTTCCCCTACTCTACCAAACAGATTTTCTGTCTTTTTTTAAGTGAAATATTCATCCCCTGACAGACAAATGCCCATCAAGACCAGGGATAGATTCTGGAATGTGCTGTCCAGGTAACTGAGCCTCAAGTGACCTCACAGGCTGCTCCTGAACACCCTCCCCGCACCAGGGGCTAATGAACTGCTCTGTGCTTATTCCCCCAGTGTTGCACAGAGGTGGGTAGACACAACGGACAGCCATCGGACACGAGGTCTGACTGTCCGGGAACTCCGAAGCAGACAGAACAAAAGTCACAGCACCGGCCAGCACTGACCCACGACATCCCTGCAGCTGACAGCCCTCACTACCACTACTACGGTTTGAATCTGAATCTAAAATGTCCCCAAGCCCATTTTCTCAATGCTTGACCTCAGCAGGTGGCACCCTTTTGAGCCCTCAGGAAGCGAGGCCCTGCTGGCTGACGTAGAGCAAGCGACAGGGTAGGTTTTTCATGGTTTTAGTCCAGCCTCGGATCCCAGCATTCTCCGCCTCAAACTACTGCCGCCACAAATGGAGCCTTGCCACTCGAGCGTCTCTTTCTCCCTTAAGGTATCTTCACTGAGTAAATTGTCACAATGACATAGCCACTCCAGCTGTCCCTGCCCCGGTGTTAGATGGCGTGTTCCTGGATTCAGATGTGTTTCCTGTAAGTGAGATACTAAATGCTGAAGAATTCTAGACCTGAATTTAAGATGATGATGATGATGATAGTGGAAAGTGTTTAAAACTCACTTGGCAGGTTATATGTCCCATCATCAGGGGACACTGATACCGGACTGAAGTCGCTAGCGATGACACAGTGATTATGGCAAGCACAGCTCTTTGGGGTAACCTAGACACAAGCCTTGAAAATGGAACTCCCATCCTACACAGCGACCTTCACAGAACTTCTTAAGTTTCATGGAAAGATGGGGTTTTCTCTATGGATGGATCAGAGCTCAGAAGAGGAAAAAGGCTCACCCTGGAGGCCCCAGGCCTGAGGACAGCATCCTGCTTTGGCTTTGGTCCTAACTAGCATACGCACTCATGCTCCACGGCTGTGCCAGGAGCGCGCTGGCCTCAGAGACATTTGGAGGCCATTGAGAACAAACAGCTGGAAATCGGAACACTGCCTTGGCACAGATCGTCTGGGCGTTGGGGTCTTTAGAAACACAAGAATTCACAGGAAGCAGTGTGGAGGCAGGAACGGGAAAGAGAGCTGTAAGAAGTTAGAGCTCTGAGGTCAACAGATGTAAACAGGCCATCTCCGATTGGTCCGATCTTAACTTCTCCACCCAGATGCAAATTCCCAGAGAGCAGCTGGGCAATGCCTCCAAGGGAGCAGCCATAGGCTGCCGTGGGACGGAGCAAGGACTTGACCCTGGTTGTTTTAAAGCCATTCTTTAACGCTTAGTCCCAAATGAAGCTCACACCTACTTGAACCAGCAGACGACAGAGTCCATTAAGGATGAGAGCTAAGAAGGGCTGCTAGAACCATCCAGCAGAGCAGCCACAGTCTGGAGATAAAGGCCTGGACACCCAGAGAAAACGTCTCCTGCCTGTAGTTACCAAGTTAGTTAGAATTAAACTCTAGTGTTCTAGTTCCTAGCCTGCTTTCCCCCATTGCTAACACAGTATTTATATTTTTATTGGCATGTAATATCACATTTAATAGGATCTAGTGTGGGGTCGTGATGCTGGTATATATTGATTAGTTGGGGCAGGTGGCATAAGCTACCACGTTAAAGAGCTACCATTGCTTTGCATTGGGAACGTTCAAAATCCTCTCTAACTACCATTTTGAAATAAAGAAAGAAAGAACATTCTATGTTATTCCTCCAACCCAGGTACAACCCCTTGCAAAAAATGCTTTGCTTTCTTTCTTCTTCATTTTCCCTGTACTTTTTCCAGGTGCACAGTAGGATACTTAAGAATTAAAAGATAGCAGAGTGTTTCTGAAAATGAGATGTGGCCAAGGACCCCAACTTGCGTGAGCATTTAAGTCACTCAAATACCATGGAGAGAAGATCCCAAATGTTCTGTTCCTGTGTTACTAAAATGTTGAGCATTAAAAAATAAAAATAAATAAATAAATAAAAATAAATGTTGAGCATTAAATTGTAAATGTGAACTGCTGTATATATCTATATATTGACACATGTGAGCATTAAGATAGAAAAATTAACAGATAACATCACAAAATAAATTTTAACCCAAGGACTTGGTATAGAATAATTCTAAAGGGCTGGAGAGATGGCTCAGAGGTTAAGAGCACTGACTGTTCTTCCAAAGGTGCTGAGTTCAATTCCCAGCAACCACATGGTGGCTCACAACCATCTGTAATGAGATCTGGTGCCCTCTTCTGGTGTGCAGGCGCATGCGCGTAGAACACTGTATATATGATAAATAAATCTTTATTTAAAGAAGAAGAAGAAGAAGAAGAAGAAGAAGAAGAAGAAGAAGAAGAAGAAGAAGAAGAAGAAGAAGAAGAAGAAGAAGAAGAAGAAGAGAAGAGACGAAGAAGAAGAAGAAGAAAGAAGAAGAAGAAGAAGAAGAAGAAGAGAAGAACGAAGAAGAAGAAGAAAAAAGAAGAAAGAAGAAGAAGAAGAAGAAGAAGAAGAAGAAGAAGAAGAAGAAGAAGAAGAAGAAGAAGAAGAAGAAGAAGAAGAAGAAGAAGAAGAATCCTAAAATAAACTTTGTGGGCTTAACAGGGTAAAGTTTGTCTTCCCTGGGTTGGAGTTGCCTCTCTCCATCTAAAAATGAAGGGTCCTTCTGTCTCAGGTTCTTCCCTTTCTCGGGACTTTAGAGTTCTCTTCAATCAAAGGAAAGATGGAGAGGAAGCTAGCTTTGAGCAATGAACAGTGACTGCATGTGAGCTTAAGAGCAGGCCTGGAAAGGACAGCCCTGTGGATCAGAGAGGCCCTGATTACATCACACAGACCGCACCACAAGAGAGGCTGGGAAATGTAGTCCAGCTTGTGTCCAATAGGAAAAGGTCATGGGCTTTGGTGAAGACACAGAAAATTGAGCGCCCTGGTGTATCCTAAAAGAGTGCCTGAGCACCCTGTGGGGTACACACTTTGCTGTTTGGAAACTATTAGTCTAGAGGACCCACCCACATTTCCTTTCCCATAAAACAGGACTCCCTGAAGACAACCAGATTTGAGAGAAGGGAAGCTTTTAACATTACCAGTGACCATTAGCAGGCACTGGCCCTCTGTAAGCAACTTGCATGTGTCAACTCAGCCTGCAAAACAACCCTATGGCACAGCTGCTATTGTTACCCTATTTTCCCTATGAGGAAACTGAGACCACAGCAGCTTGCACAACAGGCTCAAACACCACTTTGTGTTGACCCTAGAGTGAAGGAAAAACAGCACTGCTGGCCCTTCGCAGGCTTTCTACAGCAAGCGGGCCAGGAGGAGAGGGGAGGTGGGGCTGAGGAGGGTGAGATGGCCTAAGAGGGCTGACAGTGAGGGCGGAGCTGCAAGAGCCTGGAGAGTGGATGGCAGGAATACAAGAGCAACACGGTGACAGTGGCAGTGGGCTCCAAGGTCAGACTGGAGCTCAGCCGTGTCACTCAGTAAGCACCATGTGGAGGATCCGAACGCCCTGCTGGTAGCTGTTGGGTGTGAAAGCGCCATTGCTGGTGGCCCATCCAATGGAAATTAGACAGCCTGACGGAGTGGTTGTACCAGTTACCTGCCTGTGGCTAAAACAAAACACCCATAGCCATTATGTGTTTCTTAAGGGAAAAGACGTATTTAATTCTAAATTCACAAGGGTCAAGGCGCCCGCGTCTAGTGTAGGCTTCATGGTGGACACCATCCTACTGACAAACCACGCCCTCTCACTGGGCCACACCTTAAGTTTCCACGTCACCTCCCAATGCTGTAAACTGAGGATCAAACTCCCAACACCCGCACCTGCAAGGGACAAATGACACCACAGGCAGCCTCGCCTAGCCCGGAACTGCGGCAGTTCCGTCTCATGGCTCTGAACCCTGTCTTCCGTACCTTCCCACAAAGACGGGGACAACAGAAAACTGTAGGATCTTCCATGGTTGGGAGCCGACAGTACCGCCAAAACCTGAGACTGCTGGTTCCTCTTGAAGCTCGGCTGCCTCACTCCCGGATGACTTGCCCGCAGGAGGCTGTCCTCACTCCAAGTCGCCCCCCCCCCCCCCCCCCGTCCCCGCTCTCCTTGACTTGCTAAGCACTAAGAGCAACCATTAAAAACATGTTCCCTTAAGGCCCAGAAGAAAATGAAACACGAAATTGAATTGAGAGTTGGAGGAATGAGGTTTAGTGACACCAAGAGCATAGAAATCCCTGGAATTTAACCTGCGCGGCCTCTCCCATTAATCACAGCCTCTGTAAGCACGGGTAGCCGTGCATAAGCCGAAAGGCCATGTGCAGAGGAGGCGCCCACTATACAAGATAGCCTCCATGCCAGTGAGGAGGAGCTGCCGGGAGAATGCTGGGAATCCCATCCTGCCAGCCTGTGCTAGAACCCTCTGGTGGTTGCTTCCTTCCTCCTCCCAACCGTGTCACCCTGTCTACTCAGAGCAGAAGTGCTGAGAGCTGGCATGGCGTAGTGGGCGGAGGCACACCTTTTCCAGTACGGCCCATGGACTTTTCTGCCATTTTCAACCCTGGAGCCTCTCTCCCACCCACTCCCACGCCCCTGTTTTCCTCTGTCTTCCTCTCTCTCTCCCCAGCCCACTCTCTTCGAAGGAGAATTATATCCAGCTCTGTGGGTTGTTTTTAATGCATTCCAGATGCCAGAAGAAATTTTGGCCTGCGCTCAGCGTTCTTCTGACTTCGGGCCTCTTCCCCCACCTCCCTCTCTGACTTGCAAGGCCACAAGTGAAAAAGAGGCAGGCTAGCGTCACCTACTGGCAGCTTCCAGAAGCCTAGTGAGGAGCGCTGGTTAAGTGGGGCAGAAATGGTTCTTGGTAAGTAGCCGGCCCAGCTGGAAGGATTCGAGTTATCTGGGAGAAAATGGTGTGTAAATCAGTCCGTTAGGCAGGAAGGGACTGAAGACTTAGAGAGTGTCTGGAGAGCCCTCTTGGGTTCACTCACAGACTCACTGTTCAGTTTCCTTTTTCTTTTTTTCCTTTTTCTTTTTTCTTTTTTTTTTTTATTACCGTCTGGGACCCAGCTGGGTGGTTTTTAACATCACATTCTTTGAAGGGCAGAGATTTTGGCATCCCAGCTTGTGCCACACTAAAGGAAACTCAGGACTCTGCAAACTAACTTTTAAATATCTGGTCTGGCGACACCGGTTAGTAGAAGAATTTAAAGGAAGGAATCTGGGAGATGAAAGCGCCCACCGTAGTTAGGGAAATGTTATTGGAAGGATTTTCAGGGCGGTACGGAGGCTGTGAAGATGGTGAGTTATGCCAGGTCTTGGAAATGGCATCAAATCTGTTGGCAGTAGGGAAGCTGGGTGCTGGGGAGCCATGAGGCAGCCAGGAATGAAGTCCTGCTGCCAGGGAAGGAGGCTCAACCCGGGGCCTCAGGAGTAGCATGAAATCCAGGCCTAACAGCTGTATGCCGCTCACGCGCAAGCGCAGTCCAAGCACCAAGGCGGGCACGGCTGACCCTCGAGGACACCGAGTATGCCAGCCAGCCGGGACTCGAAGACCTTACGGCATGTCGCTTTTCCAGGACTGGGCTTCTTATGCAGGCCCCTACAGGAAGAAGATTTTTAACTCGTGAGATTCTGTTCCCTGACACCCTCTCTCTCTCCTGGCTAAAGGTCTTTGTCAGCTACCTGGGGTTTAGGGACACAGAAGCAGCAGCAGGCAGGAGAGATCAAAGGCGTAAGCGGAGTCCAGTGTCACAGCCCTGGGACTTAGGTTTCTGATCAGGCTAAGATTCACTTGAATAAGAAATGGAAATTGAGGAGCTTGTTGAAAAGTAGGAAGTGGCCTTTCAGGTGGGGTTTTGGTTGAAGAGTTGAGGTTGAGTAAATTGGTTCTGGGAAGCAGTGCCACAAGCAAGAGGGGAGGAAAATGCGTTCTTTTTTTGACAGGGTGGATGCAACCCAAGGCCTTACAATACTGAACAAGAACTCTATCACTGAGATGGAGACCCAATCCCAGAAAATAATTCGTTTGTTTGTTTGTTTGTTTGTTTAATGTGTACGTGTGTGTACCTGCTTGTCTGTGCGTGCACCAGATGCATGCACTACCCACAGAGGCCAGAAGAGGGCATAAGATCCCCAGAACTGGTGTTAGAGATGGTTGTGAGCTGCCACAGCAGGTGCTGAAAACCGAGCCTGGGTCCTCTGCAAGAACAGCAAGTGCTCATAACCATAGAACCTTCTCCCTGGCCCCCTGAAGATGCATTTAAATGTACAGCAAATCATCTTTAAAACGGAAGAGTGATTCGTTTCTCAATAAGCTACAGTGATTTGTTGTGCTGTGAAGGGATTTTCCTCCTCCTCCTTTACTGGTCTCTAGAAGAACTAAAACCTAGACGTTATTTCAGTTGGCATTTTGAGGGGAGCAGAGGAGGAAAACTGTTACTCCTTTGAATCAACATCATGCCTAAGTTGGGCCATTGGTGTTACTATACTAAAAATGACTGAGGCTGGGTACTTAAAAGAAAAGGGGTTATCTATCTCACAGTTTTGGAGACTAAAAATCCAAACAGTATGGTTTGTTCAGATGAGAGCCCCTTGCCTACAACACCTCATGGGGAGAGAGTGCATGGCCACACAGGAAGCTAGAGCAAAGGAGAGGCCAGCCTGTGCATCGCCTTCTAAAGATCTCACCATGTCCCCATCAACACACTAAGATCCCAGCTCCCAGCACAAGGGCCTTTGGGTGAGCCACACCCAACACTATACCAACATTCAATGAAAATAAGTTCTCAACACCAAAGGCAGCATACTAAGGCATACTTGGAACTGTAGTCTTACACCTTTTTTTCTCTTGTTAGAACAAATGGGTACCAATAATTAGGAAAAACAGCCCCATGTCAATTTCTTTACCAGGACCACTAGTTGTTACAACACAGCTGAGAATATTGGCCTGAGACACATGGCTACTGGTGAGCCTCTTGGCAAAGTGAGAGCTTGGCCAGGGACCAATGGGATAATGTCTTAGTTAGGGTTATTATTGCTGTGATGAAACACCATGACCAAAAGCAAGTTGGGGAGGAAAGGGTTTATTTGGTTTACTCTTCCCTGCCGCTGTTCATCACCAAAGGAAGTCGTCAGGACAGGAATTCAAGCAGGGTAGGATCCTGGAGCCAGGAGCTGACGCAGAGACCATAGACGGGTGCTGCTTACAGGCTTGCTCCCCATGATTTGTTCAGCCTGCTCTCTTACAGAACCCAGGACCACCAGCCTATGGATGGAACCACCCATAATGGGCTGGGCCATTTCCCATCAATTGCTAATTAAGAAAATGCCTTACAGGCTTGCCTACAGCCCAATCTTGTGGAGGATTTTCTCAGCTGAAGCTTCCTCTTCCCCACTGACTCTAGCTTATGTCAAGTTGACATAAAACTCACCAGTCTTGGGCAGTGACTCCTAGTGGTTAGAAGCATATGGGTTCTAGATCCAGATGACCTCATCCTGAATCCCTGCACGGCTACCTCCACCCCACATGCACTGCATCTGTCCTGTGCATGGACTGTGCCTGTAGAAGGTCTAAGGCTTCTCTGTGCTTAGTTCCTCCGGCTGGCCCTGCTACGCTTGGGTTCCTTCATCTGTGGGTCTGGATGGTTGGCCACTCCACTCTCCACTCCGGAGACCAGAACTAAGAATGCAGAGAGCTATGACCTCTGTTCCATTCCCACAGCCTGGATCAGCTCAGATCTATGTCGCTGTCCCAGCAGCCCTAAGCTGGCTGGCAGCATCCTCCTCCAGTCCTGAGGCTCCCTCTCAGGAGCTTCACTCCTCCTCCTTAGTGAGCTAGGGGCCCCAGCCTGGCTGCTCTATTGCTGAGCCCTTATCTGCCTTTCTGCCACTTCTCATGGTACCCAAACCACTACTGTGTTACTGACCCACTCTCTTACATTAAGTGACATTGCTCTGTGACCGGGAAAATGGCCTCAAAACAACCTATAGATGTGGCCAGGACAAGACTGTTTTGTTTGTACTGTTTGAAAATATTGCTGGGTCTCCTTCTTAAGAGGTCAGGTGTTTTATGGCCATTCTCTCCCCTGTGGTCCTCTGGCCCATTTCTAATGCAAGTTATCAATTCACTATGCACCTCCACCAGGCTACACACACACACACACACACACACACCTCTGAATAATAAAATAGGTTTCTCCTCCCCTAATGACTATCAAACTTCAGACCAGACCGTTTCTATTCAAACATACTCTCAGGTTGAAGGGCCAAGGCAGCCTGAATTGATTTGGAGTATATGCATAGTAAGGTAAGCAGGTTAGTGGTTTTTAGGAGGAATCTCCTATTTGCCACCTGTCTTTACCTATTTACTTCCATTTACATATGCATAATTAGGCTTGCACATGATTAAAATTAGATGCATATGAGAGGGGCCACGCTCTCAGTGACCGAGGGTTTACGTAATCCACCCTCACTACACTCCTCGGTAGCTAAGCTCTTCCTCTTGACCCCCATACAAGGAAGACAGAGACAGTAATAGCAATGGGCCTTTGAGTACCCTGACTCATTGGCACAATCATGACAGGCACCCTTCGCTAATCGGCACCAATGCTCCACTTGGAAGTTCACTTGCTACTTTTGCAAACCTACGCAGGATACTATTTCAACTGTTCAGTAAGAAGCAGGCAAGACCCTGCTGACCAATGTTAGCCCCGTTACCTGAACTGCCACAACAGTGTCCTAGCAACTGAGGGACAGTTGCCTTCTTTCCCCTGGCTCGCTCTGGAGTGGACAAAAGCTGCTTTCACGTAGATTTGGGCTTGTTTCGTCTCATTAAACTTCTGGTTTTGGCATAGCGTGGCAGTATCTGTTGGCCTGTATCAGTAAATACGTAGCTACTGAGCATGTGTAACTGTGGTGAGCAAACATAGAAGGGCACAGTTTTAAAAGTTGGTAGCCAGGATTCTGGCCCACAGTACCCAATCTGGCTTCGGGGCTATTTTCATCGGTGGCTGTCCTCCAACCCAGTGTGAGAATCACTCACTACTGTACAGAGAGGAGTCTGGCACCAGGCAGTCAGGGAGACCTGGAGGCTCAGAGATGAGGCAACATCAAGATTTTATTGCTTGACTGTGGGTAGGTTTGGGAAAGGGACATTGACAGCAGGTGGCAATGACACACATGGGAAGTCTTGAGACATCCATCGGCTGCAGCGTCAGGTGCTCCTCAACTTAGGATGAGTAACGTCCTGATAAACGGCATGAGATGAAAACATCAGGTCGAAAATACATCAAATCCACCCAACCTACCCATCACCCTAGCTTAGGAACATGGGACGCTTGAGCGTCAGCAATGATTGGCTGAGTGGGAGGCGGGGCTCACTCCCACTGCCCATCATGAGAGGGGCTCGTAACTG
This sequence comes from Acomys russatus, assembly GCF_903995435.1. Classification (NCBI taxonomy): domain Eukaryota; kingdom Metazoa; phylum Chordata; class Mammalia; order Rodentia; family Muridae; genus Acomys; species Acomys russatus. The sequence goes on along the minus strand of NC_067161.1, from coordinate 43,671,046 downwards.
AAAGTGTGGTTAGCACTGAACGCATATCACATTCACACCACCATGAGTCAGACCACACTGAGAACCATCTGCAGTACAGAACTATTTCAGAAGGTTGACAAATTCCAGCCACATTAAGCATTAATCCTGACAGGCAGCCCCAGCCTGCCATTGGTGTTTCTGCAGGCCACACCTCTGCAGGTTTCCAGGGGGTGTTCCACCCTTCAGTCCACCTCCACCTGTTAACTTTCCACTCATCGTTCAAGGTCTAATTCAGATTACCCAGTCCTCTGTTGGAGCAGGGTCTCGTTCACTGTGTTTTCAGATGCTGATTTTGGTGCCCTGAGATCTGGTTGTCACGAAGAGAGATCCGTGGAGTTTAGGGTTTGGGGTCAGGAGACCATGAGGCAGGGAGAGGATGTAGGGAAAGAGCAGAAGATGGAGAAAGAGGCCTTGGTTGGTGTGATGGAGCAGATCCAGCCCCAAAAGGATGACTTATTGGCAAGTAACTTGGGCTGTATAGCTGAGAGAACGCTAAATGGCTTACGGAGTTGCAATCTGCCCAGCTCCGATGCTTTAAGCTTGTGAAATAAATCATTGTCTGTGTCGATTATTTTGGAAGCTAGCGGGGTTAAAGAAAGCTGTTGCTTTATTAATTAGCATCTTACAGTCCCCATAGAGAACCCCCTGGTGCTCTGAGGCAGGAGGAAGTGACCATTTCCTAGCCCCTCTGTCCTTGGCACTCTCGGTGTCAGGCCATTTTACGTAGCTACACCAAGAAGAGCCTCGGGAAGAATTGTTTATTGGGGTTTACAGTTTTCAAGAGTGAAGCTCACAGCCCTCAGGTTCACTGGCTCTGGTCTGTGGGGAGGCAGAAGGTCATGGTGCTGGGAGCATGGAGCTGAGGCGACTTGCACAATGCCAATAAGAAGCAAAGAGAAACTGATGGGGACTGGGAAAACATCTGGCCCCCAGTGATCCTACCCAGTAATCTACTTTCTCCAGCTGGGCCCCACCTCTCAAAGTCTCCATAATTTCCCCTAGCTGGACTCCCAACAACTGGTAAGCCCTTTGCTGGGCAGTTCCTGTGTAGCTGGCTTGCAGCCTCTCTTCTTCAGGCCTCACCATGAAGAAGGAAGCTCCTTGAGAGGAAAGCGCTGTTTCAACAAAACTCAGCTAGCATCGCTGTAGAATGCACCTGGGCTTTATCTGCCTACAGGAGAGCACAGAGCTTGTTTGAACGGTCATGGTTTAAGTGTGAAATGCCTCCCCCACCCCGACTCAGTTATTTAAACACCTGGCCCCCAGTTGGTGGTACTGTTTGAAGAGGTCACAGAACCTTCCAGAGGTGCAGCCCACCTGGAGAAGTGATGTACTGAAGGTGGGCTTGGGAGGTTATAGCCCTGCCCTACTTGCAGTTCGCTCTCTGCTCACTCGCTGTGCTTCCTTTATGCAGATGAGAAGAGGGCTCTTAGTTTCCTGCTCTGTCCACCTGGTGTCATGCTACACACACACACACACACACACACACACACACACACACACACACACACACACACACTCCCTCTCTCTGGGACCAAATGTCAAAATAAACGCTCCCATACATCTCTCTTGGTCACAGTGTTTTCCTACAGCAATAAAATAGTACACATGTCAGTATACAAGACAGTAAGACTTCCTTATTAGTTCAGAGATGTTAAAATTATTTTGTCACATTTTTTTACATCATTTATTTCATTTCGAGACTAGGTCTCATTTTGTTCCTAGCTCACAATTTCCTGAGTGCATAGTATAGGGGCACTACGACAGCCAGCTTGTGGGAAGAAGCCATGCCAAATTCTGCCATGTCAGAAATCCTGTGCTTAGGCTGTATGCTGTGACCTTCAAGTTGCTGACCTTTACCTCATGAGGTCTTGTGTTCCAGGCTATCCTTGGACTATTTACCTTTGAAAGAAGTAGGGAAGTCTCAACTTGGAACCACCCAGAGGATCTAGGAAGTTCTTACAGGGAACTACTCAGAGAACTAGGAAGTTATACAGGGAGTGATTTAGGCTGTTGTAGTCTTGCCCAGGGGCTAGGGTGAGATTAGAAAAGGTCCTATTGACCTTCCTCTGTATATGTTCCTGCTAGTCGGCAATAAAGTGAATCTTGATCAGAAATTTCCTGACTTGATTCGTTATTTCTCGCGTTTCTGTATCCTACTTTCAATTCCCACTCCCTCTTTTCAGGTGAACCCTGATTCGATTTTTCCAGCAGGCCGGGACCCAACAGAGGCACATCGCGCTCTCTCGGCATCTGTATGCATCTTGCTTCAGGAAAGTTTCTGGTGCAGAGTTCCAGGGAAGGAGGAAGACAAACAATGCAGAGCAATAATAAGACGAGGGACCAAAGACCAGGACAGGAATTTACGGTGAGGTCAGACGCGCTGCCCTCTACTTCCTCTGGATTCAAAGAAAGAAGTCTGGAGTTAGTCCACTCTTCTAGTTAACACTCCAACACCAAATGGCCTGCATGCCACCAAAAGCTGAGTCCCTCCTCTCAGAGTCCCCAGATCAAATGAGATAACGCTCACTCTCATCACCAATCTCTAGCAACACTCAGGGATTTTTTTCTTCAAACAGATTTATGTATCTTCCTTAAAAGCTAAACTGCAGAATCTCTGGGTGATTTTTATTTTCAAAGGATGGGAGAGGCAACACACACAGCTCAAGGGACCTGAGCCCAGCAGCTTCCTGCATCTCATAACCAAAGACACAGGGTCACAGTCACTAACAAAAGGTTCTCGGCCCACATCGGAGAGCCTTTTTTGATGGGAAAACAGAAGAACAAATGTCCCAGAGCCCAGCAGGCCACTGAGGCAGAGAACTGTGGGCCATGGCAGCATAGACCTGCCTTGCTCATTATCCTGTGTCACAGTGTGGTCTTAGAAGCCCGTGTCCCCGACCTAAAGACACGAACTTGATCCTGCTGTTCTCGCTTCTGGGAATGTTGAAAGGTCTAACTCATTATGTTCCTAGTTTCCAGAAACCTAGACTCACTCATTTGAGGTCCTGGAGTTCATTAATGATACAAAATGGCCAAATATGATCCTACGGTTCTGCAAGGTAAGGGTCGACACAGTACATTAACCAGGCTGTAAAGGGCTTCTAAAACGCTGCCTTTTCTATCCTTCCTTAAATCAGAATGGCCTGTTTATATTAATGCCCTCACACTAGTGGCAAATTAACCAAATTAACTCCCTATTTCCCCTTTTAAACCGCATATGGAAATCTCAGGGAAAATGTTAGATACTTCCAGTGTCTAGCATGATATAGTATTAGTATCATATTAAAATCTTTAATGTCTAATTTATAACAGTTAATCTGTTATCTTTAACATATCAGACTTAAGTTACAGAAGAGCCAAGAAGATTCGTGGTTGTAGATGATGGCTTAATCCACGGTTATTTAGAACAGTGGTTCTCTGAAGTCCACCTGGACTTTGTGTTCCAACACAGCCCACTGTGCCTCCTCCCCAGAGCTGCTGACCTGGGGAGACACTGTCATTTGCATCTCTAGTAATTTGATGCTGAAATTACTGGTCCTGGGAACCCGCTTTGAGACTCATTCCTTAAAATGGCTATTGGAAGAATTAGTGAAGACAAACCCAGAAGCTTCCTCTCTCTCTCTCTTTTTTTTTTTTTTTTTGCCCCCTCGAGTTGTGGGTTGTTGGCGTACTGAAGGGAGGGTATCAACGAAACTGGACTCGAGCAGGGTACCATGGAGTAGGCCGACTGGGTGCATTTGTAAAACCTTTGTCAGGTATCCTTCCTGTAATAGTTAGGTTTTGTTGCTATGACTTAAAAACACCACGGCAAAAGCAACTTTGGGGAGTGTTTATTCTGGTTTACAGTTCCAGGAGGAGAGTCCATAAGTCAAAGAAGGCACAGTATCAGAAAGCCAAAGAAGGGAGCTGAGGTCACATCTTCAACCATAGCAGGAAGCAGGGAGAGTGAACTGGAAATGGGGCAGGACTATAAACCCTCACAGCCCACGCCCAGTTACGTCCTTCCTCCAGCAAGGCTCCACCTCCCAAAGGTCTCAGAACCACTCCAAACAGGGCCACTAACTGTGAACCAGTGCTCAAATACCAGAGCCTCTGGGGGACACTTGCCATTCAAACCACGACATGTCCTTAAAGTTGGGCTTCAGACATACCATGGCATGCTCGGTTGCTAACCTAGGAATCATAAAACCTATGCCCTTTGCTCTGCCTCCGTATGACCCAGGATTACGCAGGACCTCCCCTGAGAGAGCTAAGTGGGACCAAGGCTACTGGGAACACACAACACTACCCATTCCCCCAAAACTCTGCAATGTTTAGGGGTTCACAGGAAGGATTTTGTCTTGCCAGATGCGGGAAAGTTATGTTTCTTAGTCCCCAAGCTACTGAGGGTCATCCTCTCTGCTGTGCACACTGATGCTGGGAGAATGTAGAGAGGCAGGGGTCCTCAGTTTAGACCCTGACAGACCTACAGTAAATTTAAAATGCCCTAAATCAAAACTGCATTAATATGCCTAACCTCCTCTAAACATCACAGCTGAGCCTTGTCTGCCTTCACCGTGCCAGGGCACTACAGAGTGCCCACAGCTGGGCAAAGCACAGTTATTACTGAGTACTGTGCTGAATGCAAGCACCGGGATGGGTACTGTGCTGCCTTTTGCATCATCATGAAGTCAAAGCATTGTACATGAAACCGTTTGTACTTCCATGTCTATAGAGCCATCCATGTACAATTTAAACCGCCTGGAGAAGGCAGTGGGTAAGTTTCTATTACTGTTATGTATCTCAGAACGGGGGGGCACAGGGGACCTCCTGCTTCCTGCTCCTGCAGCAGCCGTTGTGCCTCAAGCTGGCTGCTTGTGACCAAACCTAACTGGACCATGGACCGACACCCAAGTAGAAGGGTGAACTAGATCAGAAGGGAGATGGACCATGCACTCCAGGGCACACTCCCTGCTATAAGGTTGAATGAGAGCTAGTGCGGCCTCATGAAAATGTGCCTCTCCTCCTGGGGCCTTCTTTTCTTCCTCTCCAAAGCTAGGATGCCAGAGTTCAATAGATGAGAAGCCCTTCCGGCCCTAAGCCAGAAGCACAGCGACTTTCTGTTCTTTCACATGCCACTCATGGGCCCTCTTTTCCCTGTGCTATGCTGGGAACGCGCCCTCTCATCACATTTGGGAAGAAGGGAGTGACTGGGGCTTGAAAAGGCTGTGAACAGTCCCTAGGCAACCAAGGCAGACTTCAGAATATACTGTCAGTCTCAAATGGCCAGGAGCTTAGACAATGTTGCATTGTGGGGTTTAAAAACATGCATCTTAAGAGCCTGGGCTTACTGAGTCAGCAATCTGGAAAATTCTCAAGATGCTAAAAATATCCCCAAAAGTGAACTGAATTTTAAACTATGCTTAAAAAAAAAAAAAAAAAGTTCTTTGTGGAAACAATTGAGTTCTTCTTGGAGAGTTCTCCATCTCTTTCATTTAGATTGTCACTGGAACTGCACAAGCCGCAGACGGGGTCAGAACACCATGACCCAAAAGGCTTTTCCTCATAGATTCCATAGCATTATCAAAACACCCAAGCCAGAGTGTTGTTCTTTTCCATCTGAAAATCTGAAGGTTCTCTTTCTCACTGTCAAACCATAACATGGATTGAATGTGGTGTGTCCCCTGGTGACAGGCCTTGAGTGTTACAATTCGACTGGGCTGTGTCCATGGGATCGGGTATTAAAGGCTAGGTCCCCAGTTGATGGTGCTAGAAACTTTAGTAGTTATTTTATCCTTGACTCTGACTAGCTGAAGGAAGTAGGCTCGTGGGGAATGGGTGTCTGTGGGTATCTTATCCTTGGCTCTTCCCTCTCTCTCTGTTCCCTGTCCGTCATGAGACTACATACCTTTTACCACACGATCCTCCCACCATTTTGCTCCTGAGCACACACAGCTGGTAAACAGGAAGCTGGCATTTAACCTCAGCTACACACACACACACACACACACACACACACACACACACACACACACACACACACACACACACACAATATATGGATGGATGTATAAAACACCACACATTGTTCTATTTTCCGCTTGGATAACAGAAACCTTTAACTTTGTAGCCTTGGCTCAGTCCCAAGGTTACAGTCTGTTTGGTGGCGGCCCACTGGCCTCCAAGCCAGCTTTTCCTAAACTTTCCATGCTATTCATCTTTCCTTTACCTTGTAGGCGTCCCAGCTTCCCCTGTCTCTACTTACATGACCCTGGGAAAGCTGTGGACCCTCCAGCCACAGTCTTCTCCCTTTCCAGTTGGAGGCGTGGCTATATCAGGAAAGAGACACAGCCATGCAGGGTCTCCCACCTCGGTCTGAAGCACCTCACCAGGCATATACTATGCAGCAGGTGTTTTGTTATACTTACCTCACCAGGTATTTGTCACCAGACTTGTCACTCATTAGCATCCATTAGAAATGATTTCAATTAACTGGACAACAGGAGGAATGAATTTAACCCAGCGTCGTTTAAGGCAAACAAGAATCCCATCATTTCCCATGTAAAGGAAGCAGTTGGCTGCTGCAGTACCCAACAGTCCCATGCGCAGCATACGTAGATATACTGCCATCTAGTGGACCATATGCAAGTTACACACAGAGGGAACAGCTGGCAGCCAAAGGCATCACCCAAGGACTGTTTAACAAAAACAAACAAAAACAAAAAACTGCAAAGACATCACCAAATTTCAACTGCTGTCAGGAAACAAAACAGAGAACAGGATGTGCTTCAACTATAAAACTAATTAGAAAGGAACACTAGAGTAAACTACCAGCTTGTATCTTAGGAGCTCTCGAAACCTTCACAGGGACCATTGATTTGGACTGAGCTCCACATTAAACTTTTTTGGTTTTTTGAGACAAGGTTTCTCTGTGTATCCCTGGCTGTCCTGAACTCTCTTTGTAGACCAGGCTGGCCTTGAACTCACAGAAATTCGCCTGCCTCTGCCTCTGAAGTACTAGGATTAAAAGTGTGTGCCACCAAACCCGGCTCTGCGCTAAACTTTTAAAAGAAAATAAATAAAATCCACACATCTAATGCTTTGTAAAGTGCAGCTTTATATAAATATAAATGTATACACCTGCCAAGCTACACTCTAAAAGGACCCTATTCAATAAGCAATACATTTAAAATGTCAACTATGGACAAACAGATTCACAACATAACCTAAAGATTACAACAAAATTTACAGTATCTACAAAAGAATTCAACTGCCTATAATAGTTTACATTTGGTTTAGTCTATAGCATATTGTTTTGTCTTAGGAAATATCTTTAATACAAATATGTGATTTACAATATCCATTATAACAATAAAAATAAATTCATAGTGTTTTATAGGCATTTATTATGCCAAGTATTTAAACAATTACTCTCATTATTGCATAAGAATAATATTCTTATTAATAATATTTGATTAATGCAAAGACCCCTAAGATTTCTGACAGTTCCAGAGTGACCTATGGCCACAATGAAAAACAACTGCAGCAGCCCCTGGGCATCCATCACAACGACAAAGACCCACTCATGTCAAAGGAACCTTGAGTAAACTGACTTATTACCAAATAAAAACAAAATTTTAGAAATTGGTTAGCACTACTGCCCAAATTTGGCTTTTACTTGCTTTATGTAAGTCCAGGATAAGGAATTTCACCATAAAGAGCACATTAAAATAACTGTTTATAATTCTAATAAACCAACATGTTCACCCTTAGCACTGAATCAAAACTTACCTCTAAGAACAATGTACAGAAATGCTCTGCAAACAGAGATTTGAGACAGACTGAACACCTTGTCCTACAGTCTATGGATCAAAATGCAAAGATCCATCAAGTGTGTGAAGGACACCGGAATTTGGGATGTGTTGCTGTTACAGGACTGTCTATACTTACACACACCACAAAGCAAACTCTGACACTGTGTAGTGAGAGTTTGGTGTCTTTAAAAGCCCAGTTATGTGAATTTTTGTTTTAAACCCAGGTATGGGATAAGAGGCTGCTTCATAACAGGTGATTATAATTTGCCTCGTGCACTAGCAGGGGCGTTTGGAATTCTGGGAACTCTTGAAAAGGTTTAAATGCCAGAGCCCAGAGAGGGTCAAGGGCACTGCAAAGAGGCAGCTCCTGCTCCAAGTTGCTGCTGTTACAGTTTGGCCAGTAGTTGTTTGAGATACTATGACAAAGAAGACTGGACTTGCTCCAAGGAACCCAACAGCCCTAATCAGCAGGAAGTAGCCTAAAGAAGTCTATGCCCCCTTTCCTCTCTATCCTTTCTCCCCTACCTAGTGTCGGGGGAGGGGCTGGAACAGATTAGGGTGGAACAAGGGCTGGAAGAGAGGAGGAGGTGTAAGAACCCAAGAAAGTAACAAAACCAAGTATGACTACAACACGGTCTCCAGAAACACCTACTTTCTAGTCCCAAATGGTTTAAGATGAAACCAAGTTTCCTTCTTTTAAATAAGCTTTTAAATGACAACACAGACTGAGCTAAACACCAAGAATCTTGTCCGTCGTCCCCAGAGTCCACGACACACAGACTTCACCTTTACTCACGAAGTCTGGTCGTCTCCAGTGTTCTGCAACAGAGGAAAAATTGCTCCTTAATAGCAATGTTATTTCACCTCATATACCATGGAACTCACAGTACCAGACCAAGGAAAAACACTGTGTTTGCAGCAGTGCCAGCTCCTACACTACAACACATTTATTATTATTATTATTATTATTATTATTATTATTATTATTATTATTATTACTATTATTACTATTACCATTACTACTACTACAACAACAACATTCATGCTTAAAAAGCAGACACAATGTAGCAGGAAACCTGTGGATTCCACCATCTACTCAGATCTGCAGCCTGTCATATTAAGCATATTAAGCGTTGCCAGACTTCATGAGATAAAACATTAATATTATACCAGGCCCAAGGTTCAACAGCAAAGTCCCTCCAACTTAAAACACTGAATATCATAGGGGAAAGACTGATACATTAAAGCTAAAAGCTGCCACATCAGGTGTGGTGGCACACACCCCTAATCCCAGCACTTCGGAGGTGGAAGCAAGTGGATCTCTATGAGGTTCAGGGCCAGCCTGGTCTACATAGAAAGTTCCAGACCAGCCAGGGGTACATAGTGAGACAATGTCTTAAAAACAAACAAACAAAAAGAAAATCGCACAATACTAGCATACACAACACATAGACCATAGCATGAGCCATGAAAAAATCCAATAGTGAAAATCATGTCTCTCTTAAGATGGCTGCCCCCAATACACACACACACACACACACACACACACACACACACACACACACACACCCCAATAAACAAGTGTAACTTTAAAAGACTATTTGTTTCCCCTACGTCTTATCTTCTATAAAGGAAAACTGTGAAGGGCGATGAAAAGAATACATTTCTAGAGCACAGGGGCCGTCAGGCTCTGCACTCCTGAGCAAGTCACGTCATCGAAGGGTATTCTGTCACCTAGTGTAATCCTCAGACGTCAATTTGTTAGCAACACTAACCATGTCGCCATGCCCACATGTGCTAACTAAGAAGCCTCACAGGTGGAGTCTGAGACCCCTGTCCTGTCTAACCCTGCTACCACACGAAAGTTCAAGAAGGCATTCACATAAAGACCAGTGGCCCTTCCCAAGACATTTCACAAACCTGTCAATGTCCCTCTAAAAACCTCGACTTCAACCATCATATTGGAGAACCATAAAATAAAGAAACCGTGGGGACTGGAAAGATGACTCAGTAGTTCCGAACACTGGCTGCTCTTACAGAAGGCCAGGGTTCACTCCTAGCATCCACATGGTGGCTCACACCCACCTACAGCTCCAGTCCCAGGGGACCCCTCTGGATGCCTTCACCTTGCTCCCGTGGACACTAGGCATGAGTGTGGTACACAGACCTACATACAGGCAAAATACTCACACACACACACACAATAGAATAAGAATAATTCCAAAAAATAAAGAAATAAACCTTGTGTTCTGGGCAGGGGGAAAAAAATCAAAGTACTTTAAAGCAGTACAAATGACAAGGTCTTATTTTTCAATTTGTTTGTGCCTATAAACCCTGAAACCATGCAATATACACCCTACACGAACTTTCATTTAAAGCAGCCATAATTAATGAAAAGCAATTGGACTTGAAATAAAATAAGTGATTGCCAATGATAGTTTATTTCTCTTGGCTTCAAAACAACTTTAAGAACTAATGATACATTTCTGAAATGTCCTAAGAATCTCCAAAGAGCAAGTGAAACATCTCTGTCGCTACCTCATGCTTAAACAGCTGTGTACCTTAAAGAGCTACAAAGCATTTGGTGGACTGCAGAGATGGCTCAGCGGTTAAGAATACCTACTAGTCGCTCTTCCAGAGGACCCAGTGCTTGACTCCCAGCACCTACAGCACAGCTCACAACCATCTGTAATGCCCTCTTCTAGCTTTGGTGGGTACTGCACACGTGGGGCTCTCAGACATAAAGGCACAGCATCCTTTTTTTTTAATGAAATAATTTAAAACAAGCATTTGTTAAAAAGTAAACTCTAGGGCTGGAGAGATGGCGCAGAGGTTAAGAGCACTGACTGCTCTCCCAGAGGTCCTGAGTTCAATTCCCAGCAACCACATGGTGGCTCACAGCCATCTATAATGAGATCTGGTGCCCTCTTCTGGCCTGCACTATATACATAATAAAAAAATTTAAAAAAAAAAAAAAAAAAAAAAAAAAAAAAGTAAACTCTACAGGAGTCCGCCATCATTGTATCAGTCACAGAGCATATCTAGAGAGCACCTACTTGTCGTAGAAACTGCTTTCCAAGATACGAGGTAGCCATGCTGGTCAAGTTCTTCTTGCTGCCCACTTTACACCGGATATAACCATACAGGTTGGCACCTTGCAGCACGACACCCATGATCACCACAGCCTGGGAGAGGGGAAACAATCAATAGTTACTAGCCCAAAACTGACTCTTCCCTTGGCCATTAAACCAGACAAGCTAGACTGTGGTGAGAAAGGGAAGTGCTGCGCGTCAGAACTTGAACCGATGAGACTCCTTAGCCTGCGGAAGAGGCTTCACCCGATGCTACTCTGTAGAAGGCACCAGACCGTTCCCCAAAGCCGTCATTTTCATTCCTATTTGTTTTAGTCACTCCTCTGTTGCTGTGATAAAACACCATAACCACGACACAGACAACAGAAAGTTTATCTTGGCTTACGGCAGATGCTTATGGCAGAGGGTTAGAGTTCATAATGGCAAGGCAGGAGCTCAGACAGGCATGGCGGCTGTAGCACACGCTGAGGGCTCACATCCTAAACCACAAGCCCAAAGCGGAAAGCAAAGCGGGAGTAGGGTGAGGCCTTACTCTCCAAGCCTGCACCCAGTGACACACTTCCTCCAGCAAGGCCACAAGGCGGAAGCCCCACCAAGCAGCACCGCTAACTGGAGCCTAAGCACTCATCCAAACCACGACACACACTCCCACACTCACTCTCTCTCTCTCAAGCTGAGCACAGCGAGCAGGTCAGGAAGGCTTGTGCTGCACACTGATGAGCGCATGTCAGACAGTTTATGGAAAGGGAACAGGCTGCTCTCCCATGGCACACTGTGCAAAGCTGCTTGGCTGTGGGACCACCACGACAGACACCTAGACCTGAGAGGAGAGAGAAGACTCATGCCTGCTCTTCAACATGATTACAAAAGACCTAACTAACAAGACGATGTCCTAAAGTTAAGTACTCTACAAAAACCAGCAAACAATTTTTGTAAAGAAGGTCTGTTACTCAATTCTATTGTTTCTCAGTTCTTCAACTTTTAGTCCCAAAGTAGCCACAGGCAACATGCAAATAGACCAAGCTGTGTTCATTAGCAGGGTACAAGAACAGACATCACGCTGGACAAGCCTGAAATTCGGTGCGCTGGCCCTTGCACTACAATCCTACCATCAAGAAGCACATAGAGGAAAACACTGACCTCTCTGGAAAAACAAAACAGCTACACAGAGTGTTGCTTTCCAAATCATACTCTCTTTAACCTGCAGCAAGCTGAATAGCTGGTTTTAAGTAAGATTGAAGTGTTCAACTAAAAAATTGGTTAAAATTCTAGTAAAAGGAGTAAAGGGAGGAAGGGAGGCATCCAAGAGGGAGGGGCTGAGGGGGGATCTTTCAAACCTCAAGATGTATTTGAATTAAAGTTGTTTGTTTGTTTGCTTTGGTTTCTGATTTGTGGAGACGGGGTCTCTCTGTGTAGCCTGGGCTGTCCTGGACTCCCTTTATAGACCAGATTGGCCTTGAACTCACAGCGATCTACCTGCCTCTGCCTCCCTGAGTGCTGGGATTAGAAGCATACACCACCATGCCCGGCTCCTGAATTAAAATATCTTTATGAAACTTGTCATTATACAACGAGCACACACCAGTGACATCAATTTAAAGACACAGGTATCTTTGTTTTCATGGCTGAAGGGCCACCAGGGTCTCACAACAATACTCAGATAAATACAACAGTATTTTTACAGTGATGTTCATTAGGGAAACTGGCCTATAATTCTTTTTCTTCATTGGGTCTTTATGTGGTTTAGTATCAGAGTAACTGCAGCTTCATAAAAACAATTAGCCAGTGTTTCTTTGTTTCCATGTTATGGAATCACTGGAGGAGTACTGGCATTAAATCTTTTTCTTTGAAAGTCTGGTAGAATTCTCCACTAAAACAATCTGGCCCTGGGCTTCTTTGGTTGGAGACTTTTTTTTTTCCCAATATTTATTTATTTATTATTATGAATACATTGTTCTGCCTGCATGTACACCAAGAGGGCATTAGATCCCATTATAGATGGTTGTGAGCCACCATGTGGTTGCTGGGAATTGAACTCAGAACCTCTAGAAGAGCAGTCAGTGCTCTTAACCATCTCTCGAACCCAGTTGGAGACTTTTAATTTCTGCTTTTACTTTACTAGGGGCTACAGGTCTATTTAAATTGCTATTCTGGTCTTGATTTAACTTTGGTAAGTGGTATGTATCAAGAAGTTATGCATTCCTTTTAGATTTCTCAGTTCAGCTCAGTTTTTAGCATATGTCCTTATTATTCTCTGGAGTTCATTGGTAGATGCTGTTATGTTCCCCTTTTCATTTCTAATTTTGTTAATTTGAGTCTTCTCTCTCTGACTTTTAGTTAGTTTAACTAAGGGCTTGTCAATCCTATTGATTTTCTCAAGGAACCAATTTTTTGTTTCATTAATTTGTATGTTTGTTTGTTCGTTTGTTTCCATTTTATTAATTTCAAAAAAGAAAGAGAACAGTATGTATATAAATCTGAAAATAATCAGCCAAGTAGGGAAATGCTTTAAAATGACCTGATTACCTTACCTCAAAGGTAGTCTGAAAGAACTCTATTAAAATAAAAACAAAAAAGAAGCAGAACTTATACTTTGGGCTCTCATCTCATGTTTCATGGAAATGCTCAGAAGACTAGAGACCATTACCAGATGCCTAAGGAAACATAAAACTTCACGTCTACCTCAGTGGCCTCCAGCAACTCTCCAAGTACACACCGGATACGCCTGGGCATTACACGGCAGCATGCCAGGGGCAAACCCACTTGCAGATGGAGGATGGGTCCTGCTAGAGCGTCAACTGTAGTAAGTGAAAACAAATTTTACAATGTATTTCTAAGCTGAAGGTGGACAGTGAAGTCACACATCACCATCAACAGGTAAGTTTTTAAAAATTATTCTAATTCTGTGTATGTGAGTGTGTGTGTGTGTGCGTGCGTGTGTGTGTTTGTGTGAGTAACTGTATGTGTGTACATGTGCATGTGTCTGTGCATATGTGTGGGTACACATGCATGTAAAGGCTCAAGTCAACAGTATTTTTCTCACTCACTCTCCACCTTACTCTAAACAAAGTCTCTCACTGGCTCCAGAATTTGCTAAGTTGTCTAGACTGACTGTGCAATAAGCCCTGGGGAGCAATCCTCCTGGGACTAGAGGTGCGCATGCTACACCCGCCTTTTATGAGCAGCAAGCACTTTACCACCTGAGCTCTTTCAGCCCACAAGCAGATGTTTAGGAAAAGCAGATCAACCAGTTGACACATAGAAGAGAAAGGGCCAGTCTGGTACCACTCTGCAAGAAGCTCCAAGAGAAATAAACTAATGACGGTCACCTTGCAACTCACAGAGAAGCATAAAGCCAAAGGACATACACAGCTGTAAGAACTGACACTCCTGGAGCTGGGACCATGGCATGACCAGAGGCTCAGAAAGTGGTCACAACTGGAAGATGAAAATGCCGCTCCCTGGGAGAAGGCAAGACTCACCTCAGCTAAGCAAGGAAGCAGAGCCTGGCTGCACTCCTCACACCTGTGTGTGCAGACCACCAACCACGGCATTTCAATTCAGACTCATGGCAGTGGCTGTAAGCCTCAGTAAGTACATAGAAAACACCAAGAACGCCCTACAGGACCGCACACGGGCAAGGTGCTCTACACAAGTGAGCATCTGCAAAATGGACAGGGAAAAAGGAAAAACACTCCACAAAAGCCCAGCAGCAGACAGCAATGCAGCACACTGCCAAAGACAGGGCAGAATCCATGCTGGAGAGAGACCTAAAGCTGAGAGTCAAGGCACATGAAGGTAAGCTGAGCGCAAGAGATGAGGCTGACAGTGGGGCCGCCCCTGATCTGCTGCAGCTGCCTGTCACCTCCACTTCCCACCACTCCTGACATCATTACTCATTAGTGCCTGTCAATCACTCCACCAGAACAGGAGTCTGCAGGACAGTTACCTTGCTTGTCTAGTTGTCATGCCCCGCTCCCCAAGCAGCTGACAGATGGAGAACTCTTAAAACACTTGCTGATCAAATAAATAGAAAACATGAAAGAGTAGAGTAAGTAAAGACAGTGACAGAAACACATAAAAATGACCCAAGATAGAGAGACAATGAGTATCTAAGAATTAGACAAGTAAAAAAAAAAAACAGTAAAATTAATCTAAATTAAAGGTTTGACAAAAGCTAGTTTTCCTGTTAAAGCAAAACATGAGCTTGCAGAGTGAATGAGCACAGAGTAACAGAAAGGCTGATACACAATAATGTAGACATGTCCTGCCTGTGACGCTTTAAAAGTGGGAGAAGGGGAGGGAGGGAGGGAGGGAGGGAGAGAAAGAGAGAAAGATCATCAAAGAGGAAAAAAAAGACTCATTATTGGCATGGAGGTTAGGTTTTTTTCTCTTAAAGATTCGGTAGCTTAAAAAGACTGGAGTAACAGGAGCAAATCCTTCAAGGCTAGAGACATACTCTATGGCATAAACAGCTATAGGAGAATAAACTTACAAGTTCTTTTTTAAAAATGTCACTCCACAGTAGAATGTAGCCAAGCAAACAACACAAGAAGCTGCAATAAATGGATTTGTGAATCAATGCATATAAAGGCAGATCTAGTCAGGAAAGTGCCTGCCAAGCACACACACAAAACTGAGTTCAAGACCCCTGCAGTGGCACACGCCTGTAACCCCAGGCTGGGAGGCAGAGCCTGGGGATCACTGGTGAAGAAACAAAGCAGCCACCTGAGGCTGTGTTCCATCTTCCACAAGCACATGTGCACACACCCTTGTGCTGCCTTCACACGCATGCATGTATACATGCACACATGCATGCCCACAAGCAGAGAGGGACCAAAGAACCAGAAAGCATGTTAAAGGGTAACAAAGTAACACAAGAACAAACAAAATTGGAAAAGAGACAGGGACAGAGGCATGTTTCTTTTCATCTACATCAAGTCTTCAACTCAGTGGGTCTCAACCTGTGAGTCTCAATTCCTTTGGAGGTCACATATCAGCTATTTTACGTTACGATTCATAACTAGCAAAATTCCAGGTATGAAGCAGCAACAAGATACTTTTATGGTAAGGAGTCCGTCACCACATGAAAGCCCTTCATGAAAAATCGCAGCATTAGGGAGGCTGAGAACTACTGCTTTAAGTCAATAAGGTACCTAAGTGCAGCACTCAGAGTGCTAAGAAAAGCACTATGTCTAAATTAAAGCCACAACAAATCAAGATCCACAAGTGAGAAAATATGAATGCTGTCTCCTCTATCACTACAACAAATCTAGAAACACTGACTACATCTCCTAATTGCAAAAGATTATGATACAAATATAGAAAGATGATTACTAAAGTAAAAGCAGAGAACTCCCACATCCTACCAGGAAGATATGAGTGTACACACACAAAACCAAGTTGCTACAGCAAAACAGGGGGGCAGGAGACACTAAAGCCTCAGAGCAGGGACCTGGCTAAGGCCACAGTGCAGGAAGCCTGTGCATGTCATGCAGTAAACCCAACTGTCACAGAGATAAGCCTCCCAGGTTGGCTCAGGTGACAGGCTGCATCCTTGAGACACAGCAGGAGTAGTATTTCTGGTTCACATGCTCCCTCTCATCCTAACTCCCAGACACAAGGACAGTGAGTGGCAGTAACAGTGACAATAAGTTCAAGCTAGGCCACCCCAAGGGTTGTCCTGACCCAAGTGGCGTGAGGCCAACACACAGCTGACAGTTGTTCTAAGCTCCTGGGATCTGGGATGACCTACTAGCCACAATAAGTAAGCAGAAGAGGGTTCCAACCAGAGTTCCCTTAAACGACCACAACAGCCACTAATACCATGGAAACTGGTGAATGTCTGCACCCTAGTACTCAGGGAAAAACAGAGTTGAGGATTGAAACTCGGAAACACAAGATGGAGCCACCCAGTGAGGATAGGCCTGACGCATGGGTCGGATGGTTGCTAGCTACAGTTACCCTGAACGCTGCTACTCACCAGCCACTTCACCCTGAAGGAGAAGAGGGCACTAAAGGCGAAGATCACCCACAGGACTGGACAGGCGATGAGGCCTAACCAAAAGATTCTTGACTCGGCCTCAGACACGGTTGTGTTGTCTTGAGGAGTCGACTACAAAGACAAATGATACAAATGGCAGATCAACCACTGCTAGCAGGTTACCAGTAAGTTTCTTTTTAAACAGAAAACACATCGCACTCAAATTCAAAGACAGAGGCGATCCAAGTCCCAAGTTAAAAATTAGTGGCTCTATCACTAAATAGCCTTAATAGAGGAACTGGTATATTTTATTTTGGATCAAGAATTTTGCATGCTCACGGCCGTGAAACTCAATTCTTGCACTACAGCTGTTTATTCGTAAGAAGGCTCTGCCTGCCTTTCTAGGTGAGCTGAGGGAATCAGAGTCATCTCAGAGATGTCATGTCTCCGCCAAACCCAGGAACTGACGAGGGTGGCGCTGTTTCCGAGGCGGAACTGATGTCAGGAACACAAGCTCACAGAGCCCAACACTGCTTTCTGAGAAGTATTACTTGGGAGGGCTCTTCCAAGCAGAGGGCAAACTGAACTGGTAGTGCTGTCTAGGTTCTGATCCTCTGTCTCCCAAAACATTTCCACAAGAAACAGAAAGTTCACTAGTAGGAAGCTCCCCACGATTCCTGAGGGCACCAGCTTAAAGGGCAGACTCCATCACTCTGACTCTGTACCCACTTGCGATCTTCTTCCTGACAAGTAGGAAATGACCATGGGAACAAAGACAGAAAACGTGGAGGAAGCAGCTGCTCAACACAGGCGGGTCTCAGGTGAAGCCCAGCAGGGCAGCAAAGCTGGGGGCTGCCAGGACTTCCATCAGCAGGCTACAGGCAGCTTAGCTCGCCCTGCTCTCGGGAGCCTGGCCTGTGTATGCTGTCTGACTTAGCACTAGGCACGTGATATGCAGCAGTGCTTTCGATCCTGGCTCCTCGGCCTTCGGTACTCAGAGGGAACCTGCACACATTTATCAGTTTACCTTTCTGGACTCAAACACCCAATGGCTCTTTCCATCCTCATCGATATGATTCCACCAACGCAGGCCAACCATTAGTCTACCTGTGACATTCTGGGAAAGAGCAATATGAACACGCATTTTTAAAGCATCATTCAATGCATTATAAATCCCATCTCATTTCACAGAATTCTTCAGTTCTCCCCAGAATAGGCACCAGGCCCTGGCTAAAGACTAAACAAAATGGCCATGCCAAGATCAGGATACATGGAGCTTACAGGACAAACAAGCATACCCAGAGCACTGCCCTCTCTTCTCCCTAAGATGGAACACTTGTCTTCCTCCAAACCTCTAATTCTTTCCTGGGTTTTTCCTTCCCCCTTTCTAGTTTTAATTTTAAGATGGGGTTTGTCCTAGTCAGGGTCACTATTGCTGTGAAGAAACACCATGACCTAAGCAACCTGGGGATGGAAAGGGTTATTCAGCTCACACGTCCACATCATTATTCATCATCATTAAAAAAAAAAGTCAGGGCAGGAGCTGATGCAGAAGCCATGGAGGGGTGCTGCCTACTGGCTTGCTCCTCATGGCTTGCTCAGCTGGACCACCAGCCCAGGAAAGGCAACACCCACCATGGGCTGGGTCTTCCCTGATAAATTACTAACTAAGAAAATGCCCTACAGGCCTGCCTACAGCTCAGTATTTTGGAGGCGTTTTCTCAATTGAGGTCCCTTCTCTCTGAGAACTCTAGCTTGTGTCCAGTTGACATAAAACTAGCCATCACAGGTTCTCATAGCCCTAGCTGACCTAGAACTCACTATGTAGACCATGCTAGCCTTGAATTTGTGACCCTTCTGCTCCTGCCTCCCAAATGCAAAGATTACAGGCAAGCAACACCATGCTGTCCTAAGCCCCTATTTCTTCTAATCTTACATGGCCACATTTTTTGTGTTGGTGTGATGTTATCTTTGCTACTTTTATCTAATGTCACTGTTTCAGTTAAATCTTTTTGGTGAGAGTTTCATTTTGACCCAATCGCAGAATTCTTATCTTTAGAATGGGATCTTAACTAATATTCATTTCCTCAAGAGTATAGTATTTACCACTGAAACAAATGTGCTTTTACTTCCAACCCCACTTGTAAGGATCAAAAATGCCCCAGGGAGGCAAACTTGCCCCTGGCTGAGGGAGACTGATCCCAAGTCCCAAGAAGCCCCCCATCCCCACCCCGTGGGTGCTTTTGCAAAAGAAAACAAAAAACACAAACAGGGATACTTCTTAAACAAACTATGTTGAAACTTTATATAGAAACTTTTCCCAGAATATTCATAAATAGCATCAGAATAAAATCTGTAGATTCTACAGCTGCTGGTACACAGCTGTGTAGTGTTCATGTGACCAGGTGCACTCAGCACTTCAACACAAGGAAGGCCTGTAGGAGCAGATGATTAACACCAATCCAAAACACTATCCCGTTCCTTTCAATTTATCCATTATTTGAATTCATATTAAATACAATTTTAAAATAAAAACAATAGAACTTACCTTCACTGCCCAAAAATCACATGACAGCAACAAGATAATTGTCACCATACAGGCAATAAAGCTGCTGCTGAGCAACTCACAGAGGAGATAGACTACAAGTGCACTGACCCGAAAGAACAGATGGAAGAAGGACGCCACCGGGTGCCTAAAAGGCAAGGCACAGTACACAGTTACATCCTACTGCAGCGCTAGCAGACCCATAACCATGAAATAAGGGGAGAACCAGGGAAGAGAAAGCATACAGCTTATCCTTTCTTAAGTCTCCACCGCTAAACTAGGTTCTATTGTCGCAAGAAAATTGAGTATAAACTTTCCAACCACCTAGCCAAAACCTTACCAGCTTAGGTTATCTAATCACTTCAGCATTAAGACAAAGTCACCGCAGGGAGCTTTGTCTCTTCCTTTTCCTCTCTTTTTTACCTGCTCTTTTACAAACAGGGTCTCACTATAGCCCTGGCTGCCCTCAAATTCATACTCTTCCAGTCCTCACCTCTGGGGTGAGGATTACATACATGCATCGACACACAGGCATGTATTTTGCAAAACTGCTTCACTGGTAAATAATTCAAATGTCACACATTTTGTCTACAAATCAGTGTTTTTTAATATATTCAGCTGTGTGACCATCACCACAATCAATTTAACAATATTTTATTACTCCAAAAAGCAAGTCTGTCCCCACCGGCAATCATCCCTCTTTTATTCTCCACTCTCTCAGCCCTAAGCAACCAACCATCTTTCTGTCTCTATAGATTTACCCAATATAGACATGCCATGTAAGTAAAATCACACAATACTTTGTCTCCTGTAACCAGCATCTTTACTTAGTACAGTATTTTCAGGATTCAAGTAGAATTTTACTTAAATTAATTTCTTTAGAGAAAAGATGTTTAGATGTACATTTAATTTTGTGCTACTTATACAAGATATAATTCTGAAATTTACAAAAGAAAAAAAATGTATCTACAAAAACTATAGTCCCCTTGTTTTTGTGATTTTTGTCTTTTTTTTTTTTTAAAGCTGAGAACTGAACCCAAGGCCTTAAGCTCTACACTGAGATGAGCCCATCCCCTACAGAAATTACAAAGAAATGGTGCATTCTCAGAAAACAGCAGTCAGCACAGACTTTAAAACATCAGTATTCAAATAACTGATTTCCAAGTTTGCTCACTTGAAAGCTCAGTGTTGAACAACATTTTTCATGCCAACTACTAAGCCCAAGTTACCTCTGCCTCACTACGTCAAATCAACAACATCTAACTCACAAGCATGCCTAACTGTAAAAGAAACTTTTATTTGCCTGATTTAACGATCGTCTTGGAGAGGCGCTGCCTCCGTCAGCTAACCTAGGCCCAGTCCTGGAAGCTTCTAGCCTCCGTACAATCTAATCTAGGCCTAGAATGTTTTCAGTCTCTGAGACTTACTGCTGACGCTCACCCCTAATCGCTCTTTCTGAGCTCTGGCTGACTGGGTGAGATCAGCTGTTCTGGCTCAAAACTCTTTTCTAACCCTGACTGACTCAAAACTGGCTTCTCTCTAGGCTCCTGACTGCACTGCTCTGCTTGGCCTCAAACTGACTCTAGCAATCTGTTCTAATCTTCCGGCTCCTTCTCATTCTCTGGCTTGTTCTGTCTTCACCTGTGTCTAGCCTGTTCTTTCTTCCTCCTGTGTGAGTGAAGCTCTCCAGTAAAACTGCCTCCTCTCTCCGTCCCTCTGTGCCGCTCTCTTAAATCGACTCTCTTCCCCCTGGTGTCCTCAGGAGAGCTGGGCATATCTTGTTCTGTCACATCTTTCTCTCATTCATCACTTTGTCTGCCTCTCAATTAGACATCACTTTCAAACACCGGGCTTCCTCCTACAGACTAACTTTACCTTCACTGTTTGGGAATAAGTGTACTAAGAGCTCGGCTGTATTCCAGCCAGAGTAGCCATGCTGGGAATAAAATCATCTACACCTAACCTACTCTGCCTTGGATAACCCCATGGGCTCATTTTCAAGCGCAGACCCCTCTCCCTCCCCAGGGGCCAGTACTGGTGTGAGAGGTGCTAGAAACCTTAGGAAGTGGGCCTACCCAGGAGGAGTGGGTCACCTACGGCAGGTTACGGTTCTCCCTGTTTCTAGGCTGCCATAGGAAAGCCGTGTTTTTCCATTACACCTTTCTGACACAATGTCCTGAATCGCCATGGGCTAGAAGCAGAGCCAAACAGAAATGGTGACCATGCACTGAAACTTCCCACTGAAACTATCTCTCTTTGGTTCTGTCAGATGTTTTCTCGTATCACATAGTGGGACAGGAAGCTGGGTGTGGTAGCGCACATCTTTAATCCCAGCACTAGGTAGACAGAGGCAGGCACATCTTTATGAGTTCCAGCCCACCCAAGGCTACACAGTGAGACTGTGTCAAAAGAAAAGAAAAAAAAAAGTCAACACAAATCCCATTGGCTGGCACCAACATGTGGACAGAACAGACAGGCAGTAACACAGCTCCACCTCAATCTGGTACCTGATTTTGGGTTTTCTTGTTCTATTGGTTGTCTCCTCTTCTGCATCAAACAGTGAGACATCTTCAGTGTCGTCATTACTGTCCTATTAGGAAATCAAGTATGTATGATTAAAAATGAAATTCAGTGTTTGTATGTCTACCACATACAACTTAACACAATCCTCAAAATGGAAGGTGAAACCATGAGTTACAGCTACCAGGAACCCATGGCCTAGAGGAAAAAGGCACCTGCAGATCCTCCACCCCAACTCCAATCACCTGGAAACTACCCGTGACAGTCTAACAGCCAGCTAACACCAGACTGAGCCCCGAAAGAACACTGGGGAGCACATGATGCCCCCTGAAGGCTGACAGCTTTGCCAGCTACTCTTCCCCAAGTCACAGAGAAAAGTGAAGCTACTGGGGATGTGCTGAAATGGTTTCTGGCCCTGGCTCCTTCAGAAAGTCATGTGACTGAATCCTGTTTCCAAGACTTTTCACTGTGCTTTCTCTTCTTATCTGAGGTCTCAAGGACCTGTTACATCATTTCTTCCTACTTAGTCTTTCAAGTAGGTCTTTCTAATTAATATATAAAATCCTTCACACCAGAGTGAGGGCCCTGGAAGAGGATACAGTGCTCCCAGGTTGTTGGGATGAAAGCTAACATTCTTCTGTGAACTCAGAACCGCAGGGAAGCGGGAAAAACTAGAACTGATGGCACAGAATTAAAATACAAGTATGCACAATTGTTTCCAGAATAATGCATAGAGTGACATCAGAGGTGGTACATGTGGAGTTTTTACTTCTTTAAAGATAATATGAACACAAGTGTAGCCCCTTGTGCCTGTAATCCCAGAATTTAAAAGGTTGAGTCAAGATGGGTATCATCAGTTAGTGACAGGTGAAATAGGAGAAATTAAAGCAAAGCTTTGTGCTAACATAAACACGTTTTTCCAAAAGGGGGGGTAGAGAGGCAATGACCAGTGCAACAACTGCTGAACACCTCCCAGTGAGCAAAGGTGAAGCTAACACATTAGCTGCCACCCAAGAATTGAGTACCACAGAATCCACAGAAGAACCTGTGGGTGGTTATGAGCAAAGGCAAGGACAGGGAGGGAAGTGGTATGAATACTCATCTGGTGGGCTGTGTCTCAGTGAAATACAAAGCAAGATTATCAGACAAATGACAAGGGAATAAATTTTTTTTTTTTAAGTTTACAGAAAAATTTTAATGCACAAGATGCCTGGGGTAGAAATTACAAAAAGGTCAAACACTCAGCAGTGGAAGGGCTTATCCAAGGTTCATGGTCACAGACTAAAAGTGGGACCAGCTGGCATGGCTGTCTTTCCCCAGCCTCCTTCAATCTGGGTGCACCTTCAGAGCTGAGTTGATACCACCGATGGATTTTTCTCTACTCCTCGTTTCCCCATAGTAGACGTTTCAGATCACAAATTTTAGTTGGCTCACCCTCCGACACTTGGTATGTCACCATGCCTTTGCTATTAAGATCCAAAAATATATTGTTCCTCAACCTAACCCCTCCCCTCCCCAAGCCCTTTGCAGAGCCCATCTCCTCAAACACCCCAACCCCAACCTATCAACGAACAGGAAGAAAACTACCTGATAAAATCTAAACGTGAGTTCGCAGTAAAATCACAAAGGAAGAAAACATTACATTTACTAATCTCTAGCAGAACGCCAACTGGCTACAACGACCCTCACAAGCATAAATGTGATAACCATCAAGGCTATCAATGTAACAGCGTGGTAACAGCTCTCCTCTCCGGACAGGACCGCCCCGCACTTGAGAGTCAGAGCAGGAGCGACGCCTACATGCCATCGGGGTGGGCTGCGGAAAGACCGGTTACCCCGACCTCACACCCAGAGCTTCCTGAAGTCAGTGCTCCACGCCCGCTGGAGACCCACCTCTCCATAGCATCCCTGGCTCCGCGCCTCCTGGGTCATCGGTCCACCTGAGCCCTAGGAGCGCACAGAACCATCTAGTGACAATTGGCCTCGCACTCCCGCCCACCCAGCCTGCGAGCACACGGCCACAACAGCTTCAGGGGATGGGGGTGGCAAGAACCCGGGCCCCAACTCAAGCTCCCGCACCGACTTCGGGCTCCCTCACCTGCGACAACATGACTGCCAGACATCAATACCCCAACTTCCGGGAGCCACGTCAGAGCAGCAGCTACCAGGTCCCACTCCGCAGCCAACGCGCCGGCCCAGCCGGAAGCCACTTGCGGGCAACACTTCCTTTTCAATGAGGCTTGTGGGAGGGAGAACTCCCGGGACCGGAAAAGCGGTAGGCGGGTCCACTCAGGGGGCGGAGCTGCTTTGTGGGCGGGGCTAGAAGAGGGAGTCAATACAGCGGACAAGGCGGTAGGAGGCGGGGAGTGTGGGCGGGGCCTTGCCGCAGAGGCTCTGTTGTGTACGAGGCGGAGGTAGGCAGGGCAAGCGTGGGCGGGGCAAGAGCTGTACCTCCAAGCAGAAGCGAAACACCTGAAGACAATGGCTAACTTAGTAGGTTTCAAAGATAAGTTTCGTGGGTTATGAAAAGAAAATGGTTTTTGCTACCTGTGAACTACAGACTGTGAGACATTACCACCAGCGTGGATGCCCTGAGAGAAGCGGGCCTTATTCTACAATTTAACTTTGTAAATGTATTGTAGTCTTTCTTTTGTGTTTTAAATTTTAGGAGTGAAAAATGAGTAAGGAAAGGGAACGAGGACTAGCGTAAGCAATGGGGGTTACAGCTATAAAGGGCATAACCTCATTCCACGAACAGAGGCTGGTACCGTGGGCCGGAGCACTCAGGCTTGGGTTTCAGCACCTGCCCTCTACATACCAATTATATACCCAGTCTCTAGGTACATATTTCCTCAGTTGTAAAGTGGTGAGGACAGTGATGGCTTTACAGAGCATTTAGGAAAATGGTAGGGCAATGTTTCTAGTTTTAAGTCACCTGCTGATAGTGTGACCTTGTCTAGACCTAAAATTCAGAGAATTTAAAGCCATCTTTGCAACTGAAGGGATAGCAATATTGGTTGTTTGACTTATGGCAGACTGTTGGAAGATTCATGCGATGTCCATGCCCACCTTTTCTAAACTGAAGGGACTATTCACTGAACCCTGGATTTTATCTTTGCCAAAACTATTTCAAACCTACAGTCAGTGTGCTGAAGAAACATCAGCATAACCCCCAAAAGGAGACAAAGCATGGCAAGGTCATTGCACACCTAACCTGCATGGAGAATGTTCTTGGCAGCCCATCCTGGGTTGTGGAATTATCTTTTGGTTGTTCTCGCTTTTTATATGAATGCAATTTGAATTCATCACCATAGTTTTAAAGTGTAGAACATTCGACAAGAATGTGAATTTCTGACCTGTTTGGGTTTTGTTGTTGTTTTTGTTTGTTTGTTTGTGGTGGAAGGAAAGATTTGTTTGCTTGCTTTTGAAACAGGGTGTTGCCTAGCAGTACCAACAGACTAGAAGCTCAGCCCTCTGGCCTTAGCCTCTCAAAAGCTGGGACTTAATGAAAGGGAAATTCTGGCTGACACCATCGAGCCTCTGTTAAGGACTATATACTCTTTGTACAGGCCCTAAATCCCTGCTAGGGAGCTCCTCTTTTCAAAATGATCTACCTCACCCCTGACACTGCCACACCCCTGAGCATTTAAATGGTAGCCTCAATATACTTGATATTAGTGCCTCTTTTTGTAGAAAACATGAATGTGCCTCATTTTCTTCTGATGGAGTGTGTTCTGACCGGTAAAATGTCAGTGTTCTAAATACGCGTCAATCCTTTGAGCTCCCTCACCTCCTTTACCAGAACTGAGTTTTGTTCCATGCAAAAATAGGAATTTTTTATATATTATCCTGATATCCACTGTTAACAGTTTCGGGACACAGACCCCTATCAGTGAACTTGCCTGCATCTCACTACATGGAATGCGGGCAGCACTCTCTCCCTGTCACCTGTCTCCTGTCGTCTTACTGTGACCTTATCCACTCTTTGATTCATGGAAAGGTTTGTGTGAATTGCCAAAGAGATAGCAAAAGAGAGAAAGATCCAGACATCAACAGTCACTTGGCTTTCTGTGTGTTGTAATGGTGATTTCCCAAGCCTGGTTTAGATAAACACATTTTGTCCAAGTTCGGGGGCCGCTGTTTTCCCTTGCTTCATGAAATTATCAATAGGCAGACCTTTGATCTTCCGAATCCACGCAGCTTTGCTGGCTTTTCCTGGGTCGACTACTTTAGTGGATTCACTGGCTTGATATTCCTTCATCTTGGCTTCCCCATACTCTTTCTCCTCCTTCACAGTCAACAGCATGAACCCGGCATTCATTCTGAGGGGATCAAGGGTTGTATAGAAGCGTGGCCGTTCCTTCTTGAGAGACAGGGTGGCTGTGCCGCCTCGAGGGGCGAGCATTCGGTTTGGTTTAATGACCTGCATGCTGGTCAGGGGCCCTGTGCGGCGTAGTGCCCCATCGATTGAGCTGGTCAGTTGTTCTTCAACCCTTAAGCTGTCAGAGACCTTGGGACGGACAAGTATGGGCTTGGGGAGGGTGGACTGGACTCTGGGACTGTGCAAGGATTTTTTCAAGTTGGGCTGCAGTTTCTGGATTTCAAGGGGGATATTGGTTTGTTTCACATCTATAGGAATATTGCTGGATCGCAGCTGATCAACTGCGTGTTGAGCTGATTTCCCTTTCAAAGACAGGACTTTCCTTGGATATAGAATTGAAGGTCCCCAGGCATCAATGACTTGAGTTTTGGGCCTGTGGGGATAGGCAAATTCTTCAGAATTATGGGTTTGTTGCAAAGCATTGACAGTCAGAAGGAATCGATCAGGTGTCATGGGGACGTTCCAGAACTTTTTTGTTAGACGGTTGATTTCCTGTACAGGACTTTCCACATCTTTTGCTTCTTCAAAAAAGAAACAAAAGCACATTAGCATTCCATGGAAAATAATGACCATCTGTGCATAAAAGCTGAAGCTGTAGTGTGATTTATTTTGTGGGCCTTGACCTTTAAAGGATCCCAAGTTGATAGTCAACTGTTCCTTTAAGAGAACTGCTTGACTCTATAACCTTCAATGCCCATTGCCTCTTGGACTTCTGGGAACAGGACAGGATATAAAAAGCCAGCAGAGGTTGAGAGATGGGGAGTAGGATCCAGGTAGCAGAAGAATTGGGTGAGAGAACAGAGTTACGGAAGACAGTTGGGGGTCGGGGGGCAGAGTTTGAGTTGGGCTAAAGAAGACAAGAGAGAGTTGGTGCAGGAATGAGACAGTAGAGCCAGGAGGAGCTGAGCTGAGCAGGAAAGACATTGTTAGGAGGCAGTTGGAAATGAACTGGGCTAGCAGAGTGAGAAGACGGTTGGTGACAGTTGGCCAAAAGAAGTAAGCTAAGCAGATTGGCTACAACACTTGTTATAGTTTGGAGATGCTAGTGTTGGGGACACTGGGAAAAGGGACTGTTTAAGGACATTGTTGGGTAACAGGGGAAGGAATGATTGGGGAAAATGTTTGAAGGGGCTGGGCTGGAAACTGGGAAGGGGGCTGGCAAGGAGTTGAGAGACCTGGATATAGTTGGTAGGAAAATAAAACATTAAAACCAATTTTAAAAGAAAAAAAAAAAAAGCCATACATTTTATATAAAGCCATTATAACTGTGAGGCACCCTGAGGCCTTGTCCAAAAGGCATGCATCAAACATCCCAGATGGCATCAGAAATGATGACAGCAGAAAGAGCTTGTTTTTTAATGACCATACAAATATCTGCGTAAAGTGTCATAGTTTGAAGTCAGCCTATATAATGCCAAAGTTCTACATATGTTCGAAAAAAAATTACTCTCACGTCTCATTCATGACTCACATAAAATAAGTCATGCAGATGTATAACTTACCTACCTTGTCAACAACAACCGTGCCACAAAGAACAATTCTCATTTAATTAACCAACTTTGGTTATGTTTCCCAAAATCGGGACTGCATTCTAAGAATGTCACTCCTGCCTACTGCAATATATCCGTAGCCTGGCTAATGCTAGGTTCCTAAACAGGAGTCCCCAGAATGTTTTGAACAATAGTAATGAATGGGAAATATTCACCAGAACAACAGAATCTCTTCTATATACCACCTTATAGTCAAGGTACCTAAGACCATTAAGTTAACAAGGATGTCCTCTTGGGTACATGGATGCCTTCTAGCACTCCCACTTTGCCTTTTGCAATCCGTCTAGTAGCTCTCGGAAGTGGGAAACACAGACCCTTGTTTTTACAAATAGTAAAGACAAGGAGAAACCAGGTGCCTGGCCTGGAACTTTATTAACAACCGTCTGAACCTACAGCATATAGTTTGCCTTGGTCATTGGGTAGTATCCCCAAAGGGACAGATTAGGGTGAAGTGAAACTCCAAATGTCCCCCAATCTCTACTTTGCAAATTAAACAGTGTCTTATAAAAACATATAAAACTGGGATAGTTGGTTGTCAGAATCTTCCCCTCCCCTTCCAAATGCAAAAAAACATGGGATTTTTTTTATTCTGGGTTTTTTGTTGTTGTTATTGTTGTTGTTGTTGGGTTTTTCTGGGAGTTCTTGTGAGATAATATATCTTAGATCTGCAGGTCAATACCCATATAGATTTTCATAGCATTAACCTTGTTGTTGTGTAATATTGAAAGGGGAGAATTGGGTTTACTGCTTACCATTGCCCACTCTAATGGACATTTTATTTGTTAATAATCACGCTTAAGGAAATGCAGCTACCATTTTTACTCAGCACGTAAGCAGATATGAGGAGCTAGGCAGTGCCCAGAGCTACTCTGCGTGTGCTGAGAGCACGCATGGTTGTTTATGAGAGTGTAAGCTGCTTCTGTGTTTTCCAGGGTCAACCACGACAGTAACTGTCTGGTGTTTAAATGTGTCTGTCCTTTGGCTTAGCAGTTTTATTCCTAACACTTCACCTGTACAAATGCACAAATGTGGGATGCCCATAATTAGGGCAGGCCACTAAAACTTAATTATTTGACCTACTTTGAAACCAGCCTGTTCAGGGAGTTTGTTTCAAAGGAACATTAGTATTAGTCAAAAACAAAAACAAAACAAAAAAACAAAACAAAACTAGAAAACATTAGAAAAGCTTACCAATACCTTCCAAAAACATCAAAGAAGCATCCTAGCCATAGTGTCCAACAGTACTTTTTTTTTTTTTTTTTTCCTGGTTTTTCAAGACGATTTCTCTGTGTAGCCTTGACTGTCCTAGACTCGCTTTGTAGACCAGGCTGGCCTCGAACTCACAGTGATCTTCCTGCCTCTGCCTCCCAAGGACTGGGATTAAAGGCCAGTGCCACCACTGCCCAGTTCCAACAGTACTTCCTAAAATCTCATTTTTGTCACTCTCTCTGTCATCTCCCTACCTCACATACAACATACACACACAGCACACACACTTACACACTACACATGCACACCACACACACTCTCACCACACACACACTCTCACCACACACACACACACACACACACACACACACACACACACACACACACACGCACACGCACGCACACATACACACCACACACACTCAGATCTCTCTCCTCTCTCAAGAAATCCCCTCCAACCAGCCTGGCCTCCTCTTCTTTTCTGCTGTGCGCATTAATCCAATTGATGCAAAGCAAGAGGGAACAGGCTGGGAGCCGGAGACAAGAAATAGGTGAGGTGCTTGGAAAGGCTTCACTCATGGCCATGAGTTAGTAAAGAGGCAAGAAACCGATTTCTCTAAGGAGGAGCAGTGGGAAACCAGTCCTCCTTTGAAAAAAGCATAAGGGTACCACTCCCAAAGAAGTAGCAGTTTGGGCAGAAAAACAAAGGGGGGAGGGAAGGAAGGAGGAAGAGAGGGAGGGAGGGAAGGAGGGAGGGAGGGAGGGGGACTAGGGGTGAGATCTTAGCTCTTATTCAATTTAAAATCTCACCGGTTAGCTTCTCTTCAGCTCTGGGCTTTGCTTCCAGATTCGCGACCAAATCATCCATGCCGCAAACAGCTCTCTTCCTACCATCCCTCTGAGGTGAGTTTGATTTTCCTTGTTCATATAGCTCTGTTAACGGGATTAGATTAAGAGGAAGAGGAAACCACAGTCGTTATGTAATTCAGTTAGACCTGAGTGGTGGGGATACAGCAATAACTTAACTGGTTTTTCACTCGGGATACCACTGTGAGGTTTTTGTTGCAGACACTAGTAGTAGCCTGCCTCCCAGGTCTGGGTCCCCGTCATGCCAACCCCTCCCCAGGCCTTTCCTGTAGGATATCAGGCTTCAAGCATTATCTGAAACTCCCAATTTCTCCCGGAATCAGCTGGTCACTTGCAGAGTGATAGGTTTGAAGGTGACCTGTTGGTATTCTCTGTAGAGCCTAGGTCCAACTTCATGCCACAGAGGACAGGTAGAGGGAGGGAGTCTTGCTGGTCTAGCCCACGTATGATTTGCTCTTTGGATGTCATAAATAGCATAAGCCATGGACATGCCCCCACCTACTCATCCATAGACACCTGCCTTATACCTCTCATTGTCAGGTGCACAGATGCTCTCTCAGAGAGAGGTCTAATGGCAACCCATTCTGTAGAGAACATGTCTCTGTGTGTAGTAACTTTGTGTATCTCTCTCGGGGACATCAGTAATAGGTTAATTAAATATCCTTAATAGTTCCTCCCATCTCCTTTTTTGCTTGTTTGTTTGCTTGCTTGCTTGCTTCTTTGTTTTGTTTTTCGAAGCAGGGTTTCTCTGTGTAGCCTTAGCTGTCCTGGACTAGCTTTGTAGACCAGGCTGGCCTCAAACCCACAGCTATCCACCTGCCTCTGCCTCCCAAATGCTGGGATTAAAGGCGTACGCCACCACGCCCCGGCTGGCTCCTCCCATCTCTTTCTGCGCACGCGCACGTCCTTGCCCTCCCCCACCTCCCCACCCCCAGTGATCACCGAAATCACAGTGATCTTGCTGCTTTTTACCTGAAGACTGCTGCTTTTTTAGCTTCAGAAGAGCTCGGGACTTGAGAGGTTTGCTCGGTGAGAAGTCCTGTTTACTAATGCTAGGCTTGGAAGACACATCCCCAAGGCTGCCTTCCTCCCTTTCCTCATCCTTATCCTTACTCTTCTTCGGTTTGCTTCTGTCTGTGCTGTACTGCCACTTTACGTTCTCAAACTGGAACAAGAGAATGTTGCTGTCCGTCTGGACCACCATCCTGGAACAAAAACGACAGTGCCAACAAGGGGAGCATGGAGGGAGGCCACCAAAGCATACACGGAGGCACTTGGGTCTTGTCCGATGCCCAGGCTGAGGGAGCTGTGGCCAGGCAACTACCTTAGGAATGGGCTGGCTTAGTGTGTTGCCGAGAGAAAACAGGGGTGCATCTGGCGGGGGGGGGGGGGGTAGTTTTGTAACTGTTTTCTTTGTGAGTTAATCAGGAAAGGGGCGTGTGTGTTCCGATTGCTTCAGCGCTCGGGTTGGGATACTTTTTCAGTGAATTTCTCCTCCTGGGGTGCCAAGTACCTAGGATGCCCGAGACAAAAACTTAGGTACTCCGCACGCAGATGTCTGGAAATTTACTCTCTGCTTCTTTTTAAGCTCAGTGTCTAGACTCAGTGTACCTGTTTTCACCCTTGGAATAAAAACTCTCAACAGGGAAGTGTCCTTCCCTTGGCTGAGTTTCCACCTAAAGCCCCACACGCCTTCACAGCATCCTCTAGGGCCTCTGGACATGGAGGACACATTTTATAAAGCTGGGTGATTTCTACTGCCTCTAAGCCTCAGCCTCACACCCCAGTGGACAAAGGTGTGGAGTCCCTATTTCCCACCCCCAGAACACCTCCCATCTCCCCTCACTTCTCTCACTTTCATCTTTTTCATATGCACAAAGCAAGCTGCTTTACCTCTGTGTGTCTAGATTTCCTACAAGCTGAAATACCCAAAATACCATGCATGTGTGTGTGTGTGAGTATGTGTGTCTGTGTTTCTCTGTGTGCGTGTGAGTGTGTGAGTCTGTATTTCTGTGTGTGTGTGTGTGTGTGTGTCTGTGTGTCTGTGTTTCTCTGTGAGTGTGTGAGTCTGTATTTCTGTGTGTGTGTGTGTCTGTGTGTAAACTCTAGAAAAGTGACTTGTGGGGGCTGGAGATGCTGAAGTGGAGTTTGAGGACTCAGATCCCATTAAGTAATCCTCGTTAGATTTTTCTTTACTCAGACCCAAAGGCAGCAGTCATCCAGGCTGGGCGCTATGAAACACTCGAGAGTAAACACAATCCTGACCATGCCCTGATCACTAAGTCTGGGGCAAGAGCCAGTTAGACCCACGGGAGACTATTTCCCTCAGCCAAACTGGAAGCAAGACCTACTTTGCTCTGCCAATAAATCCCAAGTCCCAGAGGAGAGAGAAAAAAAATCACACAGTATTGCTTATGGTTCTGCCCTCCACACTTCCTACCACCCACCTGTTGCCCTGATAAAAGAAGGAGAGCACAGGGTCACCTCTGGCATCGACTTTTATCACCTTCAGACAGTTCCCGTTGAGGAAATTATAAATTCGGATCTTGCCATCTCCACAGGCACTGATGACCCGGAGGTAGAGGAGAGACACCTGCAGCACCTCCCTGCAAGGGAACACAATGACAGGCAATACCCACCTTCCGGAAAACTCGGATTTGCTTCTAGTTTGGAGCATTTGTTTGTGGTTGGGAGGTAGGAGCCATGAGGTAGCGTTCTCCATCTTTTATAATTCTAGATTTAAATCATTAACCATCACTCATAGCATATTCCCACTCTGCAGTTATCTGCAGTTTAGTCACAGGTCGCAAAGAACAGAAGTGCTGCTTCGGGTATTTAAGGGGGAGATGGGGAGAGAGGTCTAATACATCAGATGGCCATTTGTTTTTTGTTTTGTTTTGTTTTGTTTTTTCATGGGATTTGATTCTTAGCTACTTATTTATGCTGAGAATTGAATTTTTTTGAAAATTCCTTTTAAAGACAGTTTCTTGCATAACAGTGTTCTTACATCAGAAAGATTGGCATAAGGCTAAGGATTGTTGTTGTTGTTTTTGTTGTTGTTGTTACTTTGATTTTTCAAGACAGGGGTTCTCTGTGTAAACCTGGCTGTCCTGGAACTCACTCTGTAGACCAAGCTGCCCTTGAACTCACAGAGATCCACCTGTCTTTGCTGCTGGGATTTAAAGGCGTGCACCACGACTGCCTAGCTCAAGAATTATTTTTATATAAACAGACATCTTAAATTTCTTGACTCTCTTTTTTGGTCTTTAGTGAGTGACTTTCATTCTTTTCGATAGTGAACACCCTTAAGGGATGAGATCTGTGTCTTTTTGTGATGGCCAATGGCAAGGAAGGAACCAGGGGAAAACCCAGGTGGATGCCTCCAAAACAGTCTCTCTCCAACTACAGGGCTCACGTTGGTTTGTTCAGTTCTGCCTTTTTTTTTTATTGATGGCCTTGAAAAGTTGAATTTAATCACATCAACTTGTTCCAGGCAAAGCAAGCTTGTTGGTCATGGTCTACCCACCCAGATCTGCTATGGCTTGTATGTGTCCCCAAATGGTTCATGCTCTAGAATCTTGGTCTTTGCACTAGCAATGTTGAAAGAAACTTTTAAGAAGTGGGGCCTAGTAGAAGCTAATTAAGTCATTGGACACCCTGCCCTCAGCAGGGATAACTGACCCAGTTCACACACATCTCCACTTAGTAGCTGCAGAGGCATTGTTAGAAGACAAGGCCACTTCATAGAGTCAGTCCTCTCTGAGTCGCCACTGAGACGCCACCAATGGGGCCTGCCCCACAGGCTGGGTAGACAGGGCTGCCTGGTGTTCAGCATCCAAAACTGTGAGGTAAATAAGACTCTTTTCTTAACATCTCACCCAGCTTTGGGTAATTCAGTGGAGTAGACAAAAGTCACCAGCCAAGGCCAAATTCATCCACCACTTTATCCAACAACAAGAAGAAAAAAACAAAACAGGTATCATTTCTTCCCCCACTGTATGCGTATACAAACTTCACATCCGCTGACAGATTCATGAAGCGCTCATGTCATCTTTTCCGTTGAATGCTCGACATGTAGCCTATAGCAGGTCGTAACTATATATTTTCTTTAAAGGTGGCTTGTGTTTTCAGACTATGGTCATTGCTACAGGAATGTTAAAAGAATGACATCTCCTCTATTTGGCCTTCACAATTGGTTGAACCCAGGCCAGGTGAAGACTCTTCAACACTCTAATAACTATCAAAAGAAAAACAGCAAAGCCCTCAGACAGCAGGTGCCTGCCCAGCAGATCTAAAAAGAGCCAAGAGACCACTTGGCTTGGATCCTACCTTAGGTGGCCGGAGAAGATAGCAAACTAATATTTGCTATTTAATGTTCAATTCAAAAGGTTCTATTTGAACATTTAAACGTCCAGCAAAGTTTTAGAGTTCTGATACCTTAAGCAACTCCTAGTCTGCAGTAATTCAGCCCTGGGATAGAAATGCCCTGTGCAAACCGGGTTTCCCTCACTGGGTCCTTCTTGACTTGGCTGAGCTGGGCCTGTTGGAGGGCGGTCTGATGTATTTTGATGCTAATTACTGCTTGCTGTCTCTGTGGCTCACCTTTTGACCACTAAAAGGCCAATCACCTGGGCAGGGCAGACGACATAGGTATGGCTAAGGTTCCCTGGCTTAGGGAGACAGGCAGGAATCCTGGGAAGAAGGAGAGAAAAAAAGAAAGATCCGAGGAGGCCTCCATGGGTAAGATGGACGAGAAGCACATGGCAGGCGTAGATAGAGGATTTGGCCCAGATGAAGAACATTAGCAAGTATATGGGATTATGGATGGGAGGGAGCTTGATAGAAATTACTAGAAACATATGGCATGGGATTGAGGCAGGTATGGGATACCTGCCCCACTATGGGAAGTAATTTAGAGGATTAATGTCTGCCCTGCCCCCAAGTTAACTAAGGCTATTTTAAAATATAACAGGTGTCTGTGTCTTGATTGATTGCTAGCTAGGCATACTGATAATACAGATAATTTATCAACAACATGGGCTTATAACCCCCCCCCCAGGTTCTTGTGGCATTTGGTAGTTTAGTCCATGCCAGTATAGCCTGTGATTACAAGATAGGCTTTGATGTCAGAAACCTATGAACCTGGCGCCACTGCATGCTTGTTTTATGCATCACTGAGGAAGCCCCTTACCCTCCCAGTCTTCCCTCAGGTCCCCCCATACATACCCCACACCCCATGACAAGGAATAGCAATTTCTACCTCATGTTATTTCTGCTATGACTAAATTAACTGATTTTTTTTTTTTCCATTTTGCCCAGTACCTGACACAGTGGTGGCTACTGGTCTTAGGCTAGCTCAGGCTCCCTTCAAATTTTATCTGCCCTGTAGACGTCTCGTGCTTTGTTCTTTCTTTCTGAAATTTACTCAGAGAGTGATATCAGTGAAGACGGTAGAGATGGAACTACAAAATTCCGTCCTTCTGTAACAGCAAGAAAAACTGAAAAAAACTGTCAGAATCCATTTTTTTTCCAGAATCCTAGAAAATTACAGAAGGCTTGCGGCAGCCCAAGAAGCATTTAGACAAGAAAAATGGTCTTTAAAAGTTGATAAGAATGGTATGTTTTGTGCCTCATCCATCACTTGTACCAAGGAGGGAAAAGTAGCCACATTCTTAGTACGATAAGGAGATTAGCAGGCTGCCATTGTGGTGAGTTATGTGTGCTTGTCTAGCGATGTCTTGGAAGACTGTCTCCATTGCCTTTGTGACCTAAGGATTCTCTCGGTCCTGCATCTGCTACCGGAGTTGCTGGTAACAGGTAGATAAGTTGAGCCCTTGCTACCTGAGATGCTAGATAAACACTGGGACAAATGCTACGCTACCTAAAGAGCCAGGAAAATGTCGGGAATGAGTGGTCCAGGCCCATATGCCCAGGAATCTAACATCCACAGGAGCGCAGAGCA
The DNA here is from genome assembly GCF_903995435.1 of Acomys russatus. NCBI lineage: Eukaryota > Metazoa > Chordata > Mammalia > Rodentia > Muridae > Acomys > Acomys russatus. The sequence continues at coordinate 43,635,120 of NC_067161.1, read as the reverse complement.
GCGCTTAGGTCCAAGAGCACCGTGTGTTCTCATTCCCAGCTAACCTAATATCTCTTCTCCTGAAGGGAGCTAAGGTAGGTCAAAGGAGAGAACAGAAAGAAATGAGTAAATATTTTTCAGCTGAATGAAAATGAAAACAAAATATTTCAAAACACATGGATACCTGTAGTCCTAGCCCTCAGGAGGCTGAAGCAGGAGACTGCAAGTTTGAGGCTAGCCTGAGCTTCATAACAAGACTCTACCTTAAATACAAAACAGCCACAGCAATGCTCAGGGGAAGTTTTACAGCGCTAATATGCACAATTCTCCAATTGACGACCAAAGCTTTTTACCTTAGAACTAGAAGAAGGAAAACAAAAAGCAAAACCAAGCAGAAGGGAAGAAATAATATAAAAAACTACAGCATAAGAGGATTTTTAAGATGCAGCAAGCCAATGAAACAAAAAGCCAATCCTTTGAAAATATCAACAAACCGTCCTTGATCAACAGTCAGCAAGTCTCTGCCAAGACTGAGCAAGGAGGTAAGAGGGGAAAGGCTATGTATGGATGGATGTGGCCCAGGCTGCTTGCCTAGGCTGGGAGGCCCTGCCTTCAACTCCTAGCACTGAAGAGGACGTGAAAGAAGAGAGAAGGTTCAGGAAACTAATGTCAGGAAGGAACTAGGGAACATGTCTGCTGACGCATGGAAAGTTATATAATGTACAGTGTTGTGAGTATACTATTAACTGCTATACATTAAAGCAGTGAATTTTATATCTGGAAGCTATGTCTCAATTATAAATTCCAGAAAGTTAATTGTGGTGTGAGTTGTGGAAAAAACATTGAAAAAAAAATTTCAATCCAGAGTATAAGATCACCATCTGTCAAACCAACTTTCCCTGCTCAGATTTCTTCTGATATCTCCTTCCCCCACACTATACTCAGAAATCACAATTTTAGTTGAAAAATTTGAATGCAAAAAGGAGATGCCTTTCCTAGCTCCTCTTCCAGACTTCCTACCATATTCAAAAGACAAATATCAATCCAATCACTAGAGCTCTTCAGAGAAGCAATCTATAAATGAATGCTTGCTGCCAATCAAAAATTTAAAACACTTATATTCAGCTAACACCAATACAGAGCAGTGGATGGGCCTGCAAACAAAGGCATTAGCCACAACTTCTAGGTAGGTAATGGTTTTCCTGTGTCCATACCAGATATCAAGAGCCAGTGTGAGGCTGGGGGGATGGGTCAATGATGAGGAATACCTTAAGTTCTCACAGAGGACTGGGCATAGTTCCTAGCATACACATGTTGGTTTACAACCACCTGTAACTCCTGTTCCAGGGGATCCAACAGCCTCTTCGGACCTCCACAAGAACCAAGTGCTCACATGACACACCTACTTATATGCAGGCAAAACACTCACACATAAAGTAAGGAAATCTAATGTACAATAGTTAAATAACAAATATGAGTGCTATGTTGGTGGTGACATCCAGCGAGAGTGGCAGTGTCTGAAGGTGTCTGCTAGCAGACAGAAGGCTCGTGGATGAATGAGATGACAACCAAACTGTCAGGTTTGCTGAAAACATCATTTTCCAGTATGTAAGTCTTCCTGGATACTATTTAGATGGTTTTAAAGACATACAGTTAATAACTTTCAGGAGACATCATAATAAAGTCTTCCTTTCTTGAGGTCGCAGCTTGATTGTCCAGGTGGTACACTAAGAGGCTTGCTCACGGTTCCATGGAGATTAGAGAAAGTCACATAACACAGGTATTTCCCAGCGCCCACCTGCTAACAATGTAGTTATCAGTCTCCACAAATAGCATACCCACGTCTACACAGCTCTCATACCGTATGCCTCTCCGGAGGCTGGTATCTAAGGAGTGTCTGGAAATCTAGAGCCTGGCTGATTAAACAACTCTCCTCAGAGAGATTCCCCTAGAGAATTCACTTACTCTTTTAATCAAGTAATACAGCACTGTGTTCCTTGGCACTTTGATGCTCTGGGGGTTAGAAGCATTAGCCATGTAGTCTATAAAGCCATCGGCACAGCAGAATCATTAGTTGGCCAGAGTAGCCGTTCCAAGTGAGCCCAGCTGTGACCTCAGAGTACTTCTAATAGATGCCAAGCAGCCATCAGTACTAAATTTGAGCTGGGGTGGAAAATGAAACCCATTTGCAATCCTGGAACAGAACCTAATTCCTAAACTTGGAAGTATACACTTTTAAAAGGTCTTTTGTTATTCCAAAACCTTGACATGTCATGTTGGATTGTTTTAAAGTTTTGCAAGCGTATTTCCTGGCATAAAGACCAAGCTCAAGAATTCTAAGTTGAGAGTAGGCATTGTTTGGGACAATCTGTCAGCGAGCCAAAGATGTGACTTTATCATGTGTCACGTGTTCTCTGTCATCTCAGCTCTCAGCAGGCAGAAAGAAGATCACAAGTTCAAAGCCAGCCTGGGCTACATAGGGAGACCTACTCTCACTCCATGCCACTTTCCCCAACAACTTCTAAACATTTATATCTAGTGCAATTATTTCTCAAGAGAAACAAGGGAGTGTGGGAAGGAATGTCCAGAAGGAAAGATGGTGGTAGAAATGGAAAGAAAGCAGAAAGGAGTGAGGGAGGAAAAAAGGGCCAGAAGAGCAGCAGTGCACAGGGGGACCCACCCAGCAAAGACTGTACATTTACCGTCCCACTCGCCAGCACCTACTTAGGATGCTTGAAGGCCATCAGACACCGCTCATACTTTCCCACCATGCTCCAGCCCATGACCAGGCCATCAGCACCTCCAGACACGAGATGCCATTGGTTAAAGAACAGGCACTTCACGGCTCCCTCGTGCCCAGTGAGAGTCTGCAAGAAAAGATGGCACTGCTTTCAGACCCTCTCAGTTTAGACGGCCAGAGCTGGGGGCTTCTTTAGCGGAACCCCAAAGCTGTACCACACTCCTCCGTGACTGACCACCCCCTCCCCCCACTTAGCATGTCCTTCAGCTGACTTAATTTCAAGGCAGAAAAGCCCATGCCTCCCTCTTGGCAGAAGGTTCTTCCTTTTCAGGAGCAATGTGACAAGGGTAAGGTCTTGTTCTAGTGGGTCAGTGGGTAGCTCCCTAGAGCACAGGGAGGCCTGAAGTCTCTCTTTGCTGTGTCATCCTCAGCTCTTTGCCACAACTCAGAGGGTCTCAGGGGCCTCGTTACGGCTGTGGCTGAGGGTCAGCCACAAACAAGACAGGTGTGGGAAAATCCTACGTGTCACCTGTGGTCCTGTGGTCCAGCAAGAACGTGTTTGTGGACACATACTGTGGTCTGGATGCACCCCATGGAGGAACCCTCAAATTCATACGTCGGTGTTCAAAATTCATAAGCCCCTGAGAGGCAGTGGCATTGTGATGCTCCGCTCTCGGAAATGTATTGATCTAGTCAAGGGTGTGTGGCTTGTCCTGGGAGAGACTTGGTTGTATGAGGAGGCGGGTCTCTCTGCATGCTTTCTCTGTTGTGTCGCCTCATGTCCTCCCACCATGGCATGGCCCATCCCAAAGGCCTTTAGTAGATGCCAGCACCTTGCTCCAGAAGTATGCACCAAATAAACCTCTATTCTTTATAAACTACAGCCTCGGGTATTTTGTTAAGAGCAATAAAACATAGACCAGACTATGACCATTTCTAATGACTGTAAGATGTCAAGGGTTCTCTCATCATGAGTAAGAACAACAATTACTTTTCTAACACTCAATTTTTTTTGTTTTTGTTTTTGTTTGTTTGTTTGTTTTGCTTTACTAAATTAATTGGTAGTAGGGCTTCCTTAGAAAAAGAGGAACTAATTTATTGAAAAAGAAACCACGTGTTCATGCCCTGACCACCAGCTAGGGCCTGGGCAGGATGACTTCTGCCTCTGTTAGGAGGCCCTGAGACTCAGACTGTAAATGTGCAGTCAGAATGCAGCCTTCATCCACCCACTTCTCATAATGTGGATCACCGTGTGCGGGAGGATCCTATGATCCCCACCTACCATGAATGTCTTCAGAGACCCTTCCTGAGTGATTCTGGCTCTCCCTGGTTGCTAGCTATAACTCAATTGCTTGAGACTGGTCTAGGGAGCTCCGTGGAGTAACGGGCCTTCATGTCCTTTTAACCAATCGCCAATGCTCCTGCTCCGGTGCCAGCTCACGGACTACTCACCTTAAACAGCTGAGCTGTGACAAGATGCCACACCTTGACTATGCCTCGCTCACAGCTACTCACAATGTAGGCCTCACTGATCTTGGCAGCCAAGATGGGATCTTTGTGTTTAAACGTCTTCAGGCACTTTCCCGTGTCTATGTCCCATTCTGACGGGGAGGGGTGACAGGAGAAGGAAGGGAGAGGAGAGAGGGTTACAGTGATGTTCTGCTTCTTGTCCTAGAACTGAGCTTACTGAGTCTTCCCCAGAGGCCTTCACTAGACTGGTACCCTTCCAGGCTCACTAGCAGTGCACAGAGTCCCCTGACAATAGACCCTTGGGGAAACCAGCAATGCATCGGGCCGTCACTCTGACCGTGGAACTCTGCATCAGAACCGTAGCACTGGACCACGCATGTCCAGTAAGCCTCAAGGACGCTTGCTGTTGAGTGTAGGTGATGAAAATCAAGGCATATCTAGTGTAATGAGCCTTCCCGGGTGTTTCTTCCTGACCCACCCCTGTGATCAACAAAAGGCGAGTTGTTGTCCTTTCTAGGTATTTCTGCCTCTGACTTTGGGGTTTTTGTGGCATCGTTTTCACGGATAAGGGTGGGTTTGGTGGTGTTCCTCAGCAGACTGTGTTTGAGAGCTGCACCATCAAGTTCTGAGGGTGAGGTGGGGATGGGGGTGATGGACAGGTGAGCAAGTAGAGCTGCAAGAAATTCTCATTTGCGTGTTCTCAGAAATCTCGCCCTCCTTGCACTAAGGCTGCTTGCTAGAACAAATTGCCACAAGGTTTCTGGCTGAAATACAAATATATTGTCTCTCCCTCCCCCCTCCCCCAAGCCCTCCTTGTCCTTTGGCTGCTCTGAGCCTGGGTTGCACTGTGATTTTTCTTTACTTCACACCTAATATCCACTTATAAGTGAGCACATACCATGTTTGTTTTTCTGGGGCTGGGTTGATTTTTCTAGTTTCATCCATTGGCCTGCAAATTTCATGATGTCATTTTTTTTTTTTAAAAGAGTTGAGTAATACTCCATTGTGCAAATGTCCCATATTTTCTTTATTTATTCTTCAGTTTGAGGGACATACAGATTGTTTCCAGTTTCTGACTATTATGAATAAAGCCATTTTTTAAAAATAAACAAGCCTTTATTTTATTAATAATTTAGTTCCTGTTGTGCCCAATAAAATAAAAATCAAATCCTTAGGAACAAACTGCAAGAAAAACTAGGGGTTTTTTTGGAGTGAACTTTACATAGACATTGTCTCTTATTCTGAAGAGGGTTTTGGTTTCTGTTGTTATAAGTTTTCTAATTTACCCCTTTCATTTTATCTAGCTATTTATTTGTTTTGGAAGAATGCCCTGTAAAGGGGTCCTTACTTGACTCTGGGCAGGTGCCTTTGTGCACGTATTGCCTGGATGAAAAGAAAGGGAGCAGGGTCAATTGTGACTGGGTGGACCGTGTGACAGTCACTTACACTCAGCCTGTTCTGCTCCCAGGTGGCCATGCAGATGGTCTTCAGATTCTTCCTGTCTTTGTCAGCTCTGCTCTAAGCAGATCCTGTATGCTTAGGCTGATTGGGAATACAGTTCAGTACAGAATAAAGACTTTTAAATGCAGTAAGGTGGTCAATGCATTGTATGATCGATTTCTGTGTAGCATGAGAATTTTTGCATGTTGGTTAGTTGTAGCCATTATTTAAAGCTAAAACTATAGCCTTAGAAAAATTTTATGGAAAGCGTTATTTGACCACTTCAGGTATATATTTGTACTGGGTAAACATTTTGACCTACTCAAGAACACAACACACAGTGTCCTGAGATAAGCACTGAGACTACATGGCAAGCAGCTGCAAAATAGCAAATACACACACTGAATAAAGCCATTTTGAGCATAGTTGAGCAAGTGTCTTTGTGGTATGGGGGAGTGTCCTTTGGGACTATTCCCGAGAGTTTTTTTTTTTAGTTTGGGTCTTGAGAAAGGTCGATCCCTAATTTTCTGAGAAACTGCCATATTAATTTCCATAGTGTCTGTACAAGTTTGTATTCCCTTGAGCAATAGAGGGGGGTTCCCACTGTATCCCGTCCTCACCAGCATGAGCTGTCACTTGTGTTACTCATCTTAGCCATTCTGAGAGATGGGAGATGGAATGTCAGTGCAGTTTTGATTTTCATTTCCCTAATGGCTAAGGACGGTGAACGTGTCTTTAAGCATTGCTCAGCCATTTCAGATTCCTCTACTGAGAATTCTCTGTTTCGATCTGTACCCCCATTTTTAATTGGATTATTTGGCTTGGTGATATCTGGTTTCTTGAGTTCTTTATATATTTTGGATATTAGCCCTCTATCGGATATGGAGTTGGTGAAGATCTTTTCCCATTCTGTGGGAAATGTATTGTCTCTTACAGAACTGAGCTACGATACCACATGGCTGAAGCCAAGGTGTCAGCACAAAGATGCTCCAGAGGAAAGCCTTTTTTTTTTTTTTTTTTGGTTTTTCGAGACAAGGTCTCTCTGTGTAGCCTTGGCTGTCCTGGACTCACTTTGTAGACCAGGCTGGCCTCGAACTCACAGCGATCCGCCTGCCTCTGCCTCCCGAGTGCTGGGATTACAGGCGTGCGCCACCACGCCCGGCTCGGAAAGCCATTTCTTTATCCTTCTCTGTGACCTTCTGGAAGCTGCCCTGTCCCTTGGTTCATGGCCTGTTCTTCCACCATCAAAGCCAGCAACATTCCACTTCTTCAACCCTCTTTCATTTCCATTGGATTGCAGTCAAACACTTCTCTGGCGTTTATGGAATCACATGAACATGTTGGCCCACCATCAAAAATCCAGAATAATCTCCACATTTTAAGGCCATTAACTTAATTATATCTGGAAAAAAATCCTTTTTTGCTTCCCAAGATATATTAGTGTGTGAATGTGTGAGTGAGGGTGTGAATGTGTGAGTGAGTGTGTGTGTGTGTGTGTGTATGTGTGAGTGAGTGTGTGTGTGTGTGTGTGTGTGTGTGTGTGTAGTACCCCAGTTGGCCCAAAGACTTCCACAGTGGTGCCAAGCTTCCAACACATGAGCCTTTAGAGGAACACAACTAAGCACAAGACAACAGAGTCACCAGTTCCAAGGATTAGGGTGTAAACACTTTGGCTTGGCCATTGTTCGCCTGCTGTAGCCAACACGTCTAAAACTGAACCTATGACATCCTCTCCACTTTTTCCCTATTTCGTTCTCCCTCTATAGTCTTTATTATTTCCATGAATTGTATTTTATATGCCTGGCATCCTGGAATTGTTCGGTGGCATTATTGCTTGATTTTATAGCCTTCTTTTGACTTCCAGTTGACAAGAAAGTCCTGGTAATTTCCCCTTTGCAAGTCTCTGTTTGGCCTGGGCAGATCCATCTGCATTTCTTTACCCTTGCTTGGTGTCTGGTATTTTGAAGTCACCATGGCAGCTTTCTAGAGTGCAAGGTGTTTTAATTTGTTCCCTATCTCCACATTGTCACCTTCTTCTAGATTCTTCCAAACTCTCATCCGAGTTATTGTCTAAAGTACACTGTTGTTGTTATTTTACCAGTACGGCCTAATGATGTTTATTATTAGGCCTATAATTATTATAACGGCAGTATTTTCTAACTCGCTAGCAATCAAGACACAGACACCTACTATATTTTAAAATAGCCTTACTTAACCTGGGGCAGGGATGATATTAATCTCTTAAACTGTTTCCCATAGTGGGGCAGGTATGGAGTACCTGTCCTAATTCCATGCCATCTGACTCGAATAATTTCTATCAAGCTACCTCAGATCCATAATCCCAAATACTTGCTAATTATTATCATCTGGGCCAAGTCTCCATCCACCCTGGAGAATTGTTGGAGGTTATTGTTGGAGGTTGGTCTGATGTATTTTGATGCTAATTACTGCTTGCTGTCTCTGTAACCCACCTTGCCTAGAGCCTAACCTATTTGACCAATAAAAGGCCATCACTCTGGGCAGGGCAAAGGGGATAGGTGTGGCTAAGGTTCCCCAGGCTCGGGGAGACAGAGAGAATCCTGGGAGGAAGGAAGGGCCAGAAGAGAAGAGAAAGAAGGAGGCCATCATGGGTTAAGTGGAGGAGAAGCACTTGGCTAGCGTGGATGGAAACTTGGCCCAGATGATAATAATTAGCAAGTATTTGGGATTATGGATGAGCGGTAGCTTGACAAATTATTAAAAGCGGATGGCATAGGATTGGGGCAGGTATGGGATACCTGCCCCACTATGGGAAGTAGTTTAGGGGATTAATATCATCCCTGCCCCAGGTTAACTAAGGCTATTTTAAAATATGACAGGTGTCTGTGTCTTGATTGATTGCTAATGGGTTATACTGCCTGCCATTATAATAATTATAGGCCTGATAAGAAACATCATTAGGCCATACTGGTAAATTAACAACAGCACACATTGCATCATGTCACGTCCAAACTGCAAACACAGCTGTGGCTTTAAGGTGCAGTGTTGCATCATGGTGCAGGAAGTGCTCTATAACCAGTCGCCAAACAAGCTTAGAAGACCAACATCCAATACCGCACACCGCGGCCCATCCAAATGGGAAATACTCTTCATCCTCCTGGGCAACTATCTATCCTTGCTCACTCTGCTTGCAGTATCTTCTACTGCCTGCCTATGAAACTACGCGTCTTTAAGATCACACCCAAGTGGCAATCTGCCCAATGGAGCTTTCCTCACTTACTTCTATGTCTGTGCTTCCTTTGGACGCTGCCTGTGGTTAGGAGCGCATGACTGAGAGCTAGTCTTCGGTTCAGATCTCTTTGTACCTCTGACTGTGGCTGCCTTTCTGCCTCAGTGGTTGAGATGGTAGTGCTAATTCCCAACTTGACAAAGCCTAGAACCACCCGGGCGATGGGCCTCAGGACATGTCTGTTGGGGATTATCTTAATTGCACTAATTAAGGTGGGATGACCCATCCACTGTGCGTGGCAGCATTCCCTAGGCAGGTGATTCTGCAGTACAGTTGAGTGGCTAGATTGACACATATGTGAGTAGATGCACAAGTAACAGAATAAAGACCAGTTATAGAAATAAGTGAGGCACAAGCCGAGTGAGGAGAAATGTGCTTGAAATCCCAGACGCCAGGAGGCTCAAATATAAGGATCAGGAGTTCAAAGGAGCCCAGGCTATAATCACTAGACCGTACCCAAGGTGGAAGAGGAGGGAAGGAGAGGGGAGGGAAGGAGAGGGGAGGGAAGGAGAGGGGAGGGAAGGAGAGGGGAGGGAAGGAGAGGGAAGGAAGGAGAGACCGGGCAAAGAGAGAAAACAAGAAAATTAAAGCAGATTTCTTACCTTTCACATGTCCATCTTTTGCTCCAGATACAAGCCTGTTCTTATATAAATCCAGGCAAGTGATTGTCCCCTGGTGGCCATAGAAGATTCGTACGCAAACCCCAGTTTTCACATCCCAGTATCTGCAGAAATGGAGACGTGCTTTGGAGATTTTCAGAAGGCCCAGAGGGTCCTACTATATTGTGCAGGGTACTTTAGACTCCATTCCTTTAGATAGCTAGGTAGTGACATAGGCAGCAGAGTCTTGCACTGTTAACATTTGGGAAGATTATCCTTATAGAAAAACCAAGTCAGCACAGTGCACAGGTTAGGACTAGTGACAGAAGTGAGCAAGACTGTTGGACACAGATCAACCTACAAAAGTTGTACCTATTCCTCTATCAAAAACCAATTTGAAGACCTTAGGCTATGATGCCATTCTGAATGGACGAGAATTATGAGGTTTAATAAGAGTGCACAAGACTGTTACAGTTTTAAACAGAACAAAGAAGGGAGCTGGAGGGCTGGAGAGATGGCTCAGAGCTTAAGAGCACCGACTGCTCTTCCAGAGGTCCTGAGTTCAATTCCCAGCAACCACATGGTGGCTCACAACCATCTATAATGAGATCTGGTGCCCTCTTCTGGCCTGCAGGTGTACACACAAGCCAAGTGCTATATATCTTTAAAAAAAAGAAAAACTAAAAAAAAAGAAAAAGAAAAGAAAAGGGAGCTGGAGAGATAACTGAGTAAGAAAGACAAAGGCCTGAGTCTGACACGCCCCCCCCCCAAAGACCTACATAATAAAAAGGCCAGCATGGCAACCTATGCATGTAGTGTGAGTGCTGAGGAGGAGGCAGATCCATGGGGCTTACCAGCCAGTCAGCCTAGCCTGTGAGGTGAGGTCTAGACCGTTGACACACTCTTATCTCAAGAAAGAAAGAAAGAAAGAAAGAAAGAAAGAAAGAAAGAAAGAAAGAAAGAAAGAAAGAAAGAAAGAAAGAAAAGAAAAGAAAGAGAAAGAGGTGGACACATATGTTGAGGCTGTCTCCTTTTGGATAGCATTACTATGGCCATTTTTATTTCAGGCCTACCAGCCACATCATCTCAGCTTGTTGCTCATATAGGAAAAAACTCTCTGTGCAAGGTCAGGTTGACCAAAAACCATCTACATATTCAGCATATGCTAGTGCTTGGCTACTCCTCGAAATTCCCCAACGGCAAGCACAGCTGGCCCTAACCATAAACTCCCCTTGGGACCAATCAAATTAAAGGTCAGCTAGAACTACTTTTTCTAGTTAACAAAACTAACTTAAGTCAAAGGTGACGACCCTGTTCCACTGTCCTCCCCTCCCCTCCCCCTGCCACCCCCAAATGTTGAGGTCCAGGGGACGCCTCACAAACCACTCAGACACCTATCTCAGTCAGATATTGATGGTTTATTGAACACACACCCCAAAACTGACCATGATCAGGGACACAGTTCAGCTGAACTGTGACCACCCCCCCCCCTGCCCCCGCCAGCTTTCTTAGAAGGCAGTTTATAAAGGGAAAACAAACAAACAAACAAACAAGCAATTATCTCACACAGGGCGGAGGGGTGGGGGACCGGGGGGTGATGAACAGTTGGAACAGAATGATCAGTCCTGACTCAAGTTCTTTTTGCAAATCAGTTCTCACTAACCTTGAATGTGAGGCTGGGCAGCTGGTGCTGGCTGTGGTTATGTTTTGGGGGAACTTCCAGCCAGGCCACAAATGAGTGAGGCCATGGGATACGCCAAGAATAACAAACTCATTAAACATAAACATAGCTTATGGTCAGCCTGACCTTACAGAAGCCTGTCCCCATATCAGCAACAAGTTGAACAGGAAAGACAGGGAGCTTGGAACGAGCAGCCATGCCTCTTGCTATGCTAAAGGAGCAGACCTGTACAGGAGAAATAGTGGGTCTTGGCACACTATTGGGAAAGATTAGGCGGGGCCCATAGCTATAGCTCAGTGTCTAGCATTTGTGAAGTCCTAGGTTCAATCCCCAGCTCCAGGGCTAGGGGCAGAGGTTAGGTAGCAAGTACCCTGCGGTGTAGGAGGGGAGATAGAGATAAAATAGGCTAAACTAATAGATGAATGAAAACAGACCGTGGTCGTGTGGTGTGAACTGTGGTGTCCAAGCAGTACGCTTCCCTTTCTCTAATATCCGAAAACAGGAAAACAAACCCAAACAAACAAACGTCAGAGAATAGCTGCAATATGATTGAGATAAAGGACTTGTCCTGCCACATACAGAGATTTAAAAACAAAAGTAATTAAGACATCGTTGAGCAAGGACAGCCAGACAGAAAAATGAAATAGAACAGAGAGCCTATAAAATGGCAAGATAGAGAAGAGAGTGGTCATAGGGCACAGCTAGCCATGTAGACTAGTGGAAGAAGGCCTTTTTATTTTATTTATTTATTTATTTTTCATGAATGATGCTAAGACAGTTGGGGACACAAATGAAGAACCTCTTAAAACAAGAGGCAGTCATAACAAAACAAAAAAAAAAAAAATGAATTTTAGGTGGACTGAAGACCTGAAAGTGAAAGGCAAGAAAAAAAATAAAAAGACACCACAAAGCCAGACATGATGTTGGACACCTGTAACCCCAGCATTCCAGAAGCTAAGGCAGGAGGTTGCCATGAGTTTGAGTCTAGCCTGAGCTACATAGCTAGGCACTTAAAACAAACAAACAAACAAACAAACCCACAATCCAAAACTCATGCACACAGGCATCAGGTGACGTAGCCAAGATGGTGTGGCAGCACTCTAGAACTAAACACCAGCTATAACACAAATTCTCATCTGCAGACATTGACCCGGAACACACTGTTGACTGCGCACAAGCAAGCTGTGACTGCTGTGCTCATCCTATCGTCAATCTGAAACTGAATCCAGGCCAAAAATCATGCATTTCCAAAGTACAATTCATCTATTTTGTCTTAAGATGAGTATAAGTAAATAGTTAATATTTCTGAAAATATATAATCAAGAGGCAAACTCTAAAAGAAATACAAGACAATAATCTCTATAAAGCCTTGGGCCACATTACCCTGTCTGGAGAAAAGAAACAAGAAGGAAGATGAAATCACTCAGAGGTCAGGGAAGGGCTCTTTCCCAGTCTGAGTGAGCAGTGGCCACATTTATTACATTCTTTGACAAGAGGGGCTGAAGGGAAGGCTCAGGCATCAGAGTTGGGTTCCCTGAACCCACACCAGACAGCTCACAGCAGTCTATAGCTGTAGCTCCAGGGCATCCAACTTCCTCTCTAGCTCCAAGAGCAAAGGTACTCATTTCCATATACCCACCCACAGGTGCACACACACACACACACACACACACACACACACAATTTTTTTTAATTTTTATGAAATAAATCTCTAAAACTAAAATATACAAATATACAATATAAATATGATTTTGCCTCGCCTCTACGTTATAATTTGCACCCATGAGAAAACTAATTTCCCTTGAAGGAATTTTTTTTCAAAAATATATAAATTACATCTTTATTTAAGAATATGTTTTTAGGCCAGGCGTGGTGGCGCACGCCTTTAATCCCAGCACTCGGGAGGCAGAGGCAGGCGGATCACTGTGAGTTCGAGGCCAGCCTGGTCTACAAAGTGAGTCCAGGATGGCCAAGGCTACACAGAGAAACCCTGTCTCGAAAAACCAAAAAAAAAAAAAAAAAAAAAAAAAAAAAAAAAAAAAAGAATATGTTTTTAGGGGGCTGGAGAGATGGCTCAGAGGTTAAGGGCATCGACTGCTCTTCCGAAAGTCCTGAGTTCAATTCCCAGCAACCACATGGCGGTTCACAACCATCTATAATGAGATCTAGTGCCCTCTTCTGGCCTGCAGGTGTACATGCAAGCTGGACACAGTATACATAATAAATAAATAAATCTTAAAAAAAAAAAAAAAAGAATATGTTTTTAGAAAAAGAAAATTTCTGATTTTCAATGCCAACATCTGATAACTTACAAATCTATTTCAAACAGTAAATAATACCGTGGCTTTTATCTTGCAAAAAATAATCTACTTTTATAGATATTCTAGACGCAATAATAATTCAGGATAGCCTATAAATAAACACAAAATGGAAAGCACGAACCATGCTTCCTTCTCCCAAAGACTACCTAGTTTTCACTGGCCCTGGGCGGACAGCGACCATGACCTGTACCTCTCACCTGATGCTCAGGTCGTAGCTTCCACTTATGAGAATGTTATCATCCTCGGACAGGAAGAGAGCCCTGACACTGCCAGCATGGCCTCGCAATTCGGTGGGCATCTCCTTGACCTGCATGATGTCCAGGAGGTGGATCTTCCGGTTGAATGACACAGCTACCAGATCTCCTCCACCGTAGTGGATGATTCTGTTTTGGTCCCACCTGGGTTTCAGCATGTGGCGGGGATGGATTAAAGGGACGAGGAGTTAGTGTCCTTCCTGGGCTAACACAGCACCTGACTTCTGCCTACAGCAGTGGGATGATGGGAAATCTGGGACTTTTCAAATGAGCCCTACCTCATATCGCAAAAGTCTATAGCAAGAGAGTAACCTCTGAAGGCATGGGTAAATAAACTTATAAATCTGCTTATGTATGCTAAATCCTGCTCGGGCAGACTGAGTGACAGTTCTGTGCTCGTTGGTACCACTGCTGACAATGAAGAAGAATGTGGTATGCCCTTGTTCATTTTGAGCTTTATAACCAGTCCACCACTGACAGGTGAGATGGACCGATTTCCCAATCGGAAAACTATTACAGATTTAGGTATCATAGGAACAGGGTGGCCAAATAATTTGTCCAAATAGAGCCATCTTTAATTGTGAAAGAGGACACTGTTATTAAGTACACCATGGCTTGCAGAGTAAGGAAGCGATGCTCCAGCAAAACAGAAAGGCAAAAAAAATCACTTGGAAAAGGAGAAAAACCTTGGTTTTTAATCTGATTTCTTGTGTAATGCCTATAGTGCAACACCTCCTCCTCCATCGAAAAAGCAGCTGGGACCAAACAAGTTGTCAACCCATCCCCATGCAGACCAAAAATAAAATACAGTCAGCCTCTATAAAACCATGGCAAAAAAAAAAAAACAAAAAAAAACAAAACAAAACAAAAAAAAAACTATTAAAATGCTTCCTTAAGGCTGGGATAGTGCAGCCAGGTGCTGACTCAGTGGCAGGTGCATACGGCCTAGCATGTGTGAGGCCCCATGTTCCATCCCAGCCTTAAAGGGGAAGGCGGCAGGACTTTTGTGGCATATGCAAATGATGTCATGTGGTACAATTATTATAAATGCATTTTTATATTTAAAATAGTGCTATGTGTTCAAAAACATGATTTTTTTTTTTCTAGAGTTCAATAGTGTAGTGGCTAGGTTTATGTCAAGTTGACATAAGCTGGAGTCATCTAAGAGGAGGGAACCTCAGTTGAAATTGCCTCCATAAGATAATGGCTGTAGGCAAGCCTATAGGGCATTTTCTTAATTAGTGATTGAAATAAAAATGCCCAATCCATTGTGGGTGGGGACACCTCTGGACTGCTGATTCTGGGTTCTATAAACAAGCAGGCTAAGCAGCCATGAGGAGCAAGCCAGTAAGCAGCATTCCTCCATGGCCTCTGCGTCAGCTCCTGCCTCCAGGTTCCTGCCCAGTCTGAGTTCCTGCCTTGGCTTCCCTCAATGGACTGTGATTCAAGATATGTAAGCTGAATAAACCGTTTCCTCCCCCAAGGTGCTTTTGGTCGTGGTGTTTCACCACAGCAGTAGTAACCGTAACTAGCACAAATATGAGTGGCGGCTGACTCCCAGTGACACACAGTCACACAAGTGTATTTCTCTGTATGCTGACTGGGAACTATCTGCAGGGCTTTTCTCCCAGTCGCCATGTATTGGTTCTCAAGTTGGAATAAGACAATAGTGAAATTTCAAAGAACCAAAGATGGCATGCATGTAACCCGCACAGATTTCTGTTGGTCAGAATATCCCGAACTAGGGAAAGGTGTCCCTTGCTGCAGAGAATGGTGCAGCTGAGACATCTGTTGTTCCAGCAGGTTTCTCTGCCAGTTCTGACCTGGAGCCTAAGGTGGGGAGCCCTGCCTCCAAAGTCAGTGAAAGATCTAGAGAAGTCCAAGGGGCCTGCTGAAGTGCTTCCCAGGTCCTTGGCGTCTGACCTCTCACACCAGTACTTACGTGTCAGACAGAATGCGGATGTTGTAAGTGCCACAGAAAACATTCCTCTCCTCCATCTGCACCAGATGAGTTTCCTGGTTCTGGTACGCGGTAAACAAGTTGTATTCATTCTAAAGAAGAGACAGCTGGAGTCAAAGTCGGCACGGACTTTCCCCAGAGTCCAAGATGCACTCTCCCCTCCCCCATCCCCAATCTCCAGGCGACTCTTCCCTTCAAGGATGTAGCTGCTCTTTGGGGTTGATGGGGAGAGGCCCATAAGCAAACACTTAAATTAGCTGTGCACTAGAAAACACTAAGATGAAGGCACCAATTCATGTTTCACCTCTGACTTTTCTACAGTTTGGTCCAATACCCTTTTGTGGCTGAATTCCAAGTGTTGTCTGGAACACAACTTTGCTGAAAATGAGTTCACATAGGCAAGCTCACGTGACCATGCCAACATGCGCATGGTCACGTGGGCAAGCTCACCCAGGCATGCTCACGTGAGCAAGCTCAAATCACAGCTGCCATTGGCCAACCGTCTCACAAAGTCAGGATTCTGTATTTATAGCTCAGGTACCCAATAGCACAGAACACGCCAGATCGTAGCCACGTGGGAAACTTATGCTGCACTCTGCGCATTTGAGGGCATTGCTCATGTACACTTGACCTCCATTGTCCTTGCAGCTGACTCACAAAGTAGACCACCTGCCCACACAGTACTTGCATCACGTTACAGGTGGCAGATCTGAGACTCAGAGAGGGGAAATAAGTTATATCCAATCTCTATAGGAATGCTTTCCTTCTCCCCACTCTTTATTCCTCCTTTCAATTTCTGAATGGCTCCAGCCTGCCAGGCATGAAAATTTCTGGCATAGACGACTGAACTGAACCTCCACTTCCCCTCCTCAACCCAGAGCTCAAAATGCTGGAAAGCAGCCACACGAGACAGGTGGGAAAGAAAGAGCGAGACTGTCCTGAGAGCAGCCTACAACATCGTGTTTGCATCAGACAGGCCTGAGAGCATCACCCTTGGAAGTCTCTTCCTCAGATGCCTTCATCCCTCCGTTCAACTCTTCTAAATCTTTAGCCACACAGAGATGCTCACCTCCGAACAATCTGCAAACCTGCCTTATCTCAGGGGCCATGAAGCTTTTAGACTTAAAAGAGAAACAAACTTAGAAAAGACGTGTCCGTGTACATGTGCCCATGTGTATACGTTTATGTGTGTGTACATGTGTGTGTGAATGTGTGGATGTATGGATGCACATGTGCTTGGTGCATGTGTGTGCATATTGATGTGTGTGTTTAACATGTGGACTCCTAGGACAAAGGGGAATCTGGGGCCTGGCTGACCCCACTCGCAGCCTCTGCAATCTCCACCAGATAACTTAATGCCATTGACATAGACCATTGAGAGGACAATCCAATGACTCCCACTCCTCCAACAGACGATGACATCAAGGCTTGGGTAGAAGGGTGACTTATATGTGGGTAGCAACACAGAAGAACTTTGGTCTCCTCAGGGGGTGGTACCTCCCGGAAGCCAGTGATCTTGCTTGTGGATGTCAAGCTTCAGTGGCCAACAGGAACATGACACTTGGAGCTACTTCCCTGAGATGTCACTGAGACCTACCTTGGTTCTCAGTTTCCACTTCTGATTTTTTGACCGCGACCGCTTCCCATCATCTGCTATTTTAGGGACTGGGATAGAGACTTTGTTGGCATAATTGGGATCTATTCCCCTCGTGTAGGACCCCTGTGCAGTTAAAAAAAAAAGGAAACAAAGACACTTGGACATCTGTACTCTTGTGTACATCATCACACTATTCACAATAGCTAAAATTAAAAACTAAGGTAAATATCCATTAAAGATGTACACACACACACACAAACACACACGCATGCTCACACAATGGAATACAACAAGCCATTAAAATGAAGGAGATAACTGCTATTTGAAACAATGTGTATGAAAGTCGAGGGCATTGTGTTCATTGAAATAAGCCAGGTACATAGAGACAGATACATAATCGCACTTGTGTGGAATCTAACAAAAGGTGGTGAGATTAGAAAGTAGAGAGAATAACGATCACCAGAGACCAAGGTGGTTCTAGGGGAGGAGGGGCAGGGGCTATGGTCAACGGACACACAATACGAGCGGGACAGGAGGAGGTTCAAGCTATCCATTGCATGGGTAAGCTCACACTAACGGCAAAATGTTGTATTCTTGAAAATACAAAGCTAAGCGCTCTCTCTATGGTGTGAAGTGATGCGTTCATTAGTGACATTTCACCCATTCTATAAAGTACATACACTTCAAAACATCATATTCTACATGATAAATATATACCTGTTATCTATCATCTCAAGAAAGCTATTTTGTGTCCCTAGGGGCCAAACTAAGCACTCTTCTACTGAGGTACAATCCCAGCCTTAAATATGTAGATAGATAGATAGATAGATAGATAGATAGATAGATAGATAGATAGATCTGTATATATATATCACATGTAAGCACATGCACAGACATGTACACACACACATAGACATATACAGACACGCACAGTCAAATACACACATGGACACACACACACAAAAGAAATGATTCCTCTTCGTCTCTACTCTCCAGGGGGAAAGGGGAAACTAGTTCTTGATGAAATCTGAAGATGCTCAAGCCAGGAAGGCCCGGGCCTGGTCAGTTACACCAAGATCGTGTGTGGACAAACAAAGAAGGATAATGGATGCCAAATGCCGGGAAGGAGGCCAGTATGTGAGGGGAACAACTCCCAACAGCGGCCGTCCCCCCCCCCCCCCCCCGCCCCCACTGTCCTTGCTTCTCTCCCTTTGTCACTGCCTGGCCTGCACGGCTCAGAGCTAGGTAGAAACACCAGATACTAACTGTGGGAGAAAGCTTCCTAGTAACCTAACCCCAGTGCATTTGGCCTTTGTAAATAGGTGGGTCGCTCGAAGCTGGCTCGGAAGTCCGGTCGGTGGCTTTCTGGTTGTGGCAGCCACCTTGATTAGCTCCTTCTGAGGAGAGAGAATCTTCTGCCTGAGTTTGGTTTGGCTTGGGATCTTGCGGTTCTGGCCACGGTAATTCAAGAGAGTTCTCTCTTATGGTAAATTCACAATAGATAATGGCAGTAGGTTGTATTCTTCCAAACGCACAGGACTGTGTTCTGTCTACTGCGATGCACTCGTTAGTTAAAGCCCAGCATCTCACAACGTAAACTTGCCAGGGCTTTGTGCATACTGGGCAAGTGCTACATCATTGGGGCTGGAGCCCCAGCCCTCTGAGGGTCAGGAAAGAAAGCCCTGTGTTATTTTATTTTGTGTGTATGTATGAACGGGGAGTGGGCACATGTGCCCCAGCACACGTGTGGTCAGAGGACAACCTGCAGAAATTTGTTTTCTCCCTGCATCGCGTGGGTTCAAGAGATTGAACTCGGGTCATCAGGCTCGGTAGCAGGCAACTGCACCTGTGGAGCCATCTTACTGGCCTACCTGAAAGGGTTCTGTATTTGTCCCTGCTGGGTACAAATGACAATGGAAGAACAGATGCTGACCATTAGGGAGGCCAGAGCACAGGAGAATGGCTGCAAATGTGAATAAGAAGCTTTTTTTTTTTTTTCAGTCTGCCAGGGAGACACAAAGGTTCAACCTTAGAAATGAGAACAAAGCTGGTCTCCAGACACACCCCTGTCAGACCCAAAGTACCTGCAGGACAGAAATCTGGTTCTGAATGAAGGGTTGCATGGATAGATCCACCTTGACCTGCAGGGTCAGAGCGGCCCAGTGCTGGCTCACCAAGTAACACTTGTTCAGACTGGTCTTATCCAGCATTCCTGAGAGGAAAAGAAAGAAGGTGGACCCCAGAAACCCCCAGAGCAAGGCCTAGGTGGCAAGTCTCTGAGAAACCCCCTCATCTACCCAGCATACTTAGAATGTACTTGGAGAGGTGAAGGGGCAGGTCACGTATAAAGTCCCGATGTTTGCTGAACCCAGAAGACAGGAGTCGGACGTGATCCAGGCTCAGCAGCAGGTTGCAAGGATCATCTCCCAGCCTGGAAATGCCCGCTTTTCCAGATAACTGTTTATTCATGTCAGAGATACACTGGAGAGAACTCTTCCCTTTTTCCTCTAGAGCAAAGCCAGAGAACAGTAAATGGTTGAGTCAAGTCTGTGGAAAGTCTAGACACCGAAAAATTCCACTGCAAACCTCACCCCTAGATTAATCTCTATGTCTAAACCCAGGCCACTGACTATTCTAATCAATCTCTTTCTCACTTGAAGCTGAACATCCTGATTCAAACCTATGGGTGCTTTTCAGCTGAAGATACTTACAGTAGCAAAGACCGAAATGGCATCGTATCCTGGATTTCCTCTAAAATGCTCCAGGAAGGGCTAGGGAGAAAATGCTTACTGCGCAAACATAAAGACCTAAGACTTGATCCCAAGTACCAACTTAAAAGCCAGGTGCAGTGGTATACACACCAGTAACCCCAGCACTGGGGGCACAGGAACAGAAGGATCCCTGGGGCTCACAGTCTAGCTATCAGTGAGCTCCCACTTCAAAGAGAGACCCTGCCTCAAGAAATCAATTAGGGAGAACACCTAGCCAGACACGGTGGTGCACACCTGTAATCCTAGCACTCTGGGAGGCAGAGGCAGGTGAATCTCCGTGAGTTCTAGGCCAGTCTGGTCTACAAAGGGAGTCCAGGACAGCCAAGGCTACACAGAGTAGCCCTGTCTCAAAGAAACAAACAAAAAAGACCTCTGGCCTCCACATTCACTCATCCAGTAGCTACAAAACACACACACACACACACACACACACACACACACACACACACACACACACACACTATTAGCAAGTATGAGGCCCTAGGTTCAATCACCAGCTTTGCAAAATTACTAAGACTGCTAAAACACTGACCATTGTTGAAGCTATATGGTGGTCATGTGACTAGCTATTATGCTCTTCTATGTACCTTTAAAATTGGAATTTTTCATTGAAAAGGTATTTTGTGTTTCTCGTGCTTACTTAATGGACTGCCATGAATGGCACCAACATTTCACACAATGACAGACAGCTCAGATGACCTAGCCTGGGTATATTGTAGGCTGTGCCATCCCGGTTTATGTAAGTATACTTTATGATGTTTACGCATGGCAGGATTAACTGACAACGCAGTTCACAGAATGCACCCCTAGCTGGGTGTGGTGTTGCATGCCTGGAACTCCACCACTTGAGAGGCTCAGGCAAGAACGACAAGTTTAAGCCCAGAGTCAGCTACATAGCAAATCCCAGGCTACCTTGGAAGAGTGACCCATGAGTGCTTGTTGGGAAGGACTTCAGGTGGGGAGCCACATTCTCCACTGGTAGGTCTCAAACCTGGGACGGATGGTTAACTGAGGTGTTCATTAACATAGCAAAGCAGACTTTGGCCACCAAGTTTCTCCCAGCATGCCTCCGTCTACCTGTTACAAGGCCTTCCAGGATGGCATACCCTGCCTCTGACTCTGATCTTTCCAGCCCAAGTGTCCAGCTGGGCTTCCCTTTCCCCTCCCCCAGCGCTTCTGACCCCTATAAAAACGATGCCAGTCTCTTGTCGCAGGCCTCCCTTCTTTGTCAGTAGTTCCTCTCCCCCCTCTCCTCACATGACCCAGGTCATTGTGGAGTCTCCCAGATGTTCCTGCTTCTGGCTATGTTCTGCCCTAGGAACAATCATGTCCTTCCTTTCTTCTTTCTTTCTTTCTTTCTTTCACACACTATATTACTTTCCCTCACAAAACTGGATCCAGTGCTTCAGAAACAATCACTCGACTGAACTCTAGAGGGCCAGCATGCACCACGCCAGAGCTCAGGAGACAGCTGGCCTAGGAGAGGGGGGAAACTCAAGGGACTCTCTAAGGAAGTCAATTTCCGATCTCGGTTTTCAGGAGTGCCTTAGAGACGCATGGAGGGGACAGCAAGACCACTAGTGGTGATCCTGGCCAGTTTTTAATCCTTCTCCCCTTAACAGCTTTGAGAATTAAATGAAGGAAAAAAAAAAAATCCAAGAGCCCAACACATAATGCTAAATGAAGGTTAGTTTTTAAACATTTGCTGTCCCCAGCTTCTCTGGGCTTTCCATGCCTCCAACTCCAACTGAGGTTTCCCAGCTTCATCTATAGAAACTCTTCCACTTCCTGTAAGGTCACATCCTGAAAAAGCCATCATAAGTAAAAATAATGTCATGGTGGCACATGCCTTTAATGGTGATAAGAGGGTGAGTCAAGGAGTACCACGAGGTCTAGGCCAGCTGGGAAACATATAAAACGGGTTCAAAAAGGAACAACAAAATGCTTTACTACCCCATAACCATTAAAAAGTAAAAAAAAAAAAAAGAAGAAAAGAAAAAATAAATAAAAGAACCTTAAATCAGACTATTGACATAGGATGCCATCAAGTCACAAAAGACCCACCAAGAGTTTAAAAAAAAAAAAAAAAAGCTGTAGGGTTGTGTCCAGTTTCTTGGTAGAGCCTGACTTACCAGTAGCAGTTCCTTCTCTGCTCACATTTTCAGACCTGACTCTATTGGCTGACGCTCTGGACATTGGGAAGGACACGGGTCTGGGTCTAGCTCTCCAGTGGACATATGAGGTGTCAGATATGGGGTCGTAGCTTTTCTCAGGGAAAAACATTACATCTTTGGCGTCTTGACAGAGGCCTAAAGAACAAAAACCAGACAAGTTTGCTCTTGGAGGAGCTGTGTAGAGGAAAATGGAGCAGAGAGACAGTGTACTTACATAAACCAGCATGGCGCAGCCTACAATATACCCAGGCTAGGTCATCCGAGCTGTCTGTCATTGTGTGAAATGTTGGTGCCCAGGGTGAGAGAGCTACAAGGCAGAGCCTTCTTCCCCTTACCTTCTGAACCGTCTCTCCAGTCCCAGAACTTTCTACAGTTGGGAGACAGAGGCAGGCGGATCTCTATGAGTTTGAGGCCAGCCTGGTCTACAAAGAGAGTTCCAGGACAACCAGGGTTATTAGACAGACAGAGAGACAGAGACAGAGAGAGAGAGAGAGAGAGAGAGAGAGAGAGAGAGAGAGAGAGAGGGAGGGAGGGAGGGAGGGGGAGGGAAGGAGGGTGGGGCCTCTCCTACAAAGAAACATGCTGCAATCTATAACTAGGCTTATACAACCCCAAGGTAACCAGCCAATTCCTACAGCGTGGCATGGAGCCATAGAGCACAGTGCAGTGGAAAGTGCTGGGAGCAGACGCCAGCTTTCTGCTGTCATGTTGGATAGCAAGACCTCAAGGCTCAGGTTTCCCAGACTTTGCTTTCTTTATTATAAACTTGGGGGAGCATCCATTAACCTAACTTAGTTTTAATGCACTTGAATTCCCTCACTTTCCCATAACTGTCTCATCCTTTATATCCTTGACGTCAAAGATAGAAAGAGAGGAGCTGCACAGATGCTAAGAGCCCCAGTTGCTCTCTCAGAGGACGGAGGGTTGATTCCCACCCACGTGGTACCTTCCAACGGTTTGTAACTCCAGTTGCAGGGAACCTGACTCCTTCATTTGATCTTCACAGGGATCAGACTGTCACGTGATGCATATACATACCCGAAGGCAAAACCACAAAATACAAATAAATACATCTTTTAAACATTTGATTTCTCGTGGAAGGTTCTAATTGCATCCTGGGACATCTAGGCTTTGAAATCCCTTTGGAAGTCATGTATGGTGGTACATGCCTGTAATCCCAGTGCTTGGAAGACTGAGGAAGAAAGAAAGATCTTAGGTACCTAAGCAGCCAAGAAAAGCAGACCCTTTTACAGAAAAGGGGGCGCTCCATTAGTCAATAAGTAGACCACAACTCAAATATCCTTTGGGAACAAGAATTTCCTTCCCTCAAGTATTTAAACTCTAAAATTCCCCTGAGAGACCACCCCTCCCACTCTTCTTCCACTACTGGCTAAACCTCCTCTTCTGCACTCTCTGTCCCTTCTAATCACAACTCTGGTCTCTCTTCTGGTTTCTTTTCTTTTTTTGGATTTTCGAGACAAGGTTTCTCTGTATAGCCTTGGCTGTCCTGGACTCTCTTTGTAGACCAGGCTGGCCTCGAACTCACAGAGATGCCCTCCACTTCCTCCCCGAGTGCTGGGATTAAAGGTGTGTGCCTAGCTTCTCTTCTGGTTTCTTTTGCTTCCCAGATCCAGCTGCTTAGACACTTCCAAGACTTTCCTGTCCACACCTGGGACCAGGAAGGTTCCCAGCAAGGTCCAACGGTTGTCTGCATAGCCAGAAACAGACAGCTTGACACCATCTCAGACCAGCTGCTGGGCCAGGCTATGGCAGAGACCCACAGTCTGTATTTTCTTGAACCCTGTTGGAGACTGAGGTGCAAACTCCTACTTGTAAACTAGTACCCTGGGCAATTTTGGGCTTTTAGCCACATTCGGCCTCTTCTTAAAAATTGATTTCATAGCCGGGCGTGGTGGTGCACGCCTTTAATCCCAGCACTCGGGAGGCAGAGGCAGGCGGATCACTGTGAGTTCGAGGCCAGCCTGGTCTACAAAGTGAGTCCAGGATGGCCAAGGCTACACAGAGAAACCCTGTCTCGAAAAAAAACCAAAAAAAAAAAAAAAAAAAAAAAAATTGATTTCATGCTTAAGCAAAAAACACAGTGAGACAAAACTTTTCTAAGTTCTAAGTTCTGTTGTTTGGCTTGGTTTCTACCCGTGACAATTGAGAAAGAAACAAAACACAGATTTCCCCCATCACATCCCTCCTACACCCAGTCAAACCCTAGCACAAGAAAGAAAAGACAGCAGCTTGCAGGGGTCAGAGCCCAGGACCAGCCATTCATGGCTCCCAGGCAGGCAGAAATCTGTGTTCAGTCTCCAGGGTTGAAAGCTCTGTCCTTCGTCCTGTGTTTCTCAGTGAACAGTTTTCTAGAATGAAGTCCCAGCTCCACCCTTGGTAAAGGATTGGGTGTCGGGACAAGGTTCCCACAACCGTACCAGCACTCCGGGGCAGACCTCCTCCTGCTGCCCCCCCAAGCCTTCCGCTCCCCCTTACACACGTGCGTCCAGGTCTCTGGGGCCCTCTGCTCTCACCTGAGATACTGTTCCACTCCTTCATGAACAGGACCCTGATCACATCCGCAGCAGTGAGCAGCAACTTTGAGTCACACATCTGCAGCAGCAAGAGGGTGTAATTTGCCTTAGTCCGGTGGGTGCTGCTGCCAAACCAGTACAGAATCTCCTTCATCTTCTGATCCACGGTTTTATCCAGCATCTGGTTCAAGGATGACTTCACAACCTTCTCCTCCTTTCCCTCCTTACTGTTGAGTTTGATCCGAGACCTGCTGTAGACGAAGTCCTTCCCCTGCGTGGCCTGTAGAATATTCTGGAAATAGTATAACAAATACAGGCTATTTAGCTGCCCCAGGATGCTGACTAGAAACCTCCTCTGGGATATGTCGTTGACTCTCCGGAACCACTCTTTGGTAGCAAAGATCTTCCACGCTAAGACACAGGTTTCACACTTCTGGCACACAGGGACCCAATCGAGTCCCTTTTCACAACGAAAATAGGGGGCCTGTTTAAGTCCTGGTTCCATGGCTCCGAGATGACCAGTTCATTTTAACCTTGCCTGTTGGCAACACCACCAGACACCAGAGGGACTGAGTAAGCAGAGAAATAGCCTTTTTGGAGCCTCTTGGTGATAACCATCTGGAGAAAACGGGAGCCACTGCGATGGATGGTAAACTGGTCTGACCCAGAAACTGCCTGTAGAAGCCTGACCTCCTAGGAAACATAGCTTTACCGTAAATCTCCTAAACCTGGCACTGTAAAAGTAACAGACAGTTGCTATATATTCTGGAAGAGCTGGTCATCTCATTTCTATAGCAGCTCTGCTGTTAACCAAAAGTAGAACATATATAGTTCCTTAAAAAAAAAAAAGTATGCATCTTCCACTGTTATTAAATACTTTTAAATGTTCATGAATATAAATGTATAATCTTCTTATGCTTGTGGCTGTTAGATAAGGGCTGTTCCAGTGCCCTGCATATTATATTCAGTCTCATAACCATAGTAAAACCACAAATGTTAAAAGCAATGTAAGTTACTTAATTACTCAGAAATCTGCAGGGAGCCACTCTCTGGCGCAGGATTTTCATTTGTCCTGAGGACACGCTGAATGTTGACTTCCAGGCTCAGTAACTTGCCCACCCATGTAGAGGAAGGTCGTGTGGCTTGGTAGTGAGGACTCTGAGGTCTGGGGTATGACTTCTGAGTCTGGGCCCCAGCCCAGATGCTCCTTATTCTGTGAACACCAGTCTGTTGTTTAATCTTCAGTTTCCTCATCTGAAAGTGGAGGTGGTAATGGGTTCTACTTCACGGAGGTATGGTGAGGATTACGTGAGAGACTGTGCACACAGACAGCAGTTAGGAGATGCGAGGGCTAAGTGAGATACTTACACACAACACTAAAAGGCCGCATGCCACTTACATCGCCCTCACTACACACTGTCAGTCTGTTGGCGCTGTCATTGCAGGAGGATCCATTTCTTCATGGGAGATAACGTTCCAAGAGCCTAGTGGATAGCAAAAGCCACAAGATATCAGCCCCCAAATAATGTGTTTCCCTACACACACATACCAGTGATAACGTTTAATTAATGGCTCGGGCTAAGTAAGAAACGGTCGGCAGTAACTGTTTAGTTAAGAGTTGCTATTGCTGTGCTAGAAACCACGACTGAAAGCAACTTGGTGGAGGAAAGGGCTTGTTTTGCTTACACTTCCACATCACGGGTTAGCACTGAAGGAAGTTGAGGCAGGAACCTGGAGACAGGAACCTGGAGGCAGGAACTGATGCAGAAGCCATGGAGGAACACTGCTTACTGGCTTGCTCCTCGTGGCTTCCTCAGCCTGCTTGCTTTGTTTGTTTGTTTTTTGAGACAGTGTTCCTCTGTGTAGCCCTGGGTATCTTGGAACTCTCTCTACACCAGGCTGATCTCAGACTCAGAGATCTGCCACCTCTGCCTCCCAAGTTCTATCTGCCACATCCCACACGTGCCTCATTCATCCTGTTTTGTTAGAGAACACAGGACCAGCTGCCCCATGGTGGCAGCAGCACCCACAGCAAGCTGGGCCCTCCCACAGCACTCATCAATCAAGAAAACGCCCCCACTGCAGGCCAGTCTTTGGGGAGCGTTTTCTGAGTCGAGGGTCCCTCTTCCCACGTGACGTTAGCTGTGTCAAGTTAGCGTGAAACTGGCCAGCACAACTAAGCATGAAATAGAACCATTTACTGTAACACGTGACAGAACACGTGAACATGGATGCTCTTTCAAAACACAACCGTTTTTATAGGATTATACTTTCTTTCTCTCTTCTTTTTTTTTTTTTTTTTTTTTTTAATATTACTCTGAAGACAGGACCTTGCTGTGTAGGCCAAACTAGCCTCAAACACATGTTCCTTTCACTTCTGCCTCCCAGCCGCTGAGATCACGGCCTCACCTTTCTTGTGATGGCATTGATAATGGTTCAGCCTGGTGTTGTGGGTAATTGAAACCTTGGAGCAAAACTTCCCATAAACAGGAGCTGCTGTATTGTTATTGGGACTATCTGAGGCAATCAATGTCTGATACAATGTTTGTACCTGTGTGTGTATATACTACACTCAGATGCACACAAAGCAATAGCACGCGCACGCGTGTGGGTGTATGTGTGTGTGTCTGTCTGTCTGTGTGTATGTCACTGTGTATATGTGTGTGTGTCTGTCTGTGTGTCTGTCTGTGTACATGTGTATATATGTGTGTGTGTGTCCATGTGTATATGTGTCTGTGTGTGTGTATGTGTGTATTTGTGTATGTGTCTGCATGTCTGTCTGTGTGTCTGTGTGTCTGTGTGTGTATATGTGTCTGTGCTTGTGTGTCTGTGTGTGTGTGTCTATGTGTATGTGTGTCTGTGTGTGTGTATGTGTGTCTGTGTGTGTGTATGTGTGTCTGTGTCTGTGTGTGTCTGTGTGTATGTGTATCTGTCTGTGTGTGTCTGTGTGTGCATGCCTGTATGTGTATCTGTGTGTCTGTGTGTGTCTGTATGTTTGTGTGTGTCTGTGCGTGTACAGCTTTTAAAAGAAAACCAGCAGGAAATGTATGCCTTACCTGCTGTCTGAGATATTTCCCTTCAGCCCTGACTTACGATAACCCCCAGAGGTAAAGACTTGAGCCATTCGGGACAAACATATGCATATATAGCTCCTCACGGAGACTTGTGCTCCCCCTGGATCCTGGAAGGAGACAAGCGTCTTCCCAAGCATTGTAAAATATTCGACATCCATGTGTCCAATCCCAAGAAGCAATGCATGTAGACGAGAGTACATCAGTGTCCATTCTTCCAGTCCTTCTGCTTCTCGTAGATTGGAAATTTTTTAACTAACATAAATATGGGAGGAGAAGACCTAGCAGCAGTCACAGAGGCGCACTCAGATCACTCCCTCCTCCGTACAAGACTAGGTTCATGTCTTGGCTCGTGGTCTCGAGCAAGCTACACGCTCCTCTAGGCAGGTCCTCACTTTCTCTACTTACGAGGACCGAAGGAAGGAAAGCAGCCGTGTTATAGCTGGTGCCTAGGTTAAGGTAACCTGTATGGGCTACTTCTATTTTCATTACTACTCCGGTATATGATAGTATGGATTTCCCTTCTGAAGACTGGGACGGCCGGAGGAAAGCAGTGGAAAGCATTGCCTGGAGTGGCTTGCCTTGATGGTTATGTATTGGGGGGAGGCGGGCTGGGGTTGGGAACAAATGAGGTTAGTTCTAAAATCTCGCCCTCCTCTGAGTAGAAAGAACGAGAGAACAGGCAGAAGACGTTGAGGTCTAACTCACAACGAAGGAGGCAGGTGGACACTAGCGCAGGTAGATTACCCTTACACATGCCAGAGGTGAAAGTATATTGTTTCTAAAAGTTTGGCTAAGTCATCATCCTAATCTAAACTTCCTTCAATAAGGCCACGCCTCCTCCAACAAGGCCACGCCTCCTCCAATGAGGCCACGCCTCCTCCAATGAGGCCATGCCTCCTCCAACAAGGTCACGCCCCCTTCAACAAGGCCACACCCCCTCCATCAAGGCCACACCTCCCAATCCTCACCAAACCGGTCCACCAACTGGGAACCAAGTATTTAAACACACAAGCCTGGGGGGGGGGGTCATTCTCATTTAAACCACCACACTCTCCTTTATAGACCTCAGTAGCCTTTAGCAACAGGATCTCACTCTAGTCTTTTCAAGTAGGACTATGTTCTCAAAAAGTGCGTCACTGGGAAGTGGGCTTTGCCTGGGACCATTCTCAGTGTGCCTCTCTCTCTCTGCCTCCTGCTTGTGGATGGGTATGTGAGCTTTCAGCTGCTGCTCCAGCGACCTGCCACTGTGACTTCACTCCTCACCATAATCTCGAACACTCTGGACTCATAAGCCCAATTAAACTTCTTCTTTTGTAAGATCAGTCCCGGCGGCTTATCACAGCAATAGAACAGTAACCAAGATTGGCAGGTATATATACCTTTCAAGGGGATGCTCCATGATTGTTTCTCTAGCCAGATCCCCACCTCCTAAAGGTGCCACCACCTCTCAAGGTAACAGCACTAGCTGAGAACAAGCGTTCCGCACTTGAGCCTGCAAGGACTTTTGACGTGAGACAATAAGGATGAATTTGTGCATATACACATGACTCTTTAAAGATATCCGTCAACATCACTGCATGCACAACATGCATGACCAAGCATGGCTATACTGATCCTCAGGATTTGTAAACAACCTAGTTTCACTCTTCTGGCATCTGGTCTTTCTGGACGACAATGGGACTTTCAGAACACAATTTCCAAACAAACCAAAACCAGAGATACAAAGTGAGCACACCCACACAGCCTAAGTGGCTCGCTCTCTGCAAGTTGTATAGACTGTGCTGTGCATATGGATTTCAGATGCAGATGATACAGTGACCCTCCCTGCAAGGGTCACCTGCCCTGACACCCAGATACATGAGTGGTACAGATGTGGGGCATTAGTACCAAAACAGAGTGATCTCTCTAAAGCAGGAAACTCCCACACCTTTCCTTTCTCCAGTCTCCAGGCTAATGCGGTAGAGGCTCTGAGTGGAGGCCATTGCTTATAGAGATGGAAAACAACCAGGGATTTAGTGACCAACACATCACAGACCTCAGTCACTGAAGAAGCTAGAACAAATGTTAAATTAGAAGGAGTGAATCTAGATGCAGCCACGATTATTTCTGTTATTATCTTAAATAGTTGATTCCTTTTTCTCTCCTCTCACATGAATGGTTTTCACCTCAGTCTAAACCAGTATTTTGTGGACAAAAGGCCCATCACGTTGTCTCCTAGGTTAATCTCACAGTGTGCACTTTGAATCAATTTGATTCGCAGGCACTCATTACCAAAATATGCTGAACCAAGTTGAAACCTGTCATGGCTTGGACGTGACTCTAGAGAGCACACGTTGGAAACTTGATGCCCCATGCAATGACACAAGGTAGTGGGGCCTGATGGCACATATCTGTGTCCTGAGGACTCTCTTGTCATGGACACATTAGTGCTGCCTCTAAAAGAATATGAGATGGCAGGGTCAGTCAGTCTCCTTGCCTTTCCCCTTCCACCCAAAGCTGATGCAGAAGTAAAGCCCTTGACTTTGGACCTGTTACCTTCCAGGAATATGAATGACACACTTATTTTCTTTACAACTTGGTCAGTCTTGTGTGTTCTGATATAGCAACACTTCACTGACTGAGACAGGAAGATAAGAATATTGGTCTCTCATCAATTTACTCAGTTTGGGTTAGTTTACTCAGAATTCATAACACTCCTGGAAAATAACACCAAATAAATTTTGATTTCAAAAGGCTAAGATAAGGCCAAGTAAGGGCTGGTGTTGGTTCAGTGGGTTGAAGCATTTGCTGACAAGCCTGATGACCTGAGTTCTACCCTGGAGCCAACAGGGCGGAAGGAAAAAAACAACTCCCAAGAGCAAGTATGCATACCACACACCTCACCCACCCACACCCCCCCCTCTCTCCACACACGAATAATTATAATGAAAATGTCTTTAAGAATAAGTCAAGCAGTGGCTAAAATTATGTCTAACTGCATCGTGAGTCCCTGCTGTGGTCCTGTTTGCTTCCTGCTTTGTGTTTTAGATAAGTCCACTCAGTTGAGGGCACAGAACAGTAGAAAACAAACACTTGTCACACACTTCCCCAAATACAACAATAGTTTTTGGCTCTCGCTCTCTTTTTCCCTTTCCTTACTTTTTATTTGTTTGGTATAGCTCCTTTTTAGTTTTCAAAGAAGATGAAAAGTGATGTGTCCGTCACTTGAGACAATGACAGAGAGCAGGCAGGCAAATATGTGGGCTCTTGAGTTTGCTTTGATCGATTATATCAAAAGGAATCTTGAACCTGAAAACTAGTGGGCAAAAGCTGTAGGGAGAATAAAAGTTCAAGCCAGGTAAAGAGGTGCCTAAATGGCTCTCTTTATATGAGCTTGGAGAATTGAGCCTAATCAAATTACATTTCGGGGCTGTGAATCTTTGAGAAACTGGAGACAGTGGTAGAGATGAGGACAGTGGTTTTTTTGTTTGTTTGTTTTTTGTTTTTTCGGTTTTTTTTTTTTTTTTTTTTTTTTTTTTTTTTCCTTAAGAACAATCATAGCTTAAGCCCTGGCTTTGTGGTGAGGAAGCCGTAAGTTCAAGTCAGCCTGGGCTAACAACAAAACCCTTTCTCAGAAATAATAAAAAGAAAGAAAGAAATGGCTCACCAGTTGTCCTCTGACCTCTACATGTGTGCCATGGTGTTCCTCTCTCTCTCTCTCTCTCTCTCATTAAATCAGTAAATAAATAAATGCGATGCTGTACATGCAGAGGGCTGGGATATAGAGCTGTTTGGTAGAGCGCTTCACACAGGGCCTCCATGCATCTGTAGCACCAAAGAAACCAGACAAGGTGGCACACACCTGGAGTGTCAGCAGTTATGAGTCCCCTGTCTGGAGACAACACACTCACAAGTGTGGCATTAATCTAAAGCAGAATTCTAAATTGTCTATGACAATTTAATGGCAACTACAAGCAACAGTATATATATATATATATATATATTTTTTTTTTTTTTTTTTTATAGGCATACTTATTTCAAAACAGTTGGAAGACAGGATTTGAAGTGTTCTTACAACAAATAAATATTTCAGATGATAGACATGTCAAATGCTCTTATTTGGTTATTATATACCACATACATATATTAGGAAACCACGCTGAATTCTGTAAGTATACACAGTTATTGTGTGGCAGTTAAAAATAAAATTCAAAACAAAGAAATTTAATCTAAAAAAGAAGAAAGAAAGAGCAGGCCACAATGATATGGTTTTTCTCTTTTGCAGACTATTCTTTAACAGATTGACCCAAGAAATCCAGACACCGATTTCTGCTACTGAAAAGACCCTTCACTGCGCTGAGCATTGCACTGGTAACTCACGCTTATAACCCGGCACTTGGAAAGCTGAGAAGGGAAGACTCTGAGTCTGAGGCCAGCTAAGGATATGCCGTGCATCCCAGGCCAGCTTAGGCTACAGAGTGAGGCCCTATCTCAAGAAAAGATAAGAAAAGAAAAGGTCTTTATTGTGTTCAATAGGAAAGGGGGACAAACAGGGACCCACACCACTGCACAGTTCTCCCTCCGAGTAGCTAGTATGTAGGTAAACCTTTGGCTCTGTCAGAGTCAACATATCCACCAACGAGGTTCAGACCCTGAGAGAAGGCCGTTAATTCCGCAGGAAATTTATTTCTGCTAGAAGGAGAGGTAATGCAATTAGGTGAGAGGCCATGAAAGTCTTTCCGTGCACAGCAGGGAATATGAGGACACGAAGTAAAAAAGCATTTAAACATCACACTGCTCAAGTCCTTAGACACAAAGGCGCAGAGTCTCAGAGTCAAGTCAAGGAGATGTAAGGCGATATACACGGTTGAGACAGCATCCCCAGACTGGTTGAATGGGAAGGTTTGCCTTGACACGGGTCACAGGAAAAGACATGGAAGTAGCAGTCCTCGTAAATCCCACCTGGGGCATCAGGTGAAATCCATTTTAAGGCAATGTGCACAAAGGCCTCCTGGATGTTTTTCAACCATCTAAAGGAGAATGAAGTAACCAGTGGAGTGCCGGGGAGAAATGGAAGCCATGGCGGAAACTATCAGCTTAGCACAAACATGGGTAAAGCGCCTAGGAGAGGCGAGCACTGTCCCCGAGTACTTAAGGAACTAGCCCTTTGCGTGAGAAAATATAGATGTCCATGAAGTCCGGGTAACTCCAGAAGAGAGGATGGAACTCCTTCCTTAAAGGACCTCACTAAAACATTCATTCTAACCCTTGCTGTTCAAAACCAGAGTGCGCTGCTGTGTCGTGAGGGATGACGGCTCAGATGGTGCAAGGCTGGATGACCACGTTAAGCCTGGCACACACTGAAAGACAAGCAATCTTTAGAAGGGATGCTGCAAACACTGTTGTGAGCTCTACGGGGTAGCATGTGGTTTGCCCCCCATATATAACACTCATGATCTAACAAGGTCAGAAGAACACAAAGTCACAAGTCCAATTATCTACCAGACTTGAATCCCAGTTCTGCCCCTCATTTACTAAGTGACCGGACAAGTTAGCTAGCCACCTTGGCCGCTGTCCCTTAATATGGAGCATGAAGACAGTATAAACATCTGCCCCATGAAGATGACATAAACTGACAGAGAAGGAAGCACCCCAAACACTGGCCAGTGCGTGAGAAATGCACGGTGATGTGTTTGCGATGTGTTACGATCCCTGTGCAGCCTTGTTCCGCTCTGAAGAGCCCTGGGCAAACAGTGATGACCATCGCCTGATCAGGCAGGAGGCCATCACTAGAAGACCTGGGGAGAGACTTTGGTGTCTTAGAGTTTCTTCATTCATGCAAGAGCTATGCTGAGAAGCTAGCAGGAAAGATCGCTCAGGACCCTCACAACTTCTAAAGCCCACTGCCGCAGGCGAATATTTCTGCCCAACTTAAGATACCAGCTGCTGCCCAGTTGCGCAGTTAGTGAAGTCTGGGAGGCAGATCCCGGAATCTAGGGAGCAGCCTCCACTGAGGACACAGCTGGCTTCTCAGGCTCCTCTCCCAGGTCCACAATCCGGATGGCGTTTTCTTTCTTAGACAGCCAGAAGGCAGCATAGACCGGCTCCGAGAACTTGCAGTCAAACTTGTGAATCAGAGTCAGGGAGTCATATTCTACCCCGTAAAAGGAGAGGGCGCCTCCTTGGAAGTTTACGTAGATCCCGAGCCTCCGGAAAGGGCCAGCCTTGAGAGGGGTCTCAGTGTCACTGTGCCAGGCTGTGAACTCTTTCCCATTCCAGTGAATGCTCCAGGAAAAGCTGTTTCCAGAAATGCAGCTGTTTCGTGCTTCCCCCTTACGGTCAATGCCTTTGCAGGTCAGGCCAACATAGGTGCCTTCTCCAGAGATCTCCACCTCGAAATAATACCTGTGCAGGTACAGGCTCTGTTGGGACAGCACCTGCCGCCAGTGCAGAAACCTACTGGGGAGGTCTGGGTAGGGGTGTTCCCAGGGCGTGGTGTTGGTGACCTTGCGGTTGTCCTCCTGCAGTCGAAGGTACCTGTGTGCTGTGTCTGGGTCAAATGTGATGTCACATGCATCTGAGGAGACATAGAAAACAGCTTTAAAGCCAGCTGAGCACCACCCCCACCCCCCCTGCTGCAGCCACTGCTGCCCAAGGTGTACATGAGAAAACACCCATTTTTGGTTCTATTTATCCAGCTTGTGTTCCCGAGGACAAGTGGGTAGGTAAAAACCAATAAAGCGAGCACACTCCTTTCCAGAGCTCAAGTTGATTGGCATCTGCTGTAATAGCAGAAGTGAATAAAGAAACTAACTCGTTCACTCATTCATAGACTTCGGGGACTTCCTGTGCGTAGGAATCAGGCACTATGCCATGGATCCAAAGTGAGTTCAGAGATCCGGGTCCTTGGATGCCTACGTTTGATCCACTCACTCATTTGTTAAGCATATGACCCGCATTTAACATGGTAAAGCCTTAGACCCATTGTCAAATGCCTACTTTTCCCAGTCCCAAAGACTGCTCCAGTCACGCACAAAATCATTTCTTTTGCCCCTGTCTCTCCTGCAATACAGACACCAGGAGGTCCTGCAGACTCCAGCCACTCCTTCCAAGATTCTTGGATCAACTGCATCTAAGCCAGAGGCAAATCTTGCCTGGAATAATGTGATAAGCTGTTTGATTACTGTCCACAATAAGAATCATATTTCACAAGACATGTTAAATTATTACCGAAGTGATATTCAAAATATTGAACACATGTTTTTTTTTAACTTGTAAAAAAAATGATGAATTATACTAGGGTATGCTTAACGTTTCATTTTAAGACCAAATGACATTTGTTTGTCTCTGCGCTCCCGACAGGAATCGGGAAAGGATACAGTACGCGGAGGCGGAGACGTTCTGAGCAAGGCCAAGTTGTAACCAGAGCAAGACACAGTTGTGGGCTGCGGGGGCCACATAATAGCCAGAGAGGAAGGTGGGCCAGTGGTTGCTCCCCCAATATCAAGCAGAAGCAGGCGTCAGTGTCATGTCCCAGAAGAACGCCACAAACACGAGCAGTGAAGTCCCTCCAGCTGCAAGCTGGGACTCCATGAATCTGTTGGCTATCATGAGGCACTGTTGCACTTTAAGTTCTAAATTGACCTGTAAGACTTGCTTGTACTCACTATATACAGCATGGTATTTTGTAATATGCGTGCACCATGGGATGACTAACTCAGATTGGTTAATGTGTAACCTCACATGTACTGTGCGCTGTTGTACATGAGTAGTGAGGGTACTTCCTTTTTTTTCCAAGTCTGTCGTTTGTGTTGTATGATAAAGTCTCTTAAAGTTATTCTACCACAAAACACCACTTAGAAATATAGTGCCTTTAAATAGGGGAGGGGAGGGGAGAAGGGAGAAAGGGTGGGACTGGAGGGAGAGGAGGGATGGGGCTGTGACCAGGATGTAAAGTGAACTAAAAAGTAAATAAGTTTTAACCAAAAAAAAAAAGTCAAGCTGTGGCAAGAATGTGAACAATGGGGCTGATCATGAAAATATAAATTTGTATAGCCATTGTGGAAAACAGTACGGAGATTACTCAATGAATTAAAAGCAGAATTGTCTCCAAAAAAAAAAAAGAAAGAAATATAGAGCTTTTATTTGTTGTGTATAAATGTTTGCCTGTATGTATGTCTGTACACATGCATACCTGGTGCTCTCAGAGTCCAGAAGAGGATATTGTGCTTTTATCTGTACTTTGTTTGCCTGCCTGCCTGCCTGCCTGCTTGCTTAGATAATGGGTGTAGAGTCTCACCATGTAACCTAGGCTGGCCTTAAACACTCCATTCTCCTACCTTGGCCTCCAGAGTGCTGGGAATAGAGGCTGTAAATGTTATAGGCGTGTTCTATCAGGTCTTACTAGAAATACAGTGTTTTTGAAAACAGTAACAGCTGGGGCTGGGCGTGGACACACATCTGCAATCACAGCATTTGAGGGCAGGGCAGGGGAGGGGGTAGAGACGAGAGGAACAAGGATTTAAAGCCAGCCTGGGTGGCATACATACTGAGATGGTGTCAAAAACCAAACACAATGCTGCTAGACCATGTCAGTGCAATAGCAATAAGATCTTGTCGAGGCAGACTTAAAAGTGAACCATGCAGTAAGTGACCAGGACTTTTTAAAATGCCAAGGTCATGAAATGTAAAGAAAGAAAGACTGAAGGACTGATGCCAGTTAGAGAAGACTAAGGAAACATGGGTCCTAGTTGGCTTTAATTGTCAGTGTGGCATAGCCTAGAGTCACCTAAGAGCAGACTCAACAAAATCAACCTCAACCAGATGAGTCTGCAGGCAAGTCAGGGGCAGGGAGCTTCTTGATTATTCATTGATACAAGAAGGCCCAGACCACTGTGGGTGGCACCATCCCTAGGCAAAACTAAGTAAGCTACTTAAGCTTAAGACTGCGATTGAACAAGCCAGCGAGCAGCATCCCCTATGGCTTCTGCTTCCAGTTCCTCAAATTCCCGCCCAGACTTTCTCTAGTGATAGACTATGACCCAGAATGTCAGAAGAAGCAAACCCTTTCCTTCTGCAAGTTACTTTCATTCAGAGTGTTTTATCACAGCAACAGAAAGGAAAACTAGAACAAATGGAAACATCTGTGCTCCTGGGATCAACTTTGGGCCAATGTGGTGGTTTAAATGAAAATGGCGCCCACAAGCTCATACACTGGAGTATGTGGTCCCCATGCAGTGAATCTGTTAGGGAAAGAAAGGTTAGAAGATGTGCGCTTGCTGGAGGAAATGTGTCACTGGGGACGGGCTTTGGGGTTTCAAACATCCATGCATTCCTATTCCTAGTCTCTCTCTCTCTCTCTCTCTCTCTCTCTCTCTCTCTCTCTCTCTTTCTCTCTCTCTCTCTCTCTCTCTCTCTCTCTTTCTCTCTCTCTCTCTGTCTCTCTCTCTCTTTCTTTCTCTCTGGCTCAAGGTTGTGTTCTGGAGGTTGGTCTGATGTATTTTGACGCTAATCACTGCTTGCTGTCTTTTAATGTGCCCCAAATATTGCCATGTAACCTTGCCTAAAAAAACATATTCCTATTTGGCCAATAAAAAGCCGACACACCTGGGCAGGCAAATAGGATGGGCGTGGCTAAATTTCATGGGCTTTTGAAAACAGAAGATCCTGGGAGAGGGAAGCCCAATCAGAGAAGGAAGGAGAAGAATCGCCAAAGGGCCCAGAGGAAAAAACTTCAAAGTTCCTCATGGAAAGAGATGGAGAACATTAGCAAGTATTTTGGGATTATGGACTGGAGGTAGCCCAAATAGAAATTACTAGAAGCAGATGGAATGGGATGGAAACTGGGAGTTAATGGAAGATGACTTGGGAGGTAATATCTGCCTTGCCCTAGGTAAAGGCTTATTCTAAAGTACATCAGGAGTCTGTGTTTCTATTGATTGTTATTGGGTTAGAAAATACCACCGTCCTAACTATAGCCTAATAATAAATATTTATTAGGCCATACTTCTAAACTAACCACAACAGTTGTGTCTCATACGTAAACTCTTAGCTGCTGCTTCAGTACCACCATGCCTGCCTGCTGCCATGCTCCCTGCCAGGATAGGCATGGACTCTAACCCTCTGAAACTGTAAGCTCCAAATAACGCTTTCTTTTATATTTTGTAAGTTGCCTTGATTACGGTGTTTAATCACAGCAATACAAAAGTAGCTAAGAACGCCAGGAAAAAAAAATGCTACAATGTTGTTAATAATATTGCAGCAATGCAAATTTCCTGCAAAATGCATCATTGTTATGTGTGATGTCAACATTTTGGAGAAACTGAGTGACAGGTGAGTATGTAGAAATTCTTCATGCAATTTTTGCATTTTTAAAATGTATTTCCAAGAAGAAAAAATTTCAATTAAAAACTTAAAAGTATATCATTCAGAACCAGAGGAGAGGTTATAAGGACCTGAATTCTCTACAAGATGTGGTGGTTCCTGCTTTGGCAAACCACCCTGCTGCTGTTGGCATGTCTGAAAGGGGCTGCCTTTCACAACTTACATTGGAGAAACTCATCCCGGGTTCTGGGCTCAGGTTTTGAGGTCCTATACTTGCGCTGGACAATGGCAGACACTTGAGTTCTGATGTCACATTCCTCTAGAAAAATCAGAGAGCTGGGAATGAGTACCCATCCAGGTGGCTGGGAGAACCCAAGAAACAGGCTGCCTTTCCCCGGGCTTCTCAGGGATCTGTAAGCCTGGGAACCTGGGCGCACTCCATATAGCAGACAAAGCCTGCCAGAGAAGACCGCAGGCTGACACAGACATGAGCATCCTGAAAAGCAAGTCCCAGAAATTCCAATGTAAACGACAGGCTGCAGGCCACAATTATAAAATAAAGTCGAGATAAGAATCATTAGCGGCCTAGGCAAAGAATGGCTTTGGAATGGATCCTTGTCCCTTCCTTCCCAGGTTCCCTCTTTCCTCAATACCATTTCAGAAAGCTGCTCACCTTCCCTGGAAAACTCCTGGAGCTTTTCCTTGTAGCTCTCTAGCAACTGGATCAAGTGCAGAGTTGAGTCTGTGATGACCTTGCGGATGCCCGAGAGTTTATCCTTCAGTCCTATGTACACGCTGGGGAAGGCAGTGTCCTCTGTCTTCTTAAACTTGTAGTACCCCTGCAGGGAGGGCAAGCGGGTCAGGCAGCGTTCCTTGGCATGTACCTTCCTGCGTCTGTGAGGCTGGCTGACGGCAACGCGTGCTTCGTGGAGGAAGTACACATAAAGTGTTTGCTGTGCTTCTAGAGGAAATGGGTGGTCTCAAAAGCAAGTGGGAAAGTGGGTTTCTGAAAGTCAAAAGCTGCATGACTGCAGACAGCTTTAATATACACCTCAGACTGGTAACCACAGAGTAAAAACAAGCTTGCTTCAGGCATTCTGTAAAGTCTTTCTTTTTCCTTAGCTGTGGTGAGAACGGAAGAGCTGGCTGCTCTGCTGCACTCTAAAGGTTCCCCCAGAGAACCCTCAGCCCTTGCCAGCCCAACGCGTACACTTGTTACTCTTGAACCTTGCTTCAGAATTTGACAGTTATTTATACATCAGGAAGTCACACTAAGCTTTCAAAGCCAATGTAGGATCAGGGATGGCTGTTTCCATCATGACACGTTGTCACTACTCAGATGCAGATGAAGCTTCAGATAACAGACTGGCTAGGACCAGAATGAAGTTGGTCACACCAAGGCAGACCGGTAGAAGGGAAGTCCAAGCCAGAGCCCTGCAGAGAAGCACTTTCATATTGTATGTCAGTATGGTGCTGTGCCTGATAAAAGTACTTCAAATAGTGCCAGGCGTGGTGGTGCATGCATTTAATCCCAGCACTCGGGAGGCAGAGGCAGGCGGATCATTGTGAGTTCGAGGCCAGCCTGGTCTACAAAGTGCGTCCAGGACAGCCAAGGCTACACAGAGAAACCCTGTCTCGAAAAACAAAAACAAGAACAACAACGGAAAAAAAAAGGATTTTGAATAGGTGAAGCAAAGTGTAGGTTCTGTCAGTGTGAGTTACAGTGCATGCCAGTCATCTCGGTAGGCTGCAGCAGGAGGAGCCCAAGTTTAAGGCCAGCCTGGGATACATTGGGAGACCCTGTCTAAAGAAAGAAAGAAATGTTGTCACTTTGACCCTTTGACTGAATTATTATTTGTGGAACATAAACTTAGCTTTCGCTAACTACTATAACTAAGTTACATTATAATAAAATGTATTTATGCATATTAAAATTTTTATCTTAAAAATAAAGTTACAGGGGCTAGAAATGTACTTCAATTGGTAAGAATGCTCACTTAACATGCACAAAGCCCTGCATTTGACCCCCAACACGGCATGAACCAGGTATGGTAGCTGTCGCCTATAGTCTCAGCACTTGAGAGGTAGCAGCAGCAGGGTCAGGAGTTTAAGGTCATCCTCAGATACATAGTGAGTTAGAGGCTAGCCTGGGGCATATGGACCTCATCAACAATAATAACAATAATGATAGTTTAAAAAAAGAAGAAAATTATCTTAAACTTCTTAGAAGAGACCTTGTTAGAGTCCCATAGAAAGGGGGCAGGCTCAAATCTTCACGTTTTCTTGTGTTTTGGAATTACAAAGCAAAGCAATGGAGAGAAAGAGACCCTTTGGTATGTTTCTCTTACTCACTGAAAAATTAACTGTGGCTGCCGTTGGGTACTAAGATTACATGCGTGTTTGTTTGTTTTATTGTTTTTCTTTCATACATTGTTGTTTTTCACCAGAAGCATTTAGTTTTCTGTAAATAGAAGGGAATTGTTTAAAAAAAAAAAAAAAGGAAAAAGAAAAAGAAAAAGAAAAAAACAAGAAATAGTACTTGAAATAGTAAAACTGAAGCAAAAGTTGCAGAGTGTTTACTCTGACCCGGCGTTCCGTAAGTGCGGACCTTGATACCCTCAAGAGCTTGGGTGACTTCTTTAAAAGCTGCACAGCACCATCTAGAGACAGGTCTAGGACCATGTGTAACGTTATCCTGCAAGATGGCCTGTTCTTCAGACCTAGCGCTAACTGGTGCATGCCTCTTGTGCACAGTGATACACTGTGAGATGGAAAGTTCCAGTCCCTTTGCTAAGCCTTTCTCAGTTACCCCAGTGGACACAGCCCGGTCTGAAAACCAGCTGGTCTCTCCAGTCTCACACTGCCACACAGACCCTCCACACACCCACCAGAGAGTTTCACAAAACACACCTCTGCACTCTTCACTTCCCCCACCTAAAGTCCTTCACGGCTGCCTGCCTGTCTGGCCCTTGCCAGCCTCCTCTTCCATCACTATAGACGCCACACCCATTCCTTGTCAAAGCTCCCCGGCTCCTTACACTGGGCGTGTTTTCTCGTGCTCCTCTGTCTTTGTACATGGCGTTCTCTATCTGACACATAAAGCATCTTGAACTTGACCCACCTCCGGGATCTTCCTCACTCAGAGCAGGCCTCTTTTTCCCTCCCAGGTTACTGTTTTCTGATGAATCAAGACCCGACTCCCCCTGCTTTTACAGTCTCCCATATAAAAAGACAGTCCCAGGGTGGAGAGATGGCTCAGTGGTTAAGAGCGCCGGCTGCTCTTCCAAAGGTCCTGAGTTCAATTCCCAGCATCCACATGGTGACTCACAACCATCTATAGTGTGATCTGATGCCCCCTTCTGGCTTGCAGGTGTACATGCAGGCAGAGCACTGTATACATAATAATAAGTCTTAAAAAAAAAAAAAGACAGTCCCATTCACAGGTGTGTGTCGGGTCAGATGCATCAAGGGTCCTCACTTCCCCCCAGCCTCTGTACCTCCAGGAAGAGCACAGTGTTGCTGATGGCGGCCACCTTCTCCAGCTCCTGTTTGCTCTTCTCCATCTCGATGCTCCTGTGCTCCAGGTGGGTCTTGATGCCATTGACCTGACTCAGTGCAGCCTGCTCTTTCTCCTCTATGAAGACCATCACGTCAGCCTGGGCCTTCCTCATGGCTGCGAGGAGCTCCCCAAATTTCTCTTCGGCCACCACCTTCACCTCTGACACCGACACCTGTCGGGAATGGCACGGGAGGCGCCAAGACGCAGTTAACAACAGTGGCTTCCAGCTTGGTCAGATCTCGGCATTCATAACTGAGAAGCCGAGAAGCCCAGAGACTAAGGGACACCAGACTGTAAAAAGGCAGTTTTGTTCTTGTGGGAATTCTGGGTTCCTGGGAAACTAGATGCACTCTTCTCAGTATATACCGATCCCATGGTTCTCAGCCTCCCTAATGCTGTGACCCTTCGACACAGCTCTTCATCTTGTGGTGATCCCCCTCCCCCAAGCATAAAATTATTTTCCTTGCTACTTCATGACTATATTTTTGCCACTCTTATAAACCATAATGTAAATATCTGAGTTTTCTGATGGTCTTAGGTGACCCCTATGAAAGGGCCATTTGACCCACAAAGGGGTGGTGACCCACAGGTTGAGAACCACTATAATGATTGTCACAATGTCAGTACTAGTATCTGGTATGTTTGATCAATATGTCTTAAGAGATAGAGAAATGACTGGGCTGTTTGGTGTTCTCAGCATTTCGTTCTGCCTTGTTTAAGTGACCGCTGGCTGAGGCAAAAGTGCATCTGAGATTACAGTGTCTCTAGGTTATGGGCAGAGCCTCCTATGACCCCTCCATTTCCTCCCACTGTCCCAGCAAGCAGTCCTCATGAACTCTGGAGAGTGTTGGTGACTGCAGCACCCATGCAGTTGTACATGACTGCCTGCACTTCCTGAGACAGTCTTGGATATAGTTTCCTTTGTCCTAACCCCACTATCCTCAGCCCATAGCCCAGGATCCATTCTCTGCCTGCCTCAGCATCTTTCACACCCCCACCACCCACATATCTGATCTCTCTCTGTCTCTGTCTCTGTCTGTCTCTCTGTCTGTCTCTGTCTCTCTCTCTGTCTCTCTGTCTCTGTCTCTCTCTCTCTGTCTCTCTCTCTGTCTCTGTCTCTCTCTCTGTCTCTGTCTCTCTCTGTCTCTGTCTCTCTGTCTGTCTCTGTCTCTCTCTCTCTCTGTCTCTCTGTCTCTGTCTCTCTTTGTTTCTCTCTCTCTCTCTGGTTCTATTTTCTGTTCTTTCTAATTGAGGGCCAGAGCCCAGCATTGGGCCTCCAAGGGAAGTGAAAGCAGTTGATCTCCTCAGTGAGGCACACAGGCACCCCTCTCTCCAGGGAGGCAGCCACTCAAAATGGGTAACCTGGTAAGGAAAGGGCTGTCCCAGTGTCTGTGGGAGCCAACAGCTTTGGAGAGAGAAGGCAAGAAGGAATGACGGCAGCAAATAGGAGAACCGCTGGTTCAGGCTGGGCCTTGGAGAGCAATGCTGGGAGAACACATAGCCTCCAATCGGCCTTTGATCTATGGCTGACCACACACATACACACACGCGCGTGCACGCGCACACACACCAGAGAGGGTCCTGGGAAGTGTATGGATTGCCCTTTCCATTATCTGTTGGTTCCCTTATGCTGGGGTAGCTGGACAGAGCTAAAAGCAAATATACTGTGGTACCATTAAGAAAGAGGGCAGATTTTCTCCATGTCCCTCCAGCCCAGACCAAGAAAAGCTTTGGGTGTTTGATCACTGCCATGGTTCAGATACGGTGTGTCTGTGCACCAGGTCATTTAGTTTCCAGAGCATCAGGCTTTGCAGTAGAAGGAAATGGAAGAGTCCCAGAGGGCTCTGCCCATACATTCAGAAGACAATGTTTTCCTGGGCCCGAACCCTAGTTAGTTCCCATAAGAGGATTGCAAATAAAAGAATGAGCCTCCCTCTCCTGGCCTCTCTTTGTCTCTCTCTTCCTGCACACATTCTTGCCACAGCAGTGCTAGCTACCATGAGGCCCTCCCTAGAACCCAGCATATACACAGATGGTCATGAGCCTCC
Source organism: Acomys russatus (assembly GCF_903995435.1). Taxonomy (NCBI): domain Eukaryota; kingdom Metazoa; phylum Chordata; class Mammalia; order Rodentia; family Muridae; genus Acomys; species Acomys russatus. Next base: position 43,591,349 of record NC_067161.1, on the reverse strand, counting down.
AAAGCTGTGAGCTAGACAAATTTATTTACATTTACCCAGAACTCGGCTCAAGTATTTTGTTACAGCAACAGATTGTGGGCTCATCATTGTACACTGCCTCAACATATAGTCGGATTTCTAGCTAAGTGTTAAACCATATTTTCACATTGGAAATATAAAGTGAAAGAGAAGATAAAGGTGTCTACCCTGAAAGATGGATCAGCTTTGCTTATTGCCTTTGCAGGGATGGGGGCAGGGCCTGTAGAGTTGTTGGTGTCTCATCTAAGCTGCACTTGAGTGACTTGTTCCAGCTCCCTGGCTCACTCACCATTCACACCCTCCAGCAGTAAGTGTACATGTGTCATGAGTCATAGAAGTAAGGAGGGACTTCAGGGGTAGGTAGGTGGGTGGGTAGATGAAAGAGTGGGTGGGTGGGTGGATGGATGGGTGGGTAGGTAGGTGGATGAATGGATAGGTGGGTGGGTGGGTGGATGGAAGGGTGGGTGGATGGAAGGGTGGGTGGATGAAAGGGTGGGTGGATGGAAGGGTGGGTGGATGAAAGGGTGGGTGGGTGGATAAAAGGGTGGGTGGGTGGATGGGTGGGTGGATGGGTGGGTGGGTGGGTGGATGGAAGGGTGGGTGGGTGGGTGGATGGAAGGGTGGGTGGGTGGAAGGCTGTGTGGGTGGATGGGTAGGTGGGTGGATGGGTAGGTGGGTGGGTGGATGTATGGGTGGGCATGTAGATAAGTAGATGAATATATAGGTGGGCAGTTGGGTAAAGGATGGATGAATGAATGGTGGACAGACAGATGGATAGAACCATGCATTCGGAGCATACTAGATAATGCTGCCAACTCACTGCCACAGGATAGGTGTCCTGCATTCTCTTTTGAGTGGCAGCTAGCTCTGGGCTTGTCATCAACGAGAGTTATTTGTGGAACTTACTAGTGGGAAATTAACACAAACCAGAAGAAGAGACTAAAACTAAGCATCCCATCATAGCATGGGCCTTACCAAATGCCACCTACTAACTTAGGAACTCTTGATTGTTTTTCCCAGCTTCTAGCAGACTACCCTCCTGGGAGGCAGATTGCTAAGAGTTTGGTGTTAACTGCTTTACATGGTGAATTCTAGGCTACTGTGAGCTAACAAGTGACACTCTGACAAAAAAAAAAAAAATAAAGAGAGTATGCCCCTGGGAGGAGTGGGGGGGGGGGCACAGAAAGAGAGGGAGGAGGGGGGGCGCACATGTAAAATGATGAAAGCTGTTAATCCAAGACTAACCTGGGTCTACTTCATAGTACTAAAAGATAAATCATTAACCAGTTTTTAAAACTTTAATCAATTAAAAAATATTTTTATTATTTTATATGAATGGGTCTTTGCCTGCATTTACGTCTATGAATCACATGCCTGGTGCTCATGGAAGCAAGAAGAGGCCATTAGAGCCCCTGGAACTGGACTTACAGACTGTTGTGAGCCCTGGGACTTGATCTTGCGTCCTCCAAAAAAGCAGCTGGGACTCATGACCACTGCCATTGCTCCAATCTGCTTAAGCCACTTTTATAAGAAATCTTGACAAGGTAAAGACACCTCATAATGTGCCAAGTGTGCCTACTACTCTCACATGCTGAGACCTCTGCGAGGTCTTCACTTCCGTGTCCTCCAGCCCCAACTGGGTCTCACTGATCTTGCAGTGGCAGCTACACACACTGAAGCCAGTGAGGTGACCCGAACCAGTCTTACCAAGACAGACTTGTGGTTGGCTTGGAGCCTGGCGATGGCATTTTCATTCAGCTTCAGCTTCTGCTCCAGGTCCAGCTGCATGCCCCGAAGGTCAGCCTAAGAGAGGAGAGAGAAAGAATGAAGGAGGACTGAGCCCAGTGTACACAAATAGTCCCCCAGGGCAATGTCACTTTCTGTCCTTCACACCCCTGCATTGCTCCCCTGAAAGGAGAGCTCAACCTTTAAGCTGACCTCAGAAGCCAGCCCAGAGGCACAAAGGGCAAGATAGGTGTCGGTGGCCTTCCTGGCACTGAACCCAGCTATGGTGCCCTGAGCATGAACGCTGTCCTGGGATGTCAGTCACATTCCGCCTGTGTCCTGAGAAGTGAATTCAGGGTGAGATAAAAAAGCAGTAGACTACTTTGGTTGGTGGAGGAAATCTCAAGACAGACAAACATTCAGGCTGAGTCATGGTTGCTGCTCACTGCAGCGACTGAGCCAGGTCTGCAGTGAGAGAGCAACCGATGTGTATGAAAAATGCGCAATTTGTCGAGGAAAGCAGCGACGAATTAAAGATGCCGATGGGGATTTTAAATCACCTGTAAAGCAATAAAGAGATTAGCCCTATTAGAAAGAAGTTCAATGCTCTGTGCTCTGTGTGGGGCACAGGGAAAGTATCTTGAGAGCAAGACTTCCCATCAGAAGGTGCAATTTTTGAAGATGTAATATATATTGTAGGCCAGGCATGGTGGCGCACGCCTTTAATCCCAGCACTTGGGAGGCAGAGGCAGGCGGATCACTGTGAGTTCGAGGCCAGCCTGGTCTAAAAAGTGAGTCCAGGACAGCCAAGGCTACACAAGAAACCCTGTCTTGAAAAACCAAATATATATTCACTGCCTGGTGAAGTGTGTGAGAAGATTCGGCCAGCATGGCATACAGAGGCCTCTACAGTGGCCATTCAAGGGGGCTCAGCTACATCTTGAACTGGTAGGGTAGCCTGGCAGTATCACACACATGGTCCTGGTTTTGCAAGCATGTCAAATGCAAAAGTAAGAGGATAGAGGATCATGCATGGTTCGCACTGGGATACCAGAAAGCTAGAGTGGCCAGGAAATGTCTGGCAGTATGATTTTCTACAAGAGGGTATATATATATATATATATATATATATATATATATTCACTTTGGTTTAATTTTCCTTGTTATGCCCCATCCTTCCCTTTTGGAAGGAGGATGTTTACTCTGTGCCTTGTACACAGAACTGTGTAAGTTGTGTTTTGATTGTGCAGAGGTTCATAGTTAAGAGATTGCCTTTAACCCCGGAAGAGACTTTGGACCTTTGAATGGTACAAGGACTGTTAAAGACTATGGGACTTTTGAAGTTAGAGCAATGCGATTTTTTGTTCTGATCCAGCCCATGTGCCTATGGGGGTCAAGGATGGGTGAAATGTTCTGGTTTGGATTTGAGATGTCTCCCGGAGTCCCCAGGTGGGTGCTGGGAATCAAACCTGGGTCCTCTGGAGGAGCAGCAAGTGCTCTGAACTGCTGAGTCATCTATCTAGCATTTGCTCTCTGCTTCTTAACCGCAGACTCAACATGATGAGCTGCCCCAGCCCCTTACCTACCCACCGTGACAGCCTGCACCCTTCCTAAACCGTATAGCTGTAACACTCTGATTTCCTTAAAGTCTTCTTTGTCAGGTATCATGCCAGAACAAGATGCCTACTTCCTCGGGTTATGAGATAATGGACTAAATGAAATTATGTATATTAATAATAACCTACAGAGCCAGGTCCATTATAAATGAACCCTAAGTGTCTATAATTTCATCTCTGATGGCATTTATCAGTCACCACCCTGCTTGCTGCCACAGCTGCTTTCCATTCATACTCCATGTTCGCACCAGGAAGCAGGTTCTGCCCCTCCCCCAAGCCTGCCCTAGCCAAAGCAAGTGCCTGCCTAAGTAGCTTAGGTTTGCCTGCCTTGACCTTTCTTTCACTCCGGTCGCCTGGGCTCAGAGAGCACCTTCATCTGCCAAAAGCAAAACAACAACAACAACAAAAAAAAAACCCACCAATTTGTCAACATAGAGAACCTAAGCCTTTGCAAATTTCAAAGACTCGGCTACTTTCCTGTGTGTCCACAAGGGCATGAGAGAGAGAGAGAGAGAGAGAGAGAGAGAGAGAGAGAGAGAGAGAGAGAGAGAGAGAGAGAGAGAATAAAACTAATAAATAAACAGCTCTCCGTGCTTTTAAGAGCTTCTGTCTGTATTTAAAGCAGAGTGATTAGCCCTCTGAAGACACACAGTAAGTCTCTGGCTGTTTCCCCAGATGAAACCTCAGGGAGTTTCACACCTCCCTCCACTTCCCCAACCGTCTCCACCCTACCCCCACAGTGAGGGACCAGCTGTAGGCAGGACACTGCGACATTGTGGAGGGCAGGCAGGCAACCTTTGCTCACACTCGCGGTCACTGGAGTGGAAGTGAGGGTGCTCAGCTGTGGGGAGTGGGGAGTGGCCTATTTGAGGGCACGCTTGTCATCTTATGCAGTGACCCATTCCAGGACTGGGATAGAAGCGTGAACTGCTTACTGGAAGGAATAGGAAGACACACAGACTCACATGTGGTGCCAAGCCCTAGAGAGAGACCGGGGTGTCCCGCAAGGGGCTTCTCCCCTCTGTCGCCCTCAGACTTCCATAAAAGGAGAAAGGGATGCCTACTCACCAAATGACGAGCTCTGTGAGTCACTATAAGGAAAACACTCCCCAGTACCACAAAAGGCGGGGCCCCACCTTGAAGCTTTGTCTCTCCAGTTCTTCCTGTTCCTAGAGAACGATGGGCTGACCTCAGGGCTTCCTAAGGACAGCAGCAGCCACACACTCATCCCAGGCCACCCTGTCTGAGAGCAGGACAGTGGTACCTGGGAGCACAGACAGCACTGAGTAGGGCAGCATTAAGAAAGGCTGATACTTGGGGTGTGAAGCCCCTTGCTCACGGCTGGGGGACTTTGCCAAGTCCGTTAGTTTCTGCTGCAAGGCAGACTTCGCCTTTAGGAGCACGAGAGTTCGACCCAGACTCTGACTCCATGCCTCAGTGGCTGGGATTAGGGCCTGCTGCGTGCCTTTAAGATCAGCCAAGACTCACATTTCTGGCAATTGGAAAACATGGGATAGTCTGGTGCTTGTGAGTAAACAAGTTATATAAACTGGGAGCAGTGGCACATGCCTGTAATCTCAGCACGTGGGGAGGCAGAGGCAAGTGGATCTCTGTGAGTTCGAGACCAGCCTGGTCTACAAAGCAAGTCCAGAATAGCCAAGGCTACACAAAGCAACCTTGTCTCAAAAAAAAAAACAAAAAACAAAAAACAAAGTCCTATAATTCTGATGCAAAGGCATTTATTTGGGTTTCTGTGAGAAAATATTATCCTGAGTGGTGTCATCCTACCCACTGGCTACCCGCAGACAGACTGGGTGGTCCTGGTTGACAGCTGTCCAGACAAACACAAAACCTTCCAGTTCTCTTCATGAAGACTGTGCAGTTGAGATCCAGCCCACCCTTTTGGGATCAATGCTAAGTTTGAAACTAGTATCCTGGTGCTGGTGGTCCTCACAGGCCTCAGGCAAGACTTAGCTCAACCTTCCATCCTCCAGGAGCACTGCCCTGGTGTCACTTCGAGGCCAGCTCCCACCTGCAAGCACACAGCAGTTGTGTGTTGCACCGGCCCTTTGGAATGCCATGGAATCATAAATATGTGTCATCTCTTCCCGAGCCCAAATTCTCCAAGGGTACAGAGTACAGCCAGCATCCCACTTAACCCATCAGATGCCCACTGAAGAAAACAAACACACACACACACACACACACACACACACACACACACACACACACACACACACACGGCACTCAGGAGAGATGGAGATTTCATTTCCATGGTGGCAGACCTGAGATTTTGACAAGATAAAGGAGTCTTGGGATGCTGAGCCAGAGCTAAGAAGAACACTCAACTCCCTGTGAGGAGCACTCAGCCCCCCATGAGGAGCACTGAGCTCCCAGCGAGGAGCACTCAACTCCCTGTGGGGAGCACTCAGCTCCATGTGAGGAACAGCTGGGCTCTGGAAGCTTAACAGGACTGAACAAATACTTGGTCAGGTGCACCCAGGTCTCAACGCCTAGTTTGTTGTCCATCAGTCTAACAGGTAACCATGGACACTTCAGAGAGGACTCCCAGGACTGTCAGAAATGTCACTCCGCACCCTCCCAACTGACCTCATGTTGACATTTCCTGTACACAGCATGCCTGCATGAGTTACTAGCCCTTAGCTGGCTCCAAAGTGACCTTCAGAAAGCACATGAATACAGGAGATGTGGACTAGCTGAAAGGAACTCTGGGCTTGTGGAACCTTAGATATGTCTAGTAAGTCTTTCAAAACAATCCTGATGGTGCTTGTCTCTTCAAGAGCTGGTCTTGGATGTTCCTTGCAAGAAGTCTTCTGACTCCTAAGACTTGGCAGAGCCACTCAGAGTATGGCTGTTCCTACTGAGTAGCCTTGCTCCCTGGGCCGACAAGAAGACCATGGGATGCAAAGGACACAGCTCTCTGGAGCAAAGCAGAAAGCAGAAGGGTCCATGACACAGGCTGTAGCACTGTACCTCCCCACAGCCCCTCAGCCAGCATGCCTCATTCTGTGTTGCCCAGCTCTCTCCTACAATGTCTACATCTGGGGCTCTGTACGTGCTCCACACCTGGGACTCTGTACATACTCCACACTGCTCTTTCACATCTGGGGCTCCACACGTGCTCCACACTGCTCCTCCACACCTGGGATCCCATACATGCTCCCCACTGCTCCTCCTACCTAAAGTGTTATCGCCCAAGTCTCCGTGGTACACGAGGTGGCCTATACCTCAGTTTATCTTCCATCTGTGTTGGCACAGGAACAGAGCATTTCTGAAGGAACCAAACGTAGATGTAGATGTTCTTGCTGATCAGAGGAGGGGGATGCAGGATCTAGAATTGGGGTGGAGAACTTCCTCCCTACTCTGTGGCATTGTTTAATAGAGGTCTTGTTGTTTTGTTTTTTAACATCATCCTGCATAGGCTTTCTAATTAGAAAAATAGTAAAATTCAAATATTATATTCAAAAAGAATAGTAACATACGAGGCCCAAATGTCTCTAATGTAGGTACACCAGATTTGTGTGTGTGTGTGTGTGTGTGTGTGTGTGTGTGTGTGTGTGTGTTTTAATGATTGTTTTGTTGTTTTTTAGGTCTGAGGAGGTAGCTCCATCAGTAAAGCACTTGCTGTGCACACGTGAGGTCCTGAATACAATACCCAGAGCTCACATTTTAAAAAGCCAGGGCTGCTGAAGGAATGGCGCAGCCATTAAGAGCTCCGGCCACTCTCCAGAAGACCCAGATTCAGTTCCCAGCACCCACAGGGTAGCTCACCACAGTCTGTACTTCTGGTACCTGGCATTGCAAGTGGTGCACAAACATATATGCAGATAAAATATCCATATACATAAAATAAAAATAAATAAATATTTCTTAAGCTGGGGGCTGAAGAGATGGTTCAGCCATTAAGAACACTCGCTGCCCTTGCAGAGGGCCTGGGTTTGGTTCTTGGCACCCACGTGACAGCTCACAACTGTCTATAACTCCAGTTCCAGGGCAACTGACACCTCTTCTAAGGCTTCCACGAGTCCCAGGCACACAGGTGGCCCCCATTCATACATGTAGGCAAAATGTATACATACAATAAAGCTAAAAAGTGTTCAGATTACAAAACATTTAGGCTCAGTGTTATTTGCTAATAGCCAGTGCTGGGCAGGCAGAGGCAGAGGGATCCCTGGGTCTTGCTGGCTGGTCAGCCTAGCCTGCTTGGTTAACTTCAGTCCAAATAAGAAGCCCTGTCAAATAGGTGGCACTAACTACATTTAGCTGAGAGAAGACATATTGGGTGGATATGGAGGGGTTGGAGGAGAAAGTGGGGTACATATCGTTGTGTACCTATAGAACATTCTTGAAGATAAAGTCTTTTTTCTTTAATTTGTTAACTCCTGAAGAGAATACCTGAGGTTAGCCTCTGCATACTCACATACGTGCACCCTCATGCACACAGACATACACCTGCATTTAAAATAAACAAATATTAATATCACAGCATTGTGATTTGAGGGCCTTCCTACAGTTTTCTCCAATAAGATGGCCTTCCAGAAGCTTCTGTGCCTCACTCATCAACTGCGTGAACTTGAGCCAGTACCACAGAGTCAGCTGAGTCCTCAGCTAAAGGTTACTGGCACATCAGATGGCAAACCCCACTTAAAGTATTTTCAAGTGGCAATACCCAGCAAGAGCTATTTCTCCCATGGGGTGGGGCCCTTTCCTTTGATGTAGCTGCTGCTTTCTGTACTTTCCTTATAGGACATCCCTTGATACTGGAAACAGTTGACAAGTGGCTTCCCAGGCTGGAAATGGTGACTCATCAACATCTGGAATGCAGAACTTTGCAGAACAGCACCCACCAGGACTAGAGAAACACAACCTCTGGCTATAGGCACAGAAGAAGCGCCCTGGTCAGGAAAGCTCCTACCCCCAATACCTCTTTCCTTTACTGCCCAGAAACACATACCACAAAAAGACGGTGGCTCTGCCAACCATGGGCAGCATGAAGGGGGAACTGCCATGAGCAAGCATGAACCAGGACCTGAGGGACAAGAGCCAACCTTACTTCCTGCTGGGAACGTAGGAGGCAGAGTCCAGCCCCAAAGTCTCACCTAGGCTCCTGGCTTTAGGGCACAGGTCAGCGGTGTTCCAGAAACAGACTCTTTATCTGCTGGAGGTAAAAATTCAGACTTTGAGCACGGCGGCGCTCAGGAAAGGAACTTTTATTTTCTAGTAGTTAAGTTGTCCATGGCATTAGCCTTGGGGTGCATTTCGAATTCTGTCATCTTGGTGGGTTCTAACTCTAATGCAGTGCTTTGTGCTGGCTTCTTTTGCGGGGGGGCGGTGGGCAGGGGGGAAAGGAAAAGAAAAACAGAGCCTGGGGTTTGTTCTTTTCTCTCGGACTTCTGCCAAGGTTTGTCTCCTGGCTTGATACCGAATATGCTTCATGGATCCTGCCAGGGGGGAAATACCATCCTCCTGAGGCTCAACTTCTACAGCCCACACCCAAAACACACATTACCAAACACCAACTAGAAACAAGAGGAAATTCCCACGCAGGGGCAGAGACAATAGAGACTGCACAGCATCAGGAACACAGAGATGGAGACAGTGACCCACTTTTGTTCCCAAAGCCAATGGCTATAGATATTTTCTTACACTGGACCAACACCCAGACACTACGCCTAAAGTTCTTGTCCGTAAACTCAGAAACCAAAGTGAAATCAACAGAGCCACCAACGGCAAAAAGCCTGTCTGTCCTCTCCCCGGGGACACCATCTCCCACTGGCCCCTCCCAGGTGGACAGACCCTACCACTCACCTCTTTGTTCCTGCGGGCTGCATCCAAGGAGACAATATTGTGGCCCCTGTGCTCACCCTTAGCACATTCCTGGCAGATGCACTGCTCGTGTGTGTTGCAGAAGGCGTCCAGAGGGCTTTGGTGGGCAGGGCAGGTGCGCAGATCCTGGTCCTTTGCGGGCTCAGTCAGCTGGTGGCTGTGCAGTTTGCTGTTCTCCTGGTGTGGCCGCAGGTGCTCCTCACAGTAATTCACCATGCAGGTCAGACAAGACTTCACGGCTCTTACTCTGCTGGCCCCAAGACAGAAGTCGCACAGGATCTCCTCTTCGCCTTCATCACCGGGAGCATCGAGCTTTGCGGGATCAGGACCCTGCCCCTGGATTTCCTCCCCTGCCTTCCCGAGAGAGTCCACATCCTCTTCTTCTACTGGGAGAGCTGAGCCAGGGTCTGGACCGAGAGGGGCCAAGGGGTGAACAGTGACCCCGGTCAGTGGGCCTGGAGCAATCAGATCCAATTCAGCCATCTGGAGGCTCTGCGGACTAACGCGTCCTTCCAAGGCCCCTTGGCTCAGACCTGTGTAACCCAAGTCAGACCACGCCTAGCCGATTGCAGCCGCCCAGAGACATTAACTGTTTCCTCCCTCCGGAGGAAGCTCAGTTAGTCACTCAGACAGGACGGGACTCCTCCGGATTGGCCAGCAGCCAGCCACCGTGACAAGGCTACTAATCAGGCTCAGAACTGCCGCTTGGTTCTGAAGGCTCTTCCCTAGCTCAGACCTCTTCCCACTCCTAGCCCAGCCCGGAAACTTCTATTCTTACAGGACTCCTTAGTCTCCCACAGGCTCTTCTACCGGAGACCACGGAGACCACGTGTGCCTGTGGCTCTGGAAAAGAGCAAGAGATTCCTGAGTTCTATTGTAAGCCTCTGCGGCTTTGAGCGTTCCCAAGAGCCATATTTTGCTTCAGATGTTTTAAAGGGATCCAAAAATGCGATAGGGCATTTTGACAATGGGGCAGCCATTTACCCTAAATGAGCCAGCAGCTTGGTCCCCAACCACAAAATAAATAAATAATAAATAAAGAGATAGATACATAGATGGATAGATAGATAGATAGATCAAACCTATATATAAAGAAATAAAATCATCCGGCTTCATCTGCTTTTTTGGGTTTTAGGGGGCTGGTTTTTTGTTTTGTCTTTTTGTTTGTTTGGTTGGTTTTGGTTTTTAGTTGCTCAACACAGGGTTTCTCTGTGTAATAGAGCCCTGGCTGTCCTGAACTCTCTCTCTGTTGACCAGGTTGGCCTTGAATTCAGAGGTCCACCTGCCTCTGCCTCCCAAGTGCTGAGATCAAAGCTGTGCACCACCACACCCAGCTGTTTCACTTGCTTTTAATAGTAACTCGCTTTTACCTGACTTCTTTTTTATTTTGGGTTTTAGTTTTGTTTTGTTTGGGGTGTGTGTGTGTGTGTGTGTGTGTGTGTGTGTGTGTGTGTGTGTAAGGCAGAGCTTGAAGCCCCAAGACTTCCTCATTTGCTCTTCACCTCCTTTTTTGAGACGGGATCTCTCAATGAACCTAGCCGTTCGTAGGTGATCTAGAGCAGCCGGCCAGCAAGTCGCAGGGATGTTCTTGTCTCTGGCCCCAGTGTTGGGGTTACAGATGTGCTAGCACCATTGCGTGGGTGCTGGTGATCGGGTCCTCACACATGCCTAGCAAGCACTTTACCCACTGGACCATCGTCCCCCACGTCTAGCTGACTTTTAAAAATGACTCCTTTGAATGCCACATGGCAGGGCAGGTTCCTGGTCTCCCACTCTCTGCCATAAACACCTCTAACGTGTGGGTCCTGGTGATAATGGTTGCCTGGATCACATCTCCAAAACTCGATGGCCTTTTTGTTGTTCTGAACAGGTGACCAGTAGGTGACCTTCTGGCATCAGAGGACCAAAATGTCTGCCCTCCAAACATTGACAAGTCCTGGACATGCATGCCATGAGGAGCCTTAAAGAGCCCCCCTCCCCCCACCCTGCTTCCATATCTCATAAACATCACCAGATCCTATCTTCCAGGAATTGGGCCTAATTGTGCTTCTCCCCTTCTGTGCTCAGCTCAGCTGCCTCCTCATATAATTTTTCTCTTTTGAGAAACTCGTGGTCTCCGTGTTTGCTGTCCTGTGCAGCAGCCTGGTTCTGTAACCACAGGACACGGTATATGGTTCTAAGCCTTATCTTCTAGCATTGACTTCTAGTGCCTTTCAGAAGCTGACTGGGAGTACGGGAGGGAAAAGAGTCAGGTAGACAAGGGAAGGCATTGTCTCCTTCCACAGGCAGCTCCACCAAGCCTTCCCAGGTCACAGATCCTACTCTGTGATTTCCAGGGAGGGACAATTGCTAACGGAGCCCTACCTCCAGCTAATAAAAGTGTCTTAGACAGGGCGTCTCATTTTCTCAGGCCATCACCACAAAGTGCCACAGGCTGTCTGACTTTGATGACAGAAGTCAACTTCCATACAGTTCTACAAGTGTGAGGTAAATGCACAGAGATGGCCATATTCTGAGATAGCCATCTCCTGGGGCCTCACTCTCGGCTTGTGGTGCCCTCCCTGTTCCTCACACCATCTTCCTTATGCACGTCTGTGTCCTGATTGCCTATTTTAGAGAAACATCAATCAGGCTGGATTCTGCCTTCATTACAATGTAGCTTATATTAGTCTATTTTTGTTGCTATTTGAAAAAAAAAAAAAAACAAGGCTGAGCACTTTAAAGAAAAAGGGGTTGTTTAATTCACTTTTTGTAGGCTGAAACCCAAAATCAGGCAATCCCATTTGTTTTGGGTTCTGGTCAAAGTTCCCTTGACTGTATTACCACATAGCCAAGGTATATACATAAAAAGCAAAAGGCGTAGTAGTCTTTTTAAATAATAACCCATTAGTCCATTTTTCCCTGGACTAATCAGGATCCCAAGAGAACTATATTAATCCTTCTGAGGGTAGCATCTTCTAAAACCAAACCATGTCCCAGTGAGCGCCAACCTCTCCAAGAGTCTCCTGTCTCCCAGAGCACACATAGAGGGTAACGCGTTCAGCACACAACTATTTAGGGGACACACTCACATCAACCATAGCGCCGCCCCCAGTACTGCTTTCTCCCCTGTCTGTCTTCTGTCAGCTTCCCAGTCACTCCCCAACATGAAGGAAACGTTGAGCCCCCTTTCCACTCCGCCACTGTCGCTGTTCTCAGCTGTTCTCTCTGAATGCTCCCTCTCGCCAACTTTGGGTTACACCTAGGTTTCTATTCATGTTAAACTGTCGCACAGCATACATAACACAAGACACAAATGACAACAACTCGTGCATCTCGGCCATTTTTTAGTGCGTGTTTCAGTGGCACGAAGCTTCATGTATCATCTATCCCCGGGCCATTTCGTCTTACACAGCGGACACACTGCACTCATTAACCAGCAATTCCCAGTTGCCTCTTCCTCCAGGCCGGAACCCACCCGTTCTACAGATTTCGATTCCTATAAACTCGACAGTCTATAGCATGGGCACAGAGTGCCTTTCCCTCACGTGACTCACAGTCACTGTAACCGTTTCCCTGAGGCTTATGAACTGATGACCCTACTCTCTGACCACACCTAACCCCACCTGCGTCACGGGAGAGGTTATTCCTCACATTCATGGGGTGTTAATTGTGTCTGCCTGGCTTCCTCCAACCTCAGACACATAACTGTAACCTCAGAACGCTTGCGTTCTGCCTCTTGTAAAGTGAAGCTCCTCCTCCCTCATCTAATCAAAGCCACTATACTCTCACCTAATTCCTAAGAAAAACTTGTTCCTGGGAAGGTTAGGGCCAGGTGTGGCTTACCATCCTTTCCCAGAATTCCAAGAGGCTTCCATCATCAGGATTGTGACAGTTCACTCTATACACGCAGGCAATAACTGGAAGATGGAAGGTAGGTCAGTAGGAAGGAAGGAAAGCAAGAAAGTAGGAAGGTGGGTAGGTAGGAAGACAGGTTGGAAAAAAGGAAGGAAGGAAGGAAGGAAGGAAGGAAGGAAGGAAATCATGACTTTTTCCTGAGTTAAGCCCTGACAACTGATATACTCTCAGAGTACCACTGTCAGTGGTGGTGAGGATCTGGGTGGGGTTTTTTTTTTTTTTTTTTTTTTTTTACTCAGGAGTGAAATAAAAGCCCACACAGATTACAAACTGTCAAGGAAACTTTTCTCAAAAGCAAGGCAATACTATAGACTAGAAAGGAATAGACTGTCAAGACTGACAGCCAGGGCCGTGTGGGAGAATCCTAAGTCACCAAGTCACTGCTCTAAACGTAACTTACTGCAGTTTTCCTAGCAACACCCCCCAAAACTCCAGAACTAAAATGGTGTCCCCTTCTGCCAAACAGTCCATCATTTTCTGGCTCTCCTGGGAATGAGGAAGATGGACGTTGCCCCTGGCCTAAGGCCTCTAGCCCAGCTTTCCCCTATATCAAGATGGTCCTTGGTTTGCTTTGGCATCTATTGCTAGAAAATCCAGGGAGCAAAGTAAAGAAGAGAACAGAGCGTGGACGGCTTAAAGGACCACTGCTCTCAGAGGACAGCCTGCCAGGAGAACAGAAAGAAGAAGAAGAAGTCCCGCCTCTAACTCAGAGTAGAGCCTGGAGAATGCCAGCAATGGGCAAAGAAGACAGGCTGGTGTCAGCTTCGGCTGCTCTATCAGCCTGTTCCACCAGCCTCGGGAACCGCCCGGGTCATTTCCTCCTTGAGAGGTCAGGACTGCTCTCAGCTTTCCTGTTGTTCCCCAGGCTCACAGAGCCAAGATTAGCAGAACCCTCACTCAGGAGACTCCTGAGGGAGTCTGCAATACTTCTAGAATGAAGAGTGAGAATTTGGTTCCCACCCCTAATACATTCCAGACACAAGAAGGTGGCGTTTAAGTGGCACCCTCTTTAGAGCATTTGAGCAGTGTCTCGTTGACTCTCCGTATCACTCTCCACGGCAGCGCTAAGGATTATGGTATAATAATCTCAGAGTAACAGACCAAAGTAAACTCTCGTTATCGGCCAGGCTTCTGAGTAGAAGAGCAAGACAATCTTCACACACAGAACAAAATAAAACATTAAAATATGTGACAAATATTCTCTCCTGCGTGGGACATAGCATAATTTTCAAAGTGGGTTCAGATGAACGTCCCAAGTCACTGTGGTTGAGACTGCCAGTCTTCTGGAACTTGGGCAGCACCCAGGCCCCAGTCACAGTGCTTTTCTCTCGTGTTACTGTTTGCTGGGGTGCCATGCATTCCAGGAAGCTGCGCTCACCTTCATGAAGGGGAGAATTACCTCAGATCAGCCAGGGTGTGGCCATTAAAGTTCAACGCCTCAGCAGCTCAGGCAGGTCAGTCTTGCTGGACAAGGGCCTACAGGCGGACCTGGTTAGAGGTTCTGGCTTTTGCTTTTGCTGGTAAGGCCTAGGCCTTCGGAGTAGTAAGGAATCTCAGAGAACCATCTCTGTGCTACTCTTCCTCAACAACTGTAATTAGGAAAACTCAGGACAGAGAATAGAGAAGAATTAGTGAGAATAGCAAGGGCAGAGAATAAGAGATAAAAGACAACTTCTAAGAAGGATGAGCGGCAGGGCAGAAAGCCGGAGGGAGTTTAGGGTAGAGGAGGAGGTGAGGAGGGCTAGGATGCCAACATGGACTTTGAAATGTGTGGCAGGTGCTTGTGAATAGGGACCAAGGGAGCCTGGAAGCCAGCGTGGACCCGGATATGCTGAAAGGACCACAGGAATATGTTAACTGGAGAGCCATGGGTCCCTTTTGCCAGAAGTAAGGGAAATGGTTCCTTCCGGCAGGAGGGAGTAGGCCTCACCATTTCCTGAGGAACGCTGGCTTCTGTCTAACCGCCAGAGATCCTCCTGTAGCCCAGGCTGAGCTCATTTCTGGATACTTGGATTGCCTTTTGGAGTTTGATTATTGGAGTTTCCTTTGGCCCTGATGCTGCCAAAGTCACCGAAAGGATGGCCTATGTCTCAGGAGCCACAGATGTTCCATTCTTCCTTCCACATCCCCCGGGACACACATTTGCTCAAAAGTTTCAGGTTTTGCTTTTTTGTTGAAAGCTGGGTGGTCAGAACTCTTTCTGCTCCTCTGTCTTGGGGAGGAATTCCACACATGGCTTTCCTAGGGTGGAGAGCAGCATGCTAAATAGACTTAGGGAGTGCACACAGCACCAAGACACTCAAAAGAAACAGTGGGAGTCCAACTTGACAAGACTACAGCCATCCTACCGGTAACCACCATTTGGCCCACCCAGTGGCCCCAAACCTACAGGTCTATCAAAGTCATTAAGATATTCAGGTGTGTGTGTGTGTGTGTGTGTGTGTGTGTGTGTGTGTGTGTGTGTTACAGCCCACTGATAGGCTGTTTCCTAACTGCTACATTGCCTGTAGCTTACTTTTGTTGACTTAACATAAAACCCCTTGTTCCTTCATACTGGACCTGCTGCTACCTAAGATATTTTTTGCCTTCAGGTCCAGTATGTTGTACTTGGTACAGTCCAAGTCAGTCGATTCACCAGAGATGACCACTCAGACATGACGTACAGCCAATTGAAAGTCTTTACTCCAGTCAGCTAGGACCACACTCAAGTGTTGGGGGACACATATATGTAGCTCAGAGTGTCCAGAATATGTGGTTTTTTTTTTTTTTTTAAAGACAGAAGCCACATCCTGGCATCTCTCTTGGGAGCTGCAGGTGGATGCAGCATGGGGGGAGCGGTCCTTTGTGGAAGTAAGCAGTTTGAAACAAGCAGTTTTAACAGAAGCTAACATAAGTGGTCAGCTGGAGGAGGGTTCACACAAACAAAGCAGACCTAACAAAGGCTAAGTTAAGTTAGCTAGGATTGTTAATCTTGCGATTCACCAGAAAAACCAACTCCACCATTTTGGGCCAAATTTAAAGCAAGCACTTATTAAATATCAAATACTGATTAAGAGACGGACGTTGGCCAGGACCATTCCCCTGTAATTTCCCAGCTGGAATAGCTCTGAGCCATTCATCCCAGGGACTTTGTAAGGACACACCTATTGACCAGCATACTTTCCCCGAGACGCTTTATCATTTACCGAGAACTACAATTCCCAGCATTCCAGGAAGTTACCTGGTTGGGAAGGTGGAGCTTACAGGTTAATTTTAGGCATTATAAGACATCCTGATCTTTGGTTCCTAGAATAGATCTAGCTTCTTTTCCATGGGATTCTCTTTCAAGGAGATCAGATTCTAGTTAAACCTGGAAATGGCATCCGGAAGAATACAAAATGGCGGAGCCTCTACACTGGCTTGCCCCATCTCTTCTCTCCTCTATCTCTCGGCTCCTGCTGCCTTTGTTGTTAGCCAGTTCTCAAACACCAGCTCTGGGCTTTTACTGAACAACAGGCACAGGAGCTATCACTTGAATGGGAAAAAATCACTGTCTCACAGAGGACATTTTAGTAAAGAGAAGAATGTTAGGTTTCAGACCAGGAACAAGCAGCTGAGGTTCATCCCATGTCTCTGTCCCCATGGTAACTTCCCTGGCCTTGGGACCGGTGAGCTCACCCAACAGCTGCACCCAATAAACCTGCCTTTATTCTTTACTATGACTTGAATTGGCTCATTTCATCGTTGAAGAAAACCTATTATCTTGAATCCCATCCCAGCCTTCTGCTGATAGTAAATAAACAGGAGGCTACATCATCATCTATAATTACTTCCTGCTGACATTGGAACATTGATACTGGGGGCGGGGGGCAGAGGTGAGGGCAAAAAGCTGGAATGTTGACCAAGTCTGAGAAGAGCAGGCTGTTTTACTTGCTGTCCAGGATTTGTGGGGCCATCTGCATCTGGGGAAATGCAGAGCCAGCTGAAGTGGTGTGTGAGGTTAGACTGAGCACCGGCATTCAGGACGCAGCTCCTGAGGAGACACCTGGACCTGGCAGGGCGCAGCTTCTTCCTTGGGGGTACATTGGAAACTTTTAAGCCCATGTTCTTGGTAATTGGAGGGGGAAGGCCCCAGGACCAGCGGAAGGGGAGTACATCCCACCCTCAGGAATAGACAGGTCAGGGCGAGGAAATAGACTGATGATTGACAGTCCTTATCTGGTGTCCATTTGACCTGAGAGACTTGGATTCGAGTGGATCTCCTGAAGCTTACAAGAACCTTTTTAAGGCTACAAAATGAGGCAAGTTGGCCTGGGAAAGAGCTTTAAGATCTGATTAATGTTAAAGCTCTGAACTTTGAAGTTTTAATACAACAGTAGCATAGTAAGGGGAAGAGTGCTGAAGCATTCTTAGATTCTCATAACTCCTTGTCACAGTAAGCTTTTCTCATTAAATATTTAAATGCCATATTCAGCAGATTCTCTGACAGTTTGAGGACCATAAGCTATTAAGCATAGCTGTGTTAAACAAACTATGCTTGTTTTTAGCTGCTTGTTTTAGGCTTAACCTTGAAAACACATAGAGGAAGCTAAATAAATTTGATCTTTTATGAGTTGACTATTAACTTGCATGTTTTACTTATCATTAACAGTTTACAAATAATTTAATAACTTCCATAAGACTAGGGTTTTAGGCTTAGCCCTGTCAAACTAGGTCTGTAGACCAGGCTTGCCTTGAACTCAGAAATTAGCCTTCCTCTGCGTCCCGAGTGCTGGGATTAAAGGCATGTGCTACCTACCATGCCTGGCTCAAAATAAAACTTTTAATCATAGGTAAGGCCTATAGAGACGCTGGCAACTTTACTGATCCTGAAAATGGGCACAGTAAAGAAACCAAAATAGCCGATGGTTTGGGCTACCTATCTCTGATGTGACAATCTGAACACATTCCAGCACTGGAAATGTAAGCCGCTCCATTCTGTATTCCCTATAGCCTTGCAGGGATGGAGTCTGACATCATTATGGCCGTGCTGGTTGTAACTGCCATCTTGGGCACCTAGGTAACCCTGACAGGCTGTCTAAAGCCTTTAAGATAAATGGAGCTGTTACTAGCTGAGGAGCTTTCCTTGCCTGCTTTGGTACCCTGTTTCTCAGCTGATAGTTAACATATTAGCAGTTTTCCAAAGAAAGCCAGTACACTTTAGCTGCCCATAGGCCAGCTTTGCCTTCATGTCTCCTTCTCCTACCTCAGAGTGTGGAGATCTCTTGTATTGCTAAGATGTAGTTGGGACCATAAATCTCTTACAGATTGTATTTCCGGGTTTTTCTGCCAGTTCCTTTTACCCGTTGGGCCTTTTGCATTTGGGAGACAGTTCTCAGACTCTATGCTGAGTGTTAGCTGCTAAGGGAGACAGACACCTTTAGGGGCTGACTATTGCATTAATGCACTTTCAAGGTGCCCTTTTCTTTATTTTCAGTTAAAACTCTGTGACAAATGCTAAGCACTCCCCCAGGCATTCCTGTCCCCGTGATTTTAACCTTTCATCCCCTGAAAGGCTCCCACGACCTTGAACTAAGCAGCACAGCCCAATTGTGCCCACCTGAGCCTGAGTGTGTACCTCAGAAGCGCTTTCCTGTGACAGTGTGTGCTCCCCAAATAAGACTTCCTTGCCTCCCCTGTTGAAGGGCAGCATTGCTATGGGGATAACCACCAGGCTGCCCTGAGCTGCTGCCCTAACGACTCGTCCCCCCCTGTTTACATTTCACTCGCACTAAGGTATGCATCCATGTACTCAGCCACAGGAGGACTTGCTTATAGCACACATGATCATGTGCAGCCTTCGTTTCTAACAGATCAGCTGTTGTCATGAGACGGGGTATTTTTGCCAGAATGCAAACAGCATTGTATGATACTTATTTGCTCTAAAACAAACAGTAGATGCCTGGTTTATGAATCTGACTGATACCTGGTGGTGAGGTTTCAGGGCCGAGGTTAAAGATCAAGTCAGATAGGTGTTTCGCAAGCGTGTGTCTGTGTACCGTGTGTCTGTGTACCATGTGTCTGTGCACCATGTGTCTGTGTACCGTGTGTCTGTGCGTCTGGTGCTTAGGAGGCCAGAATAGGGTGCAGCAAAACCAAGTTGCCTTTGGGTCTGATTCCCATGTTTTCATGGGGAGTCACAGAATCTGGTTCTAAAACATGGCCTTCTTGGTGTTCCTTTGAGCTTCTTAGCTCCTTTATCTTCCTGAACTTGAGAGCAGCTGTGACCTCACAACCTGTCATGGCCATCACTATCACCACCAGCAGAATCTCATCATCATCATCATCATCATCATCATCATCATCACCATTATCACTAAGTACCCCTCCAGGGCAGGGACTGTGCCAAGGGGTGAATAGACACAATCTCTTTCATAACAGAGTTTTTGCAAAAACAGAAAATGAGTGAGATACAGTAACTGTCCAACTGACATGTGCAGCCAGCATTTAAATGTACATTTTTGGCTAGGGATGTAGCTCAGTTAGTAGAGTCCTTGCCAGGCATACATGAAACCCTTGGTTCCATCCCTGGCACTGCATAAAACCAAGCATGGTGGGACAAGCCTAGCACTCGGGAGGTACAGGCTGCAGGTGAGAAGATCAAGGCGATCTTCTGGCTCCGTATCAAAGTCAAGGCTAGGCAGTTCCAGGTGGATATCATGAGGACCGTCTCACTAGTCCTGGGGTGACAGAGCAGCTGCTGGGTTTCTTGGGCTTTCAGTAGAGAGCAAACTACTTATTCACCAGGAGATTTGGGGGATGCTTTGTAGGTTCAATTTTCTTTCTTTTTTTTTTTTTTTAAAGATTTATTTAGTTATTATGTATACAGTGCTCTGCCTGCATGTAACACCTGCAGGCCAGAAAAGGGCACCAGATCTCATTATAGATGGTTGTGAACCACCATGTGGTTGCTGGGTATTGAACTCAGGACCTTTGGAAGAACAGCCAATGCCTTTAACCTCTAAGCCATCTCTCCATCCCCAGGTTCAATTTTCTTAACCAATATATTTTATTATGAACTTATTAACCGCGCATACATCCCTTATAATCTGACTAACCAAAATAACAGAAAAGAGGATTAAAGAATAACAAAACCGTAAGGATATCAGTTCCAAGGAATGATTCTCCTGGAGTAGTCAGTAGGATTTCTTCTGCTGAAACCTGGAGTAACCAGAACCCGGAACCTCAGCAGGAGTCAGAGCCCCGAAGCCTTCCCTCGAGCGATTCTCTCTAGAAGCGTCTCAAAGTGGAGCTATGAACTGCCAAAACTATGCCAAGTCTCCAAAGGCCCTGCCTCCAGTACTGGGCTCATTTATAGATCTCCTCCCAGAGTCAGTTGACAGGGATCTTTTCAGCTGGCAACAGTCAAGCTCCCGCACGAGGTGGTTTTGTCTTCTAGTGGATTAACATCACCTGTTCTCCCACAAGACCGTTCCGATCCCACACTTGGGATCATAACAAACACAAGTTTATCTCTCCTTTATCTCCCCCTTTCTATTTAATAAAATTATACAACAAAATAAGAATTATCCATCAACATTTGCAAGGACCAGTAGTTAACAATTTTTAAGAAATTATTCCATGATCCTATGCTACTGAATCTTATCTTACTGTTTAAAGTTTTTTTTTAACTAAACTTAGAATAATAATAGTATGACTATCTAGTCTTCAACCCCGTCAGAGACCCCAAAAGGAAAAACTATCTAATATGAAGAAAGTGCAGACAAGCAACTTCCAAAAGTATTGACAGAACAGAGAGCTGACTATCTGGACAGTAACAAGTCCCTCTCCATTGTTGGGGCATCCAGTATTCAGCCAGGCCTGCTCAAGGCATCTGATGATGCTTCTTTTGACCCTTCCGGTGATGGAGGAACAATGCCTGACCCTCACACATTCTCTGATCCTCAGCACTGTCTTCTCAAGAACCTTCTCTTCGCCAGGAGGAAACATGAATAATACTGCCCCGGAACCGGCACCTTCTCTTACTCCTGAAACATCGTCCCTCACTTTAACACTTCTGCTTCCTCCGGAGCATGTGCACTTGTCCCCGAGGCAGGTCTGTCTGGCATGACAGAAAATATTGTCCAGTATTTCCAAGTGTCTGTCTCCTCTCTAGCCTTACCGTTCCATCACTTATTCTGCCTCTGTGAGACACTTAATGCTAGGTAAGGTGGAGACACAGAAACAGGTACAAGACATGACACAGGCCCTGCACCTCTGCCGTCTTGCATGGGCAGCAGCCACCTTCTTTCCCACGATGGACATCTCTGTCAGACGGCAGCAGCCTCGTGCAGTCGTGAAGACCAAGTTGGTATGCTGGGAGTCATGGGACTAAAAATGCAAATAGCATCAATCTGAACTTGCTCCACTAGGAAACTAACTCCCAACACTGCTTGTCTGTTTTCAAACTTCAAAACATAACAAATGTCCCAATTACTCCCTCTGGAGGCGTACTGAAGTACAGTCCCAAACGGTATCCTGACGTGACACACAAAAAGGAAAAAAGGCCTTTTCCCTATGTGAGGCCACATAATGAATATCAGAACAGCGCTCCAATGACCCTGCTTATGCTGTTTGCCTGGCTCTGGGGAAATGTCGCTTTGATCAGCCCAACATGAAACTGATGGCTTCCCCAATCCTTCCACAATGTGACCTCCTCCCATTTCTCATGGTTTGCTGCCAGCACCCCACCAACTATGCATGGAAAGCTGAGAGGCCTCCCAACTGTGTTTGGAATGAGAAAGGCTCCCGCACGCTTATAGGTCTGAATACCTGATCCCTCCCCCTCAACCCTGTTGTAACTTTGGGAGGATATACATATTTTATACATACTTGTGCACCCATACACACTTCAGTGGCAACCCAGGACATCCCAGTATGGCAGGTGCCCCAGCCAAAGATGTCAGTGCCCACATGGAGGATGCTAACCAAAGATGTCAGCACCTGTGCAGAAGAATCAAGTTGGCCAAACACCACCTCCCCCACCCCCCAGACTTCCTCATGCTGCCAGCACTCTGCTCGCCCATCTCCACTTCCTTCCCTCCTTCCTCTCCTCCTCTCAACTTTCCTGGGGCCCAGCTGGCTAGGGTTCAGGGACAGGGACAGTAGTAAGCTGGCATCCAAGGTGCTCTCTCAGAGACTCATCTCTACCCCACCACGGGCTCCCGGTTGTAGGGAGAGGCTGGATCTGGAACAGAAGCACCAAAAATAGTAAAGGCTGAGACTCTGCTGCCTGCAAGGTCCCGGGGCTAGGAGTTTTGTATGTTGCTCCACGCAAGGGCCTCAGGACTCACCCCAACCTTTGGAGACCAACAAATGGAAGAATGGGATGCAGAGTCCGAGGATCCCCACCTCCATGGGCCTAGAGGCCTAGACGAGGGCCATGGGCAGTCGGCAGCCCGGTGGGCACCTGGGCCCTAAGCTGGGAAATGTGAGCTGGACACTGAGGTTTGCCCTTCCCAGCATGCATAGTTGATTCTGATCCACACTTCCTGACTGTCATCATGTGTGACTACACTGTTTCCTTCCAGTTCCTAATGTCCCAACTGCTCTTCCTGCTCTTTTTCTGTGGACAGTCCTATCCCTGACGATATGGATTTAGCCTTAACAGGTAGTCAGATGTTCTTCTGAGCACAAGTCAGGAGATCTATTTGCAATTTAACATTTGTGTGGGAAGCTGTTCTTTGAACCTAGTGACTTGGGCCCTTTCAGAGTCTCTTAGGAGATGAACCTTACGTCCCTGGGGCAGAAGAAATGACTTCAGAGATACCCATAGCAGGAACTTGCATCCCAGTGGTGTGAGCCTCGGTCCCAGGAGAGACAACATGAGTGATTGGTTCAAGTTCTGGATGCAGGATGAGTGTGCCCAGCAGGGCTCAGTGCTCAAACCAGCCTTTCTGCTTTGCAGGATATGTTCAGATTCACCCAGAATGCCTGCAGCAAAGGTTCTTGAGAATTCTGCAACTGGGTGTGAGGAGTGCCTTAGGATGCCTTCCCACTCCAGAGGCCCTTGATTTCTTGTCTCTCCCCTTAGGATTCCCACGGCATATTTGCCTTTAGTTCCCTTGAACACCTCACTATGGTACCCGGAAGGGTAAACATTCAAGAGACTGCAAAAATGTTACGATGGGCAGGAAACAGGCCTATAAGCACTAGTTCATCTTTATTATGTAAACCACGTGTGACACTCCGTCTTAGGGTTTCTATTGCGGCCGTGAGACACTGTGACCAAAAAGCAAATTGGCTTGACTTGGTTTGGTTTTTGGTTTATTTAGCTTACACTTCCATAACACTGTTCATCATCAAAGGCAGTCAGGACTGAAACTCAAAACAGGCAAGGAACCTAGAGGCAGGAGCGGCTTCAGAGGCCATGGAGGGGGTGCTGGTTCTGGCTTGCTCAGCCTGCTTTCTTGTAGAACCCAGGACCACCAGCCCGGGGATTGAACCACCCACATAGGCTGGGCCCTCCCCCACCCCATCAATCACTAGTTAAGAAAACGCCTTACTTGCCTGCCTACAACCTGATTTTATGGAGGCATTTTCTTAATTGAGGTTCTGTCCTCTCCAATAACTTAAGCTTGTATCAAGTTGACATAAAACTGTCCAACACACACAGCAAATTATCGTAAAGTGGGAGTTTTATAGTGGTAGCCTTTTAGGGTACTCTTCTAATCTGTTTACAGGCAAAAAAAAAATAGTGTGTGTGTGTGTGTGTGTGTGTGTGTGTGTGTGTGTGTGTGTCTCAACAGATGGGTCCCCCAGGCTGGCTGACCAGGGAGCTCCAGGGATCCATTTGTCTCTACCTCCATGGCACTGGGATAGTTGTTTTTTTGTTTTGTTTTGTTTTTTGTTTTTAATATGGGTTTGGAGGTTGGACTCGGGTCCTCCTGTCCGTAAGACGAGCACCTTACCAACTGACCTATCTATCTCCAAGGCCCCAAAATATAAAATTCTATATTTAAAGTATTATATTTTAGAATTTTAAAATAACCTTACACTTTCTTTTTATAGTTGGTACTTTTATTGGCAAATCAAGTTTATATGTTATTTGTTGAGAGGTTAAAGAAAAAATTCCAGGCACTATTTTTGACAGCAGCAATACATAGTGTTTCTTTTTATTGTGATTTCTTTGTATTTGCATGGAATCTGTGTTTGTCTCTGGAAAAGAACCTCTGTGGGTTGTTTGTTTCTATGTTGCTAGGTTTAACACTGCTGTATGGTGTCTTTTTAGATGGTTTTAGTTATTGTGTTTGTTAGAATACTGTAGTTTTGATTTCTTTGGCTAACAATATAACCACATTCTTAGTATTTCCCTGCCCTCCCCCCCAAAATCTCTACAACTATTATTCCCCTCCCTCTCCCCCTCCTCCTTGCCTTCTTCCTTTTCCTTCTCCTTCTTCTGAGACAGGGTCTCACCATGTAGCTCTGTCTGGCCTCGAACTCACAGAGATCCACCTGCCTCTGCCTCCTCAAGTGCTGGGATTAAAAGCATGCACCACCACACCCAGCCTAAAACAACCCACCCTCGCCACTTCTGTGTTTGTCTGGTCACTTTTTGACTGTGTTCTCTGTGCCCTGCTGCTGAGGCGTCAGGTGTGCCTGGCTTCTCACAGGAAGGCTGTCAGAAATGATCTACTTCTAAGCTCATGGAAAGGATTCGGGTCCTTGTAGGTGGTGGAACTGAGGGCACTACATTCCTACTGGCTGTTGTCAGGGTGCCATCTTCAGTTCCCTGTAATAGGGGTCTCCCCAACATCACTACGTTTCATCAGAGACAGCAAGGGAGAAAGCTCCTGACATCGCATTCTTCCGTCATCAATTTTTTTTTATTGTGATGGTTGTTTTGGTTTGTTCATTGTTTTTAATAATCTTAGTTTATTTTTTCTACAGCCCTTCAGGGCTCAAATCTGTGTTCATTCACAGTGCCGTTCCTGCAGTTCACGACAGTAACTGGCTTCACGCAAACATCATGATTTTGATTCGCCCCTGTGGCGGGGGAAAAACAATTCTTAGTGAAGTTTGTCTCTAAAGACAGTGCAAGCTCCGACAACCATCTTAGCCCTTCGCTTTGCTCCGAAGTTCAGTTGCTTTGGAATGGATGGATTTTGAGAATAGGAATATAACGTCCCCCTTCATAGTCCACAGGCAGGCAGACCACTTCCTTTAGATTCCATGTATCCTGGAGAATTCTTTTCCAAAACGCCACTCAATCATTATTTCACTTTACTTGAGCTTAGGAATAAGACAAGCCCTCAACTTTAGGTCCCTACTCAGTCTCCCACGGAGCCAGCCAGCCTTCCCCGACACGATTTGCAGCAGCAGTCGGTCTTTCGCAGCGTTCAGCAACAGAGCAATGGAGCACAGCTATTTGACGTTTTCCAGTGAAGGACAAGAAATTAATAAGTTACATTTTATTGCTAACGTGTCGTATGTCGGATATAGTCCCTTGGTTACGCAAGAGGAAAGAGTACACGGCAGATGTGGACAGAAAGAGTCACCTGGTCACTGTGACCTGTAGGAACGCTACAGGATGACGTGCACAGCGTTTGAGTCCCGAGAGTCAGACTTCTCATCATAATCGCCCTCTGCACTTCATCACGATCGTCACCCATACCTGGGGATGAGATTCGAGGATCCTTTGTGGTGCAGAAGGGGAGGACTGGCAAGCTCCAGTAGATGACACTAGAGTTAATGGGTTAAAAAAAAAAACTGACATACTGGGACCTCAGCTGGTATTGCGGTGGAGGCATCGTGGTGAAATTGAAGGGCGAAAGGGGATTTATCAACGCCAGCCGATGCATGTGGCTAGGAGAGACGGTACTGCAGGAGTGTGGCCAAGGAAGTAGAGACGGCGTTAGTGGAGTCCGCAGCAGGGAAAGATATTACTTTCCCACCACTTGTACAAGAGGATGGAACTGAGAGGGCCTTTGAGGGCAGCACGTGGCTCTCCACTTCTGTGCTGTCTTGTGACAGAAGAGCCAAACTCAGGTGCATTCATTCCCTGGTGTGCCCGGTAACGGGCCCTGCAGCCCTTCAGAATGAGTATCAACACGTGGGCTTCCGGTCAGTGGGACAGTAAACACTTCAAGAGGGGGCCTCTTGACTCTGACTCCGAAAGACAGAGAAATGGTCCACCAGCGGAGCTCTCATGAGGTGGCAGCCCTGCTCCATGTGGTACTAGGGGCTGTTAGGGTAGCTCTCGGGATGACTCAACACTCATTTTTCCGCATGGTATACCTCATCCGTTAATGCTGTCTCACTGAAGTAATGCTCAGAGAAAGTTACACACCACCATGCTTATTAAGCCAGCTAAGAGTATAAGGAGCCCTTTATTTTTGTCCAGAAACCAAGAGTAAGAAAGACTCTTGGTACAGAAGCTGGGGTTGGGGCGCGGGGGGCAAGTTACTGTAGTTTTAAAGGCAAAACAGCACACAACGTAATTAGATGAATCTTAAATGAGGCTCAAAGTAGCCTTGCAATATTTGTATTGGCAGAACATAATATTCATTTTAGACATGACAGTTAATTTATACCCTTTTCAATTATTTTAGCTTATGTTTAGCTTATACAAGCATTAATTATTTGGGTTAATAGGTCAGAACCACAGTCAGAGTCACATCCCAAATGTGTTGCCAAGAAAAACGGGGCTGCTGGGGGAGTGGGGGAGTGTTGAAACCTGTCGACGCAGACACAAAAATGGTGTCATGGCACAGAATAGGACTGGATGGTGTTACTTTTGTCACTTTGTTCCTCCATTTCTTTTTAGTTACCTTCAAACCCTTGGTTTTGGCTAAAGAGTAAATATTAAGTCCTGAGGATGATCAGCTTAATCAAAGCAATCTTTGTCTTATAAATTTTAAAAAAGCAAGGTATTGCACTGGGCCTCACAGCAAGTCCCATAAGAAGGAAGAGAGTGAGGCCAGCAGAGCAGTGAGAGGGGTGGTGAGCCACGGGTTCCAGTCAGCCCGTAGTGCCAGGAGTTGCCGCACTCGTGCTGTTGTCTTCTATCTAGGTTACCTCTAATCTTTTGTAAAGTCTTTTTCATAACTCCTGCTTTGTTAGCATAGAAGCAACAAGACTCACACAGAAACCCACCCTCACCCTCACCCCCCACCAACACTAGGGCATGAAGATCAAGTCTAAACCTTCCTTGATTGATTTTTGCTTTGTTTTGTTTTTCCCTGAAATACACTATGTACACTAAATACACTATGTAGACCAGGCTGGCCTCAAACTCAGAGATCTTCCTGCCTCTACCCTCCCTGCCAGGTTTTCCTGCCTCCCTCAGTCCCTTCCTGTTGCAGGGTCCTTCCTGTGGGCATACCCTGCTCCCTACCCTAAACTTCTCCAGTCCAGGGCTGGGCTACCCTTTCCCCAGAAGCCTTTCCATATATAATTCAGGCTTTGTTTATCTGGTCCTTTTTTGTCTACCCTTTGCTCTCCTGTCTCTCCTCCTCCCACCTCTCCTCACATGGCACAGTTCATTGTGGACTCTCCCAGATGTTCCTGCCTCTGGCTATGTTCTGCCTTTTATATACAATAGACTTTCTCCTCCACCATTCCTACAAGCGGTCATGTCCTTCCTTATTTCTTTTTTCATTCATGCACTACCACGCCTCTTGCCGGTTTGGAAGGACTATTGCCAAGACTCTGCTTGGGCATAGAGTGTATCCATAGAAAACCAGAGTTGTCTGGTGTCTGCATCCATCTGACGACTCGTCTGTTCAGGGCCCTCTTCTCCTCTGATTAGGGCCAAAGTACACAGGCAGGAGTTCTTGTCACCCTCATTCCCAGCAATACTGGGACAAGAAATGGGCTGGCCCCTGCATGCCTCCAGCAGGGCTGTCTGAAGGGGAAGCAAAGACGGGCTCTTTCTGGTCCTGAATACTCATATACCTGGAGAAAAACATGCACAGTCATACATGAAGCTGGACCATCATACAAGGTGTTCTGAAGTCATACAGCTCGAGGCCAGTGACGCAGGCAATCCAAGCTCCTGTGGGAGCAAAATAAGCCTCTTCTGGTCCAAAAGAAACCATGAAACTAGTAATGCAAGTGACAGGGAAAGGGGGACCTTGTTAGAAGGTAACTTGGGGTGATAAGACATGGGGCATTTCCAGTCACATCCCCCAATGTAATCATGGTTTCTAGGTATGTGGACAGGCGGAATAGTTGAAGGTCACAGATACAGGGCTTTCTGCTCCCTGACGTAGTAAGCTGGCCTTTAAGCAGATCCAGTAACCTTAGGCCAGACAGGCTGGATGTATTTTAGGAGGTGATGGTCAGACACAGTAGGAGTACAATTAGGGGTGAAATTAGTTAGTATAGCCCCGGGCGGGGGGGGTTGGTAAACACGGGTCTTGAGGCTTACCCAAGTGAGATAACCTGGCTAATGGGGCATAAAGGGGTGAGGAATTGTCTGCTTTGTATGGTAAGACAACATCCTTTGGCCATTTGCCCCCTGTAGGAGGTTCTCCACAATGGAAGGGGCTATCACTGTCAGAGCCTGGCCTAAAATGAGCCTGTCAACTTCCCCTACTAGTGTGATGGCTCCAGTTCTAGCTTTTCAAATAGGATGGCCAATCTGAGGCCATCAGATCCATGTACTGGGCCAGATATGCTGTGGGCCTCCACTGAGGCCCCAGGATCTGAGCTTAAACACCCTTCGCCAATGCCCTGAGTCTCATGAGCCAGAAGGTGAGACAGTTTAGTGAAATCAGCTAGGATGAAGATTGGGCTAGGTCAGCGCCTGACTTAGTTCTTTAAGACACAGCTCCTTTGTCCCTGTCCAGTTTGAAAGGCTGGTCTCCTGTGACAGAGTAAAGAAGCTAGGCTATTTGGGTAAAGCCTGAAATTCATACCGTGCAGTATCCTGTTGTCCTGCCTCCCCCCCAAACTCCCGTACCTGCTACTCCATTTGGTTTATGGTGAGCTGGAGTATGGATTCCTTCAGTGTGGCAAGGAGAGTTCGCTTACTTTACACGAGCTTGTACCCTAGACAGGAGACTTCTGTCTGGCGAAGCCAGGGCCTTCCTCACAGAGACTTGCTGTCCTGACGCCTGAAGCAGCTGGAGCAAGCGTCTCTCAAAACAGTGGTTGTGTTGGTTGCCAGAAAGGGATCATCATCGACATTCTGGAGAGTGGACCCTACCAGATCTTTCTGTGATGCTTCCCAAAAGAGCATGAGGGAAAACTTTAAACCCTTGGGGTAGCTGTGTCCAGGTTAGCTGATCTATCTCATTGGACATTTTGCATGTCTGTTCAAAGGTAAATTATGGGCTGGCTCACCAGCACCAGAAGAATGGAAAAGAAAATATCCTTAAGGCCCAGGACCAATTAGACCTGGTGACCTGGTGGGAGAAGCCTGAGCAAAGTTTACGGGTTTGGAATAGTGGAATGATTGGCATCCATCTGCTTATTTACCTTCCAGGGGTCCTGGACTGGCGGATAACCTGAGGTCCCCATCTTAAGGATCTGGAAAGACAAATTGCAAGCTGACTAGGAAGGGTGTGAGGGGATGTTTGCTTCCAACAGCCTCCTGACATGAACAATTTCTAGTCTTTTGGTTCATGGGATATTGCAGGGCCCTCATGAGTACGGCTGTGGCCAAGAGACTAAGCACAGTAGTGGGTGAGTGGTGTGCCCGGAGGATTTGTCTCAGCCCGTGTCTTAGAAAACTCTCCCTGCTGGTCCTGGAGCAGGTTTCCAGGACCTGTGTTTGCCTCTGCTGTGGAGTTTGGAAGGACTAGGAGATGTTCTTCAGACAGAGGGAGGTTAAGCTGGTCGGAGGAGCCAAGGAAACTGTAGTCTCCTGGGGAGTAAAAGTGATGGTTGTTCTTAATTTTTGAAGGAGATCTCTGCCCACAAAGGGGAAGGGACAATCTGTGACCACTACAAAGAAGTGTCACTTGTTTGTGGCCCAGACTGTACACTCGGGTCTGAAGTGGCAGTCCTTAACTGTGCCAGTGGCTCCCTAAACTGGCTTCTTTTTATTTGTAAATGGCCCCATAAGAGCTTTTTAAAAACAGAAGCCTCTGGCCTAATGTCTCCCAAGAACTTAACTGGGCAGCCTCCTATTGATGCTGTGACCAGGGACTCTCAGAGGAGGCTTAAGAGAGTAGAGCCCCAGCCCCTTCATTCTGACTTGTTGTCCACTTTCCTTGTGGTCAGCTCAGACAGTCCCTCCTCCAGTGTCCCCCCCCCCATTCCATACTATAGGCACATGGATCCCTTTCCAGGGCAGGTTCCCCCCAGTCTCCCCATTTTTGGTTTTGGGTGATCTCTGGGTGTGAGCAGTTTGGGGCTCAGGGTGAGCTGGAAAGCAGCCATGGTGTTTTTGTCTGTCTGTGTGTGATATGATCAGTGGCCATGGCAGCCTATTTTTGTGTATCGGGATCTCAGCTATTGACAATCCTTTGGGCCCTCTGTAAGCTGGGAGGTACTCCTTCCAGCCAGACCTGCTAGGTTTTGTAGCTTTCTGCACCTGTCAGGAGCAGACTGTGTTCAAAGGCTAAATTCAACGTCCTAGTATTGTCAGGAGCTAGTGGGTCAAAAGGCAGGTAAATCTGGAAGCATTCCCGTAATCACTCAAGGAATACCCACAGGAGATTCCTCCACTCCCTGGAGAGCATCGGTGCTCTTAGACAAGCCTCAAACCCCAGACATAAAGCAGCAGTAAAAAGGGCCCAAGTCTTGAGACCTCGTGCACATATTTGGGGTCCCAAATCAGAGCATTTGGATAGAGCGGCTTCTGCAAAAATGGGAAGGTTTCCATCTGTGCCAGCAGCCAATGACAAAAAGGCCTCCTTTGCCTCTGCACCAACACAGCCCCTTGTTCCGAGGTCCACTGAAGTCAACAGAGTCATAAGGAACTGTTGACAATCATCCCAGGTGAGCCAGTGGCAACAGAGGACAGACTCGAGGAGAGAAGTCAGAGTTGGGGTTTTTCAGAGAAAGGGAGTAGGGGGAGACGTAGATTAGCAAGGGCCACTGCTGCCCTCTGAGTCTCTCTTCTTGAGTGGAAAGGCAGAGGCTGGGTCTAATGAATCTGGGCCTCAATGAGCCCTCAAACAGGAGGCCAGTGGTAGTGAAGGAAATGGGAGAAATGGAATGTGTTCTTCTGAAGGGGTCATGATGGCCATGGGGCATGGGAGGAGGGTGTGGGGGGGCAGGGGAGAGACAGTGTAGAAGCAAAAACAGAAGCCGGGAAGAGGGTACAGAGCATTATAGAAATAGGAATGAACAAACTGGGGAGTTAAATATAACAATAGGATCTGGTGATTAGAAGGCAAGAATCAAAAGTCCAGTATATTCTGTGTCTGGCATATGCAAAGGATGCATTGGCAGTGAATTCATATACTGGGGTGGCACTGTTTAGACAGTGGGTGGGCTAGTTCCACAATTGGAGTAACTTTAACCACAGCTCCTTGGGACAAATGTTGAACTTTTTTTTTTTTCCTTGAAAAGAACCCACTGCTCAAGTGTGTGGAAACTGGCTCAATATTTTCAGCTCTGCTCATAAGAGTTTTCAGAATTGCAGGCTGGGTGTGGTGGCGCACGCCTTTAATCCCAGCACTCTGGAGGCAGAGGCAGGTGGAATTGCTGTGAGTTCGAGGCCAGCCTGGTCTACAAAGCGAATCTAGGATAGCTAAGGCTACACAGAGAAAACCTGTCTTGGAAAACCCAAAACAAAACAAAAACAAATTTCAGAACTGCATATAGTCTCTGGATACAAGACCATTGGAATCAACAGTGTGCTGCCAGGATCCTGATATAAAAATACAGCTTTCAACTCCATCAGAGACTTGAGAAGGAATCAAATTGATTACCTGAGTATGGCAGGAGTGCAGGTTAATAGCTTTCCAAATGATATGATGACAGAGACAGTTTGCTACCTGAATAGTCACCCAAAACTCTCTATAATGTTGAAGGATCTTCTTCAGCCTTCCAGTCTCTGATGGAGTTGAAGACCAGGTAGCTCAGTTTTACAATGAAACTTAGTTTAGGGGTTAAGATGTGTTTAGGTCTAGATGTTTTAAGTTGATAATGACAAGATGTGATGGAGATTGATTTACATTCAGAATTTTAGACGCACCAAGATAGGAAAGATGTTTTCTTCAAGGCTATCAAATATAAATAGCCAAAAGACTAAGAATGTACCATTTATATAATTCCTGATTATGTCATGGTTGTTCTTGTTATAGGTAGTTTATTATATATGTGTAATAATATAAATGTACATGTTAAAATTTTTTTAGAGTTTAATTAATAAAAATAAACATAAATAATTTTTTTAAAATTCAGCTTTCATGTAGTTTGAAGACAAAGGGTAAATTTGAGGACGTCAGAACTATAGCTAAAAGCCATGCCTACAGTAAAGAAAACCACAGAGCCCACGTCTCCCAAAGTCCCACCTTCCGGCACCGTGACATTTAACCATGGATGGTGCACCCTTTTCTCTCCCGTGAGAGAGGGATCCCACCCCCACCCCCGCGCTGTGCCGCTAAGCTACTCGTGGTCCCAACCGGCCAAGAAACTGGGGGTCTGGTAGTGCGCAGGAGCTTCTGGGAGTCGTAGTTTCTGGCCTTGCCCCCGCAGACTGTCACGCATGCGCGACTCGTAGCTAACCCAAGAAGTTCTTAGCCTTTGTCAGGCCGGGGATGGGAGGTGAGTTTCTTGGTGAGATGCTGCGGTCCTCCGTTTACCTCTGCAGTGGTCCAGTGGTGGTTCTGCGTCAGGTGGGACTGGAGTTCGTAGTTCTTGAGCTTCGTCCCCTCCCAGCTCCACGCGCCGGCCCAGGTCGCTCCGCGCGGGACCCGTGGGCAAACAGAAGAGCGGCGCGGACCTGAGGGGGAGGCGCGGTCATCTGTGCCCTGTGTCATCTCTCAGGCGCTTGGTCCCTTAGGGACAGCTCTAGGCGCCAGCGATAGGCATGTGAGGACCTAGATTCAGGATGCTTTCCCTGGGTTCCAGGTCCTCCATGATCTGAGCAACGCTTTCCGAAGAGCCCAAGAGGGAAGAAGCCCTTCGAGGCTCCATGGACGTCTGACTGCGAGAACCTGAGAAGAGCGGGACCTCGGGGACATAGAAGAGGTGGTGATCATGGAGACGCATTTGGCCAAAGTGCCCCGGAAAAGAGGTAGAATTACTCATAGGTTGCTGTGCATCGTAGAAGAGTGGAACTCATCCATTTGGATGGACAACCCCCCCCCCCCCCCCCCCCCCCCGTTGCCTTGGGTTA
Source organism: Acomys russatus (assembly GCF_903995435.1). Lineage (NCBI taxonomy): Eukaryota > Metazoa > Chordata > Mammalia > Rodentia > Muridae > Acomys > Acomys russatus. The sequence goes on along the minus strand of NC_067161.1, from coordinate 43,557,989 downwards.
GGTGGTTCTTTGAAAAGGATGGCAGCTTGTCAACCCTGTCTTGAGGATAGGTGGGTTCTGAGAAGTTGCAGGGCTTACTGTGGGGGTGGGTCTCCGTTGCACTTGAGTGTCTGCACAATGGACCTCCCAGGGAAGACAGTGTGACAATTTAGTCACAAGTTCTTCCAGCTCATTATCCCATAGCGGTTTCCATTGTAGATACAAGAATTCAGCTTTGTAGTTGACACAAACATTTTCCCACACATCGTCCCACGTTGTCCACAGCCGGCGTGCTGTTCCAATACTCACAACCTGTCTAGCGGGCACAGAAGTTAGGGGCTCACTTCAATATGAGACCCATGTATCTTGAACTTTGGCCCGTGACCTACTGTGCCAGAATTGCCTCCAAGGGTGCTTGTCAGGTGTCTAGGTGTCACCTCAAACTCAACCAATCATAATTAGCAATCTACATCTTAAGTAAGCTTTTAAGAGGAATTTTTTTTTTTTTAATCGTAGAGTCTGCTTTAGGTAGATTATGATGGAAACTTACTTATTCTGGTTTGTAAACCAGAGTCTTCTGATTTCTGAGATGCATTAGGAGTGGAGCCACTGAATTTAAGGCCAGAGGAGCAACGCTCCTGGGTATATTTTTGCAGTACTGGAAAGTAGCAGTCTGTTTTGGATTCCTCACAGCCTTTGTTAACCCAGAGAGCACATTTGGTGTTATGAAGGGGGTTTACGTTATAGTCTGAGGAGCAAGATGGGTCCAGACCCTGTCACTACTGCTCTCTTGTCCTTAGCTCTGTGTTCCCAGGATCCCCTCCTTTCCCAAGAGAAGAGCGCAGAGGGAGAAGGGGCCGCTCTGAGACTCACAGCCAGATCCCAGGTGAGTCTTCATGGGAAATTGAGGTCAAACTCCATCTTGTGTCTCAGAGCGCAGACGCACTCCCTTTTTGATGTGGGGTTTCTTTGTCCACAGAGCCCATCTAGAGACCTGAGTTCTAATTCTAGGAGACTAATGGACTCAGTAGGAAATATGTTCTACTTACCCATAGTACCTCTCTTCTCCATCTAGTATTTATTGTCTCTCTACAGGCAGGTAAGCCACATTTTTCTTCTTTACCCCACTATGCTAATTTCTGTATTTGGTAATATAGGAAGCTATTTTAAGGGTAATACTATACAAACTTCTTTAAACTTGCATTTCTCTAAGGAAAGCAGCATGTGTGTAGACTGTAAGTAGGAACTTAAGAAAACACCTTAAGAGCCGGGTGTGGTGGCGCATGCCATTAATCTCAGCACTTGGGAGGCAGAGACAGGTGGATCTTTGTGAATTCGAGGCCAGCCTGGTCTACAAGTGAGTCCAGGACAGCCAAGGCTACACAGAGAAACTGTGTCTCAAAAAATCAAAAGAAAAAGAAAAAAGGAAAACACCTTAAATGGTTAAGTGACTAAAGTAAAAATGCAGACTCTGTTAAAACTGAGCCTGGAAAAGGAAAGCCTGTGAAGGGTTAAAAAACCTCAGAGTTAGGACCCAGTCCTCCCTCGGGATGAGCTTGAAATATTAGCTCTAGTTCCTTCCACAAAGAGCAAGTATGTCTAGGGAGAATTATTGGATATGGGTGCGTGGTGGCTGTACTAATTGTACTGTCTTCGTGATAGCTTCTGGCCCTTTTTTGTTTTCTCAACTGCCCTGTGAGTCTTGCAGACTTTATTAACCCAAGAAGCTTACATGGCATCTGAAGATACCCATCTTAAGCTGGCTTGTGCAAACAGTGGTCTTTATTGACCAACCTAACTGAAAGCCCAGGTTTGTCTAGCTTAGATAAAGGATTTAGGCAGCAGCAACATGGAGGGCTAGCTAGCTAGCGCGCCCATTTTGTTGACCTTTCTCTACCACTATGTGAGTTTTGCTCCTAAGCAGACTTTTCTTTTAGTGCCATCATCAAACAAATGTAGGCTTACATCTTCAAGGTTGAAGGTCAGCTGTTCTCCTAGTGCTGGAATTAATTCTAGCAGCACAGAAAAGGCCCCTCCCTTTTTTTTTTTAAACACCATTATTGGTGTTGGCTGAGAGTAACTGTGGAGTACAGCTGCGCACACGTATGTAGACACATTCCACCCATGACTGCGAGACCGAATCGTTCTACATGATCTCCACAGGCTTGAGTGACCAGCACAGAAACACAGAAACGTCAGGGCACAGATGCCAGGCGGGGAGGCACTGTTGGTGCATTGCAATACCCTGATACCAGATTGAAGCCTCCAATATCATAGTGGGTTGAATCTTTTATGGGTAATTTAAAAGTCTGTCCTTCTTTAATTTTATTAGATTTTACTTAATGCTAACTCTAGAACTTTTGCATACAAATCTGTCTGAGTTGATTAGGGTTTTAAATTTTTTTTGTACTAGATTTAGAAAATCTATATTAATTTTAGTTCTTACTTATTTAATAAGCAACACAGACTATTAAAAATATGTAGGTGTAATAACTTTCCTCACCAAGTCAGCGCTTATGTCTTTCTACAGAGGATCGCTGGTGTATTTTTCTGTATTTTGTTGCATTTATAATGCTAATTCTAGATATGTGCTACACTGTATTATTTCTTTCCATTTCCCTCCCTATATTCAACCTTGGGGTAGTTTGGCTAACCTATTCTGTAAATAGGATAGAGCTTTAAAAAAAAAAAAATAGAAGACGAAAAAGAAGATTTTTTTTAAGCAATAATGCTCCTTCACAGTTAGTATGCACATAATTCTATTCTGTATGATTTCTTTCTCCTACTGAGTTTTTCCTACCTTGCATGTAACTATTTTCACTTTCACCACTTGAGCTCTGTGTGTCCAGATTCTGGGACCAAGGTCTTTTTTTTTAATGAAGTTTTTTTCTCTTTGGTGGCTACTTGCGGAGCGGGGGCGGGGGGGGAACAGTTATTTCATTTTCAAAGATGATGCTTTTATTTCTAAATTATCAAATTATTTTAGGAAACTTTAAGACATGAGAAATGTTACAAATAACACAGAGATCTCTTGTCTCCATTTCATCCAAAATCCCGAAGTTAGCATTTTGCTTTGCACTAATCTCACTTCTGGAGTTGGAAAGTTAAAATTGGCACAATACCTTTGACCTTTCCCAGGTTTCCCAGCTGTCTTATTTTTCTGGATATAACATTTTTCCTTTTGTCCTGTAGTTCTCTTTCTGAGTTTGTTCTTACTCTTTAGCATGCTGTGTGTGCTCTTCTCGTGTGTTTACGTATTTCTAAAACACAGTAAAAGTGTTTAAAATATAAGGGATTTAAGATTGCTGTGCACAGTCGGGCAGTGGTGGCGCACGCCTTTAATCCCAGCACCTGGGAGGCAGAGGCAGGCAGATCACTGTGAGTTTGAGGCCAGCCTGGTCTACAAAGCGAGTCCAGGACAGCCAAGGCTACACAGAGAAACCCTGTCTTGAAAAACAAAACAAAACAAAACAAAAACCACTCCAAAGTTCTTAGCCATTTAGTTTTAGGTTTTGCATTTCCCTTCTTTACTTTCATATTTCACTATACTTTTGCAATTTTCATCAGCCATAGTTTTATTCTATCTCTGTCTGGGAATTTACAAAAATCTACTCTGTTGGTTTTTGCAAAAAGCTTCATAGATGTTTAAATAGAAAGCAATTTAGGTCCAATTATGTATTTGTTCCATGTATGTTTCAATAAACTTGGACTATTATTCCCATTCTCTCTGGATTTACATACCAGAGGCATATGTTCAACATTAATATGTAGCCACCCCTCGCCCCCTCCTTTTTTTTTTTTTTTTTTGGTCTCTTTTTCCCCTTCTCTTTTTAGGTTACAAAGATATAGCCTTATATCCTTCCTCATAAATGCCATTAAGTTCCCTTAATCAGTTTTTCACAGTTTCTAATGTAATTTTACCTTGAATTAATTCCACCTTTCCCTGGGTTTGCTGTTCGCTGACAGATTTTTCATTCTATGACCTCTGTTTGCAACCTCTGTATTAGAATTCTTCTGAAGACTGTGTCATGGTTTTTTGTTTTTTGGGTTATGTTTTGTTTTTTGTTTGGGTTTTTTGTTTGTTTTTATTAAGGACTTGTAGGGGAAGTGTGCAGACATTCTTTTCTTTTTATCACTACCTATATCTTACTTTTTAACAGAAAAATGGTGTTTTCTCAGTGCAAACGTAGTGCTATGTCACATTCGGTCTCACAGTGTGCCTGGTACTCAGCGAAAGTTCATTGATCGTTTGGGATCTGCACACTGTTCAGAAGCCCGCCACTTCCTTTGTTGGGTGTATCTCGGCCTTTTGCCGTGTTTCCTTTAGGAAGGACTGCAGGGAAGGGGCTCTCCTCCTCTCGGCAGCAGGATACACACCCTGCCAGTGAGACGAGGGCAGGTAGGCAGAGAGCAGAAGTTCCCGTTTCCTGTCTTTTACATCAGCCACCACGAGAAAGAGTGATCCAGGTTTAGGGTGGGTCCACTGGCCTGAAGAGAGAAGGATTTAAGGTGTGGCTTCTTACCTCAGATGATCCAATTAGCCAAGAAATCCCTCATAGGTTGCCCAGCTACTTGGGTTCATAGTTAATTCCGCATGTAAGTCGAGCAGACACCCAAGAACGTCCACCACAGGTATCGGCTGAGAGATGATGAGAAATTCTGTTTGTGTCTTAGGAAACCGTGACATTCAAGGACGTGGCCATGGACTTTACACCAGAGGAGTGGGGGAACCTGGACCCTGCACACAGGGCGGCGATGCTGGGGAACTACCGGAGCCTGGTCTCACTTTGTAAGAACAGCTTCTTCCCATGCCTCTGAGACCCACCCCCAGGGCCGTCACTACGTCATTGAGAAGGAGGCGCACTAACGAGCCTTTACTTCTCATTCGGAGGTCAGGAAGCGTTTCCTCTTGGCCCAGAGGAGGAAACCGTTTTGTTTGGCTGGATGCTGGGGATTGCCTCTGAGCCTTGCATACACTGAGCATGCGCACTGCTACTGAGCGTATACAAACACACACACACACACACACACACACACACACACACACACACACACACACACACCCGATTCTGTTCTGTTCCCAGTCTTTGGGGGAAATGTTTAGGCTTCTTGTGTATCAAAACTCAAATGACAACCTAGTTACACTCTCATCAAGGGGAGAAACTTAGGGAAGCAGAAGTGTCGTTGGGACTTTATTTTTGTTTATAGTCAATTGGCTTGTCTATGCCCTGTCTAAACTATTAACTCAGGGCCCCTTCTGTGGCCGAGGTGGCCATCAGCAGCTCTGGACTTAGGTTATTTTTCCAGCTAGAGAGCGGAACAAAAAAAAGGAGATGCTTTTCCTGGCAGTTGAATTCAACTCATAGGCATTGTATCCACCAGAGAAACCTTATAGGGCAGAGAGAGGGAGTGCTTGTGGCCCGTTTTGGGATCCTGTGTGCATCACTGCTTGAGTGTGTGTGTGCATGCATGTCTGTGTGTGTGTGTGTGTGTGCGCGCGCGCGCGCGCGTGCATGTGTGTGTGTGTGTGTTTGTGTGTGTGTGTGTGTACGTGCTTGCTTATTTGAGGGTGGAACAGACTGTGTGGTGGCCAGTGTCAAACCATCATATTAAATCTCCAAAGGAATTCTAGTAATGGAAAAAAGAAGAAAGAAAATCGTTGGAAGACAAGCACTGTAGGTCCACAGTCACCGTTTTGGAATACTACTGAAACCCCATAGTGTTCATATTCTTTCCTGAAGTGGAGATTAATCTACAGTATTGTTTGTTCTATAATCTCCTCAGAGAAAAAGGAAACTGAGAGACTCTGTCTTCCTTTACAACAGACAAATCTGTCTTTACAAACTCAGCTTAACTGCAGATATTATAAGTCCCATTGGGAGGTCCTTCCTCCCTCACCCCAGATGGCCTTGCAACATCTTGTCTTCTTTGTAGATGAAGGGCGCGGACCTAAATTCCAGTAGAGATCTTGGTGCCCGCCGTGGATACGTGTTTTGTTCATTTTACTCTCTTCCTTTCTTGTTCTTTTTAATGAACAGGGCTTCCCATTTCCAAAGCCGATAACTATCATTTGGATGATGGAAAAGAACTACTGAAGCTTGAGAAAAAATCTCCCAAATGCAGTTACGCAGGTAGGTGAGATTGATTGGTGGGGGCTTCAGACATGTTCCGGAGAGTGAGCAAGTAACTCTTTTCTGAGCTTAAGAGACACTGCTAGAAATGCCCATGTGCCTTGATTTTCAAAATATTTTAAAATTTGAAGCTTTTAAGCATATAAGTCAAAATAATATATCACCAAAATTAAGAATTTTATTTCACTCTCTGTTCCTTTCTTTCCTTTTTTCTTTTTTCTTTCTTTCTTTCTTTCTTTTTTTTTTCAGCAGTAAAATACATAACAGCGTTATGTTTCTATTATTTTTTTTTACAAGTTGAACACACTCATATAACTGCTGTCTGTTGTAGAAATTGTATTAATTCTGGAGGACTTTGCTGGTCCAGCTAGCTCCCAAATGATTAAGGTAGAGACCTAGTGATCTATTTAACGAGCTTTAGCGCAGTAACTGGGCAGGTACAATTTAAACTGATTTTCTAAGCTAGTCTGTTACTTCCCTGCCACACTCCCCAAGTTACTTGACAGTCTTCATCCTGTCTGAGCTGGATCTGCTCTATCAGGCCACATCTCCTCTCTCCATCCTCCTCCTTTCTCCTCTCCTTCTCCCGGCCTTGTAATCAGCACCAGAAGAGAACTGCTCACTCCTCATCTGCCCAACTTCAGGCTGTCCAGCCGTCTTTATTAACCACTCAGAGATAATTGGGGAGCAAAGTTTACCCAACGAAGACTGGTGTACTTGAAAATTCAGTCATGTACACGGCAACTAGATCTTGAGGCCCTGAATTTAACATCTGAATAGACAGAGCACTAGACCAACCCTCCAAAACTGCCTAGATCAAGAAAACACTAGTCGCCTAAGAAGCACACCTCTCTCCCAAGGGTAACTTTGTCTGAACTTGTAACACCAGAGTTAGTTTCGATTGCTGGCGAACCTTATTTAAGTGAAGTCAGTGTATGTTCTTTGAGTCTGGCTTCCTTCTCTGAGCTTTCACAGTGAGATACATCCATGTTGTAGCATGTTGCTGAAATTAGTTCATTCTCAGTGTTATGTAGCCTTTCATTATTTCAGTATCACAGTTTGCCCATTCTAAAGACAGCTGTTACAGTAAAATGTATCAGTTCGGCCTAAGATGCTAATAACTGACACAGAGTCTGAAACATAATTTAAAGCTGCCAGCACTAAGCTGGGCAGAATCTAAACTGATACAAATCTACATGAACTACTCTAAACCTCATAACATACATATATTCCAAACACTTGCCAATCTGGTGATCCTTGGGCCATTTCTCTACCCCCTTCTCCTCTCTCAACTGTCTTCCCCTCTGTCAAATTTGGCTCTGCCCCATCTCCAGGAAGTCCCGCCTTCCACTTCCTGTCCTTTGCCCAGCTTATTGGCTAAACAGCGCTTTACTGACAGTTTTTACATCCACTCAAGACATTCCTCCACAGACAGCCATTTGAGTGATATGAATATTGTTCCTGTATACAGTCTTTCACATGTCTTTTGATGAATACATGTTTCTCTCTCTCTCTGTGCACGCCCACACACACGCACACACACACGATGTAGATATTGCCAAAGAGGTTTACAAAATCTTTCCAATTACATTTCCATTGGGAAAAGTTGCTACTTCTAGTTTTTCCACATGCTTAGTAACACTTAATATTGTCCATGTTTATTTTAGCCATTGCTATAGGTATGTGATGTCTTTTACGTTTTAAGAAATAAAAGTTTTAGAGATTCAGATAAAGTTCCCTCATTCTTTTGTTCTCTAGAAGTAGCCACTTTGTCTTAAAGTTGGTGTGACTCGATCTTGTATTTACATGAACAGGTGTATGTATGCATGTGCAAATATACATAAAAATGTGTGCTTTATTGTTATAATTCTCTGCCATTTCATTTTGTTATCGGTCTATATTAATATGTAATGAACTGTATATTTTTCTTTTAAACAATATGGAATATGAAAGAAGTGCATTGTGTGGGTAAACTGGACAGTTTGTTTTTACTTTTTGACCATTAGCCAAGTTGCATGACTATCTTTTATTACTCATGTTCATCTTGAGACTTGACCTTAAAATAGATAGATGACTGGAAGAAGATATATGGGTCTTAAAGTGTCATGTACTTTGGCATATGCCTTTAATCCCAGCACTTGGGAGGCAGGGGCGGGCAGATCTCTATGAGTTCAAAGCCAGCCTGATCTACAGAGTGAGAACAGGGCAGCCAGGGCTACACACAGGAACCTGAGCTCGAAAACAAAAACAAAAAAAGTGCCACATACTAGTTTTATTACGTTTGTTAATGTCCTTTCTCCATCTTGGCCATCAGTTGGCTTAGTGGCTCTTGTCCATTCTTGGAAAAACAATGCCACTGCATGTTTTTCATTTGCATTTCTCTGAGTGCTAAATATGAACTGTGTGAGCATTTGTGATTATTGCCTATTCAAGTTTCTTGTTGTAGCCACTTGTGCATTTTAGATTCTAGTACCTGACAGTGGTGATATTTCAGTATAAGGAGGGATTGGTTCTTATAGTTTGGAGCCTATTTAATAAGCCCCAAATTTGGTATATGAAACTTTAGGATTTTAAGGTCAGATTTACTGGTTGCTATTTTTCAATCCTGGGGTTGGAACCAAAGTCTTGTATAGGCTAGGCACGCACTCCACCCTTGAGTCACATCCCTAGCTCTTCCTAATTTGTTTAAGATTGTCTTTTGTGGTTTTTTTTGTTTGTTTTTTTTTTCATATGTTATTTTATTTATTTATTTATTTATTTTTATTAATTTATTCTTGTTACATCTCAATGTTTATCCCATCCCTTGTATCCTCCCATTCCCCCCCCCCCATTTTCCCATTATTCCCCTCCCCTATGACTGTTCCTGAGGGGGATTACGTCCCCCTATATATTCTCATAGGGTATCAAGTCTCTTCTTGGCTACTTGCTGTCCTTCCTCTGAGTGCCACCAGGTCTCCCCCTCCAAGGGACATGGTCAAATGTGAGGCACCAGAGTACGTGAGAAAGTCGTATCACACTCTCCACTCAACTGTGGAGAATATTCTGACCATTGGCTAGATCTGGGAAGGGGTTTAAAGTTTACCTCCTGTATTGTCCTTGGCTGGTGCCTTAGTTTGAGCGGGACCCCTGGGCCCAAATCTGCCTATCATATTGTTCTACTTGTAGATTTCTAGGATAAGATTGTCTTTTGAGGGCTGGAGAGGTGGCTCAGAAGTTAAGAGGATATACTGTTCTGGTCGAGACCCTAAGTTTGATTCTCAGCACCCGTGTCAGGCGGCTGACAACTGCCAGTAACTCCAGCTCCAGGAGATCCAAGGCCTCTGGCCACTGTGGGCATCTGACTCACACATACGTACACACTCACAAACACACACAATTAAAATCAATCTTTAAAAGCCATTTACTTTTCCTTTGTGTGTGAGTGTGGGCCTGGTGAGAGTGTTGCATCCCCTAGTACAGAAACTGCAGTGTGTTCTGAGCCTCCCTGTGGGTGCTGGGAACTGAGCCTGGGCTCAGGGTCTAGCACAGCAGAAAATACCCTGAACCACTGAGCAATCTCTCCAGCCTAGCCCTTACTAATTTAAGTTTACTTTTTGTGAATTGTTTTGTCCTACTCATGTCAGGAGTAAAATCTGAATTTTATTATAAAACAGTCAAATTCTGTTGTGCTGGTATTTGTTTTTGCAAACGAAATGAAGTGGACCTTTATCACGCTTCCAGCCTGTACTCCAGCACCGTTTACTGAGTGACCTTTTGTCACTGGTTTGTAATGCTGCCCTTTGGTAAACCTGGTTCACTTACACATATTTGAATTTCTTTCTAGGTTTATTTGTCTGTGTTCCAGTAGCATACTACTTTAATTACTATGCTGAATAGTATTTATAATAGCTAGTATTATACTATGCTATTATTACTACTTATTAGTAAATGTATATATATATATATATATATATATATATATATATATATATATATATATACACTTCGCTGCACACATCTGTGTAGCGATTTCTTGACTATTTATTATAACAGAAGGTATGCTATAAAGTATGGTTTTTCCTATGCAGGCCTAATTGACCTCCATTGGCACTTTTTTTTTTTTTTCATCTTTTCCCCTCCTTCTGTTGAATTTCTGATCATCTTCTCCTCCATCTGATTCTCCTGGATAGAGTCATTTCATTTTCATACTTATTTGCATCCGTTCTTTTTTGCAAAACCGTCCGATAGGAAGGTCAGACCCACTAACTCCACAAAGGCGTGCTTTCATCTTCATTCATTCTCACCAGTTATAGAACTGGTTTTGTTAGTCACAGAGATCAAAGGAAATTTCCATTTGCAATGTCTTTTCAGACGCGGAAACTAGACCTGAGAGCAAGGATTCAACTTCAGTGCGAGGCGGCTCCAAAGAAGAGTCCCGCCAGGTTACAGCGGACAGACCGAAACAAAATTCTGCTTCTGACTGCAGCTTGGAAACAGCTCTTGAACGTGGGCATTGGTTAGAGCATTGTCAAAGAAATCAGGAGAGGCACGTAAGACAAATGTTCACTCACAAGAACTCCCTCCCTGTGGAAAAAGACAGCGAGCGTGATGTTTATCGGAAATTTTTCAGTCAGAAACCTCCCCTTATGACTGATGACAGAGTTCCCAGAGGATCCCGTGACTTTCATACGCTTGGGGAAAGACTGAAGCAGAAGTCAAACTTAATGAAAAAGCAGAGGCCGTGCAAAGAGAAAAGGCCCCATAAGTGTGAAGACTGCGGTGAACTCTTCACTTACCATTCAGTCCTCATCCGGCACCAGCGGGTGCACACTGGGGAGAAGCCCTACAGCTGCAGCGACTGTAGCAAGTCCTTTAGCCACAGAGCCAACTTGACTAAACACCAAAGAACGCACACTAGAATTCTCTTCGAGTGTACTGAATGCAAGAAAACCTTCATAGAAAGCTCGTCTCTTGCCATGCATCAGAGAATCCACGTTGGCGACAGACCTTACCAGTGCGGCGAGTGCGGGAAAGGCTTTAACCGAAGTGCCCATCTCGCCCAGCATCGGTTGATTCACACTGGAGTGAAGCCCTACGAGTGTCACGAGTGTGACAAAGCGTTCATTCATTCGTCGGCGCTCGTTAAGCATCAAAGAACGCACACCGGGGAGAAGCCCTACAAGTGTCAAGAGTGTGGCAAAGCCTTCAGCCACTGCTCGTCTCTGACCAAGCACCAGAGAGTTCACACTGGAGAGAAGCCGTACGAGTGCAGCGAGTGCGGGAAGACTTTCAGTCAGAGCACACACCTTGTTCAGCACCAGAGAATTCACACTGGGGAGAAGCCCTATGCATGTAGCGAGTGTGGGAAAACATTTAGCCGGAGCTCCAATTTTGCTAAGCATCAAAGGATTCATATTGGGAAGAAACCCTATAAATGTGGTGAATGTGGGAAAGCCTTCATTCACTCGTCAGCTCTTATTCAGCACCAGCGAACGCATACTGAAGAGAAGCCTTTTAGATGTAACGAGTGTGGGAAAAGCTTTAAGTGCAGTTCATCCCTCATCCGCCACCAACGACTCCACACTGAAGAGCAACTCTGAACGCCCACAAGTGTTAACAAGTGTAAGGCGGCTTTATCGCTGCCTTTAGTATTTGAATATTTAAATAGAAGGTCTGTCATGTGGCCCTAGGGAGAGTCTGTGTGTGGATATGATCTCACTTGTCCTGTGTATAACTTTGAACAACAGATAGGAAATCCCTTACACCCAGTGACTGGATAATAGTGAAAACCTCTGGCTATAAATCTCAAAATTTTTGCTCCCAATTTTTCAAATACCCAATTTTAAATTCAAGAAACGTTTGGGACCCAGTAGTGATGAGAACATTGTGAAATCTGGTTTCCGCATGCTTAGTGACAGCAGGGCCTTCTGGATCTTTCGTTTTGCAGATTAGGCTTGAGACTTGCATCCTTATCCTCGGGAAGACAGAGACTTGTTACTCTGAACTCAAAGGTAGACAGGCACTTGAAATCGATTCCTTAGAGAGTAATTTCTGTATTAGAAAGTAAAGGAGAGGGGTTAAAACTACTTAGGATTCCCCCACAGAGTGCTGTCTAACTTGATGACATATCTACAACAGGTTCTGAGTTAGGTTTACAAGAACTATATTGGTCATTGATTCACATAAATTGAATCATTATCCTTTTACTTTGAAAATTCTCTAGTTCCCTTGGATCTACCCTAAAATATTTAATGGATCTGAATCTTCGCTTGGCTTTTGTTTGCCAAGGTCCTTCCTCTTTTCTCATCTTTGGCATTCATTGAGCCCTTGGTATTTTTTATAATCATATCATCAAGGAGAATTCATCCCGCTATGTTATCCAGCTTTCTGTGACTTTTAGAAAACTCTCCAGCTGTACTGCAATTTGAACGTATCCAAAAAGCTCTTAGGGGTCAATGTGTTCTTTTATTTAGGGTACCAGTCATGAAGAATGTGAGGCGCCATGGCATGCTTTCCTGTGAGGCATAGAAAAAGCTCACAGGACAGCCCTAAAGTGACTGGCCTGAGGGTAAACATCCTCCTTTCTCCTATTATCTGGCTTTCATGTTTATTTACGTTATTTTATTATCTTCCATACATTAGTTGGTCTTTATCCCTGACCTCTTAAACGTGCCATGATATCATTGTGATCTATTAGTGTAAGTGACGGAAGTGACCAAAAACCATTGAGAGGACAGGAAACACACAAAAAAACGAAAGCTCGGGTAAGTATTTAGTAAAGCGATACACGATGTCAGTTTTTTATCATTCTATTCTGTAGTACAAGTTATGTGAGAATAAAAACTATAGGAAAAAGTAATCTCAGGCTTCTAGCTCTTGTCTTCTTACACCGTTCCAGTTTTCGCTCTTGCCGTCTGTCTCAGTCAGGGTTTCTAGTACTGGGAAGAGGCACCGTGACCACAGCGACTCTTATAACGGAAAACATTTAACTGGGGCTGGCTTACAGTTCAGAGATTTTGTCCGTTATCATCATGGCGAGAAGCATGGCAGCGTGCAGGCAGACATGGTGCTGGAGAGGGAGCTGAGAGTTCTACATCTGGATCCACAGGCAGCAGGAAGAAAGAGTGAGCCATTAGGCCTAGCTTGAGCTTCTGAGATCTCAAAGCCCGCCCCCCAGTGATACACTTCCTCCCAGCAAGGCCACACCCACTCCAACAAGCCCATACTTCCAGTGATGTCACTTTAGGGCTGTCCTGTGAGCTTTTTCTATGCCTCACAGGAAAGCATGCCATGGTGCCTCACATTCTTCATGACTGGTACCCTAAATAAAAGAACACATTGACCCCTAAGAGCTTTTTGGAGACATTCAAATTGCAGTACAGCTGGAGAGTTTTCTAAAAGTCACAGAAAGCTGGTCTGAATGAAAGTAGCTGCCCCCCATGGTTCATTATATGACTAAAGCAAGTTAGTTTGAAGAAGTGATGGCAATGAGAGATACTGCCTGGTTGGTGAAGGAAATATAAATTCAGTAGTGATGGAATTCATAGGAACTGAGGGGAAAGGGACTCTTCATAAAGACATTTTGGAATGAACAGAAACTCACTTAAGGAGGCTAAGTTGGGTGGAAAGGCGTAAGGTCTGCCTTAATTAGGGTTTCTGTTGCTGTGGTGAAAGACCATGACCAAAAGCAAGTCGGGGAGGAAAGGGCTTGTTTAGCTCACACTTCCGCATCAAAGTCCATCACTGAAGGAAGTCAGGACAGGAACTCAAAACGGCAGGATGCTGAAGGCAGGAGCTGATGCAGAGGCCATGGAGGCGGGTGTTGCTGCTTAGTGTCTTATTTGCCGTGGCTTACTCAGCCTGCTTTCTCTAGAGACCACAGGACCACCTGCCCAGGCATGGCCTCACCCACAATGGAGTGGGCCCTCCCACCCATCCCCCGGAAAATGCCCTGCAGCTGGATCTCATGGAAGCATTTTCTCAACTGAGGCTCTCTCCTTTCAGATAACTCTAGCTTGTGTCAAGTTGACAAAACTAGACAGTTCAGGGTCTGAAGCCCAACTAGAAGAATGGCTGACCCAAGGAAAGGTGCTCAACTCTGTCATGACTTTGGCCAGTATAACATCCTCAAGAGTAGGACTTAGCAAACCAGGTTTGGGATTCTTGAGCAAGTCTGGCCACCACCTATTTCTACAAATTGTATTGGATCTCAACTACACTCAGTGTTTACATGGTGTCTAACTGCTTTTGTGTTCAGCAGCATCAGAGGTTGTGTCTGCTGTGACCAGTCTCATAAACACAAATAGCTTGTAGGCGACCGATCTGTACTTCATGTTCCAAGAGAAATTCAAACTCAGGCTTGAAACTTTGTTTTAGAGATCAAGGCACCAGCAAGTTTGAGTCTGGTGAGTGGCCACTGCCTTGTTCACAGAAGGTCCCTCATCCTCACAGGCTGTGAGAACTGTAGTCTCCTCGGATGCTTTAAACACACTGCCCCCCTTCATGAGAACTCTACTGGCACAATCTAATCACTGCTCAAAGGGTCCCACTTAATACCATCACCCCGGTGACAAAGTCCCAACACTTGAATTTTGGAAGGACATATTTGGTCCATAGCAGATCATGTCCTAAAATCGTGTAGTATTTGCTGATTGGCCCTGAGCTGGATCACCCATGTCAAGGAGTCGGGGGTGCGGTTAAAACCAGTAAGAAGTCAGGTGGAGTAGGAAAGTTGTAATGATGGTGAGCTTGCCCTGCGCTGGAGAGTGGAGCCATTCTGCGTACCCTCTTAGGCTGAAAAGCAGAGTGGAGAAGATGTACACACCCACTGCAGCTGCTGGGGACTCGGGAGTCCTCTCAGTCTAGGGGATGTGTAAGAATACAGGATATTTAGAGTGGGAAAATAAAGAGATGAGAAATGACACGTTGAAGTAGTCCTAACCTTAGGATGTAACTTTGTATGTCTTAAGAGAAGTTCTTCAGTTATTAAGACCTTTTCAGAACCTTCAAAGCCTAGATGAAACAGTTCAACTGGAGGCAAAAAAAAAAAAAATCTAATGAAATAGGACCAATGTGAGCTGTTCACAGTTGAACAATTTCTTGCATTCCCACTTAGCAAATATGTGTTCTCAAAAGACTACATTGCATAATAGTAAGATGGCAATACCTATAAAAGACCTCACACACATTAAGTAATGATACAGACAACCAACCACCCATGTCCTCCTACTTGCTCATGTGTGCTCTCAAGCACTTTAAATCTTTATTTACATGAATAGTACTTATTATATATATATATATATATATTTTTTTTTTTAAATGAAGAACCTGCACATTAGTCAGAATGGACCACTTAAGTAACTGACCACCCTTGGCTTATGGACTTTAGATGTACAGCGCTGTCCTCTGGTCCATCTCACAGCGATGCTTCAGTAACTCCAGATTTGCTTCCATCCTCACCTGGATCCATCTTATGGCTGCAGTCTAGAGTTTGCAGCTTAAATCACTCTAAGGCATTTGCTCTAAGTTAGTTCCTTGGGGAACCCCAGCCCTTTGTGTTTCAGTGTTTTCCCTTTTATGTCTTATAGTCAACGTAACTACATGTTTGTATATACATATGAAGCTTGGAAGTCTTAATTATTTTGTTTTGAATGACTTGATACTTATAAACTGAATCTGCCTGTTCTCACGGCCTGTCAATAAAGACGTTATTTCTATATGTGTTGTCAGAAGCATGAGTACAATGCTTTTAAATTATGACTTGAGTATATTTTAAAATGTAAAGAAAGGGCCAAGCTGTGGCACACACCTTTAATCCCAGGAGGCAGAGGCAGACAGATCTCTGAGCTTGAGGCCAGCCTGGTCTACAGAGTGAGCTCTAGGACAGCCAAGGCTACACAGAGAAACACTGTCTTGAAAAAAAAAGGGTCAGGTGTGGTGGCCCACAGCACCTTTAACACCAGCACTCAGGAGACAGAGGCAGGCAGATTGCTGTGAGTTCAAGGCCAGCCTTATCAACGAAATCAGTCTAGGACAGCTAAGGCTACACAGAGAAATCCTGTCTTGAAAAAAAAATTTTTTTAACCAATTTCTATCCACCAGACCAGCTTTATACAAAGCAGTAGAAGGAAGACTTCAGTCTGAAAAGGTTAACTATATCCAAGAGGAAACTAGGAATAAATAATCAAAAGGGAAGACATAAACATCAAAATTACAGAAGTAAACACTGCTTATTAATAACTCTATTAGTGATCTCAACTACACAATAAAAAGCCACAGACCAACAGAATGGATTTAAAAATGTAACCTACCTTTCTGCTTCATCCAAAAAATACCCCTCCCCACCAGGAACAAATAGGATAAATGGATAGAAAAGAGTATTCCCAGCAAATGGAACCAAGACGCAAGCAGACACGGCTTTTCTTTTTTTTTTTTTTTTTTAAGATTTATTTATTATTTATACAGTATTCTGCCTGTATGTGTGCCTGCACACCAGAAGATGGCACCAGATCTCACTATAAATGGCTGTGAGTCACCATGTGGTTGATGGGAATTGAACTAAGGACCTTTGGAAGGACAAACAGTGCTCTTAAACTCTGAGCCATCTTTCCAGCCCCTTTTTATTTTTTTATTTTTATTTTTATTTTTTATTTTTTTATTTATTTATTTATTTTTTGAGACAGGGTTTCTCTGTGTAACCCTGGCTGCACTGGACTCACTTTGTAGACCAGGCTGGCCTCGAACTCACAGCGATCTACCAGCCTCTGCCTCCCAAGTGCTGAGATTAAAGGTGTGCAGCACCACTGCCCATCAACATAGCTCTTTTTTAATATCTGGCAAAATAGACTCCAAAGTTAATCAAAAGAGACTACATACTCACCAAAGGAAAAATTCAGAGAATAGTACAATTCTAAACATTTATATACCAAACATAAGAGCATCCGAGTCCATAAAAGAAACTACTACAGCTACAATCACATAAGATGCTAATGTGGTGACACTCGATGACGTCGCCATACCCCCACTCTTGCCAACATGTAGGTCATCTAGACAAAAACCTAAACAAAGAAACGCCAGAGTTAAATAATGTCATAAATCAAATTGGCCTAATAGAGTCTGAAACACTAAATATATGTTCTTCTGATCAGCTCATGGAACTTTCTCTAAAACTGACCACAAATTGAGACACAAAGCTGGGCGTAACAGATATGAGAAAACTCAAATAGCCTCCTGCATCACATCTGTCCACTACAGATTAGAAATTGTTGTCAACAACAAAACCGATGGAAAGCACACAAACTTAACAGTAGCTGAACAACTCAGTATGGGAGGAAGACTGAACCAAGACAGAAATAAACAACATTTCAAACATTTTAGAATTGAATGAAAATGAAAACCCTGCATACGCGCACGAAGCAGGATTCAAACAGATCCATATCTGTTACTCTGCACAAAACTGAACTCCAAAGAGATCAAGAACCGCGCAACAATATAACACCGATTACCCAGAATCTGACAGGAGAGACGTGGGGGACGGGCTACAACTAACTGGCGGAGCAGGGAATTTCTGACCGGGATACCGATAACACAGTCACTAGCAGGATCTCATAAAGCTCAAAACACAGCAAAGAACACAATCATGGGAACAAAGTGGCAGCCTGCAGAGTGGGGGAAAACTCAACCAACTATACATCTGGTAGAGGGTTAGTATTGAGACGATATAAAGAACTAAAAGAAGAGAAGAAACTCAAGCAGACTTTAAAATAGGGTATAAAGCTAAGCAATTCTCAAAGACTGAAACACGAGTGACTGAGTGTGACAACTTGAATGAGAATGGCCCACATATATAATGGCTCATATATTTGAATACTTGGTCACCAGTGGATGAAACTGGGAATGATTAGGAGGCGCGGCCTTATTGGAGGTGTGTCCTTAGATTGGGCTTTGAGATTGCGAGATTCTCAGTACTCGCTCCCCTCTGCCTCCTACTGTGGATTACATGTGAGCTCCCAGCTGTTCCTGCCACTCTCCCTTTGCTCTATCATCATGGACTCCAACCCCTGAAACTGTAAGCCCAAACTAAATACTTTGTTTTATAAAGTTGCCTTGGTCATGGTGTCTTATTACAGTAATTTTTTTAAAAAAAGAAAAAGTAACTAATGTATTGTGAAACACTTTAAACATTTTCATGGCCTTAGAAATCAGGGAAATGCAAATTACAACCACTTTGAGATTTCATCTGGCCCCGGGCAGAATGGCCAAAATCAATAAAACATATGACAGCACCTGCTGGTGAGTGTGTGGGGAAAGGAGAACATTCATTGCTTTTGTGGGAGTGCAAACTGGTACAGCTACTGTGAAAATAAGTGAGGAGGTTCCTCAAAAAGCTGAAAACTGATCCACCGCAAGGCCCAACTGTGTCACTCTTGGGCAAATACCCAAAGGACTCTTTATTCATAATAGCCAGAAATTGGAAACAGCTTACATGTGCACCAGCTAATGAATAGACAATGAAAACGTGGTACATTTTTACAGTGGATTATTATTCAGCAGTTAAGAAAAATGAAATTATTAATTTTCAGGGTAAGTGGATGGAGGTAAAACCAATCATCCTGAGTGAGGTAATCAAAAAGAAAAAAAAAAACAAATAACGCATGTTTTCTGTTATATGTGGCTATTAGCTTTTAAGCTTTAGATAACTGTGTTTCAGTCAAAATAACCGCAGAGCTTAGGTAGATAATAAGGGCCAGGGGGAGAGGGGTATCTTCTGAGGAAGAGGAAATAAAATACAGTGTTAAAAAGAGATAAAGGGCAAATTAATAGGATAAAAAGGGGGGAGGGATAGGAAGGCAGAGTAAAAGAGGGAGTACAGGGAGGGACAACTAACGCTAAAGGCCTCTGAAAAGCCATGTGGAAGCTTACTCTGTGGAAGTCTCCAAAAAATATATTCATATATAAAAGAAATTAAATGGAGTCACTATATAATGAGGCTACAGGCTTCAGCTAGACAGCTAATGCCACCAAGTAAAACCTCCAGGGCTGGGACTGGCTAGGCTGCATCTTGAGTCATTGGCCAGAGGGATTCTATAGACACACTCAAACACCACAGGCTGTTGTCAATACTATTGCTTATTCTCCACAACCTGATGGCAAGGCTTTATCGCTGAAGACATAGCGTATGTCCTTGAACTTGAAGAAATTGATACCCAATTAGAAGATTTACCCCTACTGACTGATATTCATGGTGCTCGAAGGTACTTTGCATGCCACAGGAGGAAAACGTTATCATCAATGTCACTCAGCTGCAAACTCTGTGACCTTTAGCAGTGACTCGCCTACCAGACATATTAGTGTAAGAGTGGCAAGAATGTTATGAGTAACCAACCACTCCATGAAATGGAACCCATACCTGACACTGAACTTGAGGCTAGGTAAGTCATGGCCCTTAGAAGAAAATCTGCTGCTGTTACTCTGCTAAAGACATGTCCATTCTCTCAGCCTGCCCATAAGCATTTTACTGCCATGTCTGCTTTAGGTATGGTTTTATGGCTGTGAAGAGACACCATAACCAAAGCAACTATTATAAAAGAAAACATTTCATTGGAGCTAACCCTGGCCAGGCATACTTCCCAGCCACATGGTCTGTTTCCTGTAGCCTTAATCTCACCCTGGCTGTGCCTTCTCCATCCATGTCCCAGTGGCGGCTCCTCTGGTCCTCAACTGAGACCCTCTCCCTAGGCTCAGAAGTCCTGCCTTTGACCAATCAGAATGTGATGGAAAACAGTGTTTACAACACACCTAGACAGAAGACACTTCATAATAATGGCAATGCCAAAGTCTAGACTGTAGCCAGATCTCTGGGTACAGAAATCAGCATTTGAATACACAGTGTACAAAACCATCCTCCAACAGGGACGCCCGTGATCAGGATGTAAAGTAAATTAGTAATTAATTTAAAAAGAGAGAGAAAGCTCCACAACTAGACAATGTGCAGAGAGAGAGAGAGAGACACTGTGGAGCAACAGGTCCTAAAGGAATGTCTTCATTAACACACCCTCACCCCAGCTCAGGGCTCAGGGATTTGTGCAAAAGAGGAAACAGAGTGTGAAAGCCAGAGACCCCAAGGCAACAGTGTGTTCCAGAAACAACAGGACTGACGAACATATGAACTCACAGAGAGTGTGACAGCGCACATGAGACCTGTACAAGTTCAAGCCAGATAAAGTCCCAACAGGAAGAAAGGAAGCCGTCACAAATTCCCACCCCAAAACAAAAAGCTAATTGCAACTGATACCTCCTGGGAAAGGAGAAATTGGTAATGTCACTGGGTGTCACTGGGTATGTCAACCACACTCCACGGCAGGCCCCATGCTCAGGAGCAGCTGCCCAGAACAAAACTGACTCTGTGGTTGTTTTGGTTGTTGTTGTTGTGGTGGTGGTGGTGGTGGTGGTCTTATTTTGTTTGGATTTTTGCTTTGTTTTCGTATTTTTGTCTTTTTTTTTTTTTTTTTTTTTTTTTTTGATGCTCCTTCTTATGAGGGAGGTGCTTGAGGGAGAGAGAGAAAACATGTGAGGTTGAGTGAGGAAGATCTGAAAGGGACTAGGAAAGGAAAAGGAATATGATGCAAATATATTGTGTGAAAGTTTTTTGTAAAGGAAAAATTATGCTGACTATGCATACGGTTCACGTGCCTCGCTTCCCTTCCATTCTCTCAGCCTGCCCATAAGCATTTTACTGCCATGTCTGCTTTAGGTATGGTTTTATGGAGCTGCCTGACAGTTTCAGAGGTTTCGTGCTTTATCGTCATGGCGGGAAGCATGGGAAGCATGGGGGCTGCGTGTGAGCAGACACGGGGCTGGAGAAGGAGCTGTGAGTTCTATGTCTTGATCCACAGGCAGCAGAAGGAGACTGTGATCCACACTGGGAGTCGCCTGCGTACAGAAGACCTCAAAGGCCACCTCCACAGTGACCCTGGCAAGGACGCCCTGGAGGTCCGCGGCACAGGTGTGCGGAAGGAGTCAAGCTAAGAACGGCTCATCATCTGTCACTCTGGCCACAGCAGGAAGGTACCACACGGGTCATCGGACGTCTGTGACAGAACTTCATACAGAACCCTGGCAAACAAAACTAAGGACAACTTGGCATGAACTCTTCCCTCAATGATGAAGAAGCACTGACTACAAACATGGTCTCTTCTACTCCATTTGTGTACACGCAGAGGTATATAATTGCTTTAGGACAGTGCCTCACTATGCAGCTCTGGCTGGGCTGGCCTTGAACTCCCAGAGATCCATCTGCCTCTGACTCCTGAGTTCTGGGATGTGATCAAAAGCAGGCACCACAGCACCTGCCTTCAGATAGCTATATTTTTCATTTTTAGTTTCGGTACCTTTTTAAAACTTTCATTCTTTTCTTAGTATGTATGTTTTTGCACTTTAAATATTTAACTTGTGTCTTTGCTAGAAAAGGCTGCTTGTCCTCCCCAAGGCTGATACACAATTCTCTGCTGCGTTTCATTTCACTAACCCCACAGAAGGACTTACCTTCTCATTGTCACTTGACGCTTTTCACTCCCTCCCACATTCCCCCTTCACTCCAATTCTTAAACACTGATGTCCCTGGCTCAAAGAGAGAGACAGAGACAGAGAGAGACACAGAAAGAGAGAGAGAGACAGAGAAAGACAGAGCTCTGAGGGGAGAAGGTATCCCAATGGAAGGGCATCCTGAGACACGGGAGCTCACAAACCACAGCCTTGGATATTTATTATTTCAGAAAGGAGAAAGGGAACTTTACAATGGGAGAAACTCATCCGGCCACGTGATCTGTGCAATAAGCCCTACTAAGTGCAGGCACCACCTGCCCCCCACACCCCACCCCTGGGATGGAGGACGCTGAAAACAGCATGCCTTTCCCTTAAGGGATGAGAATGGGAGCGTGACAGGAAAAGAAGATGGATGGTAAACCTCCCGTAGATTAAAAGTGAGCTGAGCATCAGACAAAACCGCAGTGTTGATGGGTGCACCTATGCCAGTAAGCCACAGGCCATGAGGAGGCTGCGCCTGTGACTGACAGCAGGGCTGGCTCCGCCCCTTCATCTGGCCGGGGCTTCGGGATGCTTACAGCGGCGGGTGTGGTTGCTAATTTTTAAGATGAGGCCCAGTTTTCAATACGTTTAAGTTTTATAGCTAGAGAGGGAAGGGGGTTGGGGGGAATGACACAACTCAGAGCATTCCGTTAAGTGTGTGTGACCTGCGGGGTCGGTTTTCCTCCCTTCCCCGCCCTGGGGACAGGACCTGCCTGGGAGGTTTGGCGCCGCCTCAGGGACTCTGCGTGCAAGTCCGGGAGGAAGAAGAATTGCACAGAAAGCCTCCTGGATGCTAGAGCCTTAGAGGATCAAAAAAAACCATCTTGTGTCAGTGACCTCGTGGCGCAATGGTAGCGCGTCTGACTCCAGATCAGAAGGTTGCGTGTTCAAATCACGTCGGGGTCATAAATGTCTGTTTTCCCCTAAGTATTTCTGGTTCAGTAAGCGCTGCCCTTTCCCTATGCAGGCATGAAGTTTGGCCACTACCTCCCTCATTGCTGTGGGGGGGAAAACGATGAAACTGCTTGTAAACTATATAAAGAAAAACAACAGAATGAAATTTTAAATCTTAAACTCTCAGAGTTTTGTTTGGTTGGCTGCTCATTTTTAAGCTGAGGTTGGGGTGACCGAAAAAAATCCCCGCCCCCCAAGTCCTTTGCTCACACACTTCAAGCTGTGGAGGACAGCAGAGACTTAAAATCCAGGAATGAGAGGAATTAAATTTATTATAAAAGAAAATTTCCCTTGGCTGCTTTAGAAAAGTTTTCTGGGATACTCCTAATGCCGCTGTTTCCAGTCAACACATCCAAACTAGTAGGTTTTAAATGGTTTCTAAGTCTTCATCTGCCTAAGTAAGACAGGAAACACTTTTGCTTCCTTCACAACTCCTATAATTCTTGTTTAATTCACTGCAGAACACAAACTCTAAACTCATTAGACTCTTCAACCTTTCAATTTTGTTTTTCCTTTCTTTCTTTCTTTCTTTCTTTCTTTTTTTTTTTTTTTTTTTACTTTATTTTTGTTTTGTTTTGTTTTTCCAGACAGGATTTCTCTGTGTAATAACCCTGGCTGTCTGAAACTCTCTTTGTAGACCAGGCTGGCCTCAAATTCACAGAGGTACACCTGCTTCTGCCTCCTGAGTGCTAGGATTAAAGGTGTGTGCTACCATGCCTGGCTCTAACCTTTCAAATTTTTATAGTCAAAGAATCTCTCTCTCTCTTTTTTTTTTTTTTTTAGCGTTATAGCCTAAGAATTTGTGAAAACATTTTAAATGTCTAATGTTTAAGGTTGTGAATTGATTTTTATAAAATCCCCTTCCCATATGAATGAATGAGATTTTAAACGATCTGGATGTTAGATAATATTCTATCCTTGTAATATCCTTCTTATTACAAAAGCAAATTCTACTGGGGATTTGTGTGTATGTGTGTGTATACAGATTTTTCAGTAATGAATTTT
This sequence comes from Acomys russatus, assembly GCF_903995435.1. Taxonomy (NCBI): domain Eukaryota; kingdom Metazoa; phylum Chordata; class Mammalia; order Rodentia; family Muridae; genus Acomys; species Acomys russatus. Next base: position 43,534,356 of record NC_067161.1, on the reverse strand, counting down.
AAACATCAACTCATCTTATTTAAAATTAGCAAGAATTTGTTTGCCCGTTATACAAAGATCAAAATAATCAGACATTTTATTAAAAACCTAGGCAAAAGTATTTTTCTGAAGAAAGAAAAAGTAGGGACAAGAGAAAGAAAACTTTAATTTCTTATGTGTGTCTGCGTGCGCACTGACACACTTTAGTCAGTTCATCACTATAAAAAGGGATTAACAAGCCGGGCGTGGTGGCGCACGCCTTTAATCCCAGCACTCGGGAGGCAGAGGCAGGCGGATCGCTGTGAGTTCAAGGCCAACCTGGTCTACAAAGTGAGTCCAGGATGGCCAAGGCTACACAGAGAAACCCTGTCTCGAAAAACCAAAAAAAAAAAAGGGATTCACTTCATAAAGAAAAATAAATGTATTAACTCCCAGCCATTGAGACTGAAAATCCAAACAGCACAGTGAGAGCTCTGATTAAGGTTCCAAGACCTGCAGCAGGATCGTGTCGGGGAGCGAGAGAGACAGGCTTGCTTCTCTCTCTCTCTTTTTTAAAGATTTATTATTTATACAGTATGTACTGTATAAATGCATAACAGAAGAGGGCCCAGATCGCATTATAGATGGTGGTGAACAAACGTGGTTGCTGGGATTTGAACTCAGGACTTTCGGAAGAACAGACAGTGCTCTCAACCTCTAAGCCATCTCTCCAGCCCCTCGCTTCTCTCATAACAATCCCAAGGCTTGTACGACAATCTCCTGTCTCCAGAGACTGGTTGGATCTCAAGACTGCCTTTCCTGAGGTTCGGTCCCTCCAAACACCAAGCAGAAGAAGAAATGCACTGAGCAGGAACCTGTCTCTCAGCCAGGGCAGCCTCCTCAGCGGGTGTCCAGTTAGTGGTTAGCCTTATGTTTCTTTGTTAGAAAGGATTTCTAGCTTCCAGATTATATTGAAGGGAGGAAATCAATGTTTCGAAGTAAAATTCTCTTAAGGTTTAAGACAGACTCTGTTGAGGGCCGACTTGCAGTCTGGCACTGTCCTCTGGTGGCTACGTAGGAAAATGACATGAACCCGGGCCTGCCGGTGGTTTTAATAAGTGGAGATCACAAGCAGGCCAGGATGTCTTCACTAGCCTGCAGGTGTATCTCATGCAAAGCTGTAAGATTCAATATCTTAGAAATGCCTTCCAGAAGAAGCCGCTGTTTTTCCACGTCACACTCTGATTGGGGGGGGGGGGCTGCTTTGAAAGTCTTATCAGAGTGAATTTATGAGAACTAGAGTCAAAACTGCCCCGCATGATTAGCAAGGCCTGATGGGGAAACTGTTGAGACCACCTGGTTTGCACCGCAGCCGTGTGTGGTTACACCTGCATGGTACACTTTGCTTATCTCTTTCCATTTTGGCCTGGTATTCCCCTGAGCCAGCCTGTACCTGCTAACAGGAGGCTACACTCCACTGTTCTGTTTTTCTAGCAAAAGCCCCACAAAAATGAAAAGTCAAAATAAACAAGCAAAAGACCAATAAGACCAAAAAAAAAAAAAAAAAAATCCCAAAACAGGGCTGGAGAGATGGCTCAGTGGTTAAGAGCCCTATCTGATCTTCCAAAGGTCCTGAGTTCAATTCCCAGCAACCACATGGTGGCTCACAACCACCTATACTGAGATCTGGTGCCCTTTTCTGGTGTGTGAGCTAACATGCAGGCAGAACACTGTATAAATAATAAATAAATCTTTTTTTTTTAATCCCAAAACAAAGCAAAATTAGACCAAAACTCACACACACACACACACACACACACACACACACACACACACACACACACACACACACTCTACTACTGAGTTTATTTTGTGTCCGCCAATTAATTACTCCTGGGCATGGTGCCTGCCCTGGAGTGTGCTTGGTACACCCAGTGACACTCCACTTTGAATGCTGGTTTTCCCATTGCCAGTAGGTAGCAATTACAGAGAACTTCCTTGCTGCGAACGTGAGTCCTGTCTGCTTCCCCCCTCAGTGCTAGGGCCCGGTCTGGCTTGAACCTGTGCAGGCCCTGTGTGTGCTGCACGGTCTCTCCGTGAGTTCACTTGTGCATCGATCCTGTTGCGTCTTGAAGCCACTGTTTCCTTGGAATCCTATGTCACCTCTGGCTTTTACCATCTTCTGTCACTCCCTGAACTTTCTTGGTAGAGATCTGGAGAGAACATTTCCTTGTGGCTCTCAGAGTCACTAACACCGCCAGGCCAGACCTTATGGTAGCTCAGCAGTTCAGGCTTCCACACACTTTTTTTTTCCCACAAGCTTCCATCTTCTTGCTTCGTCCTTGACTATTTCTGACACTGCCTGGCTAACACCTCAGTGCCCCCACGGATTTTCCCATCACTATGACACATGTCTTCCTGGCTGAGCTCACTGATAGCTTACCCAACAAGTTCTCTTCCAGGATAAATATAGGGAGGCTCTCTGGGCCTCCTGTCCTTTGAACTGACAGACCCGTAGACACACTGAAGAACTTAAGAGACCTCAGAAATAGGCTTCTAGCGTGACGCTTTCATTTTACAACTGGAGACGCTGAATGGTAGATGGTAGTACCAAAAAACACGAGGTCCGCCTGGACCCACCTGTCGCACTTGCTTAGCACCTGGTCATCTCAGGTCCTGCAGCATCTTCTTAATGGCTGCCTTAGAGTTTCACTTAGAATGTTTTACTTATTCATTATTAATTCTGAAGAAATGCTGGGCCCCGGGGAGGTGGCTCAGTTGGTAATGTACCTACCTGTGCAAGCATGAGGAGTTAAGTTTGGATACCCAGAGCCCACATAAAAGTCAAGCTCAGGGATGGGGAGATGGCTCAGCATTAAAGGCAGGTCCACAAAAATACAGAGGTTGAGCAGAGAGGCATACACCAGTGACCCCAGCTCTGGAGAGCAAAGACAGATCTTTGGGGCTCATGGCTTGCCAATTTTGCCAACCAGTAGGGTCCATATTCAATGAGAGACCCTATCTCAAACAAATGAAGAGCAATAGAAGACATCCAATATTTACCTCCAGAACACACACACACACACACACACACACACACACACACACACACACTGTAAAGAAAGTCTAGACCCAGATAGATTCACTGCAAAATTCCACCACACTCTTAAAACAAAACAAAAAAACAAAAAACAAAAAAACAGCACTAGCACTTCTCAAATTGTCTCATGAAATAGAAAAGGAAAGAACTGCTTCCAAACTTTGCTCTTGTGGGCAGCATCATCCTGATATCAAAGCCAGATGAAAACACAGTAAAAAGAAAACTACAGACCAATGTCCACTATGAGCAGAGATGTAAAACTGCCCCCAATAAAATATAAGCTGAATTCAAGAACACATCAAAAAGAGCATCCACCACAATCAATTTGGCTTCATTCCAGGCATGCAAGGATGGTCCAACTAATCAGTAACTATAATAAATAACATAAATATAGACTCAAAGATGAAAGTCACACAATCATTTCAACAAATGCAGAAAAGGCCTTTGACAAACTCCAACATCCCTTCACCATTTAAAAAAAAATCTGAAGACACTGGTGATGGAAGGAATATATCTAAACACCCTAGAGGCTGTTCATGACAGCTCTATAGGCAGAAAAGCTGGAAGCATTCCCACTAAAATCAAGAACAAGGCAAGGGTGTCCACACTTTTCCTTCCTGTTTAAAATCCCCTCTTACAGTCTCTCCACCTCCTCTTCCTGCAGTGTTGCCTGGGCCTTGGGGCCAGGAGTTGTAGATGTATCCATTGTTCTATGCACATTGATCAGTTATGGTTCTCTGTAATGATTCATCTATTCCAAATAGAAGCTTCTTTGATAAGGGGTGAGAACTATGCTCGTCTGTAGATATAGGAAAAGTAGTTAGTATGCCATTCAGAATTATGCATAGGACTCCACGTGCACACGCAAGTAGGCCAACAATCAACAGATGGGAACCTTCCGAATTAAAAGACTTCTGTACAGCAAAGGATACTGTTCGTTGAATGAAAAGGGTAGGAGAAAATCTTCAACATCTGATAAAGGATTAGTATAGAAAATATACAAGGGGGCTGGAGAGATGGCTCAGTGGTTAAGAGCACTGCCTGCTCTTCCAAAGGACCCGGGTTCAATTCCCAGCACCCACATGGCAGCTCATAACTGTCTGTAACTCCAAGATCTGACACCCTCACACCAACGCACATAAATTAAAATTAAAATTAAATAAAAATATTTTTAAAAAAGAAAATATACAAGGAACTCAAGAAACTAAACACCAAGAGAGCAACCAACCTAATCAGAAAATTAACTACAGAATTGAACAGAGATTTTTTTTTTTCCAAAAGAAGAAATACAAATTGCTCACAAATATCTTGAAAAGTGTTCAGATCCTTAATTGTTACAGAAATGTAAATTATAGATATTCTGGGCTTCTAGCTTACTCCAATCAGAATGGCCATAATCAATGGAAACAAAAGACAAAAAAAAAAAAAGTGAGGCTGTCGATAGAGAGGAGTATTACTGTTGTGCTGGCTAGTCTTCTGTCAACTTGACACACAAACTAGAGTCATCTGAAAGGAGGGCACCTCTATTGAGAAAACGTCTCCATAAGATCCGGCTCTAAGTCATTTTCTTAATTAGTGATTAATCGAGGAGGGTGCAGTTCATTGTGGGAGGTTCTAGCCTTGGCTTGGTGGTCCTGGGTTCTATTAAAAAACAAAAAAACAAAAAAGCAGGCTGAGCAAGCCAGGGGGAATAGGCCAGTTAGCAGCACTCTCCTATGGCCTCTGCATCAGGTTCCTGCCCTGTTTGAGCTCCTCTCCTGACTTCCTTTGATGATGAACAGCAATATAGAAGCATAGGCTGAATAAACTCTTTCCTCCTCAACTTGCCTTTTGGTCATTGTGTTTCATGGCAGCAATATTAATCCTAAGTAAGACAGTGAGAGTATAAATTGGCACAACAATTATGAAAGCTACCATAGTTTTCCTTAGGAGGTCTCTCATCCTCATAGATCAGCAGAATTAATATTGTTGGAATTCGGGTGAAGGGAGATCATAAAATTCACATGGAAATGCAAATGCTTAACCTAAAGGAAGCTCCATTTTATATGCAGACACTCGTGCATCTGTGTTCAGTGTAACTCTTTTCACAAACACAAGGAAATTAATTACTGCCCTGATCTTAATTTCTTTTCTCCATCTACTGGCTGGTTGGTGTTTTGTTCTTGTTTTCAAAGCCCTAAGGTACATTATAACGTTATTTATTTTTATTAATGTTTACTTAGTTGCATACGTGTGTGCCTGTGTATTGTGTATGTGCATCACACACACACAGGAGCCTTTGAAGATCAAAAGAGGCACTGGATCCCCTGGAGCTGGAGTTACAGACAACTTTGAGTCATCATCTGGGTGCTGGGAACTATAACCGGGTCTTCTGAAAGAATAATAAACACCCTTAACTACTGAGCCTCCCTCCTTCCCCTCCCCCTCCCCCTCCTCCTCCTTCTTCTTCTTCTTTCTCTCTCTCTCTCTCTCTCTCTCTCTCTCTCTCTCTCTCTCTCTCTCTCTCTCTCTCTCTCTCTCTCTCCCCCCCCCTTCTCTCCTTCTCTCCCATGCTACCCTTGAACTGTTTGTATAGACCAGGCTGGTCTCAAACTTACAGAGAAGCACCTCTCTCCTAATTTTGTGTCTGGTCTTGGTGACCGAATGAGTTTCATTTATTTTGCTTGCATGAAATGAGTAAGGAGAGAAATTGACGATTTGGGGGAAGCCCACACAGAAATGCTGAAAATTAAAAACCCAGTGAATCGAACAGAAAAGGTGGAAACACCACCAACAGATTCAGCCAATCAGAGGAAAAAACATCAAGGAATGGGGGGAACAAGGTTGACTGGTGTATCTAAATCCAAAAGGGAGTGTTACAATGTCCAAGAAGTCTGGGATGCAACCAAAAGGCCAAACCAAAAAACTCACAGAATAGATGGAGCTGAGAGAAATGCTAAAAACAGAGAATTCTTCTATTTGTTGAATCTGGAGGTCTCAGTGTAGGATTCTTGAAGACACAATTAGGGCCATTAAGTGTTTATGCACTACAGTGTACCTTGAAAGAGCGCTGTGAGTTTTCCTCCCTGCAAGCCACATTATCGACGCCTGTCCATCTCTGGGTAGTTAAAGAACTGGGCTTTACTCTCCAAGCGCTTTCCCAGCTGCTGCTACAGCCCCGACGTCCAAGAAATCTGACAGGCCACTCTCTGCCCTGGGAAACCCTAAAGTTCCTGTCAAAACCTTGCAGCTAATAACAAGCAAGTCACGGTGCTGGGTGGAGGAGGTTGCCATGGAGACAGGTCCAGGGCCAGGGGCTCGGGATGGGAAGGCTCGGGTCCGGCTTCCCATTGGCTCTACGGACGCGCAGCGTTCGCCAGTAGCACATGCGCAGTGGCGCCGAGGCGAGGTCGCTGAGAATCCCTGGCGCTGGGGGTTCCGGCCGGAGCCTCTGGGGACCAAGCTCGGGACTGGCGGGCCCTGACACCTCTCGGCTCCTCCTGGGGAGGGAGGCGGTGAAGCTGAGCCCCTGGTGCAGCTTGGGGTCGAGCCCGCCACGCAGGCGCCCTCCACGCCGCCGCCATTGTTGCCCGGGCTGCGCCGACGCCTCCCTCCTCGCCCCCCGAGCCACAGGTACTGATTTCTGAGTGTCCACGGGGAGGCCGGGTCGGAGCGAGGCTGGGATGAGGAGAAGGCTGGAGGCGAGGCCAGCGCATCACCTCCGGCGGCGCATCCACCGGGGCATGACTGCGGGTGACTGGGTGTTGGAGCCCCGGACAAGTGCGTGTGGGTTCTTCTCCGCGTCGGGATACTTATGAGGTTGGCTTTTGGGGATCGTGCTTTCTGATTTGTACTTGAGGAGGCTTCTGAGGCGGCCTCCAATCACGGCCCGACGGGCTTGTCTTCCCAGCTCTGAGAGTACAAGGCAGATAAATAGTTCGCCTTGGCCCCACCCCTATGAGGTTGTTTTTGGAAAGCTCCAGTTTGTCCCAATAATCTCAGATTTGCTCTGTTGCTGAGAACATCCGGAACGTCACTGACTAAAACAGTGACACATTTCTTTTTTGTAAGATGATTAGTTTTTAACAGGTTAGAAATTGGCCATTCTGCTCATAATTCTTTTGAGTTATTCTAGCACCAACATCGATACACACACTTCAAGGATGACGTCTAAGTCTAAGGATAGAGAGAAGGAAGAGCAGGCTGAGCCCTGTGTGTGTGTGCGTGCACTGAGTCTGCTTCTGTGTTCTTGACGAGTAGCACAGTACACCGGGAATTCTGGAGCTTATGGTCCATCCTGGCTAGTTTGATGTCACCTTGACACAAGCTATAGCCATCTGAGAGGAGGGAACCTCAACTGAGGAAATGCCTGTTTTATAAGGCTCAGCTGCTTCCTGCCTCCAGAACCCTGCCCTGATTGAGTTCCTGTCCCTGACTTCCTTTGATGATGGGCAGTGATGTGGAAGCAAGTGCCAGAGAAACTTCTTCCTCCACAAGTTGCTTTTTGGTCATGTTTGTTTCATCGCACCAACAGTAACCCTAACTAAAACAAATTGGAACCAGAAGTGGGGGTGTTGCCATCACAGACCTGACCGTGCTGTTCTGGGGAAGATTGTGGAAGGATGTGGGAACGTTAGGCGAGAAAAGTCATTGAGTGTTGAAAGCCTGGTGAGCTGTTCTGTTGGAGCTTGCAGGATGAGAACGTTAGGAGTAGGACATATGGCGGAGGCCTGGCCAGTGAGGTTTCAGAGGGAAGCAAACGTGGCCTTTTGTGTGAAAAATCACTGGTGTCTGGTCAGATGGAACCAAATAATCGGCTATGATTAAGAAGAAGCTAGCATCACTAAGGTGAAGTCTTCTGGGAAGTGTTTCCTCAGGGTCAGCACACAGAAGCTATGTTTCAGAGGCAGCCAAGATTATACCTCATTCTGGCTGCCATTGTTGGTAGAGTAAGAGTCAGTCAGGTGGTACTGGTTTTGGTGGCATGAAAGGGTCATGGAGAGCAGCTGAGACTTGGCACTGTGGACATGGCTGGGGTCCCTGGAGAGAGCCCAGGAGAGTCTGTCTTAGAGTCAGGGTTTCCGTTGCTATAATGAAACATCTGACCAAAAAGCAAGTTGGAAAGGAAAGGGTTTATTTGGCTTACAATTCCATATTGCTGTTCATCATCAAAGGAAGTCAGGGCAGGACCCTGGAGGCAGGAGCTGATTGCGAAGGCTGTGGAGAGGTGCTGCTTTCTGGCTTGTTCCTCACGGCTTTTTCAACCTACAGAACCCAGGACCACCAGCCCAGGGATGGAACCACCCACAATGGGCTGGGCCCTCTCCCATCAGTCACCAGTTAAGAAAATGTTTTACAGCTGGATCTTATGGGAGCATTTTCTCAACAGAGGTTGCGTCCTTTCAGATAACTCTAGTTTGTGTGTCCAGCTGACATAAGACTAGCCAGCACAGAGGCTATTGGTGAAAACACAGCCCAGTTGCAGCAAGAGACCCCAGCATTTTGGAGATGCCAGTACCATGGAATGAACACCAAGAACAGCAGCAGCAGTGGCGTGGAGCCCGCCAGAGCTGGGAGACAAGCTGTGTGTGCTGCAGAGAGTGGAGCCGGAAAAGTGACTCAAGCCTTTTGGAGGAGCCCGGAAGATCATGAGTGGATTCCAGACACTGGACATTGAGTTATTTACACATCTGGAGTTTGGTTTTGCTTTGCTTCGACTGTGACTGTGCCCTGGTTCTTTCATCCTGAAATAAGAAAGTCACTTTTTTTTTTTTTTTAATCTTATAGGAGACCGCAGTTGAAAGACTTTGGACTTTAAAGGAGACTAAAATTGTAAATGTTTTCTTTTGTAACACTTGTGGAACCTTTTAAGTTTGAAAATGTTTTGTGTTGTGATGTCGATATTAATGTGTGGTCTTGGGGATGAATAAGAAAGGAGAGGTTGTGGCTTAACAGGGACGTGGTTTTGTGTCAAACTAACAAGAGGTCAGTTGTGCTGGCTAGTTTTACATCAGCTTGACACAAGCTATAGCCATCTCAGAGGAGGGAACCTCAGTTGAGTAAATGCCTCTATAAGACTGAGCCTTAGGCAAACCTGTCTACTGAGCACTTTCTTAATTTGTAATTGATGTGGGAGGACCCAGCCACTGTAGGTGGGGCCACCATTGAGCTGGTTGTCCTAGGTTCTATAGGAAAGCAGGCTGAGCAAGCTATAGAGAGCAAGCCGGTAAGCAGCACTCTTCCATGGCCCTGGCATCAGCTCCTGACTCCAGGTTCATATCCTATTTGAGTTCCTGTCCTGACTTCCTTTGATAATGAACAGTGATGTGAAAGCCTAAGTCACAAAAAACAAAAACAAAAACAAAAAAACCACCTTGCTTTTGGGTCATGGTGTTTCATCACAGCAATAGTAACCCTAAGACAATTCTTGTGTTTCAGAGTCTTGCTCATCCTTGAAAGTTCTGGACTCAGAATTTGTTACAAGCTTCTAACTTTACCGTGGCTCTATTCAGGACCTGGCTGCAGCAGCCCCTGAGGGGAGAAATTATTGTGACTGTAGCATGAGACATCAAGCAGTTGGCTCAGTACTGGAAAAATAAAGGATACGGCCAGATTGGTTCTCCTGTCTGTAGCAATGTTAGCCTCAAGGAAGAAGAAGATGGCCAGTTCTTCACGCTCACCTGCCCTTCTAATGTGGAAGCCAGACAAGGTTCAAAATGGACCCTACAGCATGGAGAAGCAAATACTCACTTCAAGACTCTTGCGTGACACTGAAACCTGTCGACAGAATTTTAGGAACTTTCCATACCCAGATGTGGCCGGTCCTCGGAAAGCGTTGAGTCGGCTCCGAGAGCTCTGCCTGAAGTGGCTGAGACCTGAGGTTCACTCCAAGGAACAAATCGTGGAGTTGCTAGTGCTGGAGCAATTCCTGACCATCCTGCCTGGGGAGGTTAGGACTTGGGTAAATTCTCAGTACCCAGAGAGCACCGAGGAGGTGGTGGCTCTGGTGGAGGATCTGACGCAGATCCTAGAAGAAGAAGGTGAGCATGTACAACAGGGAGGGGTAGAATCCATTGCGCAGTTAGAGAAGACACCTCTGAGAGCAGCACCGACCCCCCACCCCCCCCCCACACACACCCTGAGTGAAATTGGGGAGAATAAAGGTCAGTGAGTGCTGAGCTTTAACATGAGGTCTGTCCTGCGTCGGGTCCCGTCCAGAGCACTTGAGACTGCCGTGTCTTGCAGAAGTTTGCACCATTGTGCTAATAAACCATTAGTTTTATGAATTGGGTTTTTACAAAAATATGCTTCCAACTCACAACTTTGTATCAGAGATTTAGAGAACAGGAGATGCATGTAGCCTGGTGTTGGAGTGCTTGCCTCACACACACGAGGTCTGAGCTTTAATCCCAGCACCACCAATGAATAACAAAGAAATAATAGAAAAGCACACTTTCTCTGCCTATTCTTAGTGCCAAAGCAGGCTTGTTTTTGAAGTCTGCATTGATGGGTTAGGGCAAGTCATTGGCCTTTTCTCTGACTGAGGGTTAGTGAGGTTCTCAGTGTCATTTGCCCTCTCACATTAAGAGTGTACACTTCTGCCCGGTGATGTGTGTCCCAGACCATGCAAACAGACTAATCACTATTGTCTTCCTCAGCTCCTCAGAATTCTGCCCTCCCCCAAGAAGCCCCAGAGGAGGACCCCAGACATGCTTTCCAGGCAGGGTGGCTCAATGACTTGGTGACCAAAGTGAGTCTGACTTTTCTTTTGTGACTTTAAAGTTGCTTCTTAGTGCATGAGGACATTTTGTCCCAGACCTATCCCTACTAAGCCCTCAAAAGCCCCATCCAGAACCTCAGCGGCCTCAGTTTCCCTGAGTAAACCCACATGCCTCTCTCATCTTCCTCACTCTGACTTTCATCAGCAGTACTGAGTGAAGGCTGAGAGACTGGCCCCGCAGGGAGATGGGATGTAGGTTGGGGCTCTTGGTGCCAGTTTTGAGTCTGTAACTTGACACGGGATCTTCAGCACTCTGGCCTAAGTTCCTAGGTGCCAGGAAGGAAACTGTACACACTGACTGGGGATTCTGGGTTATCCTAGATTGTAGTGCGGGTGCTCTTATTTTCCTTCATCAAAAAGTAAAGGTTATATATTCTGTGATCAGCTGTTTGATTGGTTTTAAGAATAACAACTCAGAAAGAAAAAGAAAAAAATAACAACTCAGGCAAGATTAAGAGGATGATTTCCTGCGGGCCTGTAGCCTGAGGTGGTTTGGTTGGTTGGTTGGTTGGTTTGGTTTTTCAAGACAGGGTTTTCTCTGTGTAGCCCTGGCTGTCCTAGTCTCACTTTGTAGACCAGGCTGGCCTCAAACTCACAGCGATCGCCTGCCTCTGCCTCCCGAGTGTCAAACCATTATTTTTTAAATAGATGATACTTGGAAAATCAGAAAATCTAGGGGAAATGTGTTAGAAATTTAGAAGCAGACTTCTATAGAAAATAACATGCAAAAATGTATCCATGTTATACAAAGATCATATGCTAAACCAAAATAAAAGGAGACTAGAGAGATGGCCCTGTAGTTAGGAGCACTGGCTTCTTTTTCAGAGGTCCTAGGTTCAATTCCCAGCACCTACATGACAGCTCACAGCTCCAAGGGATCTGACATCCTCACAGAGACATACATGCAGGCAAAACACCAATACACATGAAGTAAAAGTTTTACTCTTCAGTTATTTTTCAGCTGGGCAGGACTGAGGCATAGTGTCCTGAGTTCATAGGCTACACCCTAAGACCTTGACTCAAAAACAGGTAATTTTTTTAAAGTTACAACTGAAAAAGGGAGCTTGCCAGAGTAATGAAGAGCCTAGTGGTGCACACCTGTGATCCCAGCACTAGGGGACCAGAGGCAGGTGGATCACTCTGAGTTTGAGTGGCCAGCCTGGTCTACACAGTGAGTTCTAGGCCAGGCAGAGCCACGTAGTGAGACCCTACCTTAAAACATTTTTAAAAACAAGAACAAAAAGAGACAGTAAACTTTCCAGTAAACGTGTCCACAAATGCAGGAGTTGATCAGAAATAAGAAAGAATAGGGATAAAAAGAGTGGACTCTCTCTTTCATTGTAGAGCAGGTAACGTTTTAATTATAGCATGCTGAATTTACTCTTGAGGCAGAATCAGCCCTCTCATCCTGTTTTCAGCCTTCTGTTCTTGGGAGGTGGCTCAGTAGGCAAAACGCACACCACAGAGACACGGCCTTAGTCTGGATCTGCAGAAGCCACACAAAGCTAGATGTGGCGATGCATGCCCATTCCGTCAGAGCGCCTAAGCAAGGCAGGAGGCAGGCACAGGAGGATTCTTGGAAGTTCACAGGTCAGCTAGCAAACAGGAGACCGTGTCTCAAGTAAGCTAGAAGTGAAGTAATGGCTGACTGACACCCGAGAGTGTCTTCCAACAATCTGCACACAATCTACACACACACCATGATATAGGCATGATTCAAATACACACACACACACACACACACTTTCTTATGCACAGGCACACACATATAAGTAACATCGTTTTCTTTTCTTTTTTTCAGTGCTAGGGGTAAGATCTAAGTCTAAACTCTACTAGTCCTTCCACTGAGCCCTTTTCTTCTTTAAGATGGAGCCACCAAATGCATGTGCTAGTACCAGCTGAAAACAATACATTCTACCTTATTTTCAAATGTTCCTTTAAGGACCTTTGAAGGACACTATGGAGTCAGCCATACATTGGATGAGCGTTTTTGGACTTTGGTCAGTTGGTTGATAGATTGGTTAAGGTTAAGGCAACGTCTCACAGTGTAGCTAGCTCAGGCTGGAACTTAGGCTCTCCTATCCCAACTTGTTGAATGCTGGGATTACAAGTGTCAGCCACCACGGCCAGCAGGATGAGACACACCCAGAGTCACCACTGTCTCCTTTCTCACTAGTTCTTCCGTCAAGCTAAGTTCTGTTTCATATTTTAGGAATCGATGACATTCCAAGACGTGGCTGTGGACATCACTCAGGAGGACTGGGAACTTATGCACCCTGTTCAGAAGGAACTGTATAAGACCGTGACTTTACAAAACTATTGGAACATGGTCTCTCTAGGTAAGGCCCACACTCTTGTCCCCAAGGGCTGGGCACAGGATGGTCCTGCCCCTCCTTACTAAACATTAAGTTTAGAGCCCAGGAGGAGCTGAAAACACAACTTAAAGGTGAGAAGTCTCTTTCAGGCACAAAAATGGTCATGTGCTACTGTTCCCCCAAAAGAAAGGCTTGCTGGGTGGGTCAGTGTGCGTCACGATGCATAGCAGTGCTGCACTGCCACTGGCTGTTCTCCTATTAGGTCACATCCGTGAGCCATTGTCTCTCCACAGACACCCAGGTAGAGATTAGGTAATGCAATCGCACAGCTCCTTATCTCAGGATAAACTGCCTCTGTTCCTCCTGAACAGGGCTGACTGTGTACAGGCCGACTGTCATTCCCATTTTGGAAGAGCCGTGGATGGTGATAAAAGAAATTGTAGAAGGCCCTAGTCCAGGTAAGCAGAAAAGCCAGCACGTGACTTGACACTTACGAATCGGTGTCCTCAGTTTGTTGATGGTCGGTTTATAGCATGGCAAGGTGACTCTGCAGAGGCGCCCCGCTGGCCCAGATCTCGGAGCTGTCGGCACTGCTGCCTCACAGGAACTCTTCAGGAAAAGGTGCTGAGCACTTTTGTGGCTTCTTCAGGGTCTGCACAGTTTAGCCTCAAGGATCCCTAGACTCCATCGCTGGGGTCTCATTGTGCCGTTCCTCACCCCTACCCCATATGTAAGGATGAGTCAGGGTTCTCTAAAGGAACAGAGCTGACTGAATTATATATCTATATATGTATCTATAGTATATAATAAATCCTGTATATAATAAACATGGGATATATATATATATATGAATGATTTATTAGAGTGGCTTACAGGCTATGGCCCAAGTAGTCCAACAATGGCTGTCTCCTGACAGAAAGGCCAAAGAATCCAGTAGTCAGTTGTTCAGCCCCTGTCACTAGATGTCTCTGCACCCCAATGTGGTATTGGAATTCCAGAGAGTTACTGGAGAGCTGCTGCCTCCAGTCTGTATTGGATCCTGAAGAGTTTGCCTCTGACACCAGCCAAGGAGTGCCTCAGCACCTGGACAGGTGAACTTGACAGTGAGAGCGGGAAAGCAGGCATCCCTCCTCAGAATCTTTTTCTGTGGGTTGCTGCCAGAGGGTGTGGCTCAGATTTAGGGTGAGTCTTCCCCCACCCGCCACCCTGGCTGCCTTAGTGTCCTTGACTGGTGACGTAGTAAGCTGACAACCAAGATGAGCGTCGTGGTAGACAAGTGTAGACAGCCACAAAAACCTACATCTCAGACTCCCTTGGCATTTTAGTTTATTTTCCTCTGTTCACTAACAAACCGCTTTGTGTGCAGGCATAGTATCTCGCCTGCACGAAACACTCAGTCCCTCTGAGTCCCCAGAAGCACTGACTGTTGATTCTGCCCATGGTCCACTGTTGTGTACAAATCTGTAAGATAAGCAGAAGTTGGTCTAAACCTTGAGCAACTTGCTGGTCTCCAGGACAAAACCTGGATTTTTTAAGTAATTGTTTGTATTTTCAAAATAAGATTCTGGTTTGACCCTGGAGACCCTTGTCCCTGGCGTTGTGTTTGCTCACAGGGGGGGAGGGTTTTTCATATAAAGTCAGGATAAAAATCTTTTCAAGAACTGGGCATGTGACTCACTGAGGAGTACCTCCCAGCATGCACAGGGGCCGGAGCTTGATCCCAGCAGTGAAAAAGAATAAAAAGGATTGTGGCTTTTTTCAGAAAACATCTAAGCTGGGCGTGGTGGCACACACCCATAATCCCAGCGAGTATCGAATTGCTCATAGCCAGCCCAGGTGAACAGTGACACCCTGCCACTGGGATCAAAGGTGTACGCCACCACACCCCACCTTCAAAAATGGTTTTTTAAAGATTTACTTATTTATTATATGTATACAGTGTTCTGCCTACATGTACACCTGCAGGCCAGAAGAGGCATCAGATTACATTACAGATGGTTGTGAACCACCATGTGGTTGCTGGGAATTGAACTCAGGACCTTTGGAAGAGCAGGCAGCACTGTTAACCACTGAGCCATCTCTCCAGCCCATCAAAAATGTTTTTTAAGTGTTCCTCAGCACTTGGGAGGCAGAGGCTGGTGGATCTCCGGGTTCAAGGCCAGCCTGGTCTACAGTTTGCAGGACAGCCAAGGATACACAGAGAAGCCCTGTCTTGAAATACCAAACAAAAAAAACAAGTGCATAAAAAGCTGTTTCATTCTTTTTTTTCTTTCCTCCCATTCTTATCTCCTTTGCAGTAACTTGATTTTGAAAGACTGCAAACCTGTAGAAAAGTTGGAACCGTAATGCATGGAACATCAGTTAACCTGGAGTCGTGAATTGCTATTGCTCATTTGAACTGCTCAAGATGTTTTCTTCCCAGTTCTGCTCCCATCCAGAGCTTCTGTCCTGCCACCTGCTGGCTCTTGTCATTAGTCCCTTTTAATGTAAAGTTGTCCCCTGCGCTTGCTCACTTCCCCCCCCCTTCTCTCTCTCTCTCTCTCTCTCTCTCTCTCTCTCTCTCTCTCTCTCTCTCTCTCTCTCTCTCTCTCTCTCTCTCTCTCTGGAAGTTGGCTTTTGGTTTTTCAAGGCAGGGTTTCTCTGTGTAGCCCTGGCTATCCTAGACTCCCTTTGTAGACCAGGCTACCCTCAAATTCAGAGATCTGCCTGCCTCTGCCTCCTGGAGTGCTGGGATTACAGGCTTGAGCCACTGTGCCCAGCTCATTTCTCCTATTGACTGATCTGTGCTGTCACTTTTTTCTTTCTGTCTGTTTAGCTTTCGAAGGATCAGGTTCCCTTATTGTGCTTCCACACACGCTTGGTTGTGGGGGATCTCTCCGCCGTGCCCTTCCGCCCTCAGTGCCCCTTGTTGACTTGGTTGTGGGGGGGGTCTCTCCGCCGTGCCCTTCCGCCCTCAGTGCGCCTTGTTGACTTGGTTGTGGGGGGGGTCTCCGCCGTGCCCTTCCGCCCTCAGTGCGCCTTGTTGACTTGGTTGTGGGGGGGTCTCTCCGCCGTGCCCTTCCGCCCTCAGTGCGCCTTGTTGACTTGGTTGTGGGGGGTCTCTCCGCCGTGCTCTTCCGCCCTCAGTGCCCCTTGTTGACTTGGTTGTGGGGGGTCTCTCCGCCGTGCCCTTCCGCCCTCAGTGCGCCTTGTTGACTTGCTTGTGGGGGGTCTCTCCGCCGTGCTCTTCCGCCCTCAGTGCCCCTTGTTGACTTGGTTGTGGGGGGTCTCTCCGCCGTGCCCTTCCGCCCTCAGTGCGCCTTGTTGACTTGGTTGTGGGGGGGTCTCTCCGCCGTGCCCTTCCGCCCTCAGTGCGCCTTGTTGACTTGGTTGTGGAGGGGTCTCTCCGCAGTGCCCTTCCGCCCTCAGTGCGCCTTGTTGACTTGGTTGTGGGGGGGTCTCTCCGCCGTGCCCTTCCGCCCTCAGTGCGCCTTGTTTCCCTTCCGTAGCTCTTGTGTCTATGACTCTCCCCACCTCGTGGGCCCCTTTCTAATCTCGTGGCCATCACTCCCATTTATACGCGGTGCCTGTTTAACAACTGGAGGCTAATGGGCCAGGGAAGTGGCTCCATGGGTAATTTAGATGCTTCCCACACAAGCCTGGCGACCCGAGTTGATCCTTGCAACCCATACAAAGGTAGAAGAAGATAACAGACACCACAAAATTGTTCTCTGACCCGTGGCTTTGGCACACATACCCATACATGCCATCATGCATGCATGTACACATAGATTATTTTCTAACAAATGAAAAGAATTAGAAGCTAGGAGCCAAGTATGAGAGAAAACTATTTCAGAAACGTGTCTTTCTGAGCCTGGCTTACCTCACTTAGTATGTTTTCCAGATCCATCCACTTTCCTACAAATTGATAGAATTCTATCATATCACGTCATCGTTATGAGTTCATCTGTCGGCATCTAGGCTGAATCCATGTCCTTACTTGTGTAAAAAGAGGAGCAGTGACTGTGGATGAGCAGGTGTCACTCTGGCAGGATGTAGAGTCCTTTGGGTATGTGCTCAGGACTGCTAAGCTGGGTCATATGACAGATCTGTTAGTTTTTTGAGAAATCTCCATACTGATTTCCTTATGCATAGACTTTTTTCTTTTTCCTTTTTTTTTTTTTTAAGTCTTTCATGATAATATTTTTTAAGAGTCCAAGATAGTCTTGTTTACGGAGCGATCCTAATTTCTCTGCTTCCTCATGAATAGATTCCATCTCATCTGTTTGTTGTTTATTTAACTGTTTGTCTGAGATAGGCTCTCACTCTGCCTCAAACTCAGCGATCTGCCTGCCTCTCTCTCCTGAGGTAAAAGGTGTGCACCACCATGCCTGGCAGCTTTCTGCTTTTTAAAGTCATGAGTTCATACTGATAGATCTCATTAAAATCAGGTACCATAAGTGTTCTCATCCCATTTTGTATTTTTTAATCCTATATAATACCTAATCTGGTTCACACCTCAGTATGTTTACTTCTTTGCTCTGTTATATATTCCACAGATACTTTTAGAATTATTAGCCGGGCAGTGGTGGCGTTCGCCTTTGATGCCAGCACTTGGGAGGCAGTGGTGGCGTATGCCTTTGATGCCAGCACTTGGGAGGCAGAGGCAGGTAGATCTCTGTAGCCTGGTCTGCAAAGCAAGTCTAGCACGGTCAAGGCTACACAGAGAAACCTTGTCTCGGAAAAAAAAAAGAATTATTATACATCAGTGTTGCTACCAGTAACAAACTATTAGAAATCTTACAATTTCATTGGAGCCTTTTTTATTTTGTCTTTATACCATATCTGATTAGGGATATAGTCTTGCTTTTCTGTTTTACATATTTGATTATATCAAAACACTAACATAGTTCAGAAATTAGAACTATATAAAAAGATATAAACTCTGATGCTTTCTGCTCCCTGTAGATAATCTCTCTATTAATTTGTTTCTGAGTTCTCTTTCTTGTGTTTCCTTTTGTAAAAAAAAAAGAAAATTAACATTTTAAATACAAAGAACATTTTGTGCTACTCTTGCATTTTGCTATTATTACTACTTAAGACACCAACTTGAATATCCACTAATACAGAATTAACAATGACTTAAACAATAATGACAAAGTTCTGTGTGGTTTCTCTTTTTTTAAAAGTTCACTTGTGTGCTCGCTTCGGCAGCACAGATACTAAAATTGGAACGATACAGAGAAGATTAGCATGGCTCCTGTGCAAGGATGACACGCAAATTCGTGAAGCGTTCCATATTTTAAAAAAAAAAAAAAGTTCACTTGTTTATTACATATTCTAAGGATTACTACTGGAAAAGCTAATTCTTTTCCATAATCATGGCGTTTAACTGGCAGAATTTTTGGCAATTTCATTGGCACACAGGAGCAGTCATGTGGAGTAGTGAGATGACCTCAGCTGGGCAGGATGCTCTCTGGGAGGTACTGCTAGTAGAGCCATTTGAGTGAACCTCATAACATAGGCGTTACACCATCTAGGGGCTCAGGTTAGGCTACAAAGTGAAGGGGGGCTGTTTGCAGTTATGTGTGAGAGATTTTGATAAGCACAGAAACTGGGAAAGGCCAAGTTCTTTTAAGTTTTCTGTGTCTAGCCAGCCCTTACCCAGTGCCTAATGTCCTCTGCAAATGGCTCCCGTCACTCCCTTCCAGTTGAGTCTAGCTTTGTCCTATGCCCCTGGGCTGCTTGCACTCTCATCTGCGAATGCTGAGGATTTTGCTGTCTTGCCAGCTCACATATGAGCAGTTTGTTGAACCTTTGATTAGGATATCTCATCTGTTCTACTCAAGAAAAGAGCCAGGTGTGATGTCACGCCTCTTTCATGGCAGCACTTGGGAGGCAGAGGCAGGCAGAGCTACGTAAGTTCATCGCCAGCCTGGTCCATGTAGCCAGTTTAGGCAGCCAGGGCTACAGAGAGACCCGTCTAAAAGAGTGGATAAGGGAACTTGAAACATGGATATTTTGTAAATAATAGTTTAGGCCTTTAGTGGCCGTTACTGTGTCATAACTGTTTTGTTTTGTTTTTTGAGACAGAGTTTCTCTCTGTAGCCTTGGCTGTCCTGGACTCAATCGATACACAAGGCTGGCCTCAAACTCACATAGATTCACCTGTCTCCACCTCCTAAGCGCTGGGATTAAAGGTGTGTGCTGTCCTGTCCTGCTCAAAACCACTTTTTTTTAATGCGTAAGATTTTTTTGGCTACATGTATGTATGTGTACTATGTGTCTGTGGTATCTGTGGAGGTCAGAAGAGGGGGCCAGATCCCCTGGAATGGGAGTTAAGGATGGTTGTTAGCCATCATGTGGGTGCTGAGAACCTCTGCAAGGGGAAGGGCCCTTAACTGCCGAGCCAGCTCTCCAGCCCCTGGTCAGAACTCCTGTAGTTATGTTTGTACAGGACCTAGCCACGCTGTGACGCTCTATTCGGATCCACCAACTCCACTGTGGTTTCTGTTACCTACTGAATCAACATTGATTCCCTTATTGGAAATGCTAGACTACTGTTGGACCTTATTAGCCAATAAGACAGCCCTTCTAAGCAACCATTCTGGCTAGTTATGTACACATAGTTCAGCCTTGATTCATGGTCTCAGTTCATAATAGACTGACTTGCTTAAGTGTATTTGTATTAAAATAGTACCTGTGAGCTTTTGCTTTTAGCTTGTTATAATTTGTGGTGTAATTCAGAGGTAGAGCACTTATCTAGAATGCATGTGGGCCTGGATTCAGAGTGTGTGTGTGTGTGTGTGTGTGTGTGTGTGTGTGTCTGTGTGTGTGTGTGTCTCTATGTCTGTGTGTCTGTGTGTGTCTCTGTGTGTGTGTGTCTCTGTGTGTGTGTGTCTGTGTGTGTGTCTCTATGTCTGTGTGTCTGTGTGCATGGGCATGTGTGTGTGTCTGTATATTCTGAGTACTTCCTTTCTCAGTGGCTAGATACTGCAGCCTGATTACACAGACGTTAACTGAGCTTCTAGGACCAGCTGGTTCTCTTTGTTTACCTACTTGTTAAATCCATTCTTGTTTCGTTCTTTTGGGGCAGGACAACGTCCTGATTTGAGAGTTATCTTTTAAATTTTTTCACCTATAAAAAATCAGTGTAACTACACTTCTAGCACTAAATAGCAGTAAAAGTAACAGCCAGTTTATTAAAAATTAGAAAAAGGAAACTGTTTTCCCACCTCCTCTTCTAGCCAGTCATGCCAGCACTCCTTGTTCCACATTATCTCTAGACATGGTCTGCTCTCAACTGTGGTTTTTATATTTGAATAAAAGTAATGAAGATGGTTTGTACATTCAAGCAGTATAGGGAAGCAAATTAAATATGTGGTTTCTCCCCTCAGTGATTGCCAGGACCTCAACATTTGTGTGTGTGATACATGTGGCATGGCTCTCCATCCCGCCATGTGCAGTTTTACACTTGCTTGCTCTGCACAGTCTTTCCTCCATGTTCCTAGGCCTCCCTGATTTTACCAGTCACCACTATTCCACGCACGCCCTGCTCCACCCAGCCCCTTGCTCATAGATGCAGCATTTTCATTTCCAGTGGGCAAATACTGTCCTATTAAATTGACAGATTTGTAAAGTTATTATCCTTGAGTTTCATTTAGTTTCTGAGCCATCCAGTATCTTTTTCTATATTATAAATTATTCATCATATTATATACCCAAGACTTAAGTTACATATTTCCCACTTGGTATCGTAGGAGTATTATTGAGGAAAGGTTGAGGAATGGAGGAAAAGGAAATACTCGGAGACTCAGGCATATGCGGTGCCAGCTAAAGGTCTTAAAGCCCAGGAGAATTTATTTTCTGGTTCTCCATCTGTCTCCATCTCTGCCTTGCTTGCTGTCTGTCTGCTTGCTTGCACCCCTGCTTGCTCGTTGGCCCCCATCTTTCTGTCTCTCTTACTTGCTGTTCCCCATCTCACTCTGGCTTACACTCTCATGTCTGTTACTTGCTTGCCCTCTCCTTGAGCCAACCCAGTATTTTATTGAAATGACGTTCAATTTTTTCATTACAGATGACATCATGATTTTTTTTCCATCTTTTACAGTCACTAGGGCAATCAAAAATCAACAGAGTAGAAGGAAATACAAAAAGTTCTGTAACCCACAACAAAGCACACAACAAAGATCAATCCATTTTCAAGCAATGGTCAGCATAACCTCACCATTATTTTTTAAGCAATACACAGGAAAAATTAACCACAAATTTCCCCGGGCTAAAGCCAATATGTTTACAAGATGGATCATAGCAATATAGCTTGAGCTAAATATTCTCTAAAGAAAAAACTTGACCTACTTCCTAGACCAACAGGTGTGCTAGCCAAGCCTAGGCTAACTGCCAAGGGGTCCCCTATTGTAAAATATCTGTAAAGCGTGATGTTCCAAGCCCACCTTCTAGTGATCTCAAAGCAGATTCTAAAGAAATGTTTCTACAGGTAACAGTATCTAGCCCGGCACCCTTATGTCCAGGTCTTAACTTTCTTTCTTGCAGATTCTGCTTGGGTGCTCACAGTCAGAGTGAAAAACTCTCTCCTTGTCTCAAGCCTTTGGTCAGATGCCCTCTTTCAACATTCTGTGTGGGAAAAAGTTTTCCCTGTATGATTTTCCTTAGGGCTGAGAAATAAAGAGAAAAAACAGATTTAGGAGAAATAGCAGATTTCTAAACAACATTACACCTGGACCATACATAATATTTAAGTGCAGTGGTGATCAGCCAGAGATATTTGGAACTTTGCCAAGCAAAGCCTCGACAGCTGCTCTGGATGATCTGGAGATCATGCTAGACAGTCAGAGGTCTCTGGAACTTTGTCAAGCAAAGCCTCTACCACTTATCCTCATATCTGCAGCAGGGTGTAATATAAAACTTGTTTTAAATCATCATATTGGAAATACAGCAGCAGGTATCAATAAATGCACACTTTGGTGCCTTGCAGCCAGGTTTTGGGTAGAGATTATTTTTGTTTGTATTTTGTGTAAACAAATTATTACCATTACAAGTCGTTATCACTCTTCCGAGTTCAGTTGGCTGGCCACCAAATCTAAAGTCTTGGACCGTTCTCTGAAGGAAAGGTTAAAAAAAAAAGACATAAACTATTTTCAGAGTTTACATCCAAGTTGAAAATATAGAAAATACACAAAGTTGTGAAATAATTATATAAGACCAAGTTCTAGCATTAAATAAGTTGCACTATACTGAAATTGCTGATATTCAGCCATTTGGCCTTGAAGATGATTTAAGCTTTCATTCATCTCCTCTGGGTTTAGACTGCAGGAAGGAACACTGTGAAGAAAACAGAGTGAAGTACAAGCATCTCTTTCAATAGGTAGAAAGCGTCTTAGGAGCAGACAGGCTGGGGTTAGCATGGCATCTAGACTGTGGGCGTAGCTTTGAACTTTAATATGAGGTGTAAAGTGGGGAGGGGCCTTCTTAGTCTTTAGGCTGCTTGTCCTCCCATTCTGCAGTGGAACAAAACAGCTTCAGTGCTTTCTAACAACCCAGCATTCAGCCTCACTGCCAAAGGCTCTCAAGTATGTCTGGGGGGACCCAATTATTTCAACTCATGTCCAAGGTGACAGTGAAACTTACACGGCTAGTCTGGAGATACTGGAGTCAAGGACTGTTGTCTAAGGCTGCTGAATAATTGAGAGTAGAGGCACTCCATGGGGTTGCTTTAGGAATATGTGAAGCCAGGCATGGTGGCGCACGCCTTTAATCCTAGCAGTCGGGAGGCAGAGGCAGCTGGATCTCTGTGAGTTCCAAGCCCAGCCTGGTCTACAAGCAAGTCCAGGACAGCCAATGCTACACAGAGAAACCCCATCTCAACCAAAAATTTAAAAAATATATTATGTAATAGCCTGGCATAGTAGCAAATGCCTATAATAATCCCAGGAGTCAGTAGGCTTATGCAGGTGGATCTGTGTGAATCCGAGGACAGCCTGGTCTACAGAGTAAGTTCCAGGACAACCAAAGCTACATAGACCCTGACTAAAAAAAAAACTTATTTTATTTATTATTATTATTGTTATTATTGTTGTTATTATTATTAGGTATTGTGCATATAGATAGATTGGAAGAGAAAATAAGAAAGCAGCATACTGACTTTATGAGACCATTGTATGTATAAATTACTCCATGAATCCCAAGTTTCTCATACCACTGTCCCCTGCCTCCTCTGTGTCCTTTATACTATGTTGACTAGAAAGTAGCCTGTTTTTAGTGATTTTTCTCCTCCTTTTTTAAGCATTCATTTTCCCTTTCCTAAACTGTAAAGACCATAAAGTGAAATTACCAGGACCATAATCTTGATATATTATTTTATTCATGTATATTATTTTGTTTCCTTTTATAAAAACAGAGTGAAAGTTTTAATCTTTGTTTTTATTTCAGAATGGGAAACTAAAGTTCAAGCACATAATCCATTAAATGAACTTCCTAAACTCAAACAGAGTGGAACCCAGACCGTCAAAATGGAAGAATTTGATGACTATGATGACAGCTTTGAGAGTCAGCCAGTGTATGACTTCAGGAAGATTCATGTGGATCACAGAGACTTCAGTTTGAAGTCAGAGCTTTCACAAGAAGACCCTACAGAAGAATATCTTAGTAAATACGATATATATAGAAATAACTTTGAAAAGCACACAAACCTAATTTTACCGTTTGACACCCAATCAGATAATAAAACTTCTCTGTATAATGAAAGCAAGCCAACGTTCAGTCATGTCTCATCTGGTGGTGTTGTACACGGGAAAATACTTCCTGGAGATAAGCCTTATTCATGTAATCGCTGTGGAAAAAAATTTAGGAAATACCCATCACTCCTGGCACACCGAAATAACCATGCCAAAGAGAAGCCGTATGAATGTGAAGAGTGTGGCAAAGAATTTAAGCATGTCTCATCCCTCATCGCACATCAGAGAATGCACACTGGAGAAAAACCATACGAATGCCACCAGTGTGGTAAAGCCTTCAGCCAGCGCGCACACCTCACTATACATCAGAGGATTCATACTGGAGAAAAACCCTACAAGTGTGATGATTGTGGAAAAGACTTCAGTCAGCGTGCCCATCTTACCATACATCAAAGGACACATACGGGAGAGAAACCATACAAATGCTTGGAATGCAGTAAAACCTTTAGCCATAGCTCATCACTGATTAATCATCAAAGAGTTCATACTGGAGAGAAGCCGTACATATGCAATGAGTGTGGGAAAACTTTCAGTCAGAGTACACACCTCCTCCAACACCAGAAAATTCATACTGGGAAAAAACCATATAAGTGCAACGAGTGTTGGAAAGTGTTTAGTCAAAGCACTTACCTTATCCGACATCAGAGAATCCACTCTGGGGAGAAGTGCTATAAATGCAGCGAGTGCGGGAAGGCCTTTGCCCACTCTTCAACTCTTGTGCAGCATCAGACCACTCACACCGGAGAGAAATCCTATGTCTGTAAGGTGTGCGGCAAAGCCTTCAGCCAGAGCGCTAACCTCACTCAGCACCACAGAACACACACTGGAGAGAAACCATATAAATGTAGTGTGTGTGGGAAAGCCTTCAGCCAGAGTGTGCACCTTACACAGCACCAGAGGATTCACAACGGAGAGAAGCCCTTTAAATGCAGCGTCTGTGGGAAAGCCTACAGACAAGGTGCAAACCTCACTCAGCATCAAAGGATTCACACTGGGGAGAAACCCTATAAGTGTAACCAGTGTGGGAAAGCTTTTATTTATTCTTCGTCACTTAATCAACATCGAAGAACTCACACCGGAGAGAGGCCCTATAAATGCAGCCATTGTAACAAAGACTTTAGCCAGAGAACATGCCTTATTCAGCACCAGAGGATTCACACCGGGGAGAAGCCCTACGCGTGCCGCATATGTGGCAAAAGCTTCACACAGAGTACAAACCTCATCCAACATCAGCGCGTTCACACAGGTGCCAGACATCGCAATTAGCGCACACGGGAGACTTGGTTTACGCTTTAAAACTTGATTGCTTAAATTTCATTGTGTGCTGTGCCGAAACACCCAAAAGAAATCTGAAGCAGTGCAGTGTGCTGGATCTCGCAGTATCATCGGAAGCACCAGAATTAGTAAAATGGCTCTCATCTATTTAGAGTTAGTGTGGAACTTAAAACTCCATCAACTGTTTAGCTTTTATCTGATATCACTTGAACTCACTCCAGAAAGAAATACTATGAGAGGGTATTTTAAAACCTGTGACTCATCAACTCGTATATTTCAAGTATGTTTTATTGAGGCCTTATGACTATAACTTGGGAAAGCGTTCATCAAGTAGATCTCACACTAGAGAGCAGCCCTGATATCATAGGAAAGAAGACAGATGCTTGGGGCCTTTGCTTCATCCTAGCTTTGAAGCCTTAAAACAAGTAAAAGGTCTCCCACCCCATTTTTTTGCTCCCTCTTTCCCCACTGCAATTCCCATGTGAGGCCAGTAAGCTTGAGGAGAAGAAAGACCTAAGAGAATGCTAAAAGATCTGCATGACCACTATTAGCCACTTCCTCCAGGAAGAGAAGGCAGTCTGACAGGATAGAGGGTCAGTGTGTTCAAACCCTGGCCATGTACAACTCTGACAGACACAGATTGGACACCCCAAGCCTAAAGTCATCTTTAGTACGATAATATTTTTAGTTTCGCTTGCTTTTGACATCCAGTATCACTCTGAAGGAGGAAAGACAGGCACTGTGTTCCCATTTTTTTTCCCCCGTCTGGCTTTTAAATTCACAACTTTACCCGTGGCTCTTACTGTAGCAAAGCCGGTTTTTTTGTTTTTTTGTTTTTTCCCATTGAAACATTTCTTGAGAGCCTACTGTGCTCAGGACACAGACTTCTTGATTGAACCCTTTCCATTAACAAAGAAAGGTCAAGGACATGCTCTTAACTGTTTTGCCATGGAACAAGCACAGTCCTACCTAAATGGGCTGCCAGATGCTACCCTAAAAGCCAAGTCGCGTGAGCAGTGAGCACGGCTATGTAGCTAATGTGGAACAAGTAATGGGAAAATTGGTCTGAGGCCAGTGCAGAGGCGGCAGGAGAAGCCAGGGTGAAAAGGAGTCAGGAGGGAGGGATGCAAATAAGATGTAAGCCCAGCCTTTAATCCCAGCACTCAGGAAGCAAAGGCAGGCAGACCTCTGTGAGTTCTCAGCCAGCCTGGTCTACAAAGCAAGTCCAGGACAACCAGGGCTACACAGAGAAAGCCTGTCTTGAAAAACCAACTAAGACGTGAAATAGAAATGACACCTGCTGTGTTAGAAAAACGTTTCATTGGAAAAGCCATCAGTGATCAATAAACAATAACTGAGTTCATGGGTCTTAAACAGCATAAAAGGAAGACTGGCAGGAACCAACTGTTTGCTAAGTTTCCTGTTGTATTTCCTACTCATGGTGTCCTGTTCTCAGAATAGACAGCTGAGCTTCATCTTGCTCGCTCTTAGTTCTCCAGTGCCTTGCATATGATCAATGTATGTTGGTTGAATTGATGAGTGAATTATATAAATCAGAGTTGAATAGTGAGGTAGAATCGCCAGCATGGGGAGAAAGTTGGGGACTGAAGATAAGTTTTGTGTCCATGTATCACTCGCTTAACAAATGCTGTTCCCTGTGCACTGACGGCTTGACAATGGAGAGCCAGCAGTTGAGGGGCATCACTGCCTAGTGGAAGTTCCCTGAACTAAATGACAGGAAACAAAATTCTGGACCAGCAGTCCCTAAGCTTACATGGACAATAGAGCATTACTAGACACCACAACAGGAGTTGAAGGAAGGCTGAGTGCTGGCATCCTAAGGCGGTCTTTGTGGAAGTGTTTTCTTAATGAAACTGTCACTTCCCACTTCCTCTTTTCCTGACGTTAGTTACCCTTGACTTCATAGTAGTCACAAGATACTGGTTAAAAAAATTCTCAGATGATGCTTACTCCACAGTTATGTTAAGAATAACAAGTGTGTTTACTAGACAACTTTGATGTTGCTTCCTGCCTGGCATAACCCACTGGTGTGAGTGTGGCGTGGTCCAGGCCGCAGGGCAGTACTTGGTGCTTCCTGCCTTTGTGTGTTTTATGTAAATAATGCATTTATGAAGTCTTCCACTGGTACACAGAGGCAAGTAAGGCTCTTGTAAGAAAAAATAGAATACTAGTGCAAAATCCTGTCTTGATGTGTTTTCCCCATATTAAAGTTGTCTTGCCCATAAGTAATTCAAGAGGTTTTTAGCAAGTATTTCCTACAACTTTTTATTAGGAACATTGCTAAAGATTTAAGAGTTTAGAAATCATAAAATTAACCATACCCACCACTTTAAAGTTAATATTTTCCATATTGAAAAGTAAAGACATTTCACCTCTAAGTACATCTCATAAAACTAGGTCATTCCCATAACTGTAGTACCTCAGAGAAAATGGGCAGTCCTTTCTAACACCTAACACCCAGGCTGTTTTCTGATTTCTGCTGTTGAGCCAGGCTGTTCCAGCACACCCTTAATTGTATCGGTGTTCTCTACCTACAACAGCCCGTCTGGTTTTCTCTCGTTTTCAGGGGGTGTTGGTTGTCACACTCAGGATTTAGCTGATAGTTTATAGATACGTTGTGCGTGATACAGTACATGTCCCAAAACTTCTATAAATAGAAGTTGAGGCCAAAGGCTTAAGTGAGCTCAGGTCAAACATCTTTAACCATAGCATTTCATAGTTGCATTTTCTCCCACATCACCAAAACACTGTCAGGTCAACACACTGTTGATGATGTGACAGTTGACTATTGAGGTGATAACCACGAAATTGTCCCAGTGTAATTCTTCCTGTTGTGGTTAACTGTCTGTGGACTGACGCTTGGGCAGTGTGGCTGTCCTCTCCACCAACAGTTCTGTACCTAATCATACTGTTACCTAGCAGTAGTCCTTGCCTGAGTCAGTCTCTTCATTGCGGTCTACAAAACAAGTCACTTTCTATTGCTCTTCCCACATTTATTGAGCAATATTCTGCAACGATGAATTTTCCTTCATTAGCTGAAAATGCATTAGAAGCAAGGTTATGCTTAGCTCTTTCCCACTAACGAGGTAGTTTTGGAGTTTTCTGTTGTTGACACTGAGGACAGATGAGTCTGTTAGTCCTTTCCAGTCACTGTTCCTGTGAACCCTCTGGCGTTGCCTCTTCAGTGCTTTATTGCCTTCTATTATGGGATATCTCAACTTCATCCCATACTTCCATTGCCCCAAACTTGGGTGGAAACAGCTCTAAGGAAACTCGTGTCTCCTTTTTATAAGTAGCTTTTTAGAAACAAGATCTGGGTACTAATGCACAACTCATGTCTCCTTTTTTAAATTTTATTTTATTAATTTATTCTTATTACATCTCAATGGTTATCCCATCCCTTGTATCCTCCCATTCCTCCCTCCCTCCCATTTTACCCTTACTCCCCTCCCCTATGACTGTGACTGAGGGGGACCTCCTCCCCCTGTATATGCTCATAGGGTATCAAGTCTCTTCTTGGTAGCCTGCTATCCTTCCTCTGAGTGCCACCAGGTCTCCCCATTCAGGGGACGTGGTCAAATATGAGGCACCAGAGTACGTGTGAAGGTCAGACCCCACTCTCCACTCAACTGTGGAGAATGTCCTGTCCATTGGCTAGATCTGGGTAGGAGTTTGAAGTTTACGGCCTGTATTGTCCTTAGCTGGTGCCATAGTTTGAGTAGGACCCCTGGGCCCAAATCTGCCTATCATAATGTTCTACTTGTAGGTTTCTAGGATCCTCTGGATCCTTCAACTTTGTCATTCTCCCATGCTTCTCTCATCTAGAGTCCCAATAGGATGTCCTCCCCTCTTTCCCGGTTTCCTGGTTAGTGAAGACTTTCATGGGACATGCCCCTTGGGTTAGTATGCAGATATAAGTGAGTATATACCATTTGACTCTTTCTGCTTCTGGGTTAACTCACTCATTATGATCATTTCTAGTTCAATCCATTTATCCACAAATTTCGGGAATTCCTTGTTTTTAATAGCTGAGTAGTATTCCATAGTGTAAAGGTACCACAGTTTCTTTATCCATTCTTCTACTGAGGGACACTTAGGCTGTTTCCATGTTCTGGCTATTACATGTTTCTATGTTTTAATGCCTTAATGTTTATATGTGCAGCTGCCCTGCCGTGTGTAGGAAACAGTTTCCTTGAAATCATCTACTCTCTCTAGCTCTTACTCCTTCCTCTTCCTCACAGATCCCTGAGCCTTGGGAGAAGGAGTATGACACCTATACTACATTTAGGGCTGAGTACTCTCCAGTTTCTTAGTTTCTGCATAGAGAGCAGTTGTGATTTCTGTTAATTTCCATCTATGGCAGGAAGAAGGTTATCTGAAGAGGAACGAGAGATGGGCTGATCTATGAGTGTAGCAATAAGTCACCAGGAGTCACTTTAATACATTTAGCAGAGTAATAGAATCAGGCTCCTGCCTAAGGCCTATGACCTATAATCCGTAGGCTCTTGGCCCTGTTAGCATGTATCGGTTCCATGTCATGGGGCAAGTGTTAGAGCCAATCTGAAAGTGGTTGGTCACCCCATAACATTCATGCCACTATCACACCAGTGGGCGTATCTTGTCACACCAGTCATTATTGTAGCTCACAGGATTCATAGTTGGGTGAGAGTGACGATTACCAACTGTCCAGCATTACGAGAGCCAATCAGAAGGTATGAATGAAGCTTCCAGGTCAGTGCCAGCTTGATTTGTCATGTTCTGTGGGTATGTGTGTCTTCAGCAATAGGGTCTTAATGCAAAGTTCTGGAAGGTGACCAGGGGCAAATGGCAACAGTCTGTAATGTTTGGGACTCCATTGATCAACAACTCAGGAAGAGATATGCATTCCCATACTGGGGTTTTTATTAGCTAGCATGTAATGTCTAGTCACTGCCCCATCACAGGGTAAGTTTTGATCACTGTCTGGTGAAGGATTCTCCACTATCCTACAGAGGGAAAATGCTCTCTCTTCCCTAGTAACTGACACCCTTCTCTGTGTGTGTGCGTGTGTACGCGCACGTGTATGTGAAAGTACACTTGTGGCAGAACTTCGACTTTCCAAGACCTTTGCTTGGCCAGCTGTTCTGATACCAGGGCCTTCACACTGAAAGTAAGTAAAATAGATGAGCCAACTTGAGCCAACTTTCCATACTGGGCAGATTCTTGGGGCCAGGGAATTAGCGATGAGGTGACTCTACAGCAGTGACACTGGCCCAGATCCATAGTAGAATGTGGCCCAGCAACAAGAGCGATGACAACAGTATTAGGAAGACTGAGCTTTTCTCGGTAACTGGATGGTTTGTTAGACAGGACTTCAGCTTTCCTTTGGAATGACCTCCCCTCCAGATGGTGACGTAGGGGAACTATGCTTACTTTTTAGGAGTCTAACTTAATTGTTGTAAGAGAAAAGGAACTCCAATTGGAGAATCAAGAATTTGAGTAGGGACACAGATTGCTAGAACTGGAAATATCAATACAAACTCAAACTTTTAAGAGACAAAACAGTAGGTTCAAAAATGCATACCTTCTGTGGGTGTGGTGGCTTGCACCTGTATCCACAGGAGTTGGGAGTCAGAGTAGTCTGGTCAGGAGATCAAAGTCATCCTTGCTTACATAGCCAGTTTGAAGCCAGCCTGTGCTAAAATGAAATCCTGTCTCAAAAACTCCAATTCCTAAAGCAACCAACCAGAGCCCACCAAGCAAATATCTCCCACCCTACAACCAAACATCAGACATACTTCTTGTCTCTGTGTCTACTGAAATGGCCAGTAGCCCTGTTGCCCCTCAACACACTGGGACTTCTGCTTTTTGGTATCTTGTATTCGTTCCAACTTGGGAAAACAACAATGACACACACACAAAAAAACAAAATAAAAGGCCCCCTCCCAAACCCACGGGTCCCACCCTGAGCTAAAAGCTCAAAGGAAATGTGTGCACACTGAACAAAAGTGCAAGGAAGCCATGGAGGCTCCCACGAAGTAGTGCAACCCAAAGGGATCAGGCGTCAACGTAAAGTGGGGCCAGCCAGCTGCTGTTGAGATGATGTGTCAGTCATGAGTCTAAGAAGGTACATAAATAGGCACGGTCTGGGCCACGCTGCTGAAGGGAAGGAGGAAAAGAGCTCCGCATCATGTTGGTGTCACACTGCGATCACCCTCCTGCTATCGACAAAACAGAAGAGAAAGCAAGGTCAGGCAGAGGAAGCTTTGTCACTCAGGGAGCACACAAGTAGACCAACTTTGTAAGTTGTGACTTCGCAACAGAAATACATGGCTGGGCTGCAATTCAATGGCATGTGTGGGTGGATGTGGCTTGATCCTTGGTGCACCGAGGTATCTTTGATGAGGGCCATAAAACTGCTGCGTGGGGCCTGAGCTTGATGAGCCGTGGCTTCTGGCTCATGGCCAGGCTTCTTTACTTCGTTCTGCATGCAGCTCTTTTTTTTTTTTTTTCTTCTCTTTTTTGTTTGTTTGTTTGTTTGTTTTTCGAGACAGGGTTTCTCTGTGTAGCCTTGGCCATCCTGGACTCACTTTGTAGACCAGGCTGGACTCGAACTCACAGCGATCCGCCTGCCTCTGCCTCCCAAGTGCTGGGATTAAAGGCGTGTGCCACAACGCCTGTCTTCTGCACTCGGCTCTTAAGTTCATAGAAAAGGCGGTTGAAAAATAAAACTGTTTGGAACCTACACAACATTGACTTAAAGGAGGTTACTTCCTGAGAAACAGCCCAAATCTTAGTAAACCCCAAAGGTGACCGTGAGTGCCAAGAATCAATTCCAAGAATATTTAAATGTTCAGCTTTAGTAATGATGCACACACACACACACACAGAGGGACATACAGACATACAGATACACAGACAAACACACACGCAGAGACAAAGACACAGAGACACACACACACATCCCTGAATGTGCACAAAACCTACCCACATGTAACATGCACACAGCTGTTGAGCACACACACAGTCATCTGCATGTGCACAGAACACCCACACATGACTAAATAAATAACCAAACAAACAAGAGATTTTTAGAAATGCAACAACAATCCTAAATGTAAACATGACGTTGGTAAGGACTTATGAAAATGGTGACAACTTTTCTGAACTATCAGGCAGGTGTTGACTTCTTCTAGAGGAGCGCTAATTGCCTTTCTGTGACCTCTTACAGTAACAGCTGCAAAGTCAGCACAAGAAGTGACCAAACAGCACAGAGGATGGTTGGACCACAGAACTGTTAGACTATTGACACACACAGCTTGCCAAGCAGCAGACACCATGATGATTTACTTTCTGTTTTCAAACTAAATACTTGTCATTGGTTCTGATTTTGTAGTCAGGATTTGCTTTTTTTTTTTTTTTTTTTCTCTAAGCCAGTGCCCATTTGCTCAAACCTCCAGTCTGAGCAGGCCCTGGGTGGCTTTGCTGGTCCACCTTTGTCTTCAGTAGCTAACACAGCACTGTTCCTGTCTCTGTGTGGCCTCTGATTGCCGTGGCCACCCCATCTTTTCCCTGAGGAGGTTGGTTCTCTCTTCTTCTCCACAGCTCCTGAGGCCTTCGCTGACCCTAACCCATCCCAGCCCCTGAACTTCGTAGCCACCTTAACTCCAGGAACCAACATCTGAGTCCCCTGATTTAGATTCTGTCAAAAGAGAATCAGCACTCGAGTTGGGTGCCCATCTTGAGTTAGGCAAGTTGGCTCAGATGACAGAGTCCAGCGCTGCAATCAATGCAATGAGATGCGGTCCACAGGGGGAGTGGAATCGCCCAGCTGACCCCTCCAGGGCCCACGGAGACCCTTTGGGTCCAGGTAAAGTCTGTTTTGAAGGGGACTGTTCTGCATTCACCTCACGGCAAGCCCTGAGGGATGGTGCTGTTCTCTCGTGGCTCCCCCGAGCCAGGCAGGAGGCTAAACAGAAGCCTGCGGATGACCAGGTCTCGGTGACCAGGTCAGGTAAAGCCTCAGCTCACAACAGCAAGGCTTTCCCAGAATGCAGCTGGCAACAGAACCATAGAGTGGAGGTGTGGCCTGAGGGAGTGAGAGAATCCTGATGGCTTCCACCATCGAAGCCAAGCGGCACGTAGGAAGCGTGGGTAGACCTGGGTCAGGAGCTACTTGCAAGGCTTTTGGCTGGTGTGGCTGACTGAATTCAGAGGGCTTTCCTCCTAACTGTGGCTTGATGCTCTATGGTGGTCGTTCTTTCCACATGACAGAAGGAGAGAACCAACTTCCACAGCTTGTCATCTGACTTCTACAAGTGTGCTGTAGAGCATGCGGAGCACACGTGTACACACACACACACACACACGTGTAATTTTGGTGATTTTGCATACCAACGTTTTAATATTTGCCTTTAAACTTGACGTTGTGCTGGGCGTGGTGGCGCACGCCTTTAATCCCAGCACTCATGAGGCAGAGGCAGGCAGATCGCTGTGAGTTCGAGGCCAGCCTGGTCTACAAAACGAGTCCAGGACAGCCAAGGCTACACAGAGAAACCTTGTCTCAAAACAAACAAACAAAAAATTGACATTGCACAATATAACGGCTAACAGATAATTTGTATGGATAATTTTCATTGTTCCCTTATCCCCCCATTTAGAATATCATTATTTAAAGGTGAGAAGCCCAGAAAGAGGCCACAGGAGAAATGAAATAGCTTGTTTGTGTGCCTGCAGTGACTTTTTTTTAAAACTCTATGTTTGTGTGTTTGGTCCCGCTGGTAGCTGAAGTCCATGAAGGAGATGGGGTCTGGGGCCGTGGCGATAAGGATGATGAGCTTGTTTGGGAATGTGCTGGTTTTGAGGTGCTGGGCTGACAGAGTAGTAGGCATGAAGGTCCTGGGGCAGAGACGATTGCTGGGACCACGTCAGTGGTGGGTGCGGGATGTCTCGCTGTCCAGGGCTTGGAAAGGCTGGCGTGGAGATGAGTGGGGCGCGGAGGCGGGCTCCTCTCAAGATGGCGCAAGAAGAAAAGAAGCAGCACAAGGAAGCTAAGGACGGAGTAGACAGAGTCACCTGAGGAAGTGCCAAACTGGACAGTCTCCAGCCTCACACGGACCACTTGAAAATGGTGAGTGGGGTAACCTGCTGTAAATCTTTCTAAAGTCTTAAAGTCAGGAGACTGGAAGCTCTCTTGCCTCCTGGCACTGCCAGCTTTGCCCAAACAAACACGGACATGCTGGTTGCTACTGTCATCCTTTGGAGAAGCAAAAAACAGCTATTGTCCTTCATGGCTCCTAGATATTTTGAGGTTATGGAAATCAGGCTTCATCTTTGCCCAAGGAGCGGCCAGGAGAGGAAATGTCCTGCCCGCTTAGGATCGGAAACTGCAGGGCTTGTCTTCAGTCAGAGCCAAAGAAAGACGGTGTCAAGAGAAGAGGCCTGTTCACTCACCAAGGCTTGCGGGATCTGGAGGCAAAACCACAAGGGTCCTCCAGAACACAGGTTTGTTGGGTTGGTTGGTTGGTTTTCGTTTTGGTTTTTCGAGACAGGGTTTCTCTGTGTAGCCTTGGCTGTCCTGGACTCTCATTGTAGACCAGGCTGGTCTCGAACTCACAGCG
The DNA here is from genome assembly GCF_903995435.1 of Acomys russatus. Lineage (NCBI taxonomy): Eukaryota > Metazoa > Chordata > Mammalia > Rodentia > Muridae > Acomys > Acomys russatus. The sequence continues at coordinate 43,499,596 of NC_067161.1, read as the reverse complement.
ATCCACCTGCGTCTACATCCAGAGTGCTGGGATTAAAGGCGTGCGCCACTACCGCCCAGCCCAGAATACAAGTTTTTAAGTTCTTTTCTAAGATCTCTTAAATCAGACCCCAGTTAAATAGTGGATAGCCTGTGTTCTCTCCAGTTAAATAGTGGATAGCCTGTGTTCTCTCCAGTTAAATAGTGGATAGCCTGTGCTCTCTCCAGTTAAATAGTGGATAGCCTGTGTTCTCTTCAGTTAAATAGTGGATAGCCTGTGTTCTCTTCAGTTAAATAGTGGATAGCCTGTGTTCTCTCCAGTTAAGTAGTGGATAGCCTGTGCTCTCTCCAGTTAAATAGTGGATAGCCTGTGCTCTCTCCAGTTAAATAGTGGATAGCCTGTGCTCTCTTCAGTTAAATAGTGGATAGCCTGTGCTCTCTCCAGTTAAATAGTGGATAGCCTGTGTTCTTTCCAGTTAAATAGTGAATAGCCTGTGCTCTCTCCAGTTAAATAGTGGATAGCCTGTGTTCTCTTCAGTTAAATAGTGGATAGCCTGTGCTCTCTCCAGTTAAATAGTGGATAGCCTATGTTCTCTCCAGTTAAATAGTGGATAGCCTGTGCTCTCTTCAGTTAAATAGTGGATAGCCTGTGCTCTCTCCAGTTAAATAGTGGATAGCCTGTGCTCTCTCCAGTTAAATAGGGGATAGCCTGTGTTCTCTCCAGTTAAATAGTGGATAGCCTGTGCTCTCTCCAGTTAAATAGTGGATAGCCTGTGCTCTCTCCAGTTAAATAGTGGATAGCCTGTGCTCTCTCCAGTTAAATCGTGATAGCTGTGCTCTCTCCAGTTAAATAGTGGATAGCCTGTGCTCTCTCCAGGTTAATAGTGGATAGCCTGTGCTCTCTCCAGTTAAATAGTGATAGCCTGTGCTCTCTCAGTTAAATAGTGGATAGCCTGTGCTCTCTCCAGTTAAATAGTGGATAGCCTTGTCTTCTCAGTTAAATAGTGGATAGCCTGTGCTCTTCCAGTTAAATCGTGGATAGCCTGTGCTTCTCTCCAGTTAAATAGTGGATAGCCTGTGCTCTCCAGTTAAATAGTGGATAGCCTGTGCTCTCTCCAGTTAAATAGTGGATAGCCTGTGTTCTCTCCAGTTAAATAGTGGATAGCCTGTGCTCTCTCCAGTTAAATAGTGGATAGCCTGTGCTCTCTCTCCAGTTAAATAGTGGATAGCCTGTGCTCTCTCCAGTTAAATAGTGGATAGCCTGTGCTCTCTCCAGTTAAATAGTGGATAGCCTGTGCTCTCTCCAGTTAAATAGTGGATAGCCTGTGCTCTCTCCAGTTAAATAGTGGATAGCCTGTGCTCTCTCCAGTTAAATAGTGGATAGCCTGTGCTCTCTCCAGTTAAATAGTGGATAGCCTGGGCTCTCTCCAGTTAAATAGTGGATAGCCTGTGCTCTCTCCAGTTAATAGTGGATAGCCAGTGGTTCTCTCTCCTCCAGTTAAATAGTGGATAGCCTGTGTTTCTTTCAGTTAAATAGTGGATAGCCTGGGCTCTCTCCAGTTAAATAGTGGATAGCCTGTGCTCTCTCCAGTTAAATAGTGGATAGCCAGTGCTCTCTCCAGTTAAATAGTGGATAGCCTGTGTTCTTTCAGTTAAATAGTGGATAGCCTGGGCTCTCTCCAGTTAAATAGTGGATAGCCTGTGCTCTCTCCAGTTAAATAGTGGATAGCCTGTGTTCTCTCCAGTTAAATAGTGGATAGCCTGTGTTCTCTCCAGTTAAATAGTGGATAGCCTGTGCTCTCTCCAGTTAAATAGTGGATAGCCTGTGCTCTCTCCAGTTAAATAGTGGATAGCCTGTGCTCTCTCCAGTTAAATAGTGGATAGCCTGTGCTCTCTCCAGTTAAATAGTGGATAGCCGTGCTCTCTCCAGTTAAATAGTGGATGCCGGTGCTCTCTCCAGTTAAATAGTGGATAGCCTGTGTTCTCTCCAGTTAAATAGTGGATAGCCTGTGTTCTCTCCAGTTAAGTAGTGGATAGCCTGTGTTCTCTTCAGTTAAATAATGGATAGCCTGTGCTCTCTTCAGTTAAATAGTGGATAGCCTGTGCTCTCTTCTGTCATTTTAACACCCTTTGCAAGACTATAAACGAATCCCCAGCGTTCTGTTGGCGAGTTCACCCTTTCTTCCCTGCGCTCTTCTGAGTTCTTCCTTTTATGACCTAGTTCACCACCAGTTGAGTAAATAGCATCATTTTGTCCCTGGTGCCCTCTTGTGGTCATTTCGTCACTCTACCAGCACCTGCCCACTTTGCAGAGGAGAGCGAATCCCCAAAGAAGAAAACAGCCATGAAAGTCGTGAACAGATTCATTTGAATTTATTTCTACAGGATTAATGTATTATTTAATTCCCTCCCCACCCCAAACTATTCAACTATGCTCAACCAGTTCCTGAAATCTCAGTAGCTGGCGCTGGGGATGTAGCTCAGTTGATGGGGCGTGTGTCTGGCCTCATCCCAGCCACCACAAGCTGCAAGGAAAGGCTCCCTTAAAGACCCAGGCAAGGCACTTGTCTAGGTCCAAATTTGCTTCTGAAGTTTAGACTGTAGGTCACCAAGCTGAGGTCCTCCAGCTGAGGAGGGTCGTTTGCGTCCATGAAGGACCCCTTCTCGGAAAGGATGTGGCATGCAGGACCTTGATATTAACTACCCAGAAGTTCAATTTTAGACACACACACACACACATGCATATTTTTCTTTCTTTCTTTCTTTCTTTTTTTCTTTTTTTTTTTTTTTGTTTTTGTTTTTGTTTTTGTTTTTGTTTTTGTTTTTTGAGACAGAGTTTCTGTTATCCCTGGCTGTCCTGGACTCACTTTGTAGTCCAGGCTGGCCTCGAACTCACAGCGATCTGCCTGCCTCTGCCTCCCGAGTGCTGGGATTAAAGGCGTACGCCACCACGCCCGGCCTGCATATTTTTCTTTAAAAAAAAAAAAAAGTCACTAATGCGAGACTTGGTCATATGAAAAGGCTAAGTTTCCAAGGCCAGAAGAGATTTTAACGTCTTCCCAGTGATCAGGAGATTTTATATTTTCCCAGGTGATCGCCATTTACCTCTAGATATTTCCAGCTGGTGCCAGCCAGGCTTCCGTCTCCTTCCGCGGCAGCGGCAGCGGCAGCGGCCTCTTTGTTGTTGTCAATTTTCCTCAGCTGTAAATTAGCTCCAGCACAGATGGCTAACTTTCTTCTTCATTTCAATAAGTTTATCGTTTAAAAAAAGAAAGAAAGAAAGAGAGCCAAGGCATGGTGGCACATGCCTTTAATCCTAGCACTTGGGAGGCAGAGGCGGGTAGACCTCTGAGTTCGAGGCCAGCCTGGGCTACAGAGTGACTTCCAGGACAGCCAGAGCTACACAGAGAAACCCTGGACAAAAAAGGAAAGGGGGAGAAAAAAACTACTTCACACAGTTATACAACTGCAATGTGTAATTGGTTTGTTCGACTGATGAGACAGTCAGTGTTCTAAACAGGACCAGGACGTCACTGTGCTCCTTCCAGCTGACTACGGCCACTGTGGGATGGGGTACAAGTGTTGCCCAATAGTCTGACTCTTTTAGAGAATTATGTTTTTGATTTTTATCTGAAATATAATCTTTGTGAAGGGAAAGCCATTTCAAAGAGACTGGAAAGAGAACGTGTGTGTGTGTGTGTGTATGTGTGTGTGTGTGTGCATTTTGCTTGCTTGCACATCTGTGCACTGTATGCATGTAGCCCTCACAGCAGCCAGAACAGGGCATCAGATTCCCCTGGAACTGGCGTTACAGATGCTTGTCAGCCATTATGTGGGTTCTGGGACTCGAACCCTGGTCCTCTGGTAGGACAGCTAAGTACTCTTAACCACTGAGCCATTTGTCCAGCCCTCCACATTATTTATTGAGACTGGGTCTTTTCACTAAACTTGAAACTCACAGATTCCACTCAGCTCGCTGAACAGCAAGCCCCATCCATGTTCATCTGTCTTAAATTCCTCAGCACCAGGGTTGTAGACACATGCCAGCACATCTGGCTTGTACATGTATGCCAAGGATCGGGGCTCCAGTCCCCACGGCTGCACAGCCTGCACTCTCCCAGCAGCCATCTCCACAGCCCCTGCACCACATTTTTTAAGCTAGTTCTCTGAGGATCTTTTGAGTGCAAGCATAAGTAGTGTTTGGTCTGCTCGGGACAGGGTCTCACTGTATAGCCCAGAGTGGAAACTCATCCCCCAACTTCAGCCTCCACAGGGCTAAAATTATCGCATGGACCACCAGCAGGCCTAGCGGTAGCTTTGGTTTTGTTTGACTAAGTTTTAGTGCTTAAGCCTTTAAGATGCAATGATTCATTTTTGTTTGTTCTTGTGTCTGCTCCATGCATAAGCCTATAGATGGAATTTGCATCCTCCATGTTGCTCTTGCCAGGACTCTGTATTTTACCATACTTATTTGTCCCATTGAACACTAGAACCATTAAAAGTACCAAGCATGTGCACTTTGGTGACGTGTATGAACTGTGTGAAAGGGGACAGTGAGCCCATGGTATTAGCGTGTCGTTTTATAGGTCAGATGACTTTATCTCGTGTCACATTGACCTAAAGCTATCCGGGCAGATAATTTCTAGGATAGAATATCAACCATATGATTTATGCTATGAAGTACTTCACAATTAAAGAATATTCCCACACACATGAACACACACTCACTTCCTCTTGAACTATATAATGGAACAGGTACCCCAGTACCCAGAAGAACAGTAGCAGAGTAAACTTTTTAGGACATTATATGGTGAAGGAAGTAACAGTACTGCTGTTCTAAAAACTAGAAACCAAAAAGCAAAGCCCCAATCCTGCCTGAGACCTGGCTGCAGAGGCAGAGGTTGGCCGTTTCTTCTCTCCCAGGGTGGAGTCACAGCTGTAGAGATCTGGGACAGGGGAAAGCCAGACACTCAGGCCTGCTCTGAGGTGTTCAATGCTGACGTGAAAGGCCAGCGGGAGCCTGGACATAGTCCCGCTCTCTCCATGTCTAGAGAGGCAGGCTGTGGGCTTGTTGCTTTTGGCATCCACCTTCCTGAACTGCCAGAGGATCTAGGAAGAGCCTAGTTCCACGTGCCTGTTAAGATCTGGCAGCTTAGACTGAAATAGTTTTTACATTTTAAATGGTTGGAGGGGAAAAAATAACTCAGGACATAACAGAAGTGTGTGCACCTGGACTATGAATCCGAAGCTAGACTGGTCTACACATCGAGGCGTTCCAGGGCAGCCAGGGCTACCTAGCGAGGCCATGAAGAGAAGGGGGGAGGGAAAGGAAGGGCGGCAACTTCAGTGTCAATGTTTGGTACACAGTCCCACCCATTTGCTTGCTCTTGCACAGTAACTGAGTATTAAAAAGAAACCACAGAGCTGAATAATTACCATCTAGCTCCTTACATGCTTTCACCAACAGTCTACACAATGGGGCAGGTATTTCTATTAGTTAAACCAGACTACCAAGTAGTGAAAGGGCAGCACTCCCGGAAGAGGATAAGAAAGGAAATGACAGTTAATCAGGAGAGCTATGATGCTTTGAAGGGAGAAGTGCCCAGGAACAGGGCCTGAAGTTCAGGTGAAGGCCACAGGTGACAATGCTGAGGAGAGCAATTCTACTGGCAGCCTGTACTGAGTCAGGGATGCTGCCTGCTGGCAAAGGGGTCGAGAGGAACGGGCTTCCCTTCGCGCGAGTGGCTACGGTTCATCCCTTCTGTCAGCCTTACAAAAGTTAGTTGTGGGCTCAAGCGTCACAAGCGTCACTTCTTGATGTCCTTCCCTCTCAAGTCCTCCAAACAAGTCTGCAAGCAGGGCAGCCCTCTCCCTAATCCCTATCTTTCTACAGCCAGGACCTCCCCACCCACACCCCTGCAGATCGCCTGCTGGAGAATGACAACCAAGCCCCTTGCAAAGTCCCTCTGAGCAGTCGGGGGTCTGGAGGGGTGGCCATGGCCCAGCAAGACCTCGGCCACACAGCCTCGGACTGGACTGCAAGGGCTGCTGGGACACTGGGCGGTCGAGGACTGAGTAGCATCACTCTCCCGAGCCCATCTCCCTTTCCCCAGCCCCAGGGAAACCCTGTGCCCGCTTTAGTTTGTGCCAACCATATATTTAACAGCAGACTGTAGGCACAAGCCTGCAAGCCCAGCATTTGGGAGGCTGGGGCAGGAGGATTGCAGTGAGTTCAAGGACAACCACGGTCAAGAGGTAAGACTCTTTTCTCAAAAGTTTGGGAGATGGGCTGGAAAGATGACTCAGCTATTAAAGGCTGGGCTCACAACCAAAAAAGCTTGGGAGATGGTTCAACACTGTTGCTCTTCCAAAAAAACTCCAGTTTGATTCCCAGCTGTGACGTGGTAACTCACAACTTCCTGTAAGTCCAGTTCCAAGACATCCAATGCCCTCTTCTGGCCTCCGGGGGCACACGAGGTAAATAAACAGCAACATGCACACAAACACACACACATAAACATAAAAACGTAAAAGTTAAGGTGGTTGAGCGGTTAAACCCTTTGCAGCCCACACTGCCAACCAGCATTAAAGTCCCCAGTACACATGGAAATGCCAAGTGGACCTGGCCAGTGGAGATAGGCAAGCTACCAGACTACCCTTCAACCAGCTGTGGTTTAGGTGAGAGATCCTGCCTCAGTGAACACGCTGCCGAGCTACCCAGGAAGACTGCCAAGATCTACCAGGTCTCCTCACACAGCACACATAGGTGCACGCACCACACACGTACACCTAAAAACAATTTCGTGTGGAGGTCTTGTTTTTGTTAAGATCCTCGCAGGAGCTAAGATAAGAGGAAGTCCTCACAGCCTTGGTGAACAGTCGTATCAGCTGAGCTGGCTGAGAAGCCCGCCTCACAGGGCTGGAGGTCCTCTTGATTAGAGCCCTCACTGGCCCTGTGATGAGGTAACTCTAGCTACTGCCTTCTCCCACCAGAAGACTGAAGAGCTTTCCCATTACCTCAAGATGAGCCCAGAGCTACGCCTCTGGACTAACTTTTGAAGTTCTAGTCTCAGCCAGGTACTGTGACATATGCCTTTAAGCCCAGCTCTTGGAACACAGAGGCAAGCCAATCTCTGTGAGTTCAAGGACAACCTGGTCTACATAGGGAATTCCAGGACAGCCAGAGCTACAAAATATGACTTAAAAAATAAGTTTCTGCCAGCTATACTTTAATAGATACACGCATGCATCTGCCTCCATTAGTCAGAAGCCCATACCAATATTTCAACTATAACATTTCAGAATACATTTCTAAGACAGGGACTAATTTGTTTTGGTTTGGTTTTGGTTTTTGGTTTTTGAAGACAGAATTTCCCTGTGTAGCACTGGCTGTCCAGGACTTTCTTTGTAGACCAGGCTGGCTTCAAACTCACAGAGATCTACCTGCCTCTGCCTCCCGAGTGCTGGGATTAAAAGCTGTATCATATCTTAATTGCGTCTTCTAAAACTAAAAATAATGTTTAGGCTTAGGAATGTAGCTTAGTTACTAGGGTACTTGCCTAGCATGATGCAAGCTCTGGGCAGGATCCCTAGTGCATACCAGTAATCTCCTAACTCTAGGTGGTAGAGCCAGGAGTGTCAGAAGTTCAAGGTCAGACAGAGGCCAGCCTGGGGTGTGTGTCTGATATGTGTGTGTGTATATATGTATGTGTACATATACACACACACATATACACATATATATGAGCAATTTCCCAGCTTGATTCTTTGTGGTTTTTGTTTTTTGTATGTGTGGGTTGTTTTTGTTTTTGTTTTTTTGCAGTTTGACTCTGAATCCAAATAAGTTCCACACTTTGAAAGTAATTGATATATCACTTAGTTTTTATAAGTCCAACATTTATTTCTTTCTGCATTTTTCCCAGGCAACAAGATTGGTTTTCTCTTGTTTGGAGCACTATTTTACATGGTATTATTTGTTTTGACACAGGCATTTGCAGTGAGAGAAGAGACTTTATCTAGCTCAAAAAAGAATTCTTTCTGCAACAGCACTTTGCCAGATATTTGTGTTTTAAAGCTAAAAAAAGGTGGGGTGGTGGGGGGTGGGAGAAGAAACTAAACAACAAGGAAATAAACAATCCAGTGAAAACTGGTTTTCAGAACTAAACGAAGAGTTCTCAGAAGATGTACAAATGCCTAGTACATTTTTTTTTTTAATGTTCAACATCCATAGCCATCAGGGAGACTCAAATTATTATTTTGAAATTGTTTCACTCCTATAAGAATGTCTATCATCAAGAAAACAAATGACAATGTTAGCAAGGATGTAGGGGGTGGGGAAAGAACCCAGCTGTTATACTCCTGGGCATTTACCCAAAGGACTCTGTGTTCTACTACAGACACACTTGCACATCAGTGTTTAGTGCTGTTCTATTCACAATAGCAAGGAAGTGAAACCAGCCCAGATGCCCATCAACCAATGAAAAACTGGTACCTACTCACAATGGAATTTTATCCAGTCCTAAATAAAAATAAAAGGTATAAAACTTATAGTAGAATTCATGGAGTGGAAAATACCATATTGAGATAACCCAGACCTAAAAAGACAAATGTCACATGTCCTCATAAGCAAGCCCAGCTCCTCATTTTTATGTGTATCTGTGTGAGCATGCATGTGTGCAGAGGCTGGAGTATCAGGAAGGTGTTTATGGGAGGTGGGGGAGAGACACTTCTGGAGGCTGGTAAAATGCATCATATGAAGGTGGGACAGACAGTACCAGGGGTAGGAGAGGTGAGAGTGAGGGCCAATCAAAGCCAAGTATATGTGTGAATAGGCAATAAGGAAATGTTATCTTTTAAGATAATTAAAAAAATAAAATTAAAACTATTTGAACACAGGCACCCTACATGAATGGATAATGCCACTCCTGAAAGCCATAAGGTCACTAAATGAAAACCCCAGTCCAAGCGTGTGTTATGTCTCTTATGATTAAATATAAAGAGAATGATAATGAGGCAATAATATAATAAGGTACCAGGCAGCAGACATTATGTTATAGAGGAGTTCATGAAAGGAGCATGGTGGAGAAGGAAAGGGGGGAGGGGTACCCCAGAGAGAGAGGAACAGGAAGAGGGAGAAGAGAGAGAAAGAGTAAAGAGAGGAGGTAGAGAGGGAGAGGGAGAGGGAGAGAGGAGAGACTGAGAAGTAGAGAGAGGGGGGCCATGAAGAGGGTTTGTCCTTTATATAGCCCTGGACAGGGCCACACCCCCCGTGACAGGCAAGCAATGACATCACAGCTAGGCAGACTGAAGCAGAATGCTAACAATGTCCCCTTTAGAGATATGGCCAGAGAGGTTCACGAGGTCCCCAAACAATCCAGGCTATTGTCACTGCTGCTTGTTAACCACTAAAATGAGATGGTAAAACTCTACTGCTGAAGACACCACACGCTTATCCCACAGGGCACAGAGGAGCGGAGCTGGAAGAGGCAAGCTTCCTCCCTGCTGGCTGCCTTTTATAGCTGCAGGGGGTACTGTTGCAGTCTCCTGGTAAGGAATCGTTATCAAAGATCCTATTCAACGGCAAACCCCGAGTGCTACATTACTGACCTGCTAGGCAAAGGTGCCCAAGGGTGCGATAGTGGCCTGACTGCGGAGTGGCCTACTGCTCTAGGACTGGATACGAAGCCTGCTTCTCAGGAGGGAATTTATGTCTTGAACCATAAACTTGGCGAAAAGCCCGTGGCTGGTAGGCCCTAGTGGGGCAAGTTCTTGTTGTGCTGCTAAATGGATGTCATGCACTGTAGGCTCAATTCTTTTTTTTTTTTTTTTTTTTTTTTTTTTTGGCTCAATTCTCTTAACCAATATATTTTATTAACAACTTAGTGACTGAGCATACGTCACTTATAACCCGACTAACCAAAACAATAGGAAACGAGGATTAATGGACACAATAACAAAACCTTAAGGATATCAGTTCTGAGGAACAATTCACCGGGCAGGAGCCACAGGATTTCATCTGCTGGAACCTGGGGTGGCCAGAACCCAGAACCTCAGCAGGAGCCGGAGCCCCAGAGCCTTCCCTCGAGCGGTTCTCTCTAGGAGCGTCTTGAAGTGTAGCGATGAACAGCCAAATCTATCCCAAGTCTCCAAAAAGCCCCGCCTCCAGTTCTGGGCTCATTTATATATCTCCCCCCAGAGTCTGTTCACGGTATCTTTTCAGCTGGCAACAATTAAGCTCCTGCACGAGGTGGTTGCTCTTCTAGTGGATTAACGTCACCTGTTCTCTCACGAGACCTTTCCGATCCCGCACTTGGGATCCTAAAAAACAGGTTTATCTCTCCTCCATTGCACTTCTCAGACTGCCTTGTAAATATCTGTGGCTATGGATAGGAGGGAGGAAAGAACAGGGAAGGTGAAGAGTGAGGGGTGTTCTGGGTAAACTGACTGACTTAGCTACTGTTGTGCTGTTATCTTAGGCATGGTTCTCCAGAGGAACAGAATTGATAGAATGAAAAGAGATCATTATATGCCAGGGATGCCTGTAATCCCAGCACTCGGGGAGGCAGAGGCAGGCAGATCTCCGTGAGTTCAAGGCCAGCCTTGTCTACAAAGTAAGTCCGGGACAGCCAGGGCTACACAGAGAAACCCTGTCTAAAAAAAAAAAAAAAGAAAGAGAGAGAGAGAGAGAGAGAAAAGAAAAGAAAAAAGAAAAAAAATGGGGGGAGTTTTTAATCTGTACAAAGGGCATCTATTAGAGTGGCTTACAATCTGTGGTCCAGCTAGCCCAACAATGGCCATTTACCAACAGAAAGTCCAAAAACCCAGTAGCTGTTCAATCCATGATGCCAGATGCCCCAGCTGCTCTTCAGTATATGCCAGAATCAGGCTCTGATGACAGTGAAGACATGAATTTGTCAGTGAGAGTGAGGGCAAGGGGGCAGAGAAAAATGCTTCCTTCTTCCATGACCTTTATATAGGCTGCCAACAGAAAGTGTGACTTAGGGAGAGATGGCCTCAGCGGTTAAGAGCACTGAGTGCTTTTACAGAGGATCACGGTTCAATTCTCAGCACCCACATGCGAGCTCTCAACTGTTTATAACTCCAGTTCTAGGGGATCCAATGCCCTCACACAGACAAAGCACCAATGTACAATAAATAAAAATAAACAAATTACTTTTAAAGAAAGTGTGACTCAGGTTTAAGATGGATCTCCCCACTGCAAAAGACCCAGCTTTAGGCTGGATCTTCCCACTTGAAATAGTTCAATTGAGAAATATCCCTCAGCTGGGCATGGTGGCACACGTCTTTAATCCCAGCACTTGGAGGCAGAGGCAGGCAGATCGCTGTGAGCCAGCCTGGACTACAAAGTGAGTCCAGGATAGCCAAGGCTACACAGAGAGATCCTGTCTCAAATAAATAAATAAATAAATAAATAAATAAAGGAAAGAAAGAAAGATAGAAAGAAACAACCCCGCCCCCAGGCGTGCCCAGCTACGTGGGCTTTTAATTAATTCCAGATGTCATCATTCAACCACTTTTCTAATTCAAAGTCCCAAAGTTTTCCATATTCTTCCAACAAACAGCATAGTCAGGCCTGTCACTATAATACTACCCCTGTCACTGGTACCAGCATCTGTCTTAGTCACTGTTTCACTGACGTGAAGAGACACCATGACCAAGGCAACTTTTTTTTTTTTTTTTAATGTAAAGCATTTCATTGTGGGCTTGCTTACAGTTTCAGAAGGTTAGTTTATGATCATCATGGCAGGGGTATGGTAGATCTCGTGGCACTAAAACAGTAGCTAAAAGTTACAGGCAGGTCTGCAGGGAGAAAGAGACAGACAGACAGACAGACAGAGCGCGCGCGCCTGGGCCTGGGTTTTGAAACCTCAAAGCCCACCCCCACTGCCCCTACCCTACCCCTATGACACACGTCCTCCAATAAGACCACCCCTCCTAATCCTCCTTATCCCTGGTGACTAAGCACTCAAATATATGAGCCTACAGGGGCCATTCTTACTCAAACCACGACAACCATGACTTTCCAGATGACTCCTCCTCCTCGCTTCTGCTCTCCTTCATGGATGCAGTACAGGCTGTGATGCGAACTTCATTCCCCTCCCCTCCATTCACTGCAACCTCAGGTTAATGCATCTTCACCTCTGCTCTTCTTGTCCCTTCAGAGAAGTGTCCCAGGATTTTCTGGTCCACAGCCTGGGTTTTTCTCTCTTCAGTCACTGCCTTTCAGACCTTAGCCTTTCTAGCCACCTCGGCCTATGATTGTGCTGCCAATTCTCAGTTTAAGTCACTTTTTTTTTTTTTTTGAGAAATTCATTCGTAGTCGGGTGGTGGTGGCACATGCCTTTAATCCCAGCACACGGAGGCAGAGGCAGGTGGATCGCTGTGAGTTCGAGGCCAGTCTGGTCTACAAAGCGAGTCCAAGACTAAGGCTACACAGAGAAACCCTGTCTCAAAATATCAAAAAAAAAGAGAAAGAAAGAAAGAAAGAAAAGAAAAGAAAAGAAAAAGAAAACAAAAGAAATTCATTCATTTGTTTGTGGTGTGTTTTGGGGGATGAGAATACCTCATTGTGTACATGGATATCAAAAAAGAGCTTGCAGGAGACAGTTTTCTCTTCATGCCTCATGGGTTCCAAGAGGTAAGGTTTGGCAGCAAGTGACTTCAACCACTGAGCCATCCTGCCAGCCCAGTTCCTAGTTTTGTGTTCTTGATCTGTGACCTTTCCAAGCTCTGCTTCCTAACTCATTCCCACCTGCCCATGAGATGACAACACTGGAATAGTCGAACCATTATAGGAAGACACAAAACACATGTGATATATACATATACATACAAAACATATACTTCCCCTTATTTTCTTTTTCTTTTTTTGGGGGGGGCAGTTTGTTTGGTTTCTCAAGACAGGATTTCTCTGTGTAGCTTTGGCTGTCTTGGACTCACTTTGTAGACCAGGCTGACCTCGAACTCACATTGACCTGCCTGCCTCTGCCGCCCGAGTGCTGGAACCCTATATTTTCTATAGTTCATACTCTCCCAACCTTTTAAATACAAAGAATTTCAATTCCCATCAAAGACTAGTTTGAGAAAAGACCACATAACTGTCCAACAGAGAAAATCTTGTGAAGAAATCTACTTACAGAAACAGCATTCCTAGATAATAAAAAAAAAGCCTGATTCAGGAAATATGGTGCCTTGCAAGGCAGGGTTTGCATGTCTAAAATGTGGTCCTCACCCCCAGACAGGGTTTCTCTGTGTATCAGAGCCCTGGCTGCCCTGGAACTTTCTTTGTAGACGAGGCTGGCCTCAAACTCAGAGATCCACCTCCATCTGCCTCCTGAGGCCTCTGCCTAGCCAAAATGTGGCTTTTTGTTTGTTTGGTTGGTTGGTTGGTTTTGTTTTTCGAGACAGGGTTTCTCTATGTTATCTGGCTGTCCTGGACTCGCTTTGTAGACCAGGCTGGCCTCAAACTCACAGTGATCCGCCTGCCTCTGCCTCCTGCAAAATGTGGCTTTTTGATATAATTTTTTATCAAATAGATATTGAGTTTATTCAAGGTCTACAATGTGACTGATAGGCACTGTGCAATGAGAACTAAACACATGGGTCATTAGCTCTCTAGTGTGTTCTCCTAATAACTGACAATGTGCACCACACAGCCCATGTCTCTCCATTTCATCACTCCCAATTTTTATTTCTTCTTTTCACTGACTTTGCTCATGCTCTTTCCGTGTGTGTGTGTGTGTGTGTGTGTGTGTGTGTGTGTGTGTGTGTGTGTAAACCAGCTAAATCAGGGGAAGTATCTTTTAACATCCTTTTAGAATTCTACTTATTATCATTGTGTGTATGATGTGTGCGCAGGTGCATGCATGCCACAGTGCACATGTGGAGGTCAGAGGACAACTCTGGCATCAGTTTTCTCCTTCTATTTTACCTTGGTTCCAGGGACTGACCTCAGGCCACCAGCCTTGGGCAGAAGGGCACTTTACCTGCTGAGACCATCTCATAGGCCCTCAATGGTAGTGTCTTTACTGTCTCTCCTTGTTTGGGGGACCAAACCCAGGGCCTTATGCATGATAAGCACATGGCCAACCTCTGCTAAGATAGCACGCAATGAATTTATATGCATCCTCCCCCCAAAAAAGATATGTTATGGTCCTAATCCTTGGTGCCTATGAGTGGACTCTTTAGAGATAGGGACTTTGCAGATGTAACGGTTAAAAGAGGTTTACTTGATTTGGGTGGGCCCTTACCTAGTGGCTGTATCGTCTGAAGGCCAGGAGGATGGAGACAGAGAGGTCACAGGGGAAAAGCAGAGGTCAGGGTGCTGTGCTGGCGACAGGCTCTTGGGACCTTCAGAGGAAGCAGTCCTGACCTCTTCAGCATAGGAGAGTACGCTTGAGTTGTTTTAAACTGCCTGTTTGCGGTTCTTTTCTTTTTTTCTTTTCTTTTCTTTCTTTTTTTTTAATAATACCCTCTACTATACTAATACAATCATCAGGGAAACCGGGAAGCAGACAGATTAAAAGCCTGTAGCCGTTGCCCTACACACGCTTTCTCACTCTTGGCAGCTCCAGTGCCTTTTAAGGAAACCCATTTTAACAGTATGCAGCACAGCCTCCATGAACTTCGGTAATGGGGCTCCTAGAGGTAGATGCTGATCACCCCCACTTCGTGACTATTATACAGACTGTGTTAAGTGCACGTCCCAGCCTGTGTTTGTAATAGTTGACTGTTTAAGTGGGGAAATCAGAAGTAAATATGACAAAATGTTAACCTCTGCTAATACGTGTGACAGGCGTGTAGGTGGTGTATTTTCTGTAGGATTTGGAATGTGTGAAATACTCTATAATCAAAATTATATTCAAAAATCATTCAAACAGAACAAAGAAGTGGTTCTCTCTGATTAAGTGTGTAAATCATTCGGTGGAATTTCTTCTGATATCAGTTTTCAGATGACATGCCTGCCAAAAAGCCTGTAATGATTCATAATGAAACTCACTATTTTGTATGCTAACTAACTAAAAAAAAAAACCCTTAAAGGAAAAAGGAAGTTGGGTTTTGTGGCCCATACCTGTAACCATAGCACTCGGGAAGCCGAGACAAGAAGGTGACTAAAGGTCCAGGCCAGTCTGATGGGCAGGATAAGGTCCTGTCTTTAAAAACAAAACAACCAAACTATGCAGTAGTTGTTTCTGTGTGTGTTTACCGTCTTCATCTTAAGAATACCATGCAAGGCCGGTGTAGTCACAAACACCTATAATCCCAGCACTCGAGACACAGAAGCAAGGGGATCTTCGTGAGTTCGAGGCCAGCCTGGTCTACAAAGGGAGTCCAGGATAGCCAGCGCAATTACACAGAGAAACCCTGTCTTGAAAAACCAAAAGAGGAGAAAAAAAAAAATGGGCTGGAGAGGTGGCTAGGTGGCTAAGAGCACAGACTGCTCTTCCAGAGGTCTTGAGTTCAATTCTCGTCACTCACAACTGTCTGTAACTATAAGATCTGACCCCCACAGACATACATGCAGGCAAAACACCAATGTGCATAAAATAAAAATAAATAAATTATTTTTAACAAAGAAAGAAAGAAAGAAAAAAAAAAAAAGGATGCCATACAGAAGTTCTAGAACATTCACACTGTTGACAGTCCTCACATCGTCCAGGTCCACATGGCTGTTCCCTGTAAGGAACCTCATGCACATTAGTCACTCCACAGCCCTCCCTTCTCCAGCTCCTGTGGGCCACTGATGCACCTATCCACGCGTGAACCCAGGGTGTCAACCTGTGGTGCTCAGGCTGCACGCACCCCAGGAGAGCTATGAATACAGCCCAACACACACTGCAATATGAGAAGGCTGGACCTCTAGCCCACCGATGGATTCAGAAACTGATGACAGTATTGGGAGATGGTGGAAACTACTAGAGCCAGCAGACCATGGATTAAATTTCTGCTTTAAATCATTTCTATACGGCTGGAGAGATGGCTCAGTGGTTAAGAGCACTAACTGTTCTTTCAGAGGACCCGGGTTCAATTCCCAGCACCCGTATGGCAGCTCATAACTGTCTGTAACTCCAGGATCCAACACCATCACATAGACATACAGACAAAACATCAATAAAAATAATTTTTTAAATGACTTAAAATTTGTTTCTATAAATTACTTGTCATGGCAACAAAAATACTAACATACCATATAATATGACCCTGCGATTCCACTTCTGAGTATACACCCAGATGACTGAAAACAAACATGTAGGCAATGGAATATTATTCAGCTGTATAAAATAAGCCCAGGAACTTTAATGACATTATGCTGATTGATGCTAATTAAAATAAGATAGTCACAAAGAGGTGGACAAAGTATACTAAGGGGTCAAATCAGAAACAGAAGTAAAAGTGAACCCCGGAGGCTAGGGAAGAAAAGACGGGGAATTACTGTTTGAGGGGGTGTGGCTTCAGTGGGTGCTCTCTCAGATCTAAAGTATTAGGAAGAAGTGGATCCTTTAAATGGCAGAGCCGAGCGGGAGGAAACTAGGTCACTTGAGGAATGTCCTTTCCCTCCCTGGCTGGCTTCTGGGAGGTGAGCAGCTTTGCTGCACCATAAACGTCCCACCATGCCACTCTCTCTGCCTCACAGACGTGGAACGCTTTCCTCTGACCCTAATGGTTTTATCATTTCACCGGAGCAGCTGTGTCTACTCACAGGAGACCCTCCAGATCAGGCCTGTTACCTTCCCTCATAAAACAGGGTTGGGGGAGGGATGGGGGGGCCGTCTAATGACCCATCTGAGATTGCAGCCATCCCCTCCTGCACCTGCCACCAGTTGCACTAGTCTTGGGAAGTGCTAGTGCACACTGAGTGTGGAAGGTTAACTGAAGGGTAGGCTCTGTCTGTGCAACTCTGAGGAAGTCATTGTCCATGCTGGGATGGGGTGCTTCAGTCATATGGCTGTGGGTGCCTCTGAAGTCACCCACACTCCTGTAACCAACTTTTCATCCATGGTTCTATAAACCAAGGTAAACTCACTGATTCACCAACAGAGCCATCCCTCTGGTTGGTCATTGGTGCTTTGTCTAGGGTTAGAAAGCATTTTCTTATGTCTCCTCCCACACTCACCACAGGCCCAGAAGCAGCAGAGCGAGCTGACCGACCGTGGACTGACACCTCTGAAAACCATGAACGCAAACAAACCCTCCCTCCCCCACTACACAGAACAGAGGAAGCATCTTCAGAGTGGGTGTTTTCGCTTGTCTTGTTTTGTTGAGACAGGGTTGCTCCGTGTAGCCTACATATCCTGGAACTCACTCTGTAGACTAAGATGGTCTCGAACTCAAAGAGATACAGCTACCTCTGCCTCTTGGGATTAAAATCGTGCAGCACCGCCACCTGACTCCACAGGGAATCTCTGCAGCCACCTCATCTGTGATGTCACAAGTTAGCAAGAACCCAATTTTCACGCATGCAGCTGTCCTCCTCATCCAAAACGGCTGTCTTCCAAAACCTGCGGTGGGTGTTCAAACCAGAAGATAGGAGCAAAAGCTATCTACACTCTGCTTTTTGTTGTTGTTTGTTTGTTTGTTTGTTTTACAAGACAGCCTTGGCTGTCCTGGACTCCTTTTGTAGACCAGGCTGGCCTCGAACTCACGGCGATCCACCTGTCTCTGCCTCCCAAGTACTGGGATTAAAGGCATGCACCACCGTGCCCAGTTTATACTCTGCTTTGTTTAGCATACAGTTTAGATTACAAATTAAGCCAGAAAGAGGTTAACAACAAGATAGATGAACTCTATCAAGATTGCCAGCGGCTCTAGTGTTGCACTGTCGAGTAAAATGTAGGTAACTTGAACATGTGCCACCATGGCAGTCACTCTGACAAAGGGGATGGTGGCTAGTAGCACAGATACACTAGACAAAGGGATGGTTCGTGTCCTACGTGGGACAGAGCCAAATTCATCATAATATCCAGAATGGGGCACAACTAAACACTGCTTATTTCTAGAATTTTCATTTAATGCTTTAACCCAGGCCAAGGGAAAGTCTTCTCTCTGTGAATTCTAATTTTTTTTTTTTTTTTTTTACATTTCCAAAAGCCAGCCTCTGGTGGCATTTGCATCTGGTGACACAGTTCTTACAGATGCCAGCACTCACACAGATTTCTGTGCAGTGCTGAGCAGGTAGCTGAAGCTACCCAGAGCACGCTGGCCAGGATTAGGCCTCATATGCTGCTTTCCTCGGTCCTCCCTTGAAAACACCCTTTTCTCCTGGGCATCCTGCCTGCTGGGTCTGTTCATAATCCTCTTATCCTTCCACCAGATGGCAGGAGAGGGACGCTCTGGCAAGCCCTCCACCCTCCCTGCACTGCACTGTCCTCAACACAAAACTGTCCTAACTTCCTGTTCTACCAAGCTTTGGACTCTCAGCAGAATGGCTCAGATCCAGGCGCAGGCTCTTCAAGATGCCTCAGGGCTGTTTCCTGGGGTACAATTAGGGCAACACTAGTGTGAAAGGTGAAGGAGAGAGCGATCTTGGGAAGGGGAAAAAGTGGCGCTGAGCAACTGTTCTGGACTGAACCTACCTGCAGCTTTGCCGGCCACTGAGGCAGAGGTGACAGTCCCCTTCACACGCCCCACGACCCCTCCTTGTTGATCTGTCTCCTCCTCAAGACTACTGGGAATCTGGGTGTGGTGGCACACATCTCTGATCCCAGCCCTCACAAGGTGGAAGCAGAAGGATCTGGAGTTCAACGTCATCCTCAGCTACATAGCAAGTTCAAAGCTAGCCTGAGTTACATAAGACTCTATCTAAAAAGACAAAAACAAAAAGATGTTGATGATGATGATGATGATGATGATGATGATGACGATGACACCACCAGTGAGTAGGAGAGGCTGGTCCCAACAAGGCAGCCTGTGCCACGCTACAGAAGCTTCTCCAATCTTTCCACTAGGCCCCTTGGGGACATTTGACGACAGATGCACCAGAAAGCAAACCCACCCAGAGCCTGGGTTCTGAAATGGGGGAAGATGCATGTGGACAAGGTACTATCCCCGTGAATCCTTGTAACACCTTATTTCCTCTCGATGTGTGGGGGATTTTTCAAAGGATTTTCCTAAGTGTATACTGCGCTGACTGTCAACAGCGTCACCAAGGCCAGGCACAATGAGTAGACTAAGCCAAAGTTCCCAGATTCCATCCTCTCAGAGGACTCTGCAGCACAGGTGGCTTAGAGGGACCCTCTGCTCCTCCCGAATCATCAGATGCCCAATACTCCCCTCCTAGGGCCCCCACACCCCAGGGTCAGACCTTCCACCCCGCAGGACCTGGCAACTTGACCCCTTCCTTTCATCCTCACAGCTTCTTCCTGTATCTATTTCTCTGGTTCCTCAGCTTTGCAGGTTTGCCTCTTTAGGTCTCCTAACACCTGTACAGACAATTTCTTTTATTAACTACTAGAGAGAGAAAGAGAGATGGGGGTGGGGTGAGGCACAGCTCCCTAGCAGGTTGAAGCAGGAGTGAAGCTAGCAGGTGCTGGCTCTGCCTCCAGGCTATTCTCCCCCTACTGATGGATGCTTTAGAAGAGACACCGATAGGATTTCCTCCCGCTCCCTGTGTCCCTGTCAAACTCCCAGCGCCATCACTTACCAGCAGTGTGACCATAGGAAGGTGATTTGACCTGTCTGGGCCTTGGTGCTTCATCTATAAAACGTAGATTTTGGTGTTTTTTTTTTTTTTTTTTTTTTTTGGTTTTTCGAGACAGGGTTTCTCTGTGTAGCCGTGGCCATCCTGAACTCACTTTGTAGACCAGGCTGGCCTCGAACTCACAGCGATCCGCCTGCCTCTGCCTCCCGAGTGCTGGGATTAAAGGCGTGCGCCACCACGTCCGGCTAAAACGTAGATTTTGATTGTACCTATATCTCAAGGTTGTAAGACCTGAATGAGGGTGTGTGTGCTCAGGCCTTCCTGCAAATATAGTATTTTATAAATGACAGAACTTAATACCACATAGAATATGTAATGGTAAAAAACCAAAACCATTCATTTTTAAATGATCAAAGCTTGGGTTAGATCGACGACTCAAGCAGTTTAAGAGTACTGGCTCCTCCTCCAGAAGACCTGGGTTCAATTCCCAGCTTCCACACAACAACTCACAGTTCAAAGGACCAGACACCTTCTTCAG